>NC_139217.1:396225943-396953443 GCF_055691185.1 Crinia signifera | reverse complement strand
GGATTTCTAGAAGTACTGCAGATGAGTGTTATGTGCTTTGTTTTTGCAGCTATTTGGAGAATACCATGGAAATTGATTCTGGTGCTATAATGACTGCCTTGATGGGAATGTTTAAAAATAATATAGGAAGACACATAGGTTGGGAATTCCTGAAAGAAAACTGGCAACGACTAAATGACATGTAAGTGCTAAAGTGTTGTGGAGCCTTGTATATACTATATATACAGTGCTAAAGTGTTGTGGAGCCTTGTATATACTATATATATATATATATATATATTGTAACACTAGCACGTCGTATTTCAGACTGATCCAATTTCGTAGCACGTGTGACAGCAGGAAGCACAATGCCAGAGAAAGATCCAATCACAAAAAACTTGGGCCATTGTTGGTTTAGTAGCCTGATGAAAAAAAGCTTGTTGAATGATTGCAGAACTGTGACATCAAAATGGCATGAATTTTACAAATACATAGAGATACAGCATAAAATTTTATAGGATGAGAGATTCAGAAAGTGAGAGATTTGGTAAGAAATCCCAATTTTTTTAAAGCACCAACCATTTGCACTTTCAAATCAAACTGGTTTTGCAGTGTCAATGAGTGCTGCTTTAAAAAAATCTGGAGATTTCTTACCAAATCTCTCACTTTATGAATCTCTCATTCTATTAAAATTCACCCAAAGTCTTCCTTTTCTTCCATTTGCACAGCAAATTATAAATAGTTACGGTACTTGTTTCCTAGCACGGCCACCACGATTTCTATCGTGGTGGTCGTGTCGGAAAAAATTGTGTCGGTCGACGCGACCGACGCGATGTACCCGATTTCTCCATAGGCTTCAATGTTAAAATAATTTAACATTGAAGCCTATGGAGAAATCGGGTACATCGTGTCCATAGGCTTCAATGTTAAATTATTTTAACATTGAAGCCTATGGAGAAATCGGGTCCATCGTGTCCATAGGCTTCAATGTTACATTTTTTTAACATTGAAACTGAGTCCATTTAACATAGTAAAAAACGGTAAAAGGGGCAATATGGGCCATTTCTCATTGGGTATGGCCCTGTCATGCATGTAAAAAATAATGGCCGCCACCCCCACGATTGACGCGAACCGGAAGCGTGGCGAGCGCAGCGAGCCCGCGAGGGGCGGCGGTGCGCGTCCTCCGACCTTTTCATTCCCCTACTATCCACGTCGGCGTGGAGTCGAGAATAGATTAGTGTGGCGAGCGCAGCGAGCCACCGAGCCCGAAGCGTGGCGAGCGTAGCGAGCCCCGCGAGGGGACGCTGATACCTTCACAGATCCCTGCGTCCCCTCGCGGGCTTCACAGGTATCAGCGTCCCCTCGCGGGGCTCGCTGCGCTCGCCACGCTTCGGGCTCGGTGGCTCGCTGCGCTCGCCACACTAATCTATTCTCAACTCCACGCCGACGTGGATAGTAGGGGAATGAAAAGGTCAGAGAACGCGCACCGCCGCCCCTCGCGGGCTCGCTGCGCTCGCCATGCTTCGGGTTCACGTTAATCGTGGGGGTGGCGGCCACAATGGGGGGCCATTATTTTTTACACACATGACTGGGCCATAGCCAATGAGAAATGGCCCTTATTCGGCCTTTTCCCATTTTTTACTATGTTAAATGGACTCAGTTTCAATGTTAAAATAATTTAACATTGAAGCCTATAGACAAATCGGGTCCATCGCATAGGCTTCAATGTTAAATATTTTAACATTGAAGCCTATGGAGAAATTGGGGGCATCGCATCGGGCGCGCATAGGCTTCAATGTTAAAACTGTTTTTTTTAAAGGAAATCGCGGGCATCGTGTGCCTTAAAGTTAAGGCACATGATGCCCGCGATTGTGGCCGTGATAAGAAACAAGTACCATAGTTACTAAATAGTATAGTATATAGTAGTAATCAAATGTATTACCCACTTTTAAAGTAAACTTACCAGACCGTCTATACCTCATTTATTTTGCGTGCATGGCAGTAGAGCTACAGTTGAATTTGATACAATTACATAAACTCCTCTGAATAGCAAAAACCGGTACAAATTTGGAAAGGGGCGTGGTCATGGGTAAAGGGGGCGTGACCACGTCCTCTTTCCTAAACCTACAACGGCCAGTTGGAGACCCAAAATAGGTAAAGGTTATTAAAAAAACAATACTGTACCTGCCAAAAAGGTACAGTTGGAGGGTATGCAATTACGTTGAGTAAGCTGTATGATACAGAAAAAGCTATTCTATTGATGCATGGCAGTGAACATACCACTCCGCAGCAGGGAGAGTGCACCATTGCAATTTGTTTTATTCAAAGGCTAACATGTTGCATAGTCCAAGCATTTCCATCACTTTTATAAAAAAAAAATGCAGTACAAATATAAGCAGTAACTGGTGAATACTTCTTCTGATTTAAGTCTAATTTTATGTTATTCAGACATCTGAATGAATCCAGTTATTTCTATGATTCTTTGCTACAAGACTTGGGATGGAAAGTCACCTCAGACCTGCAGTTTCAAGAGGTACAGTACGTTAATAACAATATACTCTTTGACACATTTAGATGGGGGAGGTGTACGATATCCTGGTGGCGGAGATCCCAGCAGACAAAACACTGACCCCGGCATCCCAAGATGGAGACATAACACTCTCCCCCTTCCCACCTATCCATGGCCGGATCCAAGGAGGGGTGGCAGGGGTGTCGTTCCAAGGCACATACACATTAGGTGCCCCCATACTCTCGCCTGAACGCGCTCACTGCTGGTACTGAAATCGGAGCACAGCATTATTCAGCTGTGTCTCCAATTTCCCCACTACACAGCCGCTGCCATCGCTACCTGCCGAGGTGCTGCTAAAGTCAATGCCAGCCTCTCGCGGGATTTCACAGACACCGCCGCTACTGCTGGGACTTCTGTGACGTCCAGGAGCTGAGAGAGAGGTGATGCCGTTTCACTCTCAGTGGTGTGTTGGCAGTGTGTGTCTGGCTGGCAGCAGACTTTGAGCTGTGCGGTGCTGGACATATCAGTTATTGGGAATGATTCATAGACAGCAGCATTATACTATTTTCCATTAGATAACAAACTTTATTTAACAGCCAAGATTTTGTGAGATACCTTTTGTAATCTTATGATGTCCGTCCATTGTTATGTATATGTCCTTTAATTTTTACAAATGTATTAAGAGTCCCATTTTCTTCCTGTTTTTGTTAATCCATTACTTATGTTATTGTTATTTAAATACATTGTTTCCCTCAGCACACTGAATGATATCATTATCCAGATTTCAATAATACATGATAATACAATTCAGAAATATTGGTTACATATATTTGCAAATATAAGAATAAGCCCCAAGCCATCGTCAAGGCTTCTCTGTATATTGGGGGTCCCTATTGCTATATCAAGATATGGGGTGCAGCACCCTAAAAATAAGCATAAGCCAGAAAGCCCAGAGCAGCACACCAGTGAGAAAACTAAAGCGTTAATGAATGTAAGTGTTAAGAAGCCAGAACTCTATACAAAAAGTGATGCAGAAGTAATGAATGTAATTAAATTATGAACAAAATAGTGTGAATGAAGAGATTAGTAAGTGTTAGAATGTAATAGTGTGCTACCTCAGAGCCATCCAGCTGCACCAATCCAGGGCCACCACAACACCACACCCATGTTACCCCAATCTGAGTCTATAATTAACTAGTATAGAGCCACATGATAATGACTCTTTACTTAAATATACCTAAACTGCTGGCTCAGGACAGGGGGTGTGGCCTATGAAAAGGGGGCATAGTCTCGCGGGATGAGGCGTCCTAAGGCCGCACCCCCATTTTTCGCCGCTGGGGGGGATCCCAACTGCTCCTCCCCCCACCGTGGGACAATAGCGACCCCGGGCAGGACACGGGAACGTCCCCAAAAACCGGGACGTTTCTGTGTTAAGCGGGACAGTTGGGAGGTATGTCTAACTGTGCGGAGTTTGTATATTCTCCCTGTGCTTGTATGGGTTTCCTCAGGGTACTCCGGTTTCCTCCCATAATCCAAAAATTATACTGGTAGGTTAATTGGCTCCCAACAAAATTAGCCCTGGAATGTAAACGTACAGTGGGGATCGAAATTTTGTGCACCCCAGGCAAAAAAATCATTTTAATGTGTAAAAAGAAGCCAAGGAAAGATTGAAATATCTCCAAAGGGCATCAAATTACAGATTATACATTCTTATAACATGTCAAAAAAAGTTTGATTTTATTTCCATCATTTACACTTTCAAAATACAGAAAACAAAACATGGCATCTGCAAAAGTTTGGACACCCTGTAGAGTTTATAGCATGCACTGCCCCCTTTGGACAGCTGAGACCTGACAGTGTCATGGATTGTTCTCAATCATCATCTGGAAAGACTCATCTGGCCATGGCCCAACAATCAGTACCATGGGTTCCTCTAAGCAGTTGTGTAGAACACTGAAACTGAGAATAGTTGATGCTCACAAAGCAGGAGAAGGCTATAAGAAGATAGCAAAGTGTCATCAGGTGCCCAAATCCTCTGTTCGGAATGTAATTAAGAAATGGCAGTGATCAGGAACAGTGGAAGTTAAAGCAAGATCTGGAAGACCAAGAAAACAGAAGAATATCAGACAGAACAGCTCGCAGGATTGTGAGAAAAGCAAGTCAAAATCCACATTTGACTCCACGATCCCTCAAGGAAGATCTGTCAGACACTGGAGATATGATACACTATTCCACTATAAAGAGATACTTGTACAAATATGGTCTCCATGGAAGAGTGATCAGAAGAAAACCTCTTCTACGTCCTCACTACAAAAATCAGCATTTGAAGTTTGCAAATGAACATATACAGATGTATCGGGATTCATCTTTGCAGGTGATGGCCATGGCGTCGCCATCGCCATCACCTGCATCCCCGCCATCTGTATGCCGGAAGGGGACACGCGCGCACGAGGTGCGCACCCCCTTCCGACGGTGCTGCCCTCGGTCGCCCGGTGCCCACACCGGGCGACCGCACCCCCCCGCAGCCTCCTCGGGTCCCCCCCCAGCCCCCTCGAGCGGGAGGCGGACAGTATTGCGTCCGCCTCGCCGCCCGGATACTGAGACGCGCGTGTGTGGGGGACGCACACGCGTCTCAGTCAGATGGAGCGCCGTGTTGCTGGCGGATCGCCAGCAGCATGCTGCTGGCGGTTCGCCAGCAAAGATAAAACCGGCCCCATCTGTAGACAAGCCTGTTGCATTTTGGAATCAAGTTCTGTGGACCAATCAGGTTAAAATAGAACTTCTTGGCCGGAATGAGCAAAGGTACGTTTGGAGAAGAAAGGGCACAGAATTTAATAAAAAGAACCTCTGTGCAACTGTTAAGCATGGGGGTGGATCAATCATGCTTTGGGGTTGTATTGCAGCCAGGGGCATAGGGAACATTTCACGGGTAGACGGAAAAAAGGATTCAATAAGATTCCAGCAAATTTTGGACGCTAACTTGATACCATCTGTGAAAAAGAAAGGCTGGCTTCTTCAAATGGATAGTGATCCTAAACACACCTCAAAATCCACGGTGGATTAAATCAAGCGGTGTAAACTGAAGCGTTTGCCATGGTCTTCACAATCTCCTGACCTCAACATTATTGAAAATCTATGGATAGACCTTAAAAGAGCAGTCCGTCACAGACAGCCCAGGAATCTCAAAGAACTGGAAGACTTTTGTAAGGAAGAATGGGCGAAGATACCTCAAATAAGAATTGAAAGACTCTTTGTTGGCTACAAAAAGCATTTACAAGCTGTGATACTTGCCACAGGGGTCAGTACAAGGTATTAACTCTGGAGGGTGTCCAAACTTTTTCGGTACTTGTTTCCTAGAACGGCCACAATCGGGGGTAATCGTGTACCTTAACTTAAGGTACACGATTACCCCCGATGGACCCGATTTCCTTTGAAATCAGGTCCATTTTGCCGGCAAAGGCAAAATCGGGTCCATCGCGTCGGTCGGGTGCATTAACATGGCACGCGACTCGACCGACCCGATGGACCCAATTTTGCCATAGGGTTCATAGTTAAAATATTTTTAACATTGTAATCCGGGAAAAAATGGGAAATGGTACAATATGGGCCATTTCTCATTGTATATGGCCCCCCCCATTGTGAACGTCACCCCACGATTGATGGCAACCCGAAGCGTGGCGAGCGTAGCGAGCCCGCGAGGGGCGGCGGTACGCATCCTCCGACCTTTTCATACCCCTACTATCAACGTCAGCGTGGAGATGAGAATATAAAGTGTGGCGAGCGCAGCGAGCCACCGAGCCTGAAGCGTGGCGAGCGCAGCGAGCCCCGCAAGGGGACGCGTATACCTGTGAAGTTATACGCGTCCCCTCGCGGGGCTCGCTACGCTCGCCACGCTTCGGGCTCGGTGGCTCGCCACACTTTATATTCTCAACTCCATGCCGACGTGGATAGTAGGGGTATGAAAAGGTCGGAGGACGCGTACGCCACCCCTCGGCGGGCTCACTACGCTCGCCACGCTTTGGGTTGGCGTCAATCGTGGGGTGCGGTTGAGGGGGTTAAAATTGGGGTCTGGGGAGAATTTTACATTGAATCCAATGTAAAATAGTGTCCCAGGGACCCTATTCACATTTCAATCAATGTAAAAATCGGGGCCATCGCGTCGGTCGCATCGCATGCGATGCGACCGACGCAATGCGAAGACCCGATCAAAATCGGTGTGGCCGTTCTAGGAAACAAGTACCACTTTTTCAGATGCCATTTTTGTTTTCTGATATTTTGAAAGTGAAAATGATGGAAATAAAATCAAACTTTATTTGACATGTATTTTGGAGGTTTTTCCATCTTTCCTTGGCTTCTTTTTTCACATTAAAATTAATTTTTGCCTGGGATGCCGAAACTTTTGATCCCCACTGTAGACCTAGCAGACTGCTGAGTATAGTGGTGTGCTTATTTTGGTGCCCTCCATGCTTTCTAATATATTTTGGATGACGGTTCTTCTTTCAGATGCAGCTGTTCATCACCACAACTATGAATGAAACTGACAGGGACAGTGAACTACAGAAGCTGGAAATCAGGAGGAAAGACCGACTTGAGTGGATAAATATTGTGAATACCAAAATTTTTGACTGGTTACAGAAGAACACACTGGACTCTAATTTTTGAAGTCTCCAATTGAATATGTCTGGGATTTTATAGCCTCTTTCTAATCCTGTATATAAAGGTTCCAACTATTTTTCACCTAGGCAGAATTCATATGATATATATTTTTTTACAACTTGTGAAAATGTGATAAAATTTGTTCTGATTTACAATTTAATGTGTGACCTGGTTCTCTAAGACTGTTCATGTCAGAAAACACTGCTGGGTACTGGAGAGACAGTTTACTGTATCCATTCACTACTGCTGGTTGCTGCTTTACAGCAAGGATGCACATCATGCAGGGAAACGGAGGAGACCGAGCTGATTAGCAGCAGCTTCCCTGGACCCTCTGCAGTCCAGCATAGAGCAATGCTGTCCAGGCAGCTGTAAAACTGCTTGGTCCTTTATTGCTGTCAGCATTATAGGAAAATAAGAGCCTCAACTCTTCAGGATCCAGAAAAGCAGACATCAGCTTTGGAGGGTTCGGTATATTAGATTGATGAGGCAAAAAAAAAGCAACGGTATCCAGGTTGGTCCTAAAAGGACAGCTTGCACAAGGTTGACACAAAAAACATCAGCAATAGCAAAAGGTGGACATGGAAATGGTCGACACATGAACAGGTCAACATGTCAATTTTTAACTTATATCACATAGACCCCCAGTTAGTGTAACACTCACTCGCCGTGCTATTGCTGCTGTGCTGAATGCAGATTACCAATGCCAGTCATAGTCCAAGTAGATATATATTTTTTTAAACACGTGTTATCCATATGCTGTGTCAACCATTGTCATGTCAACCTTTTGCCCATGTTGACCAATAGTGGTCGACCTATTAACTGTCATCCTTATTACGGTTGATACAGGGTCCGAAGCCCTGATTTACAGGTTTTTCACTAGATCAGAAAGCAGCAAGCCAGCGGCCAACTAGTTATGATGGGTACACACCAGTACGAAAAGGGTCCGATCACATCAATCTACATCCAATTCCGACCGATTGGATGTAGATTGTGTGGTGATTGGAAAGAAACTAGTAAAAACTGTAAAGAGCGCTTACCAGGGCTGTTTAACCTCAAAGAGCTGCTGCACAGGGGATTAGTCAGATCCCATAAGGTTATAGAAAGCAAAAAGGTGGGTTGTGCAGCGCTCGTATTTCAATGAAGAGTGAATCATATACAAAATAACATTATTTAATAAAGAATAGGTACAATATCACATGAATAAAAATAATTAATAATGAGTATAATTCATGAATTACTGAATAAAAAATGGTTAAAAAACACTCAGTAGGACCTGTCAATGAGTTATGAATCTGCTCCGGACGATAGCTGTCCAAGACCAATTTATATCAAAGTTGGTGGAACCGAATTTGAAAACCAAGATGATTGCTGGAGGTGTCCCTACCCCTTAGGGTGAAAAAGCTGTTTCTTATAACAGCGAAACGCGTTGGAGATTTCAGCGGACCTGTCACTACACCCACTTTATTCATCTGCTTAATAATTCTGGACTTCCATTTCAAACCAATCCTTCCAATTTCCAAGCACAGCGCACTTTATCGAGAGGACCCCCACGCAAAAGTAGTCCAAACGGACTGGGACACCTCCAGCGGTTACAAGGAACCCTCCATCATATTGCACCAAGAAATTTGCATCCAGAGAGGATCCCCACGATTCATCTAATCCCTAAGGGATAGGGACACCTCCAGCAATCACCTTGGTTCTCAAATTCGGTTCCACCAACTCCATCATATTACACCAAGTATTCTGCATCCAGAGAGGATCCCCAAGATTCATCTAATCCCTAAGGGGTAGGGACACCTCCAGCAATCATCTTGGTTTTCAAATTCGGTTCCACCAATTTGGATATAAATTGGTCTTGGACAGCTATCGTCCGGAGCAGATTCATAACTCATTGACAGGTCCTACTGAGTGTTTTTTAACCATTTTTTATTCAGTAATTCATGAATTATACTCATTATTAATTATTTTTATTCATGTGATATTGTACCTATTCTTTATTAAATAATGTTATTTTGTATATGATTCACTCTTCATTGAAATACGAGCGCTGCACAACCCACCTTTTTGCTTTCTATAACCCTGTGTGGTGATTGAGCCTTTTTCTGTCCTGTTGTGATCCGATTCTGATTGGATGCACGGCCCCGCGGGTCGGTTGGTCGTTAATCAGATCCTACCTGCAGCAGGTGGGAACTGGACATGACCACGCACCCGGGTGCGGGTCGCGATCGGATTGGTACCGCTCACGGTGCACATCGTGAGCGGGTCGTGCGCTCCGCATCATTGTGAGTGGGTCGGACGAGACACTGACGACCCAGTCACGATGTGCATCGTGAGTGGGTCGTCCTGGTGTGTACCCTACATAGGACCAGGTGCAACTCATGAAGGGCAGACAATATACAATACATTATTTAAGTGCTTTTGGAAACAAATCCTGTGTAAGAGGAAAACAAATGGAATTCCCTGTGGATGGCTGGAACATCAGATTTCACTGATGGGATACTGTAGAGGTACTTTTGCATCAATAATATTCCCAATACAGACCTGCAGATTTATATATATATATATTTTTTTTTCTCTCCATATATCCGTGTTACCATGGTTGTGCTGGTTCACAGAGGGGAAATCTTCTTTAACCCTTTAAGTGCCAATGTTGAATGCCAGAACCGTGGAGATTCATTCTCAGGATACATGAGCTTGGCGGGGCGGCGGCTGGGGCGCCCCCCCCCCTAACGGAGGGGGGCGCCCAAAACTTAGCTACGCCACTGAGGGGTCCTCAAACTAATTTGCTCTGGGACCCCATTAGACAATAAATATAATGACAGGACCTCAGCAAGTTACTGCATAAGGTCATCATGTCACATGTGTAGTCAGCAGACAGCACATACATGGCAGCATTGTGGAGGCACAAAATGACGGGAGGAGTCTACCATAACAGACAACTCAACAGATTGTTCAGACTCCTTGAATCACTGATGCCCCTTTCACACTGCAGGTCTAAAACGGTAAATTGCCGATTTTTTAGTGCAATTTACCGTTTAAGGCTGCAGTGGGAAAGTGCCAGAGTTGAAATACCGGTTAAAGATAACCGGTATTTCAACCCGTTTTAAAAGCAGAGTCCTACACGGCTAAATACCGTTTTTGAGGCAGTGGGAATGCCTCTGAAACGGTATTTAGTTAAAAAAAAAATATCGGCGTGGGGTCCCCCCCACTGCCGTAACCAGCACCAGGCTGAAGAGCCGGGGCTGGCATTAAAAAATCAGAAAACCCGACAAATAGGGCTTCGCTGATTTTTTAAAACCAGCCCCAGGCTCAAGGGCCGGGGCTGGTTCCCAAAATACGGGGGACAAAATGAGTAGGGGTCCCCCGTATTTTAAGAACCAGCCCCAGGCACAACCAGCCAGCAGGGAAATGCCACAGCCGGGGGACACTTATTATATAAGGTCCCGCGGCCAAAGCATTAACCCTACCGACCAGTCAGCCTGGCCAGGGGTCCTGGGGGAGTGGGAACCCCCCAATAAAGGGGTCCCCCCCCTCCAGGACTTACCTGACCAGGCTGAAGCCTGCTGCTGTCCCCGGTGGCCCTGTGCGGTGGTCACCGGGCTGATCATTGTGTAAAAAAATAGATGGAAAACCTATTGTTTTAAACTGTGGAACTATGAGTCCCAGCAAGCCTCCCCCGCAAGCTGGGACTTGGAGAACCACAAGTCCCAGCCTGCGGGGCATTAAAGGGCCCGCTGGGTCTTGTAGTTCCGCAGTAAAAAAAATAGATAAATAAATACACACTGACACATTATAAAAATAAAAGTTTAATACATACATTACACACACACACTGATACTTACCTATCTTGATCCCGTAGGTAGGTCCCAGGGTCCGGTGGCTTGGTTCCGGGGCTGGTCCGGGTCTCCAGGGCTGAAGAGTCCGGGTCCTGGATCCGTAGTAATCCAAAGGGGTACCTGGGGAAGGAAATCCTACTCACCTGCTCCTGTGGCAACCACCCCGGCATCTTCTGTTGAAGTCGCACTGCTCCCGGCTGCAGTGGTACCCGCTCCGCTGAACACTAGAGACGCAGAGAACCTTCTTCCTCTGCGACTCTGCTCAAAATGATTTCTGGCCAATCAGGAGTCGACTTTCTCGGCTCCTGATTGGCTGCTAGGCGGCCAATAGAAATCATTCTGAGTAGAGACGCAGAGGAAGAAGGATCTCTGCGTCTCGAGTGTACAGCGGAGCGGGTACCACTGCAGCCGGGAGCAGCGCAACTTCAACAGCAGATGCCGGGGTGCTCCCCACAGGAGCAGGTGAGTAGGATTTCCTTCCCCAGGTACCCCTTTGGATTACTACGGATCCAGGACCCCGGACTCTTCAGCCCTGGAGCCCCGGACCCGGACCAGCCCCGGAACCAAGCCACCGGACCCTGGGACCTACCTACGGAATCAAGATAGGTAAGTATCAGTGTGTGTGTGTAATGTATGTATTAAACTTTTATTTTTATAATGTGTCAGTGTGTATTGATTTATCTATTTTTTTTACTGTGGAACTACAATACCCAGCGGGCCCTTTAATGCCCCGCAGGCTGGGTCTTGTGGTTCTCCAAGTCCCAGCTTGCAGGGAAGGCTTGCTGGGACTCATAGTTCCACAGTTTAAAACAATAGGTTTTTCATCTATTTTTTTACACAATGATCAGCCCGGTGGCCACCGCACAGGGCCACCGGGGACAGCAGCAGGCTTCAGCCTGGTCAGGTAAGTCCTGGAGGGGGGGGGGACCCCTTTATTGGGGGGTCCCCACTCCCCCAGGGCCCCTGGCCAGGCTGACTGGTCGGTAGGGTTAATGCTTTGGCCGGGGGGACTTGTATAAAAAGTCTCCCCCCCCCCGGCTGTGGCATTACCCTGCTGGCTGGTTGTGCCTGGGGCTGGTTCTCAAAATACGGGGGACCCCTACTAATTTTGTCCCCCGTATTTTTGGAACCAGCCCCAGACCTGGAGCCTGGGCCTATTTGTCGGGTTCCCTGATTTTTAATTACCGGCCCCGGCTCTTTCAGCCTGGTGCTGGTTACAGCTGTGGGGGGGACCCCACGCTGTTTTTTTTTTTTAATCCCCCCCTCATATTTTTTATGGGTTAAACAGGTTTTTAAACGGCAGTTTGAATGTGCCAAAAACGGCTTTTAAACGGTAATTTACCGTTTAAAAGCTGCAGTGGGAAAGGGTCTTTATGGCTCTTGCCGTTTAAAAACCTGTTTAAAAAAAATGGGTAATGACCCGTTTCAGCAGTGGGAAAGCAGCATGACTGAGATTAGAAAAGTCATCAGCCTGATGGTCAGCAACATGGAGTCGCGACCCGGTACTTGTGTAGTTTCAGGGCGTCAGTGTTTGTTTATTAATCCAGACAGCTGTGTTGAATGTTTCTTTGAAAACTGTAACTGTACTAAGTTATTGGTGAAATAGCGGGGTTTTTTTGCGCTGCTGTAGCGTCATTGTCACAAACAGCGGCTGTAGTGACAAACTGCGTCTAGTTGGCCGCAGTCAGAATTTGAGTTCCAGTCATAGTTGCGTCCCAGTCACAAACACACTTTCCACGCCAGCCCGAACAATTTAGATTTCAGTTTCAACACACCCCACCCAAATTTAACTCTCTCTGCACATGTTACATCTGCCCCACCTGCAGTGCACATGGTTTTGCCCATTTTCCAAACAAATTTGTACTGCGATCAGATCTGAATAAGGGCCTTTGGGTGAAATTTACTAAGATGTGAAATACACTTCACAGGTCATGTTGCTATGGGCAACCAATCACATCCCGTCTCTTCTAGAGGGTGGTAAATAAATAAGAAGTAGCTACTTTATGTGTATTTTTTTCTGATGATTGTACTGCTGGTTGTATGCGCCTCCTCCTGCATTTGCAATACTATGAATCGCAGCTGCGAGCAGCTTATCATACACCATCCATGTAATCAGGCCCGGTGTACACACTGGTTACGCCAGGACTGTCAGCAGCAGGAGCTTACCCAACTGGCTGGAGGCCACATGGTATTGGCTGGAGTAATATTTGACTGGGTACAGAGTACTATAATGGAGGTTCTAGAAATAACCAGGCAGTGTATACACAGAAAATTGGCTGAGAATTCCCCCAAATGTACAAAGTAGCCACAGGAACCCAGGACAGAGACAGCCCCTTACACACGGTATATTAGCTATAATGGCACAGGTTAGGAGGGCTGGCTGCCTTATAACAAGGAGAGCATTGAGAGATGCAGGAAACATGCATCACACAATGATTACAAACACACTGCAGCTGCATCGCTCTGTAGTCTTCAGTTCCAGAGCCGGTAGGCAACCAGGGGCGCAGGAGCTGTTCGGCATCCCAGCGGGGATCTCAGAAAAGAAGACATACTGTAATGGGGCAGGTTAATTAAGCTTTAAAAATATATAAACATGAGGGTGATAAAGAGTGGTGAAGGTCCAGACAATCAGATCCTAACTATCTTTATTACCCTTGTGTTTATCTCTTTTTAAGGCCTAATACATCTGTCCCCCAGTGCTGGTTGCCTGGCAACAACTGGGACCCATTACGGATACAAGCTGCATGGTGGTTCTGTAACAATTATAACAATTTTTAGTGACTCTTACATCATTTATTTATTAACAGTTTCTTATATAGCGCAACAGATTCCGTTGCGCATTGCAATAGTAGATTATGCCACATTGTAGATGCCTTAAGATGATTTTATGCCCCATACTAGAGACCCTTACATCAAATCATGTGACACAGTGCCCCCTGTTTAGTGCCACACTCATTTGTCACATGCTCCAATATTTTTGGCAAGCTCCTGCTGCAGTTGCTTCAGCCACACTATTCACATTCATGTTGTGTGAGTGGTGTCTGCACCAGCATGGGCTGTGTATTTTCTTCTCTGTGCTGGCTCAGCGTGTACGAGGGCCAAGCCAGTGTCTTTTTGGTGTCACCTATCCTGGGCAGGCCAGTGTATGGAGCAGTACCACTGTGTGTCCAGGGCAGAACACTGGCTGTTGCAGAGTAAATAACTGCTGTAAATAAAGAAGTTATAATGGTCCGATACTGACTTCTTGATTATAGAATTCCTAAATGAAAGCTCTGCATTTGTCCAATTTTGCTATCCCGCTATCCCAGTGTGTATATTATATGTGAAAAATGAATATTATACTATAGCTGGAAGCAAAAGAACACATGCTTGAGTTTAAGGATATGGTACAGTATAACTTAATATCAGTCATCAGGCCGATATGAGACTGTTGACAGGGCGGAAGTGTCAACATGGAGCATGGTGGCTAACTCAGCATTTATTAATATCTGTGATTTGCATAGCACAGCATATTACACCATGGTCATGTTAGGTCTGTGAGTTATAATCAGTCTCCTGGTAACCAATAAGCCGTACAATGGGGCACTGACAGCTGTGCAGACCCCAGGTAGGAGGGGGATATGGCCAATTTAGGAGGTGTAATATTGGGGCTACTTATACTGTACAGATTCAGCACACCCTCCAACATGACCCATTCCATTAGGTACAAAATGCTCTGTTTCTGGACTTCCTTATTCCATTAGGTACAAAATGCTCTGTTTCTGGACTTCCTTACCAGTGGCAGTTGCAGAGGTGGGGCTGCAGCACAGTCCAATATTCAAAAAAGGGGAGCCACTCCAAACATCACTGTCCTGGACTCACTGGCAGTTGATGTGACCCCCCTCTTTGAATTTTGGTCTGTGCTGGAGTCCCACCTCTGTAACTGCCACTGGCAGGGAAGTCCAAGCACATAGCATTTTGTACCTAATGGAATGGGTCATGTTGGAGGGTATGATTCAGTTGCACACAGATATACAAGTGGTGCATATCGAATTAATCCGTACATTCTCCTGGTGCATCCTGGTGACGAAGACACATTTTTGTGCGGAAATGGTGCGCAGCGCAAGCAGAGACGCATGAGACCTCTCTCCTGCCAGGTATCTCGGGACTCGTGGTGTATTGAGGTTACATGTGTGAGGACGCATCTGTATATCACAAAACAACTAATTTGCAGTTTCAGGGATTCAAAATATGTCACTTTTCAGAACAAAGATATCATTCAGTGCATGTGGGGAGGGGGGGCGACCCAAAAAACTAATGATGTGTATTATGTAAAGTTTGTACAGAGAAAGTGCTGTCTAGTTTGCAGTAAATGCAATGTGAAATTTAATAGCCTATTTCTGAAAAGGCCTATCCATGTGAATGGAGCTGAAGGTTATTTTGGAACAACAAAGATGTTTTCACAATACGACATCTCATGTAAGAGGTCAAAATATTTTCTCAAAGTTGTCTACTTAATAAGATTTCCAGCTGTTAGCGGTATGATGCTTTCCCATGGGGTAATTGCATGGAACTTTAAAAAGACAACTTCTGCAATTAAATCAACCTTTTTGCAGTACTTAGCTATTTGAAAGAGATTATATTTTTTTATTAGCTTAGATTTTTTCAGGTGATGATTTGTTGTTTTATTGCATTGTTTGTTTGTGCCCTTAATACTGCTATATATTAGAAACCCAATATAGATAAACTTAAGTAAATTATAAACAGTACAGTACAATACAATACTCTGCAATGTAAGATAAAATAAACATCAACCTCCTAGAGTTTGGCATCACAAGCCAGATACAGTCGTTGCGGTCCACACTCGGGTGTCGGCATTGGAAGTGAACCACCATCATATGTTTCCCTTCTTTTGAAAGCACATACTGTATTAGGGAGATTTTAAAGGTGGCACCTATAAGCAAGGATGGGCGTTGCTACATCAGAGAGGTGTTGTATAAAATGACTTACATCCAAATGTAGATGAGCACCAAAGCCGTTAATAAGATCCAGTGGCGGAAGTTTGTACCAATTGCCAGGAGGCAAGATGCATATTGGTGCCCCCCCCCCCCCCCCCCACACACACACACACCTAAATAAAATATATATAAAATGTCTCGGTACTTATGTATTATCTGGGCTGCCGATTTTTTGATTGTATGCCTTAACTTAAGGCATACAATCAGATGCGATGCGATATCGCATCGCATCGCATACGACCATATCGCATGCGATGCGATGACCCGATTTTTCCATAGGATTCAATGTTAAAATGGACTGAGTCCATTTGAACATGGAATTCAATGGGAAAAAGGGGACCTTTTCATACCCCTACTATCCAAGTGGGCATGGAGTTGGATATAAACCTGTGGCGAGCGTAGCGAGCCACCGAGCCCAAAGCGTGGCTCGCCACGCTTCGGGCTCGCTACGCTCGCCACAGGGTTATATCCAACTCCATGCCCACTTGGATAGTAGGGGTATGAAAAGGACCCCTTTTCCCATTGAATTCCATGTTAAAATGGACTCAGTCCATTTTAACATTGAATCCTATGGAAAAATCGGGTCCATCGCATCACATCGCATGCGATATGGTTGGATGCGATGCGATGCGATGGACCCGATTTCAAAACCGGCAGCCCAGTTAGTACATAAGTACCAATGTCTCTTATGAAATATATATAGAGATAGAGAGAGAGAGAGAGAGAGAGAGAGAGAAAGAGGCAGAGAGACAGAAAAAACACACACATACTGTATTTCACAACTCAGCAACAGAAGCAATATCAATGGCTTTCAATTAATAGATTTAAACTCACAGAGAAGGAGAGGTGCCCCCTTGAGAACAGGAGCCTGGCGGCGGCTGACTCCATTGTCTTTCAGAGTTCTGCCCTTGGTAAGGTCTAGTGTACTTGTTGAAGTGTTTTACAAGTGGTTCCATATAACTTGTCATGAGAACCATTTAAAATGCATGTAGCCATATGGATCGTAGGGCACAATTCAGTCCTGTGTATATTTGCTGCCTAGTGAGCATGTAAACCCCGCCCTACTAAATGCCCCTCCCCCAGAGTGAATCCCCGCACTTGCACGCGTGTGGGCTTACACATCTGCTTGCATGCGGACGTATGGAGGAAAATCATTCGATGGTCGCTTACCATCTAATGATTTCTCCAGCCTTTGCTCTGTAGAGGAAGGCTATATTTACTATCCCCCGAATTGGGGCAGGTGCTGACTTCATGTAATGTCAGCTGCCTGCCCTGAGGATGCATGGGTAAGCCTGTGTTCACAGGGGTATACCCAACATGTCCATGGGTGTGCCCACCGGTTTTGTGGGCACGCCCATAAAATGCTGGGTGAACCCCTGTGTTCGCCCCATGCCCGCCCCCTTCTTGCCCATTGCGTGTTGTGAACACCACGGCGAGTGTGAAACTTGCAGAGAGCGTTCGCTCCCGGGTATGAACATGGACAAACCCACACCATCAGCCACGGGAGCGACTACGGACCTGAGAGATCCGGTCTGAATTGCAATCTAAGTACCATAAGACAAAAGTGGATAAGGTGTCAGTAGCCATCAGTCAAATTCCAGCGGCCATTTTGAACAGTGCACTAGTTAAATGATAGCACGATCTGAGAGAATATATCAGTCAAATAAAAATACTAATAAAAAGTCAGCGAGAAATGAATCATAAAGGAACATTTGGACATATGTAAAGATGGCAAAATGTGAAATGTCCCTTTCCGTACTGTACACCTCTTATGAAAGCACCTGTTGCATCTACAATGCTTCCTGGACTGTCAGGAGAACATGAGAACAGACCATGCAATGGCTGGTAAATAAATAAAAGGGAAAATAAATCTGAAAAATCCAAAGGACAAAGGGGCAGATTTATTAAGCTTGGAGAAGAGATAAACTGGAGATAAAGCGGAGAAAAGGTAAAAGGAGATAAAGCACCAGCCAATCAGCTGTGTTTGAAAAAGACAGTTGGGAGTTGATTGGCTGGTGCTTTATCTCCTTTTACCTTTTCTCCGCTTTATCTCCAGTTTATCTCTTCTCCAAGCTTAATAAATCTGCCCCAAAAAGTGTATGGGTGTACCTCAAAATCATCAATATCAACACTAGGCTGGTGCCACTATGACAGGACAAAGGAAGTTATTCTGGTTCTTTCGCTCGGATGCGAATTCGCATCCTTGCGAGTGAATAAGAACTCACCTTGCGAATGGTACACCGGCCTACCAGTCGCAAGGCGCATGTGTTCGCATTGGTTGCAAATGGATGATTTACATAAACATCCATTCGCATGCCACGCCAGCCCTCCACCGGCAAAGATGGCTCGCCGTGGGTGCACACACCCAGTGAATGCGCATGTGCAAAGATCACGCACGCGGCCATGCAAACGGACCTGAATAAGGTCCACAGTGCAGTGTGGGGTCCCACTGCTATAATACTAACAAGCAATGGGTACAACGCAAGTATGTTAATAATTGAAAAGGTTAAATGGTCATGTCTCCAATGCCTATTATTGGTCCCAGCATGCTGCCGTTAAAAAGATAGACATATTGGTGAATGTAGTACTACAAGCTCCAGCACATCCATGACATGTAAGCAATTAAAGATCCAAAGAACCAGCATATTATGGCATCCGTGGCTCACTGGGACCCATAGGAGTAAATTTACCAAGATGGGGGTTCTATTGAAGATGGGATGTTGCCCCTAGCAACCAATCAGATTCTATCTATTATCTTCTACACAGTGCTAAATACATAAGAATTAGAATCTGATTGCTTGCTTTGGGCAACATCTCATTTTCAATAGAACCCCCATCTTAGTACATTTACCCCATAGTGCATCAGGGAAAACTTTTTTAAAAAGTATGGGGATTGTTTATCCAGGACACTAAAGCGTCTAAATTGAAAAGAGATTATGTCGGCCATAGCAATCAAAGAGATTCTGTGTAACATTTCACTATTGCATCCTACAAAGTGATAGACAGAATCTGATTGGATGCTATGGCTTTACTAAATTTACCCCTTGTAGGGCCTGATTCAGAGTGACTTGTAGTTTAGTCAGCACCCAGAGCACCTCACCGCTCCAGGCAGGGGGGGACGCCCTGCTGCCCACCTGCCCCACGGGGGGGGGGGGGGGGGGGTTGGATATGCGGCCGCCAGTGAGTTTCTCCACGGGGGGAAGCGGCTGCGCTGCCATCACTGCCTTGCTCCAGCACACGGTCCAAGGGGTGGTGGTGTTGCGGGTGCCACTCACCTTGCTCCACGCGGCTGACCTGCTTCCAAGTGCCGCCCTCCAGTGGCCAACGCCCCCAGGCAAATGCCTAAAGCTGCCTTGTTGTGGTGCCGGCCCTGAGTTTAGCGATAATTTTACCTAGAATTCGCTAAACTACAATTTCTGGCACTAGCATGCAGGGGCCACCCAGTACAGGGCAAAGCCACCCCATATGCCAGGTCCAGCCCCACAATGTTCCCCGAAAAATTTGTGGGCACATCCTTAAAGTGCGAGTGCTTTACTACACAGCAAAGCACTCGCACATTACTGGCTGCACAGCCTGGTGCCAGACGCAGACCAGCCATGTTTGAGGGTCGCATCGGCTGTGTAAAAATAATTAGCTTTTTTTTTTAGGTTTTGGTGAAATATTTTAATGTATTTTCTTCTTTTTTTAACTTGTTGAATTTTTGTATGATGCTAGGTGATACTTAATAAAGATTTAAAGAAAAAACATTTGTTCTAAATAAAGACCCCTACACAGACATCTTTGACACTCTGGCTGAAATGTAATAGGATGATAGAATCAGATTTGGTAAGAAATCCCCCTTTTTTTTTTTTTTAAACAGCAATCATTTACACTGCAAAACCAGTTTGATTTTGCAGTGTAAATGATTGCCGCTTTAAAAAAAACCCTGGAGATTTCTTACCAAATCTCTCACTTTCTGATTCTCTCACCCTATTACATTTCACCTAGTTATGAAGGTTGACACATTGGCCCTTATTCAGATCTGATTGCAGTACAATTTTGTTTGGAAAATGGGCAAAACCATGTGCACTGCAGGTGGGGCAGATGTAACATGTGCAGAGAGAGTTAAGTTTGGGTGGGGTGTGTTGAAACCGAAATCTAAATTGCAGTGTAAAAATAATGCTGCCAGTATTTACCCTGCACAGAAACAAAATAACTCACACAAATCTAACTCTCTCTGCACGTTACATCTGCCCCACCTGCAGTGCGCATGGTTTTGCCCATTTTCCAAACAAATTTGTACTGCGATCAGATCTGAATAAAGGCCATTGCCTGTTACTACAATCCATGTTATGGAAGAATGCTGAATGTAAATGACAAATACAAATTAAATTTTAGCAACTGTGCGATAATAGTTCCCACTCCTCCGCTTTAAGGGCGTTTGCATGCAGGCATAAATTTGCAGGCAACCTAAGATACCTAAAACACTGGATTCAGCATCGGACAAAAAAGTCAGATAATTGCTAACGGACCATTTTCAGACTTTTGCGCATGTGCAGCGGCAACAGCACATAAACTTTTACAGCATGTAAAAATCACATCCCAGGAGGATACGTTCGCACTATAATGGACAGCGGATGAGGGATGAGGCAATGATGGATTTTGGAGGAGTGGTCCGAAAAACGCAGCCTGTGTATATGGTAAGCTGGCGGTGTTGCGTCTGCCTTCGCAACTAGGCTTCACAGGCAGGGGTTGACCCTAAACGTTGCGATATTGACTATTCCTGCAATGCAATCGCTATTAGATTGCAAACGACATGCAAGGTGGACCTTCTTATGCTGGATGGCCTTGCCCTGTGTTGGGCAGCCTCCACCGTGCGACAGCAAGTAGTTGCAGTTTTGAGCATAACTGCAACTGATGCTGAATGAGTCCCTTTGTATACTAAGCAAATTCTGTACATTTCAATTCTATTCAAATCTACAAGTGCCCCATTGGTTTTTGCTACGGTATGTCTACTGAAGCCCTATTTGGCATTATTCACAATCACATATTCATTGCTATCTGGGCATATTGGCAGCCAGAATAAAATTGCAAAATGCCTTATATTCGCACCATGTATTACTGAGCACTTGCACAGGGGCTCCAGGATTAGCATGTCCCTGCTATGTGCTCAGTGTAGTCGTGCTCCGTCCTGTACATGTTGTGCACTCCCGCTGACTACGCATGCGCAGTGGCCATTGCTGGGGAGGATTTTAAAGAACTCCCTTGCTTAAGTTATTATGCAATGTGTAGCCCACATGTTTCAGCGGGCTAATGCCATTTTTAAATGACGTTGCTGCAGGGACCAATCAATAGTATCACCTACAGAAAGCTATGGGGATGTGGCCACCGGCAGGAAGTTGGAATGGATGGATCACTTCAGGTATCAGACATCTGATTGCAGTCCCTTATTGTGATAAAACATATTTGCAGTCCCCGCAAGAAACTTTTACCTGGCACCACATAAAGGTCTGAGGGAGAACTTGCAATGTCTTAGCATCGCATTGTGTCAGATTCAGATCCCCCCATTGTTAGTTTTGTGCAGCCTCCGCGGTGGCTTGGAGGAGGCAGCGGCAGCGTGGTCTGCAGGGAGCGCAGGTAGTGCGACACCCATATAAGGCACGGGAGTACCGCACACCTGCCTCTCTTCTCTGGTGCGCTTGGCTTTAAGTTCTGCCAGCGCTCGAGTTCCCCTGCTCTCAGTCCTACCGCCGCGCCGCTGGTGTGACGTCCCGCTGCCTCTGCTGGAGTCCTCCTGCCGGGCGTCCACATGCGGTGCACCCGGCTCCCAGTCCTGAATTTTTATCTTCCCTGCTGGCAGCCCTACATTACTGTTCGTGGCTTCAGCAGCACCTTGTCATTGCTGCTAGCCCACACACAGGGGCCATAGAGCAGCATGATCAGTGCTGGCTGCTCCCCTAGCCCCTATGCCCCTCCACCCCTGCTCCTGCTTCCACACATACTGTAAAGTGCCATAGAGCAACATAGAGTCCTGGGACTATGTAAAAACCGGACCCGGACCGCCGGAAAGGACATCTAAATCTGCAGTCCGGAGCTTGTAGGGTCCGGTCCGGGGGTGTCCTGTTCGGGGGTGTCTTGTCCTAGGGGGTCCCTGTGATAGCTATCACCAGGGACATGGAGAAGGGGACATTACAGCCTCGCCGTGTGGTCCGGACCGTCCTGTTTTTGCTACATGTTTGCAGAGCCGGCCCTAGCCTAAATTACGCCCTAGGCAAGATTTTGACTGTTGCCCCCTAGCACCGCCACTAGTTCCGTCTCTGACCCTGCTCCCCTTTCCCAGCACCATCAACCCTCATAATAGCAGTCATCATTTTGTTGCCCCTACCCGCAATATTTTAAATAGACACAGCGCACCCATTCGGTGCGCAGCCCAAAAAGGGGTGTGTTCTTGCTGGGAAGGGGCATGGCCACACAATAGTGACCTCAATTCAAATTATGCCACACAGTAGTGCAACTTTATTCACATTATATCATGCGAGGGTGTCCCTTATTCACGTTACATCACACAGTAGTACCACTTTACCTTATGTACATTACTCCTCATATTATTCACATTATACCCTTAGAAAAAAATCCTGAGAAAATATTGTATTTTAAGCACCTCCATGGCCACACTGCAACCCAGCACAAAGCAGTGTAGCACACACTGCTTTGTGCTGGGTTGCAGTGTGGCCATGGAGGTGCTTAAAATACAATATTTTCTCAGAGGAGAAGATCTGCAGCTGCTGCTGTCACTTAAGGGGAGGGGGCCCGGAGCCCCCACTGGGCCCTTCCATCAGACTTTGGCCTGGGTAATTTGTACCCCCTACCCCTTTCTCTCGTCACCCCTGATAATACAACACAGTAATGCCCCTTACACATGACACACATTATTAATGTCCTTATAACCATAATGCCCCTTACACATTATGCCAAGCTTTATTAATGCCCTTCATACACATACTGACACACATAATGCCCCTTACACATATGTCACACATTATTAATGCCCTTATACACATGATACACATAATGCCCTTATACACATGTTGCACATTATTAATGGCCTTATACACATGACACACATAATGCCCCTTACACATATGTCGCACATTATTAATGCCCTTATACACATGACACACATTATGCATCTTTCACATATATGTCACACATTATTAATGAATTTATACATGACACACATAATGCCCCTTAAACGTATGCCGAACACTATTGCACAACCAACCCACCCGCAGACAGGACTCGCACAGCCACTAACACTGTGACCTCTGCTTGCATACAGATGTTTCCTCATACATCTTGCCTCAATAGGCCATGCAGCTCCTGGCCAGATCAGCTAACGTTGGGTGCCTTTTTTGCTGAAAATTTGTCTTATTTGCATAGTTATGACCAGCACACACAAGGAGCTTCTGATGATTAAAATGATATGCAGCATGCCTGTATTCTGTGTGCGATTGTGGCTATACCTGCATGTGGAATGCTATGTTACAGTGATTTCCATGAATACACTATTTCATATGCAGATACAGTCTCACTCACACACAGAATGTAGGCATGCTGCATATCATTTTAATCAGCAGAAGCTGCTGATGCCCCTAGGCATTCCAAATGCCCTAGGCAATTGCCTAGTTGGCCTATGCCTAAGGCCGGCTCTGCATGTTTGGACCATACAGGGAGACTTTATTCTACCCCTCCTCCTCTACCTGGTGGCAGGTGTCACAGGCAGCCCCCCCAAGCAGGACACCCCCGGACAGGACACCCCCCCAGACCGGACGCTACAAGCTCTAAAATGCACAGTTTGATGTCTGGTCCGGCCGTCCAGGGGTTTTGTCCTGGTCTGGTTTTTACCCATACCCTAGAGTCCTGCCCCTATCCTCCTGCACACAGAGCCA
Organism: Crinia signifera; assembly: GCF_055691185.1. Classification (NCBI taxonomy): domain Eukaryota; kingdom Metazoa; phylum Chordata; class Amphibia; order Anura; family Myobatrachidae; genus Crinia; species Crinia signifera. Next base: position 396,929,538 of record NC_139217.1, on the reverse strand, counting down.
ACATATACTGTAGTCCTGGTACCCTCATCGCTGATTACATAAATATTTGGTTAGTAATCTGTGATACCTCAGTATGTATGTGTGTGTGTATGTATATATAATATATATATATGTATGTATAATGTATAAGTGGCATTACAGCATGTGGCATATAGTGTAAGGAGCATTACTGTGTGGGGAGTATAGTGTTAGGGGCATTACATGTGTGGCGTATAGTGTAAGGAGTGTTATGGTGTGGGGTGTATAGTGTAAGGGGTGTTACGGTGTGGGGAGAGTATAGTATAAGATCTATTACGGTATGTGGAGTATTATATAATGTAAGGGGCATTATGTGTGTGGTGTATAGTGTAAGGGGCATTATGTGTGTGGTGTATAGTGTAAGGGGCATTACGTGTGTGGTGTATAGTGTAAGGGGCATTACGTGTGTGGTGTATAGTGTAATGGGCATTACGTGTGTGGTGTATAGTGTAAGGGGCATTATGTGTGTAGTGTATAGCGTAAGGGGCATTAAGTGTGAAGTGTATAGTGTAGGGGGCATTACATGTGTAGCGTATAGTGTAAGAGGTGTTACGGTGTGGGGCGTTACAGTGTGGGGCGTATAGTGTAAGGGGCGTTATGGTGTGTGGAGTATAATGTAAGGGGTATAACGTGTGTCGTGTATACTGTAAGGGGCATTACGTGTGTGGTGTATAGTGTAAAGGGCATTATGTGTGTAGTGTATTGTGTAAGGGGCATTACGTGTGTGGTGTATAGTGTAAGGGGCATTACGTATGTGGTGTATAGTGTAAGGGGCATTACATGTGTGGTGTATAGTGTAAGGGGCATTACGTGTGTGGTGTATAGTGTAAAGGGCATTATGTGTGTAGTGTATAGTGTAAGGGGCATTAAGTGTGTGGTGTATAGTGTAAGGGGCATTACATGTGTGGTGTATAGTGTAAGGGGCATTACATGTGTGGTGTATAGTGTAAGTGGCATTACGTGTGTGGTGTGTAGTGTAAGGGGCATTACGATGTGTGGTGTATAGTGTAAGGGGCATTACGGTGTGTGGCGTATAGTGTAAAGGTCCATACACACTGGGCGACTATGCCCAGCGTGTATGAACAGCGATGATGTGCGGGGAAAGCCGCTCAGTGCATACACACTGAGCGGCTTTCCCCCTGCCCGGCGCCGTCGGAGGGGGGGAGGATGGCGTTGCATAGCGCAGCGCTATGCAAAGCCGCCCTGAAAGCCGCTCATCTCCCTGCGATGTTGCGGGAGCGTGCAGCAGCGCTCATCGCCGGGCCATATACACTGGGCGGCTTTGAGCTGAAAGCCGCTCAAACCTGCTGTTTTGAGCGACTTTCAGCTCAAAGTCGCCCAGTGTGTATGGGCCTTAAGGGGCATTATGAAAGGGGTGCCAGAAACTTTTTTTGGCTGGGGGGGGGGGGGGGGGGGGAGAAAAATGTATAGTTACGCCACTGTTTGTGACAGCAAAGTCCATTTACTACAGCTTACTCATAATGTACACAACCTGGTGTACAATGCATATTTAAGCCTTACATTGTGTTTACTGGAAGAGGTTTGGTTGCATTGCAAAACTAATTGATGGAGACATCTGTCAGTAAAGGTAAATTAAGGTATACTCCAGAGACTGATGCTCTCAGCGTAGCAAAATAATCACTGACTCCACCCTACGGGTAGGAAGAGCTGGCACTTTCTGTTGTTGCTGTACAGGTGATTATGAAGCCGAATTGAATTCAAAGGTATGTCTCATGCTGTGTAAGTGCTACTAGCACTGTTTCATCTTCTGCTAATATTTGCAAGTTAAAATATGTTCTATATCAGGCTGCATGTTCTTTACTTTTACACTCTATGTGAAATGGAAAGGAAACACTAAGAACCACTAGTTAAAAAACCAGGATCAGTATGTCTAATAATCATAATATGATTTATAATGGATGTAATAAATAACAAACAGTTCTAAATCCACATGATAAAAGTTTGGGCAAGTTTCATTAAGAACAAACACAAAGGTATTGTCTCTGAGAAGAATACAGATTTTTTATCAGCTAAACTCTCCAGTGTTGCTTCAAAGGTATTCTCTGCTTGGTATTCTCCAGGTACCCTGGAAGAACCAGCCCATATAATTGCCACTGGAAAAATAGTGACAGATGTTTCAGAAGCAAATATTATCTTTAATGCAAGAACCATGAATTCTGCATTTCCTGGTAGATGAGAGAAAGTTACTGATGTTCGGCTTCCAGTTTTGCAAGCTAAGGTGGTTAAAATGGAAACAGGTTTATGGTGCAGAAAATAAGCAGACTAGACTGAGGATAGCAAAGTATATTGACACTAATTTTTATATATGTGAATGCTGCTTGATATACTGAAATGTTCTGTCTTTTTTTCTATATTAAATGTTCATGTTGCCTAGTGCATGAAGCTGGAAAAATGAGAATATTTTTCTCCAACTTATCTTTAGCATTTTAAAATGTGATATACAGATGGGTCCTCTTTCATCTTACCAGTAATGCTTACGCTCATCTTGGTGAGACAATCACTGACAATTATCGATACACAGTGGCCGATTATCGATACACTTAGTGCATCCGTTCGGTTCACAGTACACATGTGCAAGGCCATCCTGCAATTAACTTTTTCTAAACGCACAGTGTTTGCAAGGCAGTGTTCTCTCTAAGCTTCTTTTGCAGGGTGCTGCACCCTGCCCATTTTTAAAACCTCAAAATGCACCATGCCCTTTTTGTGTGTGGCACTGTGCGCCCTTACGCTGCCCCCTACTGCATTGACATGTCTCTGAGAACTTTCGGTGTGTACCATAATTTGCAATGGGTATTACGGTGTACCCCATCATTTGTAATGGGCATAATGGTGTGTGGTATAATGTGTAAGAGGCATCACAATGTGTGCCATAATGTGTAATTGTCATTACGACAGAATGTGTTATATATATTATATATGAAACTACAAGTGAAGTAACAGAAGCCAGAAGCAATGGAACATGGGACCCACCGGGTTAGCAGAACTAAACTGCCTCAGGACACTATCCACATGGACATGTATTGGGAATAGTAACCTATGGGCAGCCCAAAGCAAGGGGAGAAAAGCCATCCCATGAGGGTATACGGTGTAATGTTCTGAATAGGTTTAATGATGTTCTGAAGCAGTTTAGTTATGTTATCCCAGGGGTTCCACGTTGCAAACTTGAACCTAAATTAACAGACATGCTTATTCCATTTGTAAAAATGGTACTTATATGTTAGTTGGGCACCCAATTAGCATACGGATGGTAACAAAGGAAAATCGCATCGCATCGCATGGGCCATTTTAAGGGCATGCAATGCGATGCGATTTTTTCATGTTATTTAAAAAAAAAAAAATTCCACCACAATATCGCATTGCACCTCCCGCAAAATCGCATGCGATCGCATGCGATTTTATCGGGTGTGTAATGTCATTACATGAGGTATACAATAATATGATTGTATGTCCTAAAAATAGCTTTTACGTGCCCCCCCACTATCCACGCGTCCTCCGACCTTTTCATACCCCCACTATCCACGTCGGCGTGGAGTTGATATTATATAGTGTGACTAGCCACCGAGCCCGAAGCATGGCGAGCGGCCGCGGATTACTTTCCATGTATTCCGCATCCGCTTGCCACGATTCGGGCTCGGTGCGCTCGACACACTATATAAAATCAACTCCACGCCGACGTGGATAGTGGGGTAATGAAAAAGTCGGAGGACCCGTTCCACCGCCGCTCGCCACACTTCGGGGTGGCGTGGATAGTGGGGGGGTGCGTTAAACCTATTTTTGGGACATACAATCATAATTTTGTATACCTAATGTCATGGTATCGCACACCCTATAAAATCGCATGCGATTTTGCGGGAGGTGCGGTGCAATGGCCCGGGGCTGAGAGAGCAGTGAATAAATTACTTAGGAAAATAACATTGCACATCGCATGGCCCTAAAATGGCCCATGTGATGTGATGCGATTTCCCTACGCAGAATAGCCCACTAAGCAAATTGCTTAGTGGGCGCCCAACTAACATATAAGTACCGTAAAAATAATTTCCGTATTTTGGAATGCATATTTGCTTTGACTCATAGGCAGCTGATCTCAAGGTTCATCATTTTACAGCACGTAATAATCATACACTATACCCAGTGGGATAGTAGCATTGACAGATATCCCTGGGGCAGATTAAGCTGTCTGTGTAAATGAGTGCAATTCCCTCGGTACTGGTTGTGTCTGAAGGAAACGCTATAGCAGCAAATAAACCGTGTGCACTTATAGCCCATGACAGACAGGTAAATGGGCTGAGGTTCAGCAGGAACTCCCCCTACGGGATGTAAGTACAGATATACACACGGATCATGTCAGTCAGTCTGGTTGTCCATCCGAGCATCTGGCATATAATATTAATTGTCATTTATTAATGCGCGTTATCAGGCAATCAGTACAAGCTTTTCAGCCAGGTCAGTTCCCAATGTTTAGTTTGACCAGGAACAATATTGAAATGCGATGGTTATAGACATTTTTCAGCCTTAGTGAACAGTCTAACAACTGGCTTAGATTGTGTGGCCTTGTTTTATACATATTTGACAAATGCCATCATTATTAATATATTGCTGGCCTCGGACACAACCTCAGTGCTCAGTGCTATAGCAGGGAGCCCATGTAGAAGCCCCATCCTCTGAATGCACAAAGTTATGACATTTATTTATTACCAGTGATTTATATAGCGCACACAGATTCCGCAGCGCTTTACAGAGAATATTTGAACAATCCCATCAGTCCCTGCCCCAGTGGAGCTTACAATCTATATTCCCTACCACATGTACACGCACACACAGACATTTTAGGGTTAATTTGTTGGGAGCCAATTAACCTACCAGTATATTTTTGGATTGTGGGAGGAATCCGGAGCACCCGGAGTAAACCCACGCAAGTACGGGGATATGCAAACTTCGCACAGTTAGGGCCATGGTGGGAATCGAGGCAGTAATGCTAACCATTACACCATCCGTACTGCCCCATGACATGTAACATGTGTGCATGACATCATAATGTCACGCACAGGGGGCAGGCCACCAACACCATTAAAAGAGCAGAGCTGTTTGGAGTGTGCAGCTAAACACGATTGTTGAACTTAAGATTCAAGGGGCTCCATCACCCATGGAAACCTATGGGGGCTGTGATACCTTCAGCGATCCCTCCATAAAACATTTAGCAGTTACAGTACATAATGGGGCAGATGTATTAAACCTTAACAAGAGATAAATTCAGGGGTGATAAGGAGAGATAACACAGCCTGTAACATGGCAGTTAGGATGTGATTGGCTGGACGTTTATCTCTCCTTATCACCCTTGCATTTATCTCTTGTTAAAGCTTAATACATCTGCCCCAATATTTGCAGCTTACCCCTGAAAGCACCAGCACATATGGAATGATCAATAGGCTCCTTAGTCCTCTTCTGGTGCCGTGGGTACCCTGGATGAATATGTTTCTAAACAAAAGAGAACCTGTTCCGCTACCTATTCCACAGATTAGTGATATGTCTTGTCGATTATTTGAAATTAAATTTTATTAATATATAAGCAATAAAGCAGTAAGCTAATGTACATAGAAAAACAAACTACAGTAATATTGATGATTGTTGGATTGTCATTGTGGTGGTCGGGTGCATTCTCCCCCTACTTCCAAAAGTGGCCAAGATGGTGGCCCCATAACTAAAAAGGTTAAAACCTAGAGCCTCAGTGCTATTTTCAATATACAAAATAAAGCTAGGCATTTTTATAGTGTGGTGTTATGCGATGCACTAATTGTCTATACATAAAGAGCCGCTGCATGGGGATACTCACATCACCAGGATTCCCGTATAGGCCCCACTCCTCTTTCCTTAGGCCACACCCTCTTTTCAGATGCATGTCAGGGGAGAGGGGGGGGGGTCTACAGAGTGCACACCAAGCGACACTTCATTCAAACCAGCCAATCAGCTGGATAGGCCAGGATGTATCAAACAAAATGTATCAACGTGGGACCACTGCGTTTCCGACACAGGGTAATGCCAGCTTTTTCAGCGTTATCCTATAGAAGCCCATGGGCTGCTTTTCGCATCCCTTGCTGCCCTACAGTGTACCCTGCCACCCCGGGTCACCCCCCCTTCATCTGCCTCCTTCTGTGCTGCCTGAACCCAGTGACACCTCCTCCCTAGCAGCAGTACTTCCCCTTCTGGGTGCAGGGAGGAGCAGGAGGAGCCCGGGAGTCCCTGAAGCTGTCTGCAGCAGGAGGCTCATGGGCGTAGGAGGTTGGAGGCACCCTCTCACCCGGCGCTGGCAGCTTTGCAAAGGGCAGCTCTTTTAGCAAGAGCTGTCCCTTGCGATCAGGGTCGGATTAGGGCTGGGTAGGGGCCCCAGGCAACAAATGTGTGGGGTCCCCCACCATTAAAAGTTGCGGCCAAAGAACACCCTGCCCGAATGCGGGCAGGTCGGCGGGCACTCACACATGCCACCCTAGGCTAATACAGAAGTGGCTGCCCCCCTTCTCCACCCCCCAGCAGTGAGTGGGTGAGTGGCGCAGACAATTACATTGCTGGAGTTAGTAAAAAATAAAATAAAAAATGCAACCTAATTAACCACTTAACTGCCAATTTTTTCCCACAAAAATGAGTGAATTAGGTGAAGAGCACGAGCATGGGGGGCTGGTTAATTTACACTTCCCCAGCGGCTCCTATTTTCTGCAGCCGTTTGGACAGGGGTCCTGCCATGCTGACCGATCAGCAATGATCGGCAGCAGGGCAAATGCTGGGAGAGGGAACGGGGAGGAAGAGGGACCTTCCTGTCCCTCTGAGAGTGTGCTGCTTGTCCCTGGGGGCCCCGACAGACTGCTTTTTAAAAGAATGCTCTGATTTATAAAGCAGTCTGTGGGGCCCCTAATGTGTGCGGGCCCCGGGACAACCGCCCCTGTCGATAATTCAGCCCTGCTTGCGATACTAATCGCATATGTTAGTACATACTGTATGCGATTAGTGTAATAATTGGGGCTAATTGAATTCTCCATTAAAACTTTCTCCTTTTACTTTCATACAACTATCTCCTTCTTTTCTTAAAACCCACAAAAAGAAGTCAGCTGTCCGTGTCTATGGTGTCATTTGAATGGTGTGAGACTGATACAGAGGTGGAAGCATTTGTGCTTGCAGCAGTGTCTGTTGGCGAACGCTCATCACACAGTAGGTGTTGAGTGTTAGGGGTGCACAGGCACCCCCTAATGCAGTGCACACCCTTATGAACATCTCCCTGCCGCTAGCAATACCTTTTATGTGTGTTCTGCAATAATTTTACTAGACCATTGTCATATCACTACATACCTGCCATATATATTTTTTACTTTATGTGCATGTACACAATTTGTAATTACACAGAGTAATTAGAAGATTAAAACTGAAATAGGCAGGAGGTTATGGTGTGGCTGAGAGATGTTTTATATTGTAGCAAGTGCGAATAGCTGATGGTAGACACGCCTGATTGGCAGTGTTAGACACACCCAATAGGTAGTGCTAAACACACCCCTTTGACGGTGCACCCCCTAATAAAATGTGATGCGCGTGCCTATGACGCTCATCTGTTACTTTTTGCAGTTTCCACTAGAAACTCCTTCCCTTGTGTACAGCTGTGGTGCCGAAAGGGCAAGGGAGAAGGTGCCCACTTTCAGGGTTTATGCACACAGCTATACTGATAGATGCATCGTTAGGGTGGGTACACACCTGAAAAGTGCTGATATGTCGTTTACTACCAAATTGGAATGACACATGGGCCAGTGCAGTGTGTACCCTGGGGTTACATGCATTATGATTTGATTGGCTGTGCTGCAAAGCCAATCAGTTGTTATCACATGCAACCCGGTGCATATTAATGAAGGACAAAACAGTGGTCTTTAATCAAATCTTCCTGGTGTGTATCGGCAAACGGGAAAGGTCATCCATGTCTATCACTATAGCTCCTTTGGGTTTGTGCATAATGTGTAACGAATGTGCCTAAGAAGGCTGTAGAAATTTTTGCACATGCACGATTGACAAAAATTTCTCAGCTACGTAAACATCGCACGGGATTGTGTGAATAGAATGACTTCGAATCCAAAGTGATTTCAACACGTTGCGGGGATTTATTCATTTCTACCTAATTGGTCGACTTTAAAATATGTTTCTCTTTCGTCCAGTCCGGTGACACAGCTTCACCTTGGGATGTAGAAGGGTCCGCAGGAGCCAGGCACCTATAGCTGAAGCTTTTCCCTTGACTGCAGGCTCCTCCCCTTCTGCATTCCCAGCATGCTCCAGTTCGTTTTAGGTGCCCACAAGAGTGGTTGCTTGGCTGACAGGCTGCTGCTGCAGCCGGCTTTTTTCTTGATTTTTCACTAGTTAGTGAGGTTTTTATTGTTTTATTAACTTAGTGTTAGTGCAGGTTTTTTCCAGTGTGTGGCTTCTGACAGAAGCACAGCACACTAAGTGCCACTGTTTACACTGCTGGGTACTTTTGCTCGACATTTTGCACTGTGTGTTAGTCATGGCTGACACGTGTGATGATGATGCTGTTGCTGTGGGGGGGGGGGGGGGAGCGCTGGACATGTCTTTAAACTGCACTATTTGCGGGGTTAATTACTCATGTGAACAGGTGGACCAAGGGGTGGCCTGCCCTGCTTGTAAGTCTGTGCCTGGGGGGTCACTTGCTCAAGAGGCTGAGCGCGAGCCAGCGTGGGCTGTGTCTTTGGGAAGGTCTATGAATGCCCTGGTAGAGGCATTAAATAGGCAGAGGAACAGTTTGAGGTCTCCTGGTCCCAGTTCTTCCTCCCAGTGTTCAGTGGGGTCCATTGCCCCTGCGCAAGGGTACCCAATGTTGTTGCGGGTTGTTCAGGACACCGCTCAGGGGGTGCAAAAAAATGAATGCACTCATGGAAAAGTTTAGACTTGTCAGAAGAGGATAGAGTGCAGGCTCAGTGCATTTTTAAAAGGATGCGCAGAGACGCTGTTACTTTCCCCTCAGACCCCGGTATGGTCTCTTTGTTAGGGGAGGCTTGGAAAGCACCTGACAAAAAGGTGTCTATGTCCAAGAGATATGCAAACATGTATCCCATGCCGGAAGAGCATGTTAAATTGTGGGAGAAAGTCCCATTAGTGGATGCCCCGGTGGCGAGGTTGTCCAAGGCAACAGCGTTGCCAGTACAGGGGTCGGCTGCATTTAAGGACCCGGTGGATAAAAAAGTGGAAGGTTGCCTGAAAGCAGTATTTGAGGGAGTGGAATTTACACTCCGCCCCATTATGCCTCTGCTTGGGTAGCTAAAGCTATGATTAAGTGGGCTGAGGCCCTGGGAGATCAGCTGCGGCCTGACTCTGAGGCCTTTATCCTTGCAGAAAAACTCAGGTGTGCTGCTGAGTACATCTCTGAGGCTGGGGAGGAGGGCGCTAAAATGGCGTCCAAGGTTTCCGCCACTTCTGTGTCAGCCAGGCGTGCTCTTTGGCTAAAAGCTTGGGAGGCTGACAGTGATTCCAAGAAGGCTCTGGAAACCCTTGAGTTTAAAGGGGAACTTCTTTTTGGTTCTGAATTAGAAGCCATTATTAAACAGGCCACGGGTGGAAAGAGTACTTTTCTCCCTACCGCCGCTAAGCCCTCAGGCTCTAAGTTTGGGGTGTTTAAACCTGCTTTTCGCTCCTCCTTTCGTGGCGGAGCCTCAGCAAAGGGGCATGCAGGAAGAGGTAGATTCCTGTCAGGTAGAGGTAAAACTACCAAGTCCAGATTTAGTCCCTTCAGCAAGAAACAGGGGGCCAAGGGAGAGGATAAGTCCTCCGCATGACGGGGTTCAGGCTCCCCGTTCTGGCATCAGAGTGGGGGTCGCCTCCTGCAGTATGGGGACTTGTGGGACATTCCAACATCCGACCCGTGGGTTCTGTCCATTGTCACAGAGGGCTACCAGATAAATTTCAGGGGGAATCCTCCAAAGAGATTCTTACCTACCCCTTTGCCAAGGGAGACCAGAGCATGCAAACTCCTGTTGGAGGCAGCATTGGCTCTCAGGGAAAAGGGAGTTGTGGTCCCAGTTCCTCAGCAGGAACGCAAGAAAGGATTTTATTCAATCCTGTTCTTAGTACCCAAGCCAGACGGGTCAGTCAGACCCATTCTAAATCTCAAATCCTTGAACCAACACTTATGGGTGGATCATTTCAGGATGGAGTCACTGCGCTCAGTGCTTGGCAGCATAGAGCCAGGGGAATTTTTAGCATCAGTGGACATCCAGGATGCGTATCTCCACATTCCGATTGCCAGGGAGCATCAGTCCCTCCTGCGATTTGCAATAGGGGACACCCATTTACAGTTCCAGGCCTTACCCTTTGGTCTGGCGACAGCACCAAGGGTATTCACGAAGGTGATGGCGGTCATGGCTGCGTCACTAAGACTCAAGGGGATTGTGATTATCCCTTACCTGGACAATCTGCTGTTCAAAGCAGAGTCAGAGGACAAGTTATTGGAACATCTGTCTGTGGCAACGAAATTCTTGCAGGAAATGGGTTGGGTTCTAAATATACCCAAATCCCATCTGATTCCGTCTCAGAGACTGTTGTTTCTGGGTGTAATTCTGGACACCCATTTACACACGGTTTTCTTGCCGGAGTCCAAAGCAAAGGACATCCGCCAGTTAGTCCTTCTCTTACTAAGAGCTCAGAGGCCCACTGTCTGGCAGGGAGTGAGACTGCTGGGCAAGATGGTAGCGACCTTCGAAACGCTGCAATATGCCAGGTTTCATTCCAGAACCTTTCAGTGGAACATTCTATCCTGTTGGTCGGGGAATGCAAAAACTATGAAGCAAGAAAGTTTGGTTCTTTCCCAGGAGACAAAGGAATCCTTAATCTGGTGGATGGACATAGAGATTCTGCAGCTCGGGCGGTCTCTTCGGTCCTGGGACTGGGTGGTAGTGACTACCGATGCCAGTCTCAGGGGTTGGGGAGCAGTCGCTCTTCATCTTCGGCTGCAGGGCCTCTGGTCACAGCAGGAGTCCAGACTCCCTATATATATTCTGGAATTGCGGGCTGTCTGGAAGACTCAATAAAAAGATGTGGAGGTGACCCAGACCACACTAGGTGGGTCAGGGTGCAGGTGCGCCTGGCTCGAGTGGTGTTTCCCTAGCTGCTGCTCAGTTACAGGATAGTTAGTCCTGTACTATGTATACAAGAAAAAAGAAGAAAAGGGGGTTTGAGCAGCACTTGGGGGGAAGTTTTGATATAAATACAATGGTGAAATTCCTGTGAAAAAAGACGAAGTTATGGAATAAGAGATTGGTTGATCTAGTATAAAAGATTTATTTATCTAAAAGAAATGCATGTAGCCAGAGTACAATAATATTTTTAAAAGCAATTCATAAAAAGTTCATATCTCACCAAACCAAACTGGGGGATATATAAGGCCCGGAGAGTCCCATAAGTCCTATGTAGAACTGTGATGATGAACCCAATGGAGCAGTAGGGAGGGAGGACCAGATGTATTGATAAGGAGCGGCTCAAGTTGACACAAATAACCGGCTCCCTCCGCTAGATGTGGTAAAGCGGGATAGGGCCCTCAACCTCTACCTTACTGCAGAAATTTGTAATCCAAATCGGACAGGTGGTTGGAAAGTGATGACCCCAGACTGCAAGGTGTGTACAGCCGGGAGGGACCCGCAGGTCCTGGTGGAACTTGATTTATGTTACCAATGTAGCAGATGGTGGGGAGGACCAGTGTTGTTGATCAGGAGCGGCCCAAGTTGGCACAAATTACCGTCTCCCTCCGCTGGATGTGATGTAGCGGGATACAGTCCTCAACCTTGGCCTTGCTGCTGGAACTTGATGGTCCAATAGGACAGGGGTGGTGGGTGAGTGCGCAGATCTGCACTTCCGGGATCTTTGGTGATAACCAGTTTGGAATTTGGATAGAGATAAAGTCCTGAGGACTCAGGTGGTGTGAGCGTCAGAAGGTACACACCTCCAGGTTCAGAGTGGCTAGATTGCTGGAGTTTCTACAGGATGGATTCTCTTCGGGACTCAGTCTGCAGTCTTTGAAAGTACAACTTTCTGCCTTATCCATATTTTTCCAGAAAAGAATTGCTTTTCTATCAGAAGTCCAGACCTTTTTACAGGGTGTGACAAGGTTAAAACCTCCTTACAGGCAGCCAGTGGCGCCGTGGGATTTATCCTTAGTTTTATCTGTGTTACATGGTTCTCCGTTTGAACCCCTAAGGTCGGCTGACCTTAAGTATGTGACTTGGAAACTTACTTTTTTGTTGGCCATTGCCTCGGCTAGGCGTGTGTCGGAGTTGGGGGCGTTGTCCTGTAAATCTCCACACTTAATTTTTCATGAGGATAGGGCTGTGCTTAGAACAGTACCTAAGTTTTTGCCAAAGGTGGTCTCCTCCTTTCATTTAAACCAGGAGATTGTCCTTCCGGTATTTTCCCCCCCAGAAGGGGCCAAAAATAGGGACAAATTGAGAAAGTTAGACGTAGTTCGCGCCTTGCGAATCTACGTGGACAGGGTAAAGGATGTTCGCAAGACAGATCTGTTGTTGGTCTTGTTTGATGTGCATAAGAGAGGTTGGCCTGCTTCTAAGCAGACTATTGCCAGGTGGCTTAGGTCAGTAATTGCCTTTGCTTACACCAAGGTTGGTAGACCTGTTCCTTTTAGGATTAATGCACATACCACCAGGTCAGTAGCTTCCTCTTGGGCGGTGCCTCATGGGGCTACAGCGGAGCAGTTGTGCAAGGCTGCCACTTGGTCATCTGTTCATACCTTTACCAAATTTTACAGGTTTTATGAGTTCGCATTGGAGGACGCCTCATTTGGATGGACAGTGTTGAGAACTGGCGGTCTGAGCGTGCCCTCCCATAATACCGGCTCGTGAACATCCCAAGGTGAAGCTGTGTCACCGGACTGGACGAAAGAGAAAAGGGGATTTTTGTAAGAACTTACCGTTCAAACCCCTTTCTCTGAGTCCAGTACTGTGACACAGCGATCCCTCCCCTACCCTCAGTAAGTCATGCCGTGCATGTGTGTCATGTTATGGTAAGATGATTGTGCATTTAAGATGTTGAGCATTGTACTGAGTTGTGTATCCTAGTATGCTTTTTAAGTTTGAACTGGAGCATGCTGGGAATGCAGAAGGGGAGGAGCCTGCAGTCAAGGGAAAAGCTTCAGCTATAGGTGCCTGGCTCCTGCGGACCCTTCTACATCCCAAGGTGAAGCTGTGTCACCGGACTGGACTCAGAGAAAGGGGTTTGAATGGTAAGTTCTTACAAAAATCCCCCTTTAAAGGTCGATTTTGTGTTTTCCACAGAATGTTAGTCTATTTTGCATGCTAAGGATATACTAAAGATAAATATAGACAAAAGCACCCAATAAACTGTCAAAATCTTCAAAAAAATTAGTTGAAATAGAACAGGGGTGGCCAACCGGACAGAGGTAAAGAGCCGAAAAATATCGATAGTCAAGCCAAAGAGCCGGCATCATGCGTGCGCGCGTGCCAAAAAAGGGGCGTGGTCTATTTTGACCCCTTGGGTGGGTGTGATACAAATATGCCTCCAATAGTGCAGTGCCATATATACATATGCCCCCAATAGTGCCAGATACACATATGCCCGCCACGGTGCCGGGTATGCCCCCACAGTGCCAAAAAGCTGGTATGCCCCAACAGTGCCACAAACTACTATGCCACCACAGTGCCACAAACTGATATGCTCCCACAGTGCCATAATCTACTATGTCCACACAGTGCCAAAAAGCTGGTATGCCCCCACAGTACCACAAACTGCTATGCTCCCACAGTGCCACAATCTGCTATGCCCCCACAGTGCCACAAACTACTATGCCCCCACAGTGCCACAAACTACTATGCCCCCACAGTGCCACAAACTGCTATGCCCCCACAGTGCCACCAACTGCTATGCCCCCACAGTGCCACCAACTGCTATGGCCCCACAGTGCCACAAACTACTATGGCCCCACAGTGCCACCAACTGCTATGCCCCCACAGTGCCACCAACTGCTATGCCCCCACTGTGCCACAAACTACTATGCCCCCACAGTGCCACCAACTGCTATGCCCCCACAGTGCCACTAACTGCTATGCCCCCACAGTGCCACAAACTGCTATGCCCCCACAGTGCCACAAACTACTATGCCCCCACAGTGCCACCAACTACTATGCCCCAACAGTGCCACAACTGCTATGCCCCCACAGTGCCACCAACTGCTATGCCCCCACAGTGCCACAAACTACTATGCCCCCACAGTGCCACAAACTGCTATGCCCCCACAGTGCCACAAATGGCTATGCCCCCACAGTGCTACCAACTGCTATGCCCCCACAGTGCCACCAACTGCTATGCCCCCACAGTGCCACACACTGCTATGCTCCCACAGTGCCACCAACTGCTATGCCCCCACAGTGCCACAAATGGCTATGCCCCCACAGTGCCACCAACTGCTATGCCCCCACAGTGCCACCAACTGCTATGCCCCCACAGTGCCACAAACTGCTATGCCTCCACAGTGCCACCAACTACTATGCCCCCACAGTGCCACCAACTGCTATGCCCCCACAGTGCCACAAACTACTATGCCCCCACAGTGCCACAAACTACTATGCCCCCACAGTGCCACAAACTACTATGCCCCCACAGTGCCACCAACTGCTATGCCCCCCACAGTGCCACCAACTGCTATGCCCCGACAGTGCCACCAACTGCTATGCCCCCACAGTGCAACAATCTGCTATGCCCCCACAGTGCCACAAACTGCTATGCCCCCACAGTGCCACAAACTGCTATGCCCCCACAGTGCCACCAACTGCTATGCCCCCACAGTGCCACAAACTGCTATGGCCCCACAGTGCCACAAACTACAATGCCCCCACAGTGCCACAAACTAATATGCCCCCACGGTGCCACCAACTGCTATGCCCCCACAGTGCCACAAACTACTATGCCCCCACAGTGCCACCAACTGCTATGCCCCCACAGTGCCACCAACTGCTATGCCCCCACAGTGCCACCAACTACTATGCCCCCACAGTGCCACCAACTGCTATGCCCCCACAGTGCAAAATTCCCAGCAGCAGCTCTCACCATTGTTACTGCTGCCGGGCGGGGAGAGGACAGTCTGGCGTCCCCAGTCCTGTCATTTCACCGAGGGGAGGAGAGCACAGCAAAGGACACCGCACGTCTCCTTCCACCCTCCCTTCCCTGTGACTGGGCCGTCCACTAATTAAAGCTCGCGGGCTGGCTCCTGATTGGCTGCCGGCCCGCGAGCTCTAATTGGCGGATGGCCCAGTCACAAGGATGCACAGTAAGGGGTAGGAGAGATGCGCGATGCGCACTCTCCTCCCCTCACAAAAAATATGATTTGGGGAACCGGCAGCCGGGGAACGGGGACGGGCGGCGGGCAGCAGTGGGAGCAGGAGCCGCACCGTAGAAGGGGGAGAGCCGCGGGTTGGCCACCCCTGAAATAGAACATCTAAAAACATCAATGTTTTCTGGTGCGCATTATTATCTGAGATTTAATAACAAAAGATTTGTAATATCGAAAATGATTAAAAAACATCAGAAAAAAATTGTTCAACTTGGTTGTCTGAATCCTCAATATGATGATGAGAACATGGAAGAGAAGCATGTGGGACACATACATCAGACATTTAAAAGCATAGCAATTGTCAGTATGCAAATTTGCACTGCAATGAAGGTGTTTGTGGGTAATAAAGTACATGTGACCTGTTTGGCTAATAAGGATGCTTTTGTATGATGTGGTTGATTTTTGCTTATATTGCGGGTGAGTATAACACATTTAGAACTTGAATATAAACCAACAGACTATCAAATCCACAATGGAGCCAAAAACTGTTCAGTGGTTCAGAAAGAATCAGGGGTTTAGTAAATTTAAGTATCCCAAACACCTAAACAGGATTATCACTGGTGTCTAACTTTTAGGTTTAAATTTAGTTCAAGTCAATAAATATTACATTATCAATTGCTGCTTAAAATACCCTGCTAGCCCCTATTTTTGGTTTGTGAATGCAGTAATATTTTGCTCAACCCTGTTTTACTGACAGAAATTATTTTGTTACAATAATCCTCACTGACAAATAGCAAAACTTGTCATTGATAAAAGCCTGGTATTGTATGATAGCAGTATCATATAAGATGCAATGGCGCCATCTAGTGGATATAAAATATATCTACATGTTCAATTAGGAACAATCTGATATATATACCGTGTTTCCCCGATAATAAGACACTGTCTTATTTTTTTTCAACCAACAAAAAACACCAGCATAGGCCTTATTTTCAGGGGAGGTCTTATTTTAATACAGTACACATTGGCAGCAAATGTAAAAAAACATGCTTCTTTTAAACATGCCCCTGTGCTCCTTTTAAACATGCCCCAGTGCACCTTTTAAACATGTCCCAGTGCTCCTTTTAAACAGGCCCCAGTCCGCCATCTTAAAAATGCCCCCAGTCCGCCATCTTTGACATGCCCCAAACCCCCTTGATATGGTAAACATGCCCCTGTCCTCCTTTTAAACATGCCCCCAGTGCTCCTTGTAAACATGCCCCAGTGCTCCTTGTAAACATGCCCCCAGTTAAAGAGAGGGAACGTACCGTAGCCTCCTTTACACACCTCTCCTCCTCTCTGTCGCAACAACGCCAGCGCTCCGTGCTCTGCTGCAGCCGCGTGATGTGCGCGGCGACGTCACGCCGCACCCGCAATGCATCCCTGGCACCGGGAGCAAAGTGGCATCTGTAGAAGCCGGAGGTCTCTAAATACCTCAGAGGTGAATGAGGATCACCTAAGGGTTAGCGGAGGTTAGCAGGGGTTAGTATTTATTGTTTGCAATCCACTGGATTGAAATTTGAATCGGCCTTATTTTCGGGGGAGGTCTTGTTTTAGACACATGTCCAAAATCTGGGGGAGGTCTTATTTTCGGGGGAGGTCTTATTATCGGGGAAACATGGTATATAGATGGTGTATATGGCTATGGGCAGTGAGACCATGTGACTGATTATACGTTGTATGCAAGTGGGTTTGCAGACACATCTTGTGGATTTAGCATAATGTGTATGTCCCAAAGAGAAAAATTGTGGTCTGTGTATGCCCCAAATAGAGTAATCGAGCCACTCTGAGAAATTGGCATTTTTGTTTGGTAACTGGGCAATGACCATGCTGATCTATGGAAATGTTTGTCTTGTGGTTTGCGTCCTGGATATATAAAACAACTTTAATAGTGTGCGGATGGTGATGGGATGCCTGCTTCAGATGGAACTTTTGCACCCTGCATGGAGTGGTTGCTTGTCCTGATACTAATTATGACAGTTGTGACTGCAGATTATTATTATTATTATTATTATCATGCATTTATATGGCGCCACAAGGGACTTGCAGCGCCCTATTACAGAGTAAATAAATGAATAAGCAAAACAGGAAACATTGACTTGAATATAATAGAGTACAAGTACAGGGTGCACATGCATCAGCAGAGGACACTGGAATAAGTATTAGGGCTATTTCATACGCTCTGGCTCCTGCCAGGCGGCGAAACCCCGCACGGCCGGGAAGCCGTGCAGCACACAGCAGTTTACAATGGTGGGGATGGCCACAGCCCGGCAGCTGTCCCTTCCAGTGTGGGATCCGGCTGCAACCGGGTGGCCGGGCCGTGGCCGTCCCGTGTGAACGGCACGGCATTTGGCCGTGCAGGGTTTTGCCACCCAGCAGCAGCTGGAGCGTCAAAACTGTAGGGCTGTGGCTTTGTGGGGAAGGGGCATGGTCACATAATAGTGCACAGGCCACGTGATTGGTACCATCACACTGACGTGCTCTCTCACCCTGTGTCCTGCACTCTATCCCACACTCTTCTTCATTGTGCGGCCTGCACTCTATCACACTGATGCATTCCCAGACTGTACGGCATGCGCTCTAACACTCTGAGGTAATCCCTCACTGTAGTTTCCAGTGCACCGCATCCCCTCGCTTTGCTCGCAATGCCTCGGGCACGGTGCCTTGCTGCGCTCGACACACGATTTTATTCTCCCACCACGCCCTAGTGGATGGTAGGGCATGAAATACCGCCTGTTGACACGTGTCGGCTCAGAAAAACAGTGAAAAATTCCATGTCGACCTTTTGACTGTCGACATAATGCTTGTGTCAACATAATGTCATGTCGACCTAGACCCATGTTGACTTTGTCCCATGTCGACCTAGTGGTATCGACCCAATGCTTGTCAACCTAATTGTTGTAGACCTAATGACCGTATCTCGGAGGAATGGCATATGCAAAATTGCAACAACAAAAAAATGCAGCGGTTGCATATGCTTCCATTTCACACAAGCCCAATCGTGGTTATGTTTAAAATGTAGCAAACAAAACTGTACAAATACAGCAGGTACACCTCCCATTTTTATCAATACTTAACCTTTGGAGTCCCGCATCAACAGCAGCAGAGCTGGAGTAATCACAAGTGGCAATTTTCACGGTGTGTCACACATGCACAGAAATAAATTCTTCTGCCCATGCGCAGGTCTACAGGAAAATGTTTTCATTGCTTAAAAACAGAAATAACCCATTTCTTTTAATCTTATAAATTTTTAGATGAGTGAAAAATGTAACGATGTGCGAAACGAGGAAGGCATGGAGACAGACGCCACTAAGGATGACTATCCCAAAGTACAGAAGCTGCTGGTAAGACTTTACATAACAGTCTAAGGGCCAGATGCACTAAGCTTCAAAAGTGATAAAATGGAGAGTGATAAACAGCCAGCCAATCAGCTCCTACCTGCCATGTCACAGACTGTGTTTGAAAAATGTCAGGCAGGAGCTGATTGGCTGGCTGTTTATCACTCTCCATTTTATCTTATCTGAAGCTTAGTGCATCTGGCCCTAATTGCAAAAGCAAAAAATCTGGGCATTGGTGGTTGTGTATCTATCCCAACTTCCATCCTCAAAATTTTCGAAGATGGGAATTCTATTGAAAATGGGATCTTGCCCATAGCAGCCAATCAGATTCTTATTTAGTACCTTCTAGATGATAATAGATCAAATCTGCTTGGTTGCTATGGGCAACATCCCATCTTCAATAGAACTCCCATCTGAAGGCCCATACACACTAGAGGATAGGAGCTGCAGCCAATATAATTAACAATATCGTCCGGGGGTTCCTAATATTGGGCCTTATTTTGGTTCATTCTTTCTGACAAAATCCTTCTTAGATGGACAAAACCATGTGCACTGCAGGGGGCAGATGTAACATGTGCAGAGAGAATTAGATTTGGGTGAGTTATTTTGTTTCTGTGCAGGGTAAATACTGACTGCTTTATTTTTACACTGCAATATAGATCTCACTTTGAAGTAAAACCCCACCAAATCTAATTCTCTCTGCACAAGTAACACCTGCCCCACCTGCAGTGCACATGGTTTTGCCCATCTAAGAAGGATTTTGTCAGAAAGAATGAACCAAAATAAGGCCCATTGTGCATACACACTGAACAAAATTGGTATAAGATATTGTTCAGTGATGTCATCGGAACCCGGGTAATTTGGATATATAGCCAAACTGACCTGCAGGTTCAGCAGACATCAATCATCATTAATGATAAAGAGTGTACACACTAGACCAGGGGTTCACAATTTTTTTTTGGAATCACGGCACCCTAGAGTATGAGAATTTTTTCACGGCACCGTAGACCAAATTTATATAATTAGATTGGGTTTATATGCGATTCTTAGGGTCAGTTATGTGGTAAAGGGCAGGATTTGCTTCTGTTTGTACACATTTTATGATTGGCAGCCACCAGCACTGGTTTTGCTCATAAATAATTAACCATTAATAATTTGAGTTGGTCCTGGATGACCAACCCAGGGCACCCCTGCATGTGTACTGAGGCACCCCTGGGAGCCACGGCACACAGTTTGGGAACCACTGCACTAGACTATGTTGTAAAAACATGTCGTTCAGAAGCTCCATTCTAAATTATATCCTTGACAATATCCTCTATTCTAGTGTGTATGGCGATTTAGTAAATTTAACCCTATAAGATTTTCTGCCAATTCTTTCTGGTTGGAACGAGAATCTGGTAATTGACTTTATGGGAGCAAATGACAATTGACCATTTGCTTCTGAAATCCAGAAAACAGACACAAATGGACGATGAGACAAATTCATCAAATACATTTCATTTAACCAATTTATCCGAATGACTATTTTTGCCCATTTTCTTTTGGAAGCATATGGTTGATTGTCATTTGCTACCATACATTACCAGATTTTCACTCTAATCAGAAATATTGGACAGATAGAGGAAAAAAAGTGAAACTGAATATAAAGGCATAAAATGGCAGTATTCTACAATGGTGACAACATTATAAAAACTACAGTAAATATAATACAAACGTAAAAATGTAAAACAATAGAATGGTTGTAAGGGGATATGGTGGCGAGGGGGCGTTTTTTCACTGGGGCGGGCACTCTGGGACTCGGCAAGCTGCGATCTTTGCAGCTTACCAAGTCAACCAGAATCAGGCCCTTGGTTTGCTAATGGTCAAAAACATATGCAATGCAGGTGGGGCTGATGTAACATGTGCAGAGTGAGTTAGATTTGGGTTGGGTTTTATCTATATTGCAGTGTAAAAATAAAGCAGCCAGTATTTACCCTGCACAGAAACAAAATAAATTGCCCAAATCTAACTCTCTGCACGTTACATCAGCCCCACCTGTGCACATGGTGTTGTCCATTAGCAAACCAAATGTGCTTTGCAAACCAACCTGAATCACCCCCTTCATTCAGGATGGTACAAAGGAAGAAATGCAGTAAAAGACCAGTTTTCAGAGTAGCTGGTGCTACCCTATAGAAGCCTATGGGGGGACTCTGCAATGCTGTGTGAGGGATCTGACATGTGGCCCCCGGCATTACTGTGTGCATGCAGAGAGAGATTCCTGGGTCACAACCCCGGATATCCAGAAACACATGGCCATTGCAAAGGGCAGCTCTTATCGGAAGAGAAAGAGAAACCGTTCCAATCGCACTGGAAAGTGTTTGTATAGATGTTTGTATAGGTTGGTCCTGACGAAGCTCCCCAGCGAAGCGTGCGCTGACCACACACCTCGTGTGTGTGCCCCCATGTCCCCCTCCCCAATGAATATATTTTGATCTGTTTAGCTAGGATATACTGATATATACAGTGGTACGCTTGCACCCGTGTATGTAGCCTAGAGGCGCGGCACAGGACGCTGGTGACCGCGACCTCTGTTTGAGCTCAGTGCAGCCCATCACCGCCGGTCACAGGCTTTCCGACAAACTAGACGGGTACACGCAGGATTGACTAGCAGTAGACCGACTTGGTGCACGGCATACTGGAGACAGACTGCAGTTTGCTCCAAGTCCCGTGGCACAGTGGTCCTGCTTATACTTCCAAACTGCATACCCGCCTGGAGATTCACATCAATATATAGCAGAGTGAGCATTCTGACACCAGAGTTATCTCAGCTCCACGGGGCTCATTAGTATTATAACTAATATACTATACTCCAAAACCAAGCGTTTTCCACTGTCGAATTTGCCCAATTGAAATAGGTACAAACACAGTCCTATGAGATCATTACACCAATAATTATAATATTTATGGGACATCGGGGCCCCACGTTGTAGGGATACTTCTATCCCATTTTATTTGAGAAGTCTGTGTCTCATGTTAATGTTTTTTGTGTTTTCTATTTCGCTGCTTTTTAATAAAATTTAATAAAAGTTAATTTTTATTATTCAATCTTCTCTGGTGCGCCACACAGAGACATTCTCCATGTGCGTTTCTCTCTTATCAGATGAGCTTCCCTTTGTGTTACTAATCGCATTTATTTGTACATACATGTTCAGCATTGTGGTGATGGGTGGTGGGATGTAAAAATAGGTGGGATACTGTAAATATAAACACCATAAACAAAACCTTAAAAACAGTATTCCTGTAGGTTCTTTTTTATGTAATTTTTACTGGATTTGTAAAGTAGACAATTTCTGGAATATATTAGTTGCAGTGGGTGTATTTCTCAGAAATATGTGGTTTGTAATGGGAGTACTCATTTATACAGTACCTGGCAATGATTACATCTCTTTGCACATGATGCTTTGCTAATGATGACTTTTGGCTTATTATTTATTTATTATTTACAGTTTCTTATATAGCGCAGCAGATTCCGTTGTGCTATACAATTGTAGACAGTGATAAAACAAACTGGGTAACAACAGACAGACATGGAGGTAGGAGGACCCTGCTGCAAGATTACAATGATTAAAAAAGGAAAAAGGGCATATTAGCAGCGCTAAAAATTAAAATAAAATTGGTTCTCACAAGTGAATCAATTTTAAAAGGATAAAAATTTAATGACACAATATAAATAAAAGAAACAATTCAATCCAGATATAATTAAAAAGGAGGAAAACAATGATAACTGATGTTTGGTTTTGGACTTTATCAATTGATATAACCTGCACTGGACCGGGCATGTGTCCCTTATGTTCAGTCCTTGGGGGAACCACTTGGCTGGAAGACCACTGGAGGTACGAAAATCCTGTGGAATTAGGGCAATGGTTACCCAACACTTGGAATTAGCCTCAACGATGGATGCGGTGTAAGTCCAAAAGGTGGTAAAGTTCTCCCAGGGTTTGGGGCTCGGGTCCAGAAAGTGTAGCAGGAAAGTCCAACAACAATGTAGCAAGGGGAAGATCCACATAAAGCACCTACGCGTTTTGCTGACCCCTGTCAGCTTTATCAAGTTGTCTTGGTAGATCTTGGAGGTGTCTTGATGGCTGATCGAGGCCGGCACTGACATCACAGCGTTTTTTTCGGACACTGTGTTAAGATCTTTCAATCTCCAGCCAAATTGCATTTACAATCAATATGTAATTTTTGTCCTTGTGCATGCGCAGTACGATCCATACGCATGCAGTCATTCGATAAATCAATCTGCAAATTTGCTGATCAGTGATCAAATCTGAATTAGGCCCTAATCAACATTATTAGATTTGCTAGAATTGGAAATCTGCAGTTTTAGCAAATCTGTGCGTGAGCAAACATGGCAGCACGTAAGCTTGAACCCTTAAACTGCGGTCACATTCTGGGAAATGCAGCGTTGGGTGGGCATGGTCTGGACAACAGAGACATGTCCAAACCATTTGCAGGATGGTTCCCATCGGCATGGTTACGTCACACGCAGCCTCTGGAGAATGGCGGGCTGGTGGCTGCATTCGAAGCTAGGTTGTGTAGGCTGGGGTCTACCCTAGTTATGTGGGCGCTTCGCAGGTTTGCAAAGCACTTGCATTCGTGCAATGTGAGTGGAAATATTTAGCAATCGCATCGCGGGGAGGGATTCGGGATGCTGGGGAACCCCAACATGTTACAGTAACCAGTTGTAGTTTTGCAATCTTTTTTTCCACAAAACTACAACTGATGCCGAACCAGGCCCTACAGTATATGACCTGGCTCACTACTATTGCTAATTAACTAGAATTAATACATTCCCTCTCTCAATCCACTTCATAATATCTCCACCATTTCTGCTTTAATAGTATTTCAAAACATTTTATGTCATACAGATTGGACTTTTTAGGTGTTAAGTACTGTATACTTTACTTTAACTATTGTTGTTTTGGCAGCAAATTGAGCGACAGCTGAAGTGTTTAGCCTTTCAAAATCCTGGGCCCCAGGTTGCAGATTTCAATCCTGAAACGCGGAAACAAAAGAAAAAGGCCTATATGTCTCAGATGAATGGCTACTACCCTACCAACAAGTAAGGAATGTAGCACTACGTATTAACCAGTATTATGCCAAGTGTGTCACTCTGTGCCCGCACCCACTTTACTTACTTGATCTTTCGTTCTGAAGCTTGTCTGCATGTAGTCACCAAATAGTCTCCACCTATTAACAGATGACATCACTCAGTACCACTACAGTTAATTACACCTAACTATGAGGACCTAATTATTTCTATATTTGTAAACAGTAGGTCATGAAATTTACACTGGGCCTGCTTCGAATGCCGATGGCACTGTGGCTTTGTACGTAGCGGCTGTGCGACCATATGCAAAAGCCACTTGAGGTGTAAAAAAGGCACCCACTGCCAGCTATTCAAATACAGCTTGATTATCCCTGTCACAGCTGGTGACTACATCTTCTTAGGCAGTGGCTCTGGCCCCAGTGTCTTATTTGCAACAGGTCCTATAGTGCAATTTATGTGTGTCCAATGATGTGTCTTTGTACGCAAGTGGCATATCTGAGAATTCGCAGTGGATCTGTATATACTTCCAGATCTGCTGCATAGTAAAGGCTGCAATGATTAGCATCCACCTCTAAATCAGGCCCTGTACTTGTGCCAGTATTCCTGACCTATGACCCGTACTCATGTCTCTCATCATCATCATGGCACAAAGCTGTTAGCATTAGGGATGTTTAGGGTAAGTGCATGGTAATGCTTTGCTTAATGAAACTTATAGGGTAGGAAAGGCTTTCTGTAAGAAATGATATATATATATTTATATTAATGAGCATATGGTTTGTGGACTGATCTCTGGCATATTATATAGTGTAATACAAACTGTAACATCTTTCTCAGGGTTTCTCTGAAGAAATATGACAAGCATGGTAAGCTCCTGTGTAACAACCGGGATTTGTGTGACTGCCTGGAGGAGAGCTGCCATGGGTGCTTCTATCCCTGTCCAAAGTGCAATTCCAAGAAGTGTGGACCTGAGTGTCGCTGTAACCGGAAGTGGGTCTATGACAGGATGCAGACCGAGGCCGGTGACATCATAAGCAAGCTGCCATTTTATATTCCTGATTAATGTAGACTCTCATTAATCTTTGTGAATTTCAGTTGTGTATTATGCAGAAGTGGATTCAGAGTAGTGGGCTCAGGGACTATTTCTAGTTGGCTGGTGCAAGTTAGATCTCCTGGATGACAAGGGCAGGAATATAACCTTGATTCTAAAACATGATACACTTGTATATGATAACCTCAAACTGTCACCTTTGAATGGAACACAGGGCCAGATGTACGTAATAAGCTCCAAAAAGTGATAATGTGGAGAGAGTGATTAGTTACCAGCCAACTTTCATTTTTGTCAAACATAAACTGTAACATGGCAGTTAGGAGCTGGTACGTTATCACTCTTTATATTTTATCACTAAAGCTTAGTGCCTCTTGCCCAAAAGGGTTTATGGCCTATTGTATTTTTAAATGTTGCCATTTTAAATAGGGGGAGCATGAGTTATAATATGCAATTTGGGAGGATTGGACCATGGCCAATGTCGTCCAGATATCCTAAATGTCCATCCCTAATGGCGGTAGGAAGTTTAGGAATTTCCTGACTGGAAGTTTTTGTCTGTGATACACTAGATTAGAATAGTAGTCTGATCATGTTCACTGGTCATGTCATGTTACTATACAGTAGGTATAATAAAAAAAAAAATATATATATATATATATATATATATATATATGACTCATCATGTTGACTATACTAATCATAAAGGTGCATACAAATTCTATAACTGTTCTGACCAGTATTGTTAATTTTCTCCCTTCTGAATGAAATTGGTCAAAATATCAGCCAATGTGTATGCTACGATTAAAGAATGATGATGCACGGTTCTAGCGCTTGTTCATCAAGGTTGTTCGTTGGCAGGCAGGTCAATTTTAGATGTCTTCCACAAAAAGCTATAGAGTCTAGTAAGATCATTTCATTCAGTGTGTATGCACAATATGGTTTGTCCACAACACTGGGGAAGTTCAAGGGAAATTGGTCACTATGTTCAAGGCAATTTTTACTATTTTGCATACAGTGTATTTGGCAATAGATTCAAAACCACAAGTGCAATTAGTCAAAGTCAGCTCCATGCACTTCAAGGGGTAATCACAAAGTCAAAATTGGCCAAAGCCAATACCACACCCTTTAGAGGTTGCACATATAGGACACTTATAATACATCTATGCAAACCAGCACTTGAACAGCACCATCAGTATACAAATAAGGCTACATATTTCTTATGGAGTATGTTTTCGCTTTGTTTGTGAAATATTGCTTAAACTAGTACTGTATGTCTCTAAGAAGTTTATTTTTGAGAGCTGTATGTTTTTAAGAATTTTTTTGCACTGTTTTCACAACTTTTGGTTCTGTAGCATGTTGCATTACTGAAGTGTACATTTTGTAATAAAACAGTTTGTTAATATTTCTATTCTTTTTTTTGTGTGTCTTTTTTTTAATTATTACATCCAATGTTATATTATAGACAACCATCACAACTGGAAACTTCTGACAAAATTGGTTCATTAAGGCTCCCCGTTATGTATAAATTTCCAACTCATGTATTGTAAGTCCCACATGCAGGGCCGAATTAACCACAAGGTGGTAGAGGTGATCATACCGGGCCCTCTCGCTACCTTCCTTAACACAAAACAGCTGGCTACAATACAGTAAGGGGGAAATTTACCAATATGAAAAACCTAGTTTTTCGTATTGGTATTTCCCCTACGGTTGCATACGACTGTTTAAGTCGTATGCAAAGTCGTGTTCCGGAGGGGAAATTACAAAGCAGTCAGATACGACTGCTTTGTAACCCTCCGATGGTGTAACAATTTGTATTAGCTGGCCATATATACGGCCGCTAATACGAATTATTTCTAGCAGTCTGCACGGATCAGTCAGATCCGTGCAGGCTGCAGTGTGTAAAAAAAAATAGAAAAATAAATAAATTTAAAAAAAAAACGGCGTGGGGTCCCCCCCACAGCCGAAACCAGCACCAGGCTGAAGGAGCCGGGGCCGGTAATTAAAAATCAGGGAACCCGACAAATAGGGGTTCCCCGATTTTTAACAACCAGCCCCAGGCTCCAGGTCCGGGGCTGGTTCCCAAAATACGGGGGACAAAATGACTAGGGGTCCCCCGTATTTTAAGAACCAGCCCCAGGCAAAACCAGCCAGCAGGGTAATGTCACAGCCGGGGGACATCCGCCCCCGAATGCCGCTATTGGCCGCTAGGCCGCAAGGCAGCCAATAGCGGCATTTGGGGGCGGGGAAGCACGATGTAAACAAACACCGTGCGGCTCCCTCAGAGTCCGGTCTGGTTTCGGGGTGTCGGTTTGTTTTTTTGCCAAGACACTTACCTGGACTACGTTGCGCTGGGACAGGTGAGTATGGTTTCCTTCCACAGCTTCCACATGGATTTCGTCGGATCCGGACGAGGACGCCATCGCCGACATGGACAGCGACGTCGACATGGAGGCAGAAGACGACACAGGACCAGAAGATGACACAGGACCAGGGCTACCTACGGAAAGAAGATAGGTAAGTATTAGTATGTGTGGGCTTTGTATGTATTAAAGTTTTATTTTAAATGTGTGTCAGTGTGTTTTGTGTACTATTTTTTTAACTGTGGAACTACAAGTGCCAGCGGGCCCTTTAATGCCCAGCAGGCTGGGACTTGTGGTTCTCCAAGTCCCAGCTTGCTGGGGAGGCTTGCTGGCACTTGTAGTGCCACAGTAAAAAACAGTAGTTTAATCTATTTTTTTACACCACTATCAGCTCGATGCCCACCGCCCAGGGGCATCGAGGACAGCACCAGGCTTCATCCTGGTCAGGTAAGTCCTGGAGGGGGGGACCCCTTCATTGGGGGGGTCCCCACTCCCCCAGGGCCCCTGGCCAGGCTGACTGGTCGGTAGGGTTAATGTTTTGGCCGCGGGACCTTGTATCATAAGTGTCCCCCGGCTGTGACATTACCCTGCTGGCTGGTTTTGCCTGGGGCTGGTTCTTAAAATACGGGGGACCCCTAGTCATTTTGTCCCCTGTATTTTGGGAACCAGCCCCGGACCTGGAGCCTGGGGCTGGTTGTTAAAAATCGGGGAACCCCTATTTGTCGGGTTCCCTGATTTTTAATTACCGGCCCCGGCTCCTTCAGCCTGGTGCTGGTTACAGCTGTGGGGGGGACCCCACGCCGTTTTTTTTTTTTATATTTATTTATTTTTCTATTTTTTTACACTGCAGCCTGCACGGATCTGACTGATCCGTGCAGGCTAAAACGCAAATAGAACAGGAAAATGGTGTTCTATTTTCCTGTCGTATTTGCGTGGGTGTTTCACACCACTTAGCAGCCGTATTATCAGTACGGCTGCTTAGTACATCAGGAACCACCATTCTTTTGAATGGTGATTTCTGTCGTATCCTATCGATGGTGTAGGACATTCGGATTTGTAACTACAAATACGAATGTCCCATCTTTACGACTACGAATTGTTGTATTTTTGGGATTGTAAATCCCGAAAATACAAATTCGTAAAAAAAAGGTGTATTTCTCCCTACGAATACACCTTTTTTCTACGAATCCATTTTGGTAAATGTCCTGACCCATACAGTACCTCCCAACCAGTGGTGTAGCTTGGTTCCGCGGTGCCCGGAGCAAGGGCATGTTTCACGCCCTGCACCCTACCCCCCCACCCCAGCAGTTTTATGGACGATAAATAAATAATGTAGGGTACACTGCTACCGGCACCTACGCTGCTGTTGTGGGACCATAAGTCTCAGCATGCAGAGGGAGGGAGACGGTGTGTATACAGTGTAAGACCTACCATGATGTGACACAGGGAGCAGCAGCAGCGTTACAGTGCCGCACATGGAGCAGTCACAGAGCCATAGCAGAGGATGCCACTTACACCACTGCAGTGCACACAAAACCAGCAGCACGGGAAATCAAATGCGGGACACTACAGCACTGCATGGCTGGACTACAAGTATGGGTCCCCACACAGGACACACTTGTACTGCTGCTGGTGCTGCGCTGCTGCTACGTGAGGTGGAGACCTAACCATATGCTGTTGTGCTGCCTCAGTATATGGTCACAGGATGACACTGACACCATAGGCGAATCTAGGGGGTGGTCCGGGGGTGCACCAGACCACCCATTAGCCCATTTTGTAGCTGAAGGATGGGGCTTTCCAACGAGTCCAGCCCCGTGTCTCTAGCCCCCTGGGAACCGGAGAGGTACTTGTGTAGTATCACGGCCCCCATCGCATGCCATATGTAGTGGCATGCGATGGGATGCAATGCGATTTTACCGCATTTTTGATAAAAAATCGCATGCGATCGCATCACATGAGATCGCATGCGATCTGATGCGATGCAGTGTCATTTTTCACTGAAATTATGGACATGAGTTGAAATCATGTAAAATGCACCCCAAATGTCATTTTTCACACTGTACCACCCCCACTATCAACGCCAACCCGAAGCGTGGCGCGCGCAGCGAGCCCGCGAGGGGCGGCGGTACGCGTCCTACGACCTTTTCATACCCCCACTATCCACGTCGGCGTGGAGTTGAGAATAGAAAGTGTGGTGAGCGCAGCGAGCCACCGAGCCCGAAGTGTGGCGAGCGCAGTGAGCCCCGCGAGGGGACGCGGATACCTTCACAGGTATCCGTGTCCCCTCGCGGGCTTCACAGGTATCCGTGTCCCCTTTCGGGGCTCGCTGCGCTCGCCACGCTTTGGGCTCGGTGGCTCGCTGCACTCGTCACACTTTCTATTCTCAACTCCACGCCGACGTGGATAGTGGGGGTATGAAAAGGTCGTAGGACGCGTACCGCCGCCGCTTGCCACCCTTCGGGTTGGCGTTGATAGTGGGGGTGGTACAGTGTGAAAAATTACATTTGGGGTGCATTTTACATGATTTCAACTCATGTCCATAATTTCAGTGAAAAATGACATCGCATCGCATCAGATCGCATGCGATCGCATGCGATCGCATGCGATGCAATGCGATTTTTCCCTGTACGATGCCCATCGTGGGAGCCGTGATACTACACAAGTACCACCTGAGATGCTGCCAGGCAAAGCTGGAACGTTTTCCCTATAGGATAACATGGGACCCGCTAATTCCGACCCCCACCCAGTTCAATGGCTGCCAGTTCCCCCTTCGGCATCACTGAAGCTTGAGTCGAACCCAAATCACTGGGCCTTCAATCTGATACCAGGCTGGTCCATATGGGTTAATTGGTTCCAGGGATATTGAGGTTAATCCGTTTTTTTCATTTCTTAAATGTAATTTCATGACTGTTTATGTTCTTTGAGGGCAGATTTCTCTGGAACCAAACAGCCCAGTTTCACGGGACCAAAATCATTCGAAGCCAACTCAGAAGTTCTTCAATATGATACTGGCCTCATGTAAATGGGTCAGTTGGTTCCGAAGATATAGCTGGTTGGTTAAAGGGGGGAAGGGAGAGGGGAGTGGTTGTCTCTCCCCCACACACCAGAAAATGCAGGGACTAGGCTGGTGTATAAGGGGCCAGCCTGGGAATGTCCCTGCATGATCCTGGGACCATATTCCCAGGTAAATCCCTGCATTTTCTGTTGTGAAAGGGGTATTATTTCAAACAGCCGTGACCTGCACTGCTCCGAATACAGCCGGGCAGCCCCCTTGCTCTCTGCCCAGCTGTCAATGACTGTCACCCTTGCAGCTTCCGCTCCAATTCTTCTCCCCGCTTTCACCTCAGCCCGCCCCCCTTTAATCATGTGGTGCTGGCGCCCAGCGTGCTCCCCCGACTTCACGCACAACAACAGCGCGCACAATATTTCAAATGTCCACTCGGCTAGAGGGGACACCAGGAGGGGAGTGGTAGCGTGCTCTGCGCTGCGCTCTGCTCCTCTCCCCATAGAAGCAGCTGCACCGCTCTCCATCTCTCCCTGCAGCAGCAGCGAAGGCTCATATAAAAATTTACAGTATGTGGCACTTTTGGGGGCATTGCTTAAGGGACGCTACAAGTGGCGGTATGTGGGGGCATTACGCATAAGGTGTGGCTTAATGTGTAAGCGGCATTACAGTGTGCAGCATCATGTGTAAGGGGAATTATGTGTGCAGCATCATGTGTAAGGGGCTTTATGTGTGCAGCATCATGTGTAAGGGGCATTATGTGTGCAGCATCATGTGTAAGGGGCATTATGTGTGCAGCATCATGTGTAAGGGGTACTATGGTGTGCGGCATCATGTGTAATGGATACTATGGTGCCATCAAGCAAGAACCTCCTAGCAATGAGCACGTAGGTAAGCAGCACTTATGTGGCAAATATGTAATGGGCATTACGGTTTGTTATATAGTATGTAATGGGCATCATGATGTGTGGCACAATGTGTAATGGGCATTATGGTGTGTGGCCTTATGTGTAATTGGCATTACGGCGTGTGGCTTTATGTGTAATGGGTATAATGGAGTTTGCTGAAATGTGTAATGGGCATTACTGTGTATGGTCTAAAGTGTAATACCACACCCCTTTTTGTGATGCCACGCCTCCTTCCCACGAGGCCACACCCCCTTTTGCCACGCGGCTACGCCACGCAAAGGTCCCCCTGCTATTATGTCTAGATCTGGGACCACCCATTACCATAATT
Organism: Crinia signifera; assembly: GCF_055691185.1. Taxonomy (NCBI): domain Eukaryota; kingdom Metazoa; phylum Chordata; class Amphibia; order Anura; family Myobatrachidae; genus Crinia; species Crinia signifera. Next base: position 396,898,060 of record NC_139217.1, on the reverse strand, counting down.
CTAGTTTCCCCCATGACTGACACCTGTCCTTGCCCATAACACAGCAAGCTGCAATGTTCTCCACTCAGCAACAGGCCGCCACAGGCTATGCTGTGATTAGTTCAGCAGTGAGCAATCCTGTCTGCGTGTCATGTGACTTCCCATCTGGGACAAGCTCCGACCTAGGGAGACTGATGCAGCAGTGGTGACTCATGGTGGTCCACGGGCACAGACTGATGCCGGGCACAGCGGGGAGCGGGTAAGCAGGGTGGGGGAGTCGGCGGCAGAGCTCCGGCGCCAGGTGACATGGTGCTCCGCCGGCTCCACCCTAGCTACGCCTCTGCTCCCAACTGTCCTGATTCCAATGGTACAGTCCCACTATTTGGACACATTTGTCCCGCTGTCCTGCCTGCAGGTTGCAGTGTCCCACGGGGCTAGAAGGACAGTTATGGGGGACCTGTGATCACTGCTGCTCTGCAATACATCCAGTGATAACTGAATAGATGTCCTGCACATGCGCACAGCACCAAGGGCAGGAAGGTGAGCCAGGGGCTGCCCAGCTGCCTGGGGGGGGGGGGGGGGGGTGAGCATGCCCTCAAAATGTCAATAACGGGGTCGTGCAGCAAGGCCTGCCCACTCTGCCCAATGCTCTGCCCTTCACCGATGCTCCACATTCTTTCAGACCAGGTCACGCCTCCGGTGCAGCAGGTCCTGAATAGACACCACCTAAAGTTGGGAGGTATGCCTGACCTGTCCTCCTCCCCTTCTGCCTCTTGCTTTGCTTCCATTACTTTACACTGCACATCTGTCTCTCTCACCTAGTAATATGTGCAGATGTCTCTATACCCTCCCCATCAGCCCCAATGTGAACAGTATATCTCCATGTCCTCCTCCCCTAGTCATCTATGTGTATGTCTTCATGATAATTAATGGATTCTTAACCCTTTGAGTGCCACGTGAATTTGTCAAAAATAGGTGTAAAAATTGCCAAGCAAACATTTGTATTCATCATAATGACCTGTATTGTTTACCTTATATAGGAAATAAAATCTTTTTTTACAAAACATTTTTTATTTGAATTTATATAACAAATGTGAGCGACACTGGCATTTTTAGTGGATATAACAGATGTTGGCACTCAAAGTATTAATAACAACTGGGTTGCACAGGAGGGGACATGGAGGAGGCACATCTCCATCCGTCCCATTGTTAATCTGCAAGCCACCCCCGCATGCAGGGACTTGGCGAACCACAAGTCCCAGCATGCGGGGCATTAAAGGGTCTGCTGGAATTTGTAGTTCCACAGCAAGACAAATAGTCACATAAACACACAAACACACCAGTATAATAAAACTATATTACATACATAGCCCACTCATACTGATACTTACCTATCTTGAGCCCGTAGGTAGCTGTCATCTGTCCATCCAAGTGTTCTTAAAGAAATCCATAGGGGTACCTGTGGAAGGAAATTATACTTACAAGGCTCCTCTCAGGGCCGTCTTTCCCATTGGGCTCGATGGGCAGTTGCCCGGGGGCCCTAGGACCTAGGGGCCCCCGGCCCAGCCCAATGGGAAAGATGGTGGCATACCCTCCAACTATACCGATTTAGCCGGTACAGTACCGTTTTTGTATGGTCTGTACCGGCTAAATAAAAGTCTACCGAATGTACCGGTTTTTGACGATCAGACCCCTGTTAGGACCCAGCTCCCCTGCGTGACAGCACCAATTGGTGCCAGAGAACGCATCCGCCAATCACGCAGTGGTCTCGGAAGTAAACAGACGAGTCTCGGAGGTAAGCGGAGGTGTCACTGAAGGCAGCGCCGGAAGAACAGGGGCTGGCTGCAGAGGCTTGCACCGCAACCAATCAGCGCAGCGGGCTGGGACGCGGCAGTTGGAATTTGAATCAAGCATCAGCGGCAGTACAGGCTCTCATGTAATGGAAACGGGGGCATCGGCAGCACAGGTAACCGGGGTATAATCGCCTGGGGAGGGCATAACGCACTGCTCGGACTTAGGCTGGGAACGCATGGTCCTCGTGCCGGAGTCCATAGTAAAGCTGGACTCCATGTGTTGGTGTTATCAGTAGATAGGTGTTATCAGTAGATGGCGCAGTGTGTGATGGGGTACTAAGTAGTCATGGGGTACATTATTGGTGCCGCAGAATCATGTGGGGGTAATATCAGCAGATGGGGTACATAATTGCTGCTGCAGAGCCATGTGGGGGTATTATAAATACAGGGAGGGCACGGGCAGTAGATTGGGATAAATAGCTATTGTAGGGTAGATTTGTTAAGTTAAATACATATATGGGAAAAAAATGGCTAGTACACATTCGGAAAGGGGGTGTGTCTACGCCTCCCTTTGCATGTGGCCACGCCCCCTTTCCGAATGTGTACCGGTTTCTGGGGGGGGGGGTCCATTGAACTAGGTTGCCCAGGGGCCCTTCCTCATGTTAAGACGGCCCTGGCTCCTCTGGCATAGATCGGGTTCTCTGCAGTCCATGTAGGCATCCCTGGGTCTTGACAAAAAAAAACTGCTAAACTTGATCCAAGCTGAACTGAGAAGAAGCCGCACGTTGTCTTTGTTTACTTCATGTGGCTCCTCCTGAATGCCACTATTGCCGGCTAGTGGCCTAGCGGCTCCTGATTGGCCGCTAGGTGCCGCTAGCTGGCCAATTCGGGGTTAACTGCAAGTATTAAGTATCACCCAAATGTAACAAAGGGGGACCGCAGCAGGAATCTCCGCTCCCTGCTGCGATCCACCCCATACCTCCCAACATGACCCATTCCAGGAGGGCCACAATGCTCTGTTTCTGGACTTCTACCTTAACCACTTGAGTGGTATGCCTGGAAATTTTCCAGGCATACCACTAGTATGAAAGGTGTGCGCCAGTGGTGCCTGCAGATGTTCACCACTGGCGAATCACCTGTCCGGACACCCTTCCAGTGGCCGCTCTGCTCTCCCGTCCCCGTGCCGGAGCAGAAATGAGGGGGAGCGACTGAAGGGGGGGGGGAGAGATGGGGGGTGGCCCACAACTCTGTGGTGGGTTTTGCTGGGGCAGGACAAACCTGCCCTGGTAGGTTTGTCGTGCCCCAGCAAAACCCACCACTCAAGGGGTTAATCTATGATGCCCTCACCTGTTTTAAACAGGTTAATTGACAAGAAAGGTGTTTCTACACAGGTGATGTTAATATTAAAGTAAGAGGGAAGTCCAGGAATAGAGCATTGTGTTCCTCCTGGAGGGTCATGTTGGGGGGTTCTTATTCAAACTCCAGCTTCTTATTCAGAACATTTAGTATTACAGGGGAAACACATTTGACACCTGAAATCAACCGAGAGGGGTCAATTGCATATGACTCACATGGATTTAAGAACATGGTATAAATAAAATATACCTGGAATTTAATTGTAAGACATTCTATCTATAGATTTACAGATCTATCTATCTAAATACCTTTATCTATAGCTATATATACATATATATCTATAGATATACAGTATATATATATATATATATATATATATATATATATATATATATATATATATAATCTCGTTGCAGTCTTACAAAAGCCTTTATAAACTTTGAACTTTATAAACAAACCAAAAATATTGCTTTGCTTTATTTCTGAAGCATGCGAGACACCATACAAAACTAGGAAGTGCCTGATCAGCTGACTGCCGCACTAGCTGTCACATGATGCACGCTTATTAACCACTAGGAGTGAACCTTTACCGGCGCGAAATCGGTGCAAAAGGCAACGTAACTGGGAGCCAGTCACCATGGCGACAGCGGTAGTGAAGGAGACAGCGAGGTAGCGGATGATGGGGTGGTGCTAGTTATGGTGGCTGTCACACTGTTACCGGGGATGGTGCAGCGTTGTCACCACTGTGCATGGAGCTGGGTGCCTGCAGCACCATAACCCCGCTATCCATGTATTATGCCAGCTAACTGCGCAATGGGGGAGATACAGTAGTCTGCACAATCACATGCTGAGCATATGATATCATTCTGCACATGCACCTCTTATACATGATTTTAAAGATGCACAATTTAACCATTTCATCCATCCAGCAACTAAGCTGTTGCAATGTAACAATATTGTACACTACATTTTTCCGTTACACATTGTGATGTCATTGCATACCTCCACACATTACCCTCTCCAGGAGGGACAATGCTCTGTTTCTGGACTTCCCTCTTAATGTACGGTTGCCATCACCTGTGGTGGAACACCGGTATTATCAATTAACTTATTCAACACAGATGAGGGTAGTCCAACAGAAAGGAAAGTCCAGGAGCAGAGCATTGTGTCCCTCCTAGAGAGGGTCAAGTCGGGAGGTATGTTATTGGGTGCTGAAGGCAGTGACAGAAAAACTCATCCATGCTATTGTCCCATCTGATATGCAGTAAATGGAATGGGACGATGTGATGCACAAATTATAAATTGGGTGGTTTTGGGAGTACACGTTATACAATGTCGCTATGATTTATTGCGGCTTGCAACATTGTCTGATATAATGTACAGTGTGTGTATGCCCAGCTTATAAGAATGAAAGTGGCAATGTGCAAAATGTTAACATTAAACATTAAGTTCTCATGAAACTTTGGGACTGGGAATCAGTGATCATGTTTCATGTGTGATTTAATATCATAGAGGAGTACAGTATGTCTAGCTCTATAATTGTGGGCTGGATGCAATGTTCCCTCTAATTGTACCAAGGCTGTGTGCGGCAAAAGATTTTGACTGTGCAACTTTGGAATTAAATTAAAAATTTTGTGCGTCACTTATATATAACTGGAAAATGACATTCAGCATTTGTGTTTACTTTACTTCAAAATGATAAAAAACATTTAAACATTCAAAACACAGCCCACAATGTAGTTGGGTGAAACACACATTAACTGAGTCCACAACTGCAAAAAGGGACCACTGCTGCTTTGTGCGCTTTGTTGTAATGTCTGTGCGCACGCTCATCTAATTGTGTGCGCGCGCACGTGCGCACAGCTTAGAGGGAACACTGGCTGGATGCCCCAGCTAGTGGTTGTGATTGCAGTGCTGAGTGAACATACAATTCTTCTTTTCAGTGACAAATACAGGTTATGGAAATTTGTCCCTCTAATGTTTTGGGTTTTTTCAGCAGCAAACTGTAGAGTTCTTCTGTAGCTGATAATCTGTATAATGCACGCATTATCGCAGTTAATAAATACTCTCTTGGTTTCTTAAGTTAATCATTTTTGTTTTTAAAGAAGGGTATTTCAATTTGACATCTACTGTACATTGTATCGGTGCAAACATCAGTATGGGTTTACAATGAAGCAAACTTTACCCTTTCTCATAATGTATATGTAACCTATGGCCTAATTCATGTCTGTATGCAGTGCCGATGCTTTTACAATGGAGCAATCATCAGCAGACTGCGCATGTACAGCATTGCACTGATACCCCTTTCACACCAGAAAATGCAGGGACCCACCCGGGAATATGGCCCAATCATGCTGGGCCATTCCCGGGTTGGCCCCTTTCACAACAGAAAAGTTCCTGCATTTTCTGGTGTGGAAAGGATGCGGGATGGAGGAGGGAAGGAGGTGGAGAGTATTCGCCTTGTGTTTCTGGACCCCGGTGCAGTTTGGGGATCCACACAGGCAGCGGGCACGGATTACAGGTCAGACGGCGGGTGCAGATGGCGCCGGCTGCAGTGAGGGCGCTGGAGAGCTGCGTCCTGTCATCTGTGCATGCCTCTTATGTCAGGCATGTCCAAACTATGGCCCTCCAGCTGTTGTGAAACTACAAGTCCCATCATGCCTTGCCACAGCTTTGCTATTATGGAATGCTAAAACTATAGCAAGGCATGCAGGGATGTGGAGTTTCACAACAGCTGGAGGGCCATAGTTTGGACATGCCTGGCTTATGTGAATCCCCTTCTGACAGCACGCACCGAGGACCAGCAACCTGGGCGAGTACCCCTACCCCTTTCACACCGGCCAGGACCCCGGGTTGAACTCAGGAACAACCTTGCTCCATCCCATAAGGATTTTGGCCTGGGAACCTTACACACCAGCGCTAGTCGCGGGTTGTTCCCGGCCCCAACTCGGGAATTTACGCTGGTGTGAAAGGGGTACGACTGACAGGAAGCGACTGTATTGGGGGGGGGGGGGGAGTTAACATTGGAGTGGTGGGAAAACACCTGGCATGGCATGTTATGGCCAGTTTCAAAGGAAGGTATCTACTTTCAGATGCGAACATGTGTGCAGATAAACATGGCACCAGCACCATTACTGCCACAACCAGTCTGCATAGCCATAGATCTACTCTAAAGCCCCGTACACACGGGGGAGATATATTGCTCAGCAATATATTGCTCAGCAATACATTGCTTAGCAATATATTGCCCAGTGTCTCCTTTTCATCAGCGACCAGAGATGGTCGCTGATGAAAGGGAACCTCTGCCAGGGGTGCTGCAGAGGTAATTAGCTGGTCGCAGGAGCAAGCTCCTGCGACCAGCGATTAGAATGGGGCTGAAAACGGGAGCGCGCACCCGGCGATTTATCCATCACTGGCAATAGGGTCGCCTGCGACCATATTCCCAGCGATTATAGCCCCTATCGCCCCCATGTGTACACAGCTTTACAGTCATTGTTTCTCATTCTTGCATATATTCTGGTTCACTCGCAAAGGTAAATTCACTCTCTAATGGACACAACCATATGCGCTACAGGTTGGGCTGATGTAACATGTGCAGAGAGAGTTAAATTTGGGTGGGGGGGTGTACTTCCCACTGATATCTAAATTGCAGTGTAAAAATAAAGCAACCAGTATTTTCCCTGCACAGAAACAGTATAACACCCATATCTAACTCTCTCTGCGCATGTTACATCTGCCCCCCTGTTAATAATAATTAGCTTAAGTTTTTTCACATATAAGGGGTATCCTACGAGCCTCTGTTAAGCGTGTGTACAAAATCTCGGTTTTTCGTGTGAAAATAGATATGGGGGTATTGAGTTTATATTCAATTCAATTTATATGTGGATCAGAGAATTACTCTATATAGTGTTCATTCTAGCACCCGCTATCTTTGAAAACCCATGCAGTTCCTCTTCCCTGCCTGGGGTGTTGCTGTCTACTCTAGTGCTTCTAGCACAGTGTGGTCTGTATATCAGCACTGATATGCAAACCAGACCGGCGCTAGAAACCCCCAGCAGACAGCGACACCCCAGGCAGGGAAGAGGAACTGCATGGGTTTTCTCCTCATGTAGAGGGTCATGTTGGGAGGTATGAAATCTAGATTCACATACAGGTGACATGTACAGTAAGCTCTTTTACACTAAACTGTCAGGACAAGCGCTGTAACTAGATACTGTAAAGTGTTGAGGGCAGGGGCGCCGATTTCAGTTTTTTCTGGTGGGTGCTCTCCTCATCACAGACTACCATTTCAGCCTCTGTCACTCACTGTCTCAATGACTTCCGTGACGCGGCGCAGGCTGCACCTCTGGCACCGGATCACCAGCGCCTGACCTCTCCCGTCTGCACAAAGCAATCACCAGGCTCCATCTGGTGTCACAGCGGATATGATGTCAGCATCAGGGTTCCTGTGGAAGATGAGAACTAGTAACGGTATTAATACCGCTACTAGTTCCCATCCGCCGAAGGGACCCCCGCTGCTGACAGCATTTCCTCTGCTGGGACCATGCTGCCGTAGCCCGTGGGTGCTCCTCAGTTTCCGTGGGTGCTCGGGCCCCGGAGCACCCACGGTTCGGCACCTATGGTTGAGGGTAAGCTATCTGAAATGCCTCTGTTTAAAATAGAAATTTAAATCTTATAAAGGTTTAAAAAAACTTGTTATTAGTCTACATCTTCCTGTATACAGATACAGTAATCCACACTGTACGATTCTGAGCATTGGGTATGCCTGCTTAGATACCCACTTTGGCCCTAACATGGCATCCAGTTGCAGTCAAGTAAAATAGCATAGAGGACGTGTAGCCAAGTGAAAGCACAGGCATATTCCCATACCCTCCAACATGACCCATTCCATTAGGTACAAAATGCACTGTTTCTGGACTTCCCTCTTAATTGATAATTACAGTCACCTATGTTGAACTAGTGATGATGATAACAGTGTTCCAGCAAAGGTGAAGGCAATCCTAAATTACGGAAGAAGTCCAGAAGCAGAGCATTTTGTACCTAATGGAATGTGTCATGTTGGAGGGTATGTATACCCAGCTCAGTAATACTCAGCTTTATAGATACATACCTCCCAACACGATCCTCTCCAGGAGGGACACTCTACTCTGCTCCTGGACTTTCCTCTTAATTTATGATGGCCATCACCTGTGGTGACACACCTTTCTTATCAATTACCCTAGCTCCCCACAGGTGATGGCAATCCTACATTACCAGGGAAATCCAGGAACAGAGCATTGTGTCCCTCCTGGCATGGGTCATGTTGGGAGGTATGCAGATATACATATATATAGATAGATATATATTTTTATATATCTATATATATATATATATATATATATATATATATATATATATATATATATATATATGCTAAATCGTGTCTTTAACTAAAAAATGTACTCACTGATCCAACTTTTTTTTTTTTCTAGCATCAAGCAAGCTGTATCAATAATCAATGGAATGGATGCAGGCAAATTCCCCCGTTTGCTTTCCCGCATACTGCAAAAGCTTCATCTCAAGGTGAGTAGCTGGATTTATGGGGCACAGAAATGTAGCCTAGACCCTGTCGACCTATTGCTTGTGTCGACCTAAACCCATGTCGACCTATGCCCATGTCGACCTAACGCTTGTCAACCAACTTGCTGTAGACCAAACGATCCCAACCCGTTTCCAGTGCCTTTGTGGCTTACACATCCCCAAAACATCAGCGATCCACCTCCGTGTTTCACAATGGGAATGGATTACCTTTCATCATAGGCCTTGTTGACTCCTCTCCAAATGTAACGTTTATGGTTGTGGCCAAAAAGTTCAATTTTGGTCTCATCACTCCAAATGACTTTGTTCCAGGAGTTTTGAGGCTTGTCTCTGTGCTGTTTGGAGTATTGTAAGCGGGATGCTTTGTGGCATTTGCGTAGAAATGGCTTTCTTCTCGTGACTCGACCATGCTGCCCATTTTTCTTCAAATGCCTCCGTATTATGTATCTTCAAACAACCACATCACTTTTTTTCAGAGTCCTGTATTTCAGCTGATGTTATTTGTGTAACAATTTTCCTGGCAGTTGTGGCTGAAATTCTTGTTGGTCTCCCTGACCGTGATTTGGTTTCCACAGATTCCCTCATTTTCCACTTATTTGAATAACAGTTTTTATTGATTTTGTATATAAAGAAAAACATACATTGTAACATAGACAAGGCACAAATGGAAATACAATAGTTTTGGAGCACAAAACATTATTGAAGTAAAGGCTGTCTATGTGCGATGGTGAACAAAATATGCATACGACAAGGAGTGTCCATGAGCAACAATGACATATACAAGTCCTGTAAAATCGCAACCTCCTTGTCCTTGTAAACACGATAAACAATGAACAGTGGGGTCTACGAGAGAAGAAAGAAAAGACATAGGGCCTTATTTTGGTTCATTCTTTCTGACAAAATCCTTCTTAGATGGACAAAACCATGTGCACTGCAGGGGGGGCAGATGTAACATGTGCAGAGAGAATTAGATTTGGGTGAGTAATTTTGTTTCTGTGCAGGGAAAATACTGACTGCTTTATTTTTACACTGCAATATAGATCTCACTTTGAAGTAAAACCCCACCCAAATCTAATTCTCTCTGCACATGTTACATCTGCCCCACCTGCAGTGCACATGGTTTTGCCCATCTAAGAAGGATTTTGTCAGAAAGAATGAACCAAAATAAGGCCCATAGAGAGGGGAGAGGAGTGGGAGGCTTTATATCAGGGCTCGACAAATTTCTTTAAAATCTAGGAGCCAGGATGAAAATATAGGAGCCAGATAAACTAATAATGACAGTGCCTTCCATGATGCCATTACATACTGTATATCACACGCCGAAATGTCCATTACACATTATACCATATGTTCATCAGGTGTCCGGATCGCCGAGATATGCAGAGGACGCGTGACACACTGCTGCTCTCAATTGCTTGGATATCCTTTTTATATCCCTTTCCTGTTTTATACAGACAAATCTTTTGCTTTCCCCATGACTCTGACAGGAGACCAGAAACTCACTGACCTTTTATACACAAACACTGATTACAAGCAAGCAGATCACAGGTGAAGATGGTTACCTTTAGTAGCCATTCAAAGCCATTTGTGTCAACTTGTGTGCATGTTATGAAGCCAAAATCCGTTGGTTGCACATACACCTGAATCAGACCCGACACATCGCGGGTGCTAAAAAGCACCCACAATGTGCCACTGATGGGTCCGATTGCAAGACATTTGATGTTCCGCTGGTGCGACCACAGGGTCCGGGTCCGATGCGCCAGATCCGCCGGAATCGGCCAAAATCGGACCAAATCGGCTCAGTGTATGGGCACCTTAACCCCCGTTCTGTATGTTTGTATATATTTAAATTTATATATATATATATATATATATATTTTATAATTGGTATGCGTAAAGAGTACTACTTGTGTAGCTACTGAATGCTAAAGCTTCAGTTCAATGTCTGTTTAAGGATACAGTGATGCATTATCAATGTATTATTTAATACTTAGTCTCCTTGAGAGGTATTTACATCTAGTCATGAATAAATCTGAATAATCATGTGCTCTATGAAGAATCTTAGGGGCTCTTTGAAAAGCTGACTCTTCATTTGTGGAGACATATTCTACGTTTTTGAATTTGTTCCGCAAAAAAAAAAAAAGACGTAATTTCAAAGTCTACGTGTTTTCAGATTGATTCCGAAAATCTGATTTTGAAAAAAAAAAAGTTGGATTTCGAATTCCATCTATTCTTTGTGGAAACAGTAATCATTGTATTCCCACCTTAGGTACTTGGAAAATACATAAGGCCAAAATCTGTCTAAAGGGAGCCCATCTACTCTTTGGGGTATTAAGTGGGAAGTTCAGTTTTTTGTTTTTCGTTGTGTATGCCCATAAATAAAATCACTCAGTGCTGAGCGATTTTTCACCCCTCCGAGCCATTTTTCAAGGGGGGGACCACTTTCCATAGTAGTAGGCTATGAAAAGTGATTCTCTCGGCTGGTAAACCAGGATGGCGGCGGCCAGCGATGATGCGGGAGCACGCATCATTGCTCGTCGCCGGGCCATACACAATAGCAGGTTTTGAACTGAAAGTAGCTCAAAACGCCAAAAGTAAGCTAATTTCAGCATAAAAGTGTGTGTAGGCCTTTACACTCCAAGAATTAGCTTCACACATGTACAAAGTCACATATGATGCATAACATATGTAAGAGCAGAGCAGCGGCTGTAAACATCAGAGCCTTATTAACATAAATTCATCTCGTGGCATACCGTATTTAGTGTTCATTGTAGCACCCGCTATCTTTGAAAACCCATGCAGTTCCTGATCCCTGCCTGGGGTGTCGCTGTCTGCTGTGGTGTTTCGAGAACATGTCTGGTCTGCATATCAGTGCTGATATACAGACCACACTGTGCTAGAAGCACTACAACAGACAGCGACACCCCAGGCAGGGAAGAGGAACTGCATGGGTTTTCAAAGATAGCGGGTGCTAGAATGAACACTAGTATTGGTCAGCATACCCCAGCAATGTAGTATTTTCACTTCTGTGTGTTTTAGAGTTTCAGCAAAAGATGCTCAGTGCAGCCAATTCACACTGGGCCTAGTACGCTAAGAGGGGGCTATTTGGTATGACTAAAGCAACTGTAAGAAAGCACACCTCTGTATGCCTTTATATGGCTGATGTCAAAGTTACACATATTAAGTTATGGGGGAAAGATCTTTTACTTGAAGAGATAAGAAAATGCACTGAACATCCAAGCTTTGTTCCCATTATCCCGCTTCCTATTGACTCTGCTGTCTTGCCTATCAGATTATGTTAGCTTTGCTTTGATCGGGCACACATAAGAATATGCAGTGCGCTGTTACATCTGCTGTGCCATCGCCTGTCTTTTTACTACACATTATTCAAAGGTTTATCTGTATAAATGCAAATGCTGCTCGTACATTAAACTGATACAATTGGCATGAGGCAATGAATAAATAAATACAGAATGTCAAATTCTATGAATAAGTTATTTTAAATACCTAATGTGCCATCCTGCTCTTGTAAAGCGTGAGTCTCTCTCATTTGATCTTGGCTGGAAGTAATTCTTGGTTGCTAATAATAAATCCTTCTCATATATACAGTAGATTTACCTTTGCTGATTCCATTGTACGGTGCCCAACACACTTATGCCTGTTTGTGTGATGAATGGATTTCAGAAACCTGGAGATTGGTTTAGTCCTGGTGACAAGTCAACGTTGGTCCATAGAAAAATGTGTTGCGTAGCTAATTTGGCTCATGACTTGGACGTCTTGCATTGATGTGGGTACGACTAAGCTGCATACTTATCAGGATTGGTCAGGATCCTGATAGTGGTATCCCAAAGAGATTTTTTCTTTTGTGAACTTTAAGAAGTTACCATCTAAACATGTCCAATCAGACGAAGAGCTCTCAAAGCAAAAAAAAAAAAAAAACATATTGACGATAAACTCACACAAAATAAAAAAATGTAAAATGTGCTTTAGGTAATTCTGAACATATATTTAGTTACTGTGACAGGATGCCTCCATGGATGCTGTCAGTAACACTTCTCGTTACAGATCACTCTGCAACTAAGAACTCACTGTACTCTCAGTTGTGTTGTTGTAGTAGTAGTTGATGCCACCATATGGTACCTTCACCACCTCATGGAACCATATACTTCTGGTTGTTGTGTATTCCTGTTTCAGCACCTCTTTGGGGGTGACTGGTTGACCACTTAGCGATACAGTAGAAGGTTGATGAAAAGCTTGCTGTTAATGATGATGTGACAGAGGGTTTGACATAGATGTGAACACTTCAGAATACGCTACAATATCTGCATTTGTTTTCTATAGTGATTGACAAACACTATATTTTGTGGAGCCTTTAGCAGCAAAACCCTAATTGCGCTCCTACAGTATTTAGACATGTTTTTGTTTTCATTGCTGCATTTATGTAAATGTAATTGCGGCTGAGTTGAGTACTGAATTGTCCCCTTAGTCTGCAACTATAAGTAGATTAGGATCTCATACGCTGTAGGTACTCCAGTCAGCTCCTAGCTGTCATTTTTCACACCCTGCCTGTAACATGGCAGTTAGGAGCTGATCGGCCGGTTATCACACTCAATCACTTTTTGAAGCTTAATACATCTGGCCCTTGGTGAGAGAGTAGTAAGGTTCTGTTAAATATTATATAAAAATAAAAAAGTGGGTTCTATATTCTTTCTGAAGATGAGAAGTTGCTGTCATGCCAGATACCTCCTGCAGCAAAATTCACATGAACAGGTTTGTTTCTGTATACACCTCTCCGCCTGTACATCGCGATCCTCTCAGAAACACATTCAGGACAAAAGAGAAAAGAAACACATTGAAAGTGCAGGAGTAAAAACATTTGTGGTAATCATAGACTAAATGGACTCCTACCAATTAGGTGTGAGATACTTGGGGTAAGTTTACTAAGATGGGAGTGCTATTAAATATGGGTTGTTGCCCATAGCAAAATATCAGATTCTAATTATTTATTTAGCACCTTCTAGAAGATAATATAATCTGATTGGTTGTTATGGGCAACATCCTATCTTCACTAAAACTCCCATCTAAATCTGTAATTGTATCACTAAACTTTAACATTGATGTTAATATGGTAACCTTGACAAATCACGTGAGGCCTTTATCAAGGTAAGGAGAAGTAGTGTCAGAACTGGTATTTATACTGCCTCAGCAGACATCAATATAATACCTCTTCAAAGGTGCTATGTTCTTTGGGATATATGACTTGCATACATGTCTATTGTATTAACATAACTTTACCTATCTACTCATTGTTGCTTGTAGGGTGAGGTGGAACCCCCACAGCAGGGATGTCCAAACTAGCTGTTGTGAAACTACAAATCCCATCATGCCTTGCCGCATTTTTTGCTATTCAGGAATGCTAAAACTTTGGGAAGGGATGCTGGGGTGTGTACAGCGGCGTAACTATAGCACCGCAGCCCCCGCCACCGCGCGGGGGGGCTGTGCATCTTGGGGCGCCGGGGGCTGCGGTGCTATAGTTACACCCCCCCCCCCAATCCCCCGCAGACTTACCTATCTCGCTGGTCCCGGCGTCTCCGTTCTTCTGATGAGGACCACCACAAAATGGCCGCCCCCATATAGCACACAGTTCTCTGAAACTGTCTGCTGTATGGGGGCAGCCATTTTGTGGTGGTCCTCAGCAGAAGAAGAACGGAGCCGCCGGGACCAGCGCGATAGGTAAGGCTGCAGGGGATTGGGGGGGAGGGGGTTTGCATGGGCGGCGGGGGATTGGGGGTGCGCGGCGGGGGGGCGCCCAAAACTTAGTTACGCCACTGGGTGTGTAGTTTCACAACAGCTGGAGGACCACAGTTTGGACATGCCTGTCCTAGAGGAGCTTATGTCCTGAGGTCAAAGAATACCCCCTTTAGTCCAACACCGGCAAGGACTATAACTAAGAACCGATACTAAAAATGTCCATACAGAATGAATCATGCAGTCAGATTTAGTTTTTGTATCATTTGTTGCACACCGTGTTAGAAGCCATACTGTAGAACAAATGAAAATCCATAAAACTCCACTAGTGCTTTAATGGGGCTTGTAAAATCACTGGAACACGAGACATCTTTGATAACTGTGTCACTGATCCCTATGAAACAAAGTGTGTTCTTTCATATCCACTCTATATCCTCAACTAGATCAAATTAGTTTCTTCTTGTATCCGTGTCAGGATTTAGTGTATGCCCTCCAATTAAAGGAAGGCATACACTAAGCACGTTTGACCAGCTATTTTCAGCATCTTATGAACATTAACTCCGCCATGTCGCTTTTGCAATAATGAAGGAAAACTCTTAACAACATGTCTTTTTTTTGTCACGTTTTCCTTCAAAAAGAGGCCATTCCGTGCTGGTGTTCACAGCTTCGCGTCATAGTTGATGAATTTACATCCAACTCAGTGTATCTGTACAAAGAACAAGATAACATTCTTGCTGGCAATACTAGATTGATGAATGCAGCACAGTCAGAGTCTCAATTATCCCTCCGAGACCATTTATTTTGCAGATTTGTTATGTGATCTCAGCCTTGGGATTATCACAGGAGACTTTTCTTGACTAGTCTAAAAGATACAAATAACTGACATTAGTTTTGAATGGTTCTGAAAATTGCAGTCTTTGCATTTATGTACTTTTTGCAGATAAAAATATGAAATGATAGATTAGATCCAAGTGAGGCTGGGACAATTCATTTTGCACATCTGTTTTCGGAACTGAATACTTTACTAAACGGAAGAGCCGATGAGTTAACTGCTATTGTGCCATATATATTGACTTTTTCTTTACATTTTGTTTTCAGGCAGAACAGAGCTTTAACGAGGATGAAGAGGAAAAACTCCAAGCTGCTTTTTCATTGGATAAACAAAATCTCAAATTAGTGTTGGAGACCATCTCATTCATTTTGGAACAGGTACTATAAATCTATTATTGAAAGTGATGTTGGAGCAATATGTGTACCATTAAATACCCATAGGGGCTTCCCCAAGTGTAGTGACTGTCTGCAGAGTAAATATTTTAAATGTACATGAAATATTAATGACATGCTAGTTGTAATCTCAAAACCGTTGGATGCAATATTCATGCCTGTAAATAAGTCATAGCTAATTTCTCAGTGTGCACTCAAACGGGGTGGAAAGTGTGTGTGTGACGTGAAGGATGTGATCTATACTCACAGTGGATTCTCTGTAAAGTAGAAAGATAGGGTAGTTGCTTTTTAAAGCACTATAGTAATCATAATTGTGTTAAAAAAATAGTTTGTTTCAATGAACCAAGGCATATAGTTTGAGCATGTAGTTAAGCATATTGTTTAGAAGTATGCAGTTTCAAATGTATACATTAAAATATATATTCTATTTTTATTATTGGAGCTATAGTTACTAAATTCCCTTCAGATTATCACATATGTAATCATTGGGCCTCTTCTAGTCACCTTCAAGCTCTGGTTTGGTCCTGGATAGTAATGTGTTTGTCTGGTATCACTGTGTGCCGTTGTTGCTTTATATCCATGGCATCTGACCATTCTATACTATATGGACAAAAGTATGTGGCCACATGCCTTAATTATTGTATTCAGGCATTTCAATCAGACCTGTTGCAATATAAAATCAAGTACCTAGCCATGCAGTCTCCGTTTGCAAACATTTGTGATGATGAACAGTTGGAGAGTTATGTGGAGGAGGTAGAGGCAGGAGCACCTGATGGTAAATAGCTGGAGAGTGCTGAGGAGAAGGCAAAGGCAGGTGTACCTGATGGTGAATGGCTGGTGAGTGCTGAACTGTAGACAGGGGGCAGGTGCACCTGATGGAAATAGTATAAAAAGAAAGGAACCACCAGTGTAACTATAGCTGCTGTATCGGGAGGGTGTAAGGCTCCCAAAAGTGCAAGAACAAGAAATATAGAGATATGATACAGCGCTTGGGTATTTACTGAATTTATTCCAATATTAAAAAGAAATGAAATACAATGTATATACAATACATTACATATGAGAATTCTCAAAGTGAAAAAATGATGATAAAAATGTATTTAAAATAGGATAATTTCCAGCTAGCAATCAATGTTGGGGCAAAAAATGGATATTTTTGGTCCAAATCAACACCAGGATGTATAGTTACCATATATTATGGATGACCTTAAATGGGAGTGGGTTTTCAGAGTCCCCGGAGATTTTCCAGTGGTGGATTCCCGAATCTCTCACGGTAGGTGAAATGGTAAGGCAGTCCTTAAGGTACGGCTGGTACCAAATGTATTGGCTGCAGATTTCAGGGGATCCAAAGTGGTAGATACAACAAAACTGGTCCGGGTGTGGTGTCCTCTGGAATTCCAAGGTTTTGAGATGGAACTGGGTGTGAGATGGATGGCTCTCCAATAAAGTGCTAGAGCAGGATGCAGTGGCTCAACACGTTTCGGCGTGTTCACACGCCTTCATCAGGAGCTGGAATGTTTGTTGCTGCTAGGATTCTCCTTTATATACCCTGAGTTTGATTATGGGACAAATCCCAGGTGTGATGGGGCTTCATTGGAAATCCCATAATAAAACACATAAATAAAAACCATTTAAAGAAACATAATCAGTATTCTACGAATGCACAGAAGGACTTGAATTTATTTAGTTATTAGCAGTACAAATATTAAAAAAACACATTAATGTTAAGACAGAGATAAATAAAGTTGTACAATTGTGAAGTCACATGACCTCCGTGAGTCATGTGATCCGGAACTACCCAGATTCATAATGAATCAAGCAAAGCACGGGATCGCAAGATCTGTTTAATAGGGGGACCAACAGGTGCATATGCGCATATATTATTATCTTGCCTGATGTTCAGGCTAAGGGCTAGATCTTTAAATCCACTCCGTCCGCTATAACGGAGCTGTGATCTGGTGATTCCGTTTGGGCAGAAGTGACGTCGCGCCCGGGATCTGCTCTGGCGGAAGTGGTAATGGTCCGCCGTTGAAGGCATCAGTCTGTCTGAGAGGGCGGAGGTGACGTTGCGCCCGGGATCTGGCCTGGCGGAAGTGGTCATAGTCCGCCATTCAACAGTGTAAATCTGTTCAAAGGGCGGAAATGACATTCCGTTATGGGCTAGAAGTAAAGGAAATCGGGCACCATCGCATGTATGGTGTAGCCATCCCGGAAATGAGTTGCTTGGATGGCTGAACTCAGATGTTGATATTACATATGGTTGGCAGATTATAGATATATATATATATATATATATATATATATATATATAGACAATAGTTTGGAGGTGCGGCACTCCCCGCAAATTAACAGGACTTGAAGCGGTTTTAAAGGCAACGTTTTAATGTCTTTATTGCGACATTTTCATCATGTCGCAATAAAGACATTGAAACGTTGCCTTTAAAACCGCTTCAAGTCCTGTTAATTTGCGGGGAGTGCCGCACCTCCAAACTATTGTCTATTCCATGATTCTAGTGGGGGCACCCAGCATAGCAGAATTCTAGCGTCTGAGCCAGTGAGTGTGCCGGTCTGCTGCTCTTTCTATATATATATATATATACATATACATGGAATCCCGTGCTTTGTACTTAATATGTACACACCAAATATTTACAATATCTGCTATATATAGCAAATCTTGGTAAGTAGAGAACTTCTACCATAAATAAGTATATATATATATGAGGGGTTTGTATATATATGAGGTTATAAGGAATACATTAATACTATGAATTTCCAAAAGATACGAGCTTCCAAGATATGAGGGATACAGCCTAATAAACAATATGAATTCTATAAACCAGCATGATGTTATTTCATCTAGAAGTACGTTCATCATAGACATTAGTAGATCTTAAAATGATATGCACATATTTTGCTAATGAAGGAGGAAAAGCAGAAGGGGAGGAGAAAATGGATTGTATGAATATCCATATATTCTGAAGAGAATGTCCTTATTCTAAATTATATGTTTGCATATAAATGAGCAGCTCATTACATATGCGCATATGTAATGAGCGTCTCATTTATATGCACAGCGCTCATTACACATGCGCATAGTGGGAACTACTAGTTACCATCAGCCCCAGGGACTGCCCGATCCCAAATGGACCCCACCCTGCTGCCTCCCCACTGCCCTGCATCCATCAGCCACAGGGAGGGACCTGAAGTGTTGTGCCCATGCCGGACCCCGCTGCCCGGATCCCCCACGCAGGTAAGTACCAGGGGAGGGGATGGGTGCAGGGTAGGTACCAGGGGAGGGGGTGGGTGCAGGGTAGGTACCAGGGGAGGGAGGGGGGTGCAGGGCAGGTACCAGGGGAGGGAGTGGGGGTGCAGGGCAGGTACCAGGGGAGGGAGGGGGGGGTGCAGGGCAGGTACCAGGGGAGGGAGGGGGGGTCCAGGAAAGGTACCAGGGGGGGGGGGGGCTTATGAAAAAGACAGGCACTCTTTTAAATGGTTCACTGCGATGTGAATAGTACTTAAACGATATTTAAATCGGTAATCTAGTGCAATGTGAATGCTAATACCGTTTAAAAACCCATACTTTAAACGGCTCTGCAGTGGGAAAGCAGCATAATACAGTTCTGCTCCACACATATCCACCCCCACACCGGCCGACCCGCACATTTACTTACATTAGCGGGCGGCCGGCCGGGAGTGGGTTCGGAGGTGCACGGTGCCTCCTGGCTCGTGCACCTCCTTCTTAGCAGACAGGCCGGAGAACAAAGAGGCAGGGCAGGCCGGAAAGGAGGCGGACGGGCGTGCGGAGGAGACTGGAATGGGGCGGACACAGGAGAAGGCTGCGCAGCGTGACCTCTACTGTCACGCTATGCAGGCCGCACGCAGGGGTCAGGATTCGGGAGCCGGGCATTCCCTTGTGGGTACAGTACTTTTTGGTCTTCCCACTTTTTGATCCCTTTCTATATGAAGATATTAGACATGCCATTACATCCATTTACTCCGTATATATTATCCCTGTGTTGTAATCTCTCTTCTGACACCTCATCAGAATCTCACACTCAGTGTCCTATTTCTGTAGTACATACGTAGCTCTTCATAGACCAGCATCCAATCCTCCTACTCACATCTCCGACTTCACCTCTCCATGAACCTGCTCACTCCCCATACTGTTCTTTAGCTGACCTCCGTGTTTCCTCCTTGCTGCTTCATGATAAAAATCATTTTTCTTATGGAGCTCCATATGTCTGGAACAGTCTACCTTCAAATATCCGGCGATTATGCTCCCTCCATAAAGATTTTTAAACCCCTCCCAAGCATCCTATGCTGAGTGCAGCCAAAAATGTCCCTTCATGCTAAAGACTCCTGTGGTTATTATAAATCTAATTACAAAGTTATCACCTATTGTTTCCTTGGGGGGGGGGGGACGACTTCAAGATGATCAAGTATTGAACTTATGTCTATCACATATGAATTTGTACAGTCCACAAACTTTTGTTTTTGTAGCCAACCGTTGATAGTGCAGCAGTCTCAGGGTGCGCTCATCTTGACTATTTTGTTCTTTGTGTTGTTGTGGGGGTCGATATTGGCTACATCATGGTCACGTAACTGTTGGTGTTGCTGCACAGCAGAACTAGCTGCAGTAGAAGAAAGGAACTTTTTTTTAGTTTTTATCCCTCCGCTGCAGCACCCAGCAGCCTTAGTGACTCACTCAGTGCAGTGCACCCTATATGCAGCACAGCATGCAGCTGTGTGACCTGACTTCTTGCCATCTTGTTGCTGTTTATAAGTCACTGCCCATGCCAAACCTGTGCCACCTGGCATCTTACAGTGCTTATCTTTACCCCTGTTCAGATTAGAGATGTGCGGGCTCGGATTTCAGAGATCCGAGCCCCCACGGACGTCATCATTCCGAGCCCGATTCCGAGCAGCGCTCGGAGATTCCCGCCTGACTCGGTCCGTCCGCGTGATTAGAACGTCATCTCCCGGCGTCGGATTTCGCGAGGCTTTATAAGCAGCTGCCGCGCCCCGCCATCTTCACTCCAGTCAAGTAGTGGGTTGGGAGAGGGTGTGTTGGTGCTGCTGCTGGGGCTTAAACTTGAGCTTGACCTTGAGCTTTTGCAATCGCTGGTGCTGTCTCTCAGTGCTGCTGTGTAGTAGTCTAACTGTGTACTTGTAGTACTACTGTCTCCTCTGTGCGGTCTACCTCTGGTGTGCTGTGCTGCCTGTAATTGATTATTTTATTTGCTGGTGCTGTCTCCCTCAGTGCTGCTGTGTACTCTGTTCTCAGCTTAGGACAACAGTCTAACTGTGTACTTGTAGTACTACTGTCTCCTCTGTGCGGTCTACCTCTGGTGAGCTGTGCTGTAATTAATTATTTTATTTGCTAGGGCTGTCTCCCTCAGTGCTGCTGTGTACTATACTATGTTCTCCTCTGCTTAGAAGAACAGTCTAACTGTGTACCTGCCTGTAGTACTACTGTCACCTCTGTGCTGGGGCATACATCTGGTGCTGTGCTGTGCCATTAAATTATTATATATATAATTATTAATTATATTAAATATAAATATATATAGTCCACTGGTGCTGCACTGCTGCCTGCACTGAATCTGCCAGTCTGGCGGTCTGTGGTCTGGGGCTCACTGGCTATACTGCCGTATGTACCGTCTGGTCTGGGGCTCACTGGCTAATAAATAATTAAATACTGCCTGCCTAATAAATAATTAAATACTGCCGTATATATCTACCTTTGTGGTCTGGGGCTCACTGGCTATACTGCCGTATGTACCGTCTGGTCTGGGGCTCACTGGCTAATAAATAATTAAATACTGCCGTATATCTCTACCTTTGTGGTCTGGGGCTCACTGGCTATACTGCCGTATGTACCGTCGGGTCTGGGGCTCACTGGCTAATAAATAATTAAATACTGCCTGCCTAATAAATAATTAAATACTGCCGTATATCTCTACCTTTGTGGTCTGGGGCTCACTGGCTATACTGCCGTATGTACCGTCTGGTCTGGGGCTCACTGGCTAATAAATAATTAAATACTGCCTGCCTAATAAATAATTAAATACTGCCGTATATCTCTACCTTTGTGGTCTGGGGCTCACTGGCTATACTGCCGTATGTACCGTCTGGTCTGGGGCTCACTGGCTAATAAATAATTAAATACTGCCGTATATCTCTACCTTTGTGGTCTGGGGCTCACTGGCTATACTGCCGTATGTACCGTCTGGTCTGGGGCTCACTGGCTAATAAATAATTAAATACTGCCGTATATCTCTACCTTTGTGGTCTGGGGCTCACTGGCTATACTGCCGTATGTACCGTCTGGTCTGGGGCTCACTGGCTAATAAATAATTAAATACTGCCGTATATCTCTACCTTTGTGGTCTGGGGCTCACTGGCTATACTGCCGTATGTACCGTCTGGTCTGGGGCTCACTGGCTAATAAATAATTAAATACTGCCTGCCTAATAAATAATTAAATACTGCCGTATATCTCTACCTTTGTGGTCTGGGGCTCACTGGCTATACTGCCGTATGTACCGTCTGGTCTGGGGCTCACTGGCTAATAAATAATTAAATACTGCCGTATATCTCTACCTTTGTGGTCTGGGGCTCACTGGCTATACTGCCGTATGTACCGTCTGGTCTGGGGCTCACTGGCTAATAAATAATTAAATACTGCCGTATATCTCTACCTTTGTGGTCTGGGGCTCACTGGCTATACTGCCGTATGTACCGTCTGGTCTGGGGCTCACTGGCTAATAAATAATTAAATACTGCCGTATATCTCTACCTTTGTGGTCTGGGGCTCACTGGCTATACTGCCGTATGTACCGTCTGGTCTGGGGCTCACTGGCTAATAAATAATTAAATACTGCCGTATATCTCTACCTTTGTGGTCTGGGGCTCACTGGCTATACTGCCGTATGTACCGTCGGGTCTGGGGCTCACTGGCTAATAAATAATTAAATACTGCCTGCCTAATAAATAATTAAATACTGCCGTATATCTCTACCTTTGTGGTCTGGGGCTCACTGGCTATACTGCCGTATGTACCGTCTGGTCTGGGGCTCACTGGCTAATAAATAATTAAATACTGCCGTATATCTCTACCTTTGTGGTCTGGGGCTCACTGGCTATACTGCCGTATGTACCGTCTGGTCTGGGGCTCACTGGCTAATAAATAATTAAATATTGCCGTATATCTCTACCTTTGTGGTCTGGGGCTCACTGGCTATACTGCCGTATGTACCGTCTGGTCTGGGGCTCACTGGCTAATAAATAATTAAATACTGCCGTATATCTCTACCTTTGTGGTCTGGGGCTCACTGGCTATACTGCCGTATGTACCGTCTGGTCTGGGGCTCTCTGCCTAATACTGCCGTACCTGTGTGGTGTGTGGCTCACTGCCCAATACTGCCGTATCTACCCTCTGGTCTGGGGCTCACTGCCTAAATACTGCCGTATATCATTATCTACCTGTCTGGTCTGGGGCTCTCTGCCTAATACTGCCGTACCTGTCTGGTGTGTGGCTCACTGCCCAATACTGCCGTATCTACCCTCTGGTCTGGGGCTCACTGCCTAAATACTGCCGTATACCATTATCTACCTGTCTGGTCTGGGGCTCTCTGCCTAATACTGCCGTACCTGTCTGGTGTGTGGCTCACTGCCTAATACTGCTGTATCTGTATAACTGCCTGCTGGTGCATACTCACTGACATATATATAATTGCACTCCAGTGGTTCTGTTCTGTGACATAACTCCACAATAATAATGGAGATCCAAAATATGGAGGTTAACAAACAAAGGAAAGATGAAGATGCACTTCCTCATAGTTCTGAAGCTGCTGCCACTAGTCATGACATAGACGATGAAATGCCAACAACGTCGTCTGCCACGGCCGATGCCCAGTGTGAAAGCAGAGGGCATGTACAATTGAAACCAAACTTCCGTAAAAGGAATAAAAATATGAAATGTAAATCGTTGGAAGAGAAACTTAAACTTGGCAATATGCCATTTACGACACGGAGTGGCAAGGAACGGCTAAGGCCATGGCCTAACTTCATGACTAGTGGTGCAGCTTCAGATGACAAGGAAAGTCCTCCTCCTCCGCTCTCCCCGCCCAATAGGAAATCAAAGAGAGTTAGGCTGACACCGACTCAAAAAAGTCTGAAAAAATTTAAGAAAAAAAAACAGAACAAAATTCAGAAAATAAATCTGGAAAAAACTCATCCTTCTAAAGACATATCCCAAATCCCCACGGAGAGTTCGAGGGTGGCGGTGGTTGTGATGCCGGACCTTCCCATCACTGTACGTGAAGAGGTGGCTCCTTCCACCATTTGCAGTACGCCCTCTGCATATGCTGGAAGGATCACCCACAGTCTAGTTCCAGATTTTATCAGTGAAGGTGATGTTGTACACCAGGAGGAGGATATTGATGTAGCTGGCACTGAGGAGGAAGTTGTCGAGGAGGATGGAGACTTGGTTTGCTTAAATGACCCACCAGGGGGGAATGAGGCACCTTTGGGGGAAAAAGTTGTTGTCCATGGGATGAAAAAGTCCATCGTCATGCCTGGACAAAGGACCAATAAATCCACCTCTGCGGTCTGGAATTTTTTTTATCCACATCCGGACAACAAAAGTATTGCCATTTGTAGCTTATGTAAAACTCCAATAAGCAGGGGTAAGGATCTTGCCCACCTAGGGACAACCTCCCTTCAACGTCACCTAAAGACGCGTCATGGTTCAGTGTTTAGTCCAGAAAGTGCGGCTAGCAGTCCAGCGACACCTAAATCACTTGGTCCTCCTTTTGGAGCCAAATGCCTGAAAAGCACACCACCAACTCCCTCCTCGACAAATTCCTCCTCGATCCGGATAGGGGGGAGTCCTGCAGTCCATCTCACCTGCATGAATGACTCCATAGATTCCTCCGGAGGATCCTGCAGCACTACGCCTACTACTACTGCCGCTGCTGCTGCTGCTCCTGGAAGTCAGTCATCATCCCAGAGGGGAAGTCAGTCATCATCCCAGAGGGGAAGTCGTAAGACCGCTACGTCTTTCACTAAGCAATTGACCGTCCAACAGTCATTTTCCATGAGGATGAAATACGACAGCAGTCATCCTATGGCAAAGCGGATAACTGCGGCCTTGACAGCTATGTTGGTGTTAGACGTGCGTCCGGTGTCCGCCATCAATGGAGTGGGATTTAAACGGTTGATGCAGGTATTGTGTCCCCGGTACCAAATCCCGTCTAGATTCCACTTCACTAGGCAGGCGATACCCGCGATGTACAGTGAGGTCAGAAAAAGTGTCCTCAGTGCCCTGAAAAATGCGGCTGTACCCACTGTACACTTAACTACAGACATGTGGACAAGTGGATCAGGGCAAACTAAGGACTATATGACTGTGACAGCCCACTGGGTAGATGCATCACCTTCCGCAGCAGCAGCAGCATCAACATCTCCTGCATGCCAGCTCCTTCTTAGGCAGGCTACGCTGTGTATCACCGGTTTCAAGAAGAGGCACAACGCCGACAACCTCTTAGAGAAACTGAGGGAAATCATCTCCCTGTGGCTTACCCCCCTTAGACTCTCCTGGGGATTTGTGGTGTCGGACAACGCCAGTAACATTGTGCGGGCATTAAACATGGGCAATTTCCAGCACGTGCCATGTTTTGCCCACACAATAAATTTGGTGGTGCAGCATTTCATAAAAAATGACAGGAGTGTGCAGGAGATGCTTGCGGTGGCACGCAAAATTTGCGGACACTTTCGGCATTCTGCCACAGCCTGCCGAAGGCTGGAGCGGGAGCAAAAACTCCGCAACCTGCCCTGCCATCAGCTGAAACAAGAGGTGGTGACGCGCTGGAACTCCACCCTCTATATGCTGCAGAGGATGGAGGAGCAGCAAAAGGCCATTCAAGCCTACACAGCCACCTACGACATAGGCAGAGGAGCGGGGCTGCACCTGACTCAAGCGCAGTGGAGGCTGATTTCCGTGTTGTGCAAGGTTCTCCAGCCGTTTGAAGTAGCCACACGTGAAGTCAGTTCCGACACTGCCTGCATTAGTCAGGTGATTCCCCTGATCAGGCTGTTACAAAAGCAGCTGGAGAAAGTGAGGGAGGAGCTAAAGCGGAGCGATTCCGCAAAGCATGTCGCTATTGTGGATGAAGCCCTCCATACGCTTTGCCAGGATACGAGGGTGGTCAGTCTGTTAAAGTCAGAGGAATACATTTTGGCCACAGTGCTCGATCCTCGGTTTAAAGCGTATGTTGTGTCTCTGTTTCCGGCGGACACAAGTCTACAAAGGTGCAAAGACCTGCTGGTCAGGAGATTGTCATCTGAAGGGGACCGTGACACGGCCCCAGCTCCTCCTTCATTTTCTCCCACACCTGTGCCTGTGAGGAAACAGCTGCGATTTCCCACACAACCCGCTGGCGGGGATGCAGGGCAGGCAGGAGGGAGTTTGGACATCTGGTCCGGACTCAAGGACCTGCCAACGATTGCTGACATGTCTACTGTCGGTGCATTGGATGCTGTCAACATTGAAAAAATGGTGGATGATTACTTTGGTGACAGCATCCAAGTAGACATGTCAGACAGTCCTTACCTGTACTGGCAGGAAAAAAAGGCAGTTTGGAAACCCCTGTACAAACTGGCTCTATTTTACCTGAGTTGTCCCCCCTCCAGTGTGTACTCCGAAAGAGTATTCAGTGCAGCGGGGAACCTGGTCAGTGAGCGGCGAAGGAGGTTGCTCCCGAAAAATGTTGAGAAAATGATGTTTATAAAAATGAATTATCACTTATTCAATGAAGAGCAGGAATTGCCTCCAGAGATTATAACTGGACCTGTGATTGTGGAGTCCAGCGGGGACGAATTGATAATCTCTGAGAATGAGGAAGTACACACTGAAGGGGGCGAGGAATCAGAGGAGGAGGAGGAGGAGGATGATGATGATGATGATGAGTGACGATGACATCTTGTTACTGTAGAGCCAGTTTATACAGGGAGATATTATGATGAATTGTTTTATTTTTTGTGGGGGCCCAAACAAACCAATCATTTCAGCCACAGTTTTGTAGGCCCTGTCGCTGAAATGTTTGGTTTGTTAAAGTGTGCATGTCCTATTTTCGCAACATAAGGGTGGGTGGGAGGGCCCAAGGACAATTCCATCTTGCATCACCATTCATTATTCCTACTGCTGAGAGTCATTCATATGTGGGACTTGTCTTTTCAATGCATACAACTGTTTGCATTCCACTTGATTGCTGCACCTTCATGGGTGAGAATGTGATCTCCTTGACCTGGAGGAGTCAGGACTGTTGCCGGAAGGCTCAATTACACTTATTTTTGGCCGGCTACACTTTTTTTTACCTGTCTGGTCTGGTGCCCACTGCTGACAGTCATTTTTAATGAGGGTATTGTCTTTCAAATGCATATAGCTGTTTGCATTCCACCTCATTGCTGCACCTTCATGGGTGAGAATGTGATCTCCTTGACCTGGAGGAGTCAGGACTGTTGCCGGAAGGCTCAATTACACTTATTTTTGGCCGGCTACACTTTTTTTTACCTGTCTGGTCTGGTGCCCACTGCTGACAGTCATTTTTAATGAGGGTATTGTCTTTCAAATGCATATAGCTGTTTGCATTCCACCTTATTGCTGCACCTTCATGGGTGAGAATGTGATCTCCTTGACCTGGAGGAGTCAGGACTGTTGCCGGAAGGCTCAATTACACTTATTTTTGGCCGGCTACACTTTTTTTTACCTGTCTGGTCTGGTGCCCACTGCTGACAGTCATTTTTAATGAGGGTATTGTCTTTCAAATGCATATAGCTGTTTGCATTCCACCTCATTGCTGCACCTTCATGGGTGAGAATGTGATCTCCTTGACCTGGAGGAGTCAGGACTGTTGCCGGAAGGCTCAATTACACTTATTTTTGGCCGGCTACACTTTTTTTTACCTGTCTGGTCTGGTGCCCACTGCTGACAGTCATTTTTAATGAGGGTATTGTCTTTCAAATGCATATAGCTGTTTGCATTCCACCTCATTGCTGCACCTTCATGGGTGAGAATGTGATCTCCTTGACCTGGAGGAGTCAGGACTGTTGCCGGAAGGCTCAATTACACTTATTTTTGGCCGGCTACACTTTTTTTTACCTGTCTGGTCTGGTGCCCACTGCTGACAGTCATTTTTAATGAGGGTATTGTCTTTCAAATGCATATAGCTGTTTGCATTCCACCTCATTGCTGCACCTTCATGGGTGAGAATGTGATCTCCTTGACCTGGAGGAGTCAGGACTGTTGCCGGAAGGCTCAATTACACTTATTTTTGGCCGGCTACACTTTTTTTTACCTGTCTGGTCTGGTGCCCACTGCTGACAGTCATTTTTAATGCACATCAGGGTCAGGATCAGGCACATCATAATTAATAATCAATCAATCATAATCAATCAATCATAATCAATCAATCTATCATAATCAATCAATCATAATCAGAATCAAGCCTGGGCGGCTGCAATTAAAGTTCTTTGTGGGCGGCTAAAGTTTTTTTTAGTTTTCCAGTTACTGCAGTTTTATACATAGCTTGGTTTTTGTAAGTTGAAGACTTGTCAGTGCAATTTTCTTTTACAATATCCTTTATCTTTGCATGGACTTTGTGTATTTGGTTAGCATTCTGAGGTGTACACTGACTGCCTTCACCTTGAGCATGATCAGTTTCTGAAGCGGCAAAAATCCTTTTGTTTTGAAGATAGTCACTTTCTTTGCCGTTAGTTGTACAGGCTGACCTACTAACAGACACAGTTGCTTCGGAACAAGTTGTTGGAAATTTTTTAGGAGATAAAGCTGTACAAACCTTCTGGCCCCCCTTTTCAATTTTTAATTGATTTGCAAACATTTTGTAGTATTTGTCATATGTGCATAGCCTTTTAGAGAGAACTGCTTTTTCATCATCAGATAATCTTTGTAATGATTTGACCTTCGCATCTCTCTCCTTTTTATTTAATGACAAGAACGATGAATACTTCTTTAATTTCTTCATCAACTGTTCTTTATTCATGAAATGGTCCGATAAAGCCTTTCCTCAAAACTTAAGTAAAGTTATGTTTCCTTGATAATACTTTCACAGCTCACAAAATTCTCATCACTGGCTTCCTTTTCTTTGCCACTTGATACCTTGTTTTCACAATAAAGATTGATTTATTTTTGATGACCAGTTGGGTACAATTAGTTACACATCTTTTTGGGCGGCTAAACTTTTTTGGGGGAGGCTGCATTTAAACTTCTTTGGGGGCGGCTGCAATTAAACTTCTTTGGGGCACAGGGGCACAGGGGGTATCCTGTAGTGGGCTGCCACACATTTTTTTTAATATGGATCTTTCAGCACAGAGACAAACTGCACATCAGGGTCAGGATCAGCCAGGTTGTTAAACAGGGTTTCGACCACTGTTGGAGCACTCCTCTTAAAGTAATCTTTTCACGAGCGTCCATCACTTTGATAGGCTTGTCTCCTGCCATGATCTGTTGCTTATTCGAATTCAGCATTTCACGGGCGTCCTGCACTTTACCCCTTATGCGGAAGCGAGCATCTTTGGCCACCAACTTTTCACGGGCATCTTTTATCCCTAGTTTTTGGCGTGCATCAGTCACACCAATTTTCTGACGAGCATCAAATGTTCTCTGAAAACTGGTGGCAAGTGGACGATTGTTCACAGATGGTTGGAGTCTGGATCTCACGTTTCCTATACCTCCCCTGTTACTGACCCTGCGGTACATCCCGGTGCCCACGGACATTCCCCGTTTCCTGATCATTTCATCCAGCGACACGTCGGCCATATTCCTCCAACCACACAGCTGCTATATCTAATTTGATAAAAATAAAAATAATACTTGTGCTGTGTGGGACTGTAAAAAAGAATTCCATGCTGCTTGTGCACTGACGTCTGCCACTGAGTGCCACGGCCAAGCAGTACCTAATAAGAAAATTAATTATTATAAATTCTGCTGGTGCACAATACTAGTATTGCTGACGTATCTACCTGTCTTGTGCCTAGTACTACTGTCTTATCTACCTGTCTGGTGTCTAGTACTGCCATATCTACCGTCTGGTCTGGGGCTCACTGCCTAATACTGCCGTATCTACCTGTCTGATCTGGGGCTCACTGCCTAATACTGCTGTACCTGTCTGGTCAGGGGCTCACTGCCTAATTTTTTTTGGAGCCTTGAGACTTTTAGGGATGCTGTACTAGCCGACACCTTTAGGTGGACTCTGGTCTGTCTTGTATCAAGCACAGTGGTCTCATGTGCATGAGATTGTTCTCTGTCCTCTTTTAAAATTGTGTCACCATCTTCATGGGTGAGAATGTGATCTCCCTGACTTGGGGGAGTCAGGGCTGGGGCAGGAAGGGTACAGGCTGAGTGGGGGTAGGGCACCCTTGTACTCTGCTGCTTTTGCCGGCTCCGGCCGGTAGCGTCTCCCTGGTGTCCCTGGTGTCTCCTCCGGCACAGTTTCATTTCACCTCTGACCTCTCCTTTTGCGCTCCTGTGCCAGTGCCCCTGTAACTGTGTGGTGCAAAATAGTACCTGAATCTGGAGCTGATTACGGCGGCAGCTTCTGGATTCCTCACGGCTTCCCTCTTGCCTCCCTCATGATGCTGGCTGCTGGCTCTCTCTGTGTGCGCTGCTGTCCATCACCGCCGGGTCTCCTGCACGGAAACGCTGCCCGGCTCTCTCCTCTCTAGCGGGTCTCACTTCTGCACGCTTCCAGGCTGCGCACTCTGCTGCTCTCCTCTCTGTGGATCTTTAGGGTGCCCAGCCTGTCTTCTCTCTCTAAGCACGTGTCATCCTCTCTCACGCTGCTGCAAACCCTCCTCCGGCACAGTTTAATTTCACCTCTGACCTCTCCTTTTGCGCTCCTGTGCCAGTGCCCCTGTAACGGTGTGGTGCAAAATAGTACCTGAATCTGGAGCTGATTACGGCGGCAGCTTCTGGATTCCTCACGGCTTCCCTCTTGCCTCCCTCATGATGCTGGCTGCTGGCTCTCTCTGTGTGCGCTGCTGTCCATCACCGCCGGGTCTCCTGCACGGAAACGCTGCCCGGCTCTCTCCTCTCTAGCGGGTCTCACTTCTGCACGCTTCCAGGCTGCGCACTCTGCTGCTCTCCTCTCTGTGGATCTTTAGGGTGCCCAGCCTGTCTTCTCTCTCTAAGCACGTGTCATCCTCTCTCACGCTGCTGCAAACCCTCCTCCGGCACAGTTTAATTTCACCTCTGACCTCTCCTTTTGCGCTCCTGTGCCAGTGCCCCTGTAACGGTGTGGTGCAAAATAGTACCTGAATCTGGAGCTGATTACGGCGGCAGCTTCTGGATTCCTCACGGCTTCTTCCGGAGAACCTGTGGCAGGGAATGGCACAACCCAAGGAGAACCCACAAAAGACAAGGCTACTACGGCTAGCAGCAACAAATATTTATTTAAAGGAGATATGTAAATGGGTTGCTGCAATACACTCACGTACTTATGCAAAACAGTCACTTTATATCATTCAGTAATTAAAGCTATAACTAATCAATGACCAGATTAAAGAGAGAACGATTACGCAATAAATTACATCACAACAATAACAATATGACAGAATAATATTACGTCACAACATGTCCGCCAAGTGGCGCTATGCACCCTATATACACTGCGCGGTAGTCCCTGGTGCAAAACAACACAGTTCCTGAATTTGAATAACGGTCCCGCGAAGGAAATCCTCACAAGGTGATTAGGCCATAACTTAGTGTGCACACTACTTTTATGTATAACAAAAGTGATCAAAAATCCTCTCTAAGAGGGGCAGGCAGATTCCCATCCCTTAGGGCAATCTCCTGTATCAGAGGCAAACAGGCAGTCCTGTTAGTGGGGGTATCCAACACCCCAGTACCTGAACAATCAGCTGCAGTTGCCAGCTCCTGCTGGTCATGACTCCTGGCTGGCCACTGCCTGTCTTGGGTGCTGTGTGGTCCTCTGGGTGACTCCCAGATGGGCGGCAATGTCCCTCTCTGCCTAGTTCCGTGCTGTAGGTCTCTGCAGTCACTCCTACTGGGCTCTATCTCCCTTCACATGCTGCTCACCCCTTCTTCTGGTCAGCAGTGCTGGCTGTCATTAACTGCTGGGTCCTTGCTCCCAGTGCCTGGTCTCAGATGTGTGCTTCTCTCTGCACAGCATCTCTGTCTGCATGCTTCCTGGCTCAGGATACAAGCTCTTCACCCCTCTGCACACTTTCTCTCTCTCTCACACACTGCTGCTGGGATCACCTCTGACCTCCCAGCTTCCTGTCTCATGTGCATGGGAGCTGGGACACTAGGACACTAGCTGAGTCTGTTAACCCCTCACAGACCTGCAGCTTCCACAAGCAAAGGAGGTTTTCCTCTGAGCAGCATTAGCTGCAATTAAAATCTCTTTGGGGGCACAAGAGTACACCAGGGGTGGACTGCCACAATCCCTGGGCAGCCAATCAGGGGGGTGTCAGGCTCCCTGCACGTGGACTGAGCTGGGGCTGTTTAACCCCTCACATCCCTGCAGTTTTCCTCTGAGCAGCATTGGCTGCAATTAAACTTCTTTGGGGGCACTCCAGGGGCACAGGGGGTATCCTGTAGTGGGCTGCCACACAAGCCCATTCACATTTTTTGAAATATGGCTATCCACAGGTTGTTCAGTCTGCCATTTGAGATTGGGATCTTTCAGCACAGAGACAAACTGCACATCAGGGTCAGGATCAACCAGGTTGTTAAACGGGGTTTCGACCATGAATCAATCACATCAAAAAATTAATTAATAATCAATCAATCATAATCACAATCAAGCCAGATAGGGGTCTTGTTAAATATTAAACTGACCAAAACAGATACACACACAACTAATACTGCCTCATCTACCTGTCTGGTCTAGTGCCCACTGCCTAGTACTACCGTATCTACCGTCTGGTGCCTAGTACTTCCTAGTACTGCCTTATCTACCGGTCTTGTGCCTAGTACTGACTTATCTACCGTGTGGTGTCTAGTACTGCTTCATCTACCTGTCTGGTCTGGTGCCCACTGCTGAGAGTCATTCGTATGAGGGACTTGTCTTTTAAATGCATACAACTGATTGCATTCCACTAATGAGAGTAATTGATTGCTGCACCAATCGCCCACTGCTCCTCGGCTGCACTGTGTAAACAGTGCACAATCAAGCCAGATAGGGGTCTTGGTGCTTGTTTTGAGGTTGTAGCAGGGGAGTGCAGCTACGAGTCGTAACACCTTGAGAGAAGATCAGTACTTCTCTACCGGCAAAGGACATCCTCCTCGACAGAGCGCACAGCTTCACGAGGGACGCATGTGAAGCAGTGAGCAAAGGGAACACCCGCCTAGCGAGCCAGATCACCTGAATCCACCCTAGCGATCAATAGAGTTACAGAAGTCGCAGCCAGATAGAACTCTTCCAGCTGCCACCTAGTCATTGATTAGCCCCCTCCCCTCCACCCATTAGGCAATGATTGACGAGACGAATGGTAATAATAAATAATAAATGAATAATATTACTAATCACCAAATTAAAAATCAGATGAAATTAATTATAAATAATCATAATCACAATCAAGCCAGATAGGGGTCTTGTTGGATGTTAAAGTGATCGAAACAGTTACACACTTGCAGACAAACTCTGTGCTGCACAAAATGCCCACCGCTCCTTGGCTGCACATGGTAAACAGTGCATGATCAAGCCAGATAGGTATCTTTTATGGGCCTATTTTTTTAAACTGCCATCATGTCTGCCGCTGCAGTGCCACTCTTACATGAGCCACGTGTTTGTGCCGCACACTTGTGTGGCTTAGCATAGTTATCCAGCTACCTCAGTGCAAACTTTGGCAATAAAAACAATATTGTGAGGTGTGAGGTGTTCAGAATACACTGGAAATGAGTGTAAATGAATGTTATTGAGGTCAATATAGCGTAGGAGCAAAAAAACCACCAAATTCTGCCATTTTAGCTGTTTTTAGGCTTTTTTTAACAAAAAAATCAGAACCCAAAACCCAAATAAATCCAAACACAAAACACTTAGGAGGTGTTTTGCCAAAACCCATTAGAACCCAAAACCTTAAGGTAATCAGAACCCAAAACCCAAAACCCGAAAAGTGGCCGGTGAACATCCCTAGTTCAGATATAGTTGCAATGCAAGGGGTGCAAAAACGTTTATTTTTTTTGCCTGCAGGCTTTATATTAGCTGCTTTAACATGTTACAGACAAATTCTGAACAGTAGGGTGACCAATCCCAGGATCCTGACATCTGACCCCAAAATTGCTTTGATATTGCCAGGCAGTGTCTGAGCACTCACTCAGATGCTGGACGGCTGTTCCCGATCTCTGGCGTGAGGCTCCGCGCAGCGTGACGGTCAAAGATCTTGCTGCGCAGGCCATGCCACTGCCATCCACCCGCTTCCGCCAGCACCTGGCCGCACTCTCTCGGCAGGACCCCGCACTGCTTTACACTCCTGCCCCGCCCCCAGAAGCAACACCCGCTGCTGCACCTGTGCGGCGTGGCGCGGCCGTTTTGGAGGGGGCGTTTTTTTAAATTACGAAGGCAAATCTCGGGATTGAGCATTTTTCAATCACGAATCCCTGGATTTAAAAAAAAAAAGCGCTGGCATTGCTTTCCATACTGGACAGCTTTACTTTGACACTAGAGATCTCTCTGCACATTTAAATGTGTCTCGTCTGCAGTGCAATGTGATATTGTCATGTTGCTCCTAACTCCAAATCAAACTAAAATTGCTTACTTGCCACTGATCGCAAGAATATCACCAACTTTATGTGTAAAATAATTGAGTGAATAGATTAAATATTTTCACCCATCAACACAATATCTATGAAATTGAAATAAATGAGCTATATTAACGGGTTAAGTGTTTACTTAAGCCAGAACTCTCTTTTTACATTTCAAATATTTATTATTTTCAGGCCGTGTATCATAATTTAAAAACTTCAGTCTTACGCCAGCAGTTGGAGAACATCCATCTTGAGCAGGTGAAAATTGATGCTTTTGCAAATGCCTGGGAGAATTCAGGACAGGAGACGGTGGAGAAGTTTAGACAAAGGATTCTGTCTCCAAAAAAGGTAATGATAGGAAAATACACAAACAGGTGTTCAACTCGTAGGTAAAATACATTTTCATATTTATTTTTTATATTTTATAATATTGATCATATTAATAAAACTACATGTGCATGATAACATTTTGTTGACCTCATAAACGTACTTTCTTAATTAAATACTGTATTGGTGATACAAGGATATAGATGTTCCAATAATGTGAGTGGATACTTTGGAATATAGTGTAGATGAACTAAACTGCTTTGTTATCCCATAATTCTTTCAGCCTCTTAAAATGAGCTTAGTCTGGTAGAAATCCAGGGAAACTAAGCTTCTAGTGAGCCTTAAAGTGGATCTGATGTCTCAATGATACCGGAGCTCTCTATGTAATTGCCATGTAGCAGGAATAATTATAATTGGTAATACTAGCATTGCTCCGTTTTCTGTTTTAGGGTACCAGGAATTCTCAGTGTTCTCCCCCACAGTGTGTATAGATTTATGGCCTGTTTACCATGAAATTTCACCTAACGCACCTATCACCTTGGATTTATCCCTTTATATTTATTATTTTTAACAGTTTCTTATATAAATTCCGATCTGCTTTTTAAATTTGGTGCATTGATCTTAGTCAAAACACATAAACATCAATGAATCCTCACTATATAAAGGATAAATAACATCAAGACTAATGCTGCCCATACACATGTGTGATTGCATTCGATGCCATCTCGGATTCGATTTCCCTTGAAGCTCACCGTTCGATAAATGACATGAAAAATGCATTTTTTTGTGCATTCGATTTTGCATTTGATCATGCGATTTATCGATTGCTCTGGTCATTACATTTTTTTGGTGGGATCGCAATATCGAATGCGCTCGCATTGAATGCATTAAAAAACACACCAGATTCTTGAACAGATCGTGAAAAATTTGAATAGAGGGCTGGCCTATCTGGGGGGATATATAAACAGGCAGCCATTTTAACTCCATGCACTCCTGTTTGCTTTGTGACTAGAGAAGTTTGGTTTATACCTGCTGCTCGTTCCACATTGCTAACTACCATGCACTGCTCTGTTCTGCTTGGCATTACAAACAACTTCAATCCTGCTCTGTCCAGAAATGGTTCCTGCTAGATTTCGAGCTCTGATGAGCTACGCTGTGCTGAAGATGAGGGGAGACAGGGAGATGCCCCAGCAAAGGAGGAGAGAGAGAGAGATCATGCTGGATGAGGGCCTGGTTACTGCAAAGGCCTGAGTGCTCCTACATGGCCCTCCTGGATCAAATCCGTGAAAATAATCCGGATTATTTCAGAAAAGTTCTGTGGATGGATGACGACACCTTCCAGGAATTGTTGGTTCTGGTGACCCCCTATATTGAGAAGTGGGAGACCAGATGGAGGGTTCATATCTCGCTTCAGGAGAGGCTCGTGGCTACCCTGCAGTTCCTGGTTACTGGGCAGTCCTTTGAGGACCTCCAAGTGTGGGACACGCATCTCTGCGCAGGCTTTGGGACACATCATTACTGAAACCTGCAAGGCCATTATCAAGGTTCTACAGTACAAGTATTGTAAGGTAAGAAAATCACAGCACACATTTTAGAAAAAGTTTTATTGTAAAACTGAATGTGAAAGTTTTTAGCTTTAAAACATCAGTTTTTAAAATATGTGCCCAACATGGCTCAGAAGCCTAAACATGTGAAAACACGACAGCACTTTATATCTTCAAAAGGTTACATGTCATTTAGTAGCATAAAACTATCACAATCTACATAAAGTGCAACATCAATTATGAATACTAGATGTGGTGCAGCCTGCGGCACTGGCGTTGAGTGATTTTCGCTTTCAGGGGTGCATTGCACACATGCATCTTGGATCAGGAAGATGGTTCCCCGCTACTATCTACCTTCCCCAAGCTGCATGTGTCCACCTGAAAGTGATGTCACTCAAATGCCAGAGCTGCAGAATGCACACCTTCTGGAAAATATCTGCTACAGACCTAAAACTTTGTATGTTTTTCCTAAAAAAACACATGTTACATAGTGTTCACTCTAGGAGTGACACCGGGCAGGGCGCTGGGGGGGCGGACCGGGCACGCCGACGTCACAGCTGGAGGCGTACCCGGGCCGCCGACGTCATGAAAGGGGTGTGCCCGGGCCACCGACGTCATGAAGGGGGCGTGCCCAGTTCTTGTGACTGTGGTGGAAAAAACAAAAATGTCATTTAAAACATGTTTTTCTTTGTTTTACAGTTCCCTACAACCGTGGAAGAATGGCAAGCCATCGCAGAGGAATTTGACAGGCGCTGGAATTTCCCAAACTACGGTGGTGCCATAGATGGGAAGCATGTGCGCATCACCAAACCCACCAACAGCTGCTCTGACTACTTTAATTACAAGGGCTACGTCAGCATTGTTCTCATGGCGGTGGTCAACGCCAACTATGAATTTATTTTCCTGGAAGTGGGGAAAAATGGACGATGCTCAGATGGCTGGTCCCTAAGGAATACCCGCTTCTACGATCGGCTGACCACCAACTCCATTCACCTGCTGCCTCCTGAGCAAACAAAGTATGGCCTTGGATTTGTGTTCATGGCAGATGAGGCCTTCGCACTGCACGAACACATAATGAAGCCCTACCCCTGAACCATGAGAGGCGCATATTTAATTACCGGCTTTCTAGGGCACGCAGGGTTGTGAAGAAAGCATTTGGCATTCTCAGCAACCGGTTCAGGATCTTCCACTGACCCATCAACATGCGGCTGGACAAATTAAACTATGCAGTAACAGCACAACATGCTCCGTCGCAAGGCTACCATCAGAATGAATTTGCTCCCAGCAGGACCCGAAGACCAGTGCCAGTGGAGCAAGTGCAGATTTCATCTGTGTCAGCTCCTTCAGTATCCTTACACGGCTCTGCTAGGGCAAAACAAGTGAGTGAAAGCCACAATGCTTTTTTTAATGGGGAGGGAGCTGTGGCATGGCAGGAGGAATCAATCAGATAATGCAAACAATAACAATATCAACATACACCCCACTCTCTTCCTCCGCATCCTGACTTCCCTCCTCGGACTCTGCCATCACTACGAGTGACTCCCTTGGTGACCGCTACTCCAAAAGGAAGTTGAGCTCCTTGTAGTACCACAGCTGTGGAACGTACACCTCATCTGCACCCGCCCCGACCTCTTGGACTCCTCTATCTTCCTCTTTTCTTTCACAAACACTGTGCGAATGTTTGCTATTTTTTTGTGCACCCATGTCACGAGGCAACAAAGTATGTAGGCTTCGAGTACTCCACAGGCGGTTGTAGGCAGCCTTCTGCTTCTGTTTTTTGCTGTAGTCAGGGGATGACATCAGCCACAAACCCTCCCCCTCGCGGTAAAGGGTGATAAACCCAAACAAGAAGTCCCGCGTTTCATGCGACATCTGCAGAATTAAAAAAAAAAAAACAGCTGTAAATATTGTTGATAAATAAAGTTTTTGTATTATAGTTGCATTTATTATACTCAACACAAATTTATAAGTGGAAACCCTCTAGCGCTTAAACATGGACAATAGTACTATTGTCCATGTTTAAGCGCTAGAGGGTTTCCACTTATAAATTTGTGTTGTGTATCTATGTTTGGAGGAGTGGTGACTCCTCAATAAGTGTTTGAGACCCACGAGCAGCTGCGCCCGAGGGTGATCCAATTACCATTTTCTCTGCATTTATTATACTGTTGATATTTAAAGTTTGTATTATAGTTGGAGTTGTAAAATAAAGTGTTTTTTTTAAGTTAAAATTTGGTGAGGTGTTTATGATAATACATTGACGTGTGGGGTGCAGCAACAAATGGTGTGCACAAGGGCAGTGGGGCAGTATAAAACAGCACGCACATGGGCCTGGTGCAGCATAATGGTGGGCAGTATAAAACAGTGTGCACATGGGCCTGATGCAGCATAATGGTGGGCAGTGGGGCAGTATAAAACAGCACGCACATGGGCCTGGTGCAGCATAATGGTGGGCAGTATAAAACAGTGTGCACATGGGCCTGCTGCAGCATAATGGTGGGCAGTGGGGCAGTATAAAACAGTGTGCACATGGGCCTGCTGCAGCATAATGGTGGGCAGTGGGGCAGTATAAAACAGTGTGCACATGGGCCTGCTGCAGCATAATGGTGGGCAGTGGGGCAGTATAAAACAGTGTGCACATGGGCCTGCTGCAGCATAATGGTGGGCAGTGGGGCAGTATAAAACAGTGTGCACATGGGCCTGCTGCAGCATAATGGTGGGCAGTGGGGCAGTATAAAACAGTGTGCACATGGGCCTGCTGCAGCATAATGGTGGGCAGTGGGGCAGTATAAAACAGTGTGCACATGGGCCTGCTGCAGCATAATGGTGGGCAGTGGGGCAGTATAAAACAGTGTGCACATGGGCCTGCTGCAGCATAATGGTGGGCAGTGGGGCAGTATAAAACAGTGTGCACATGGGCCTGCTGCAGCATAATGGTGGGCAGTGGGGCAGTATAAAACAGTGTGCACATGGGCCTGCTGCAGCATAATGGTGGGCAGTGGGGCAGTATAAAACAGTGTGCACATGGGCCTGCTGCAGCATAATGGTGGGCAGTGGGGCAGTATAAAACAGTGTGCACATGGGCCTGCTGCAGCATAATGGTGGGCAGTGGGGCAGTATAAAACAGTGTGCACATGGGCCTGCTGCAGCATAATGGTGGGCAGTGGGGCAGTATAAAACAGTGTGCACATGGGCCTGCTGCTGCATAATGGTGGCAAGTGGGGCAGTATAATGGTGTGCACATGGGTGCAGCATTTTGTGCTATGGGTCACAGTATAAATGGTGTGCAGTGATGTTGTTTACAAAGCATTAAAAACATTGGTGGCCAGTGGTGTAGCCTGCCTACCATTTGCCTTGCAGCCTGGGAGCCCAGCAGCATGCATCCAGTCTCCTCTCCAGTCATGTGCACTGTGGGTGGAAGAGGAGTGGCCATGAAGTGACCAGAACTCTTCAAGAATCGCATGACGCAGTTTAGAAAAATCGCATGCGCACAAAACAGCATTCGACCGCCAATTCGAGAAATATTCCGTGCAGCACATAAGACTGAGATGCGACATTTGAACGGCGACCCCTGCGCATCGCATCGAATGGTACACATTGTGTGCATACAATCATTCGATATCTCGGACAGATGAGGTCGAAATCGAAGGATTGTATTCAATTTCTCACAAGTGTATGGGCAGCATAAGTTTACTACCTTTCAAGACTTGCCTAAACACTGTTGATCATCACAGTGACATACGTAATCATATCAAAGCAGGTGCCAAGAAAACCACTACGGTTAACTGCGGGTAATTAAAACTGTCCATGCACCAGATTACTGTTGGTTGTGTGCTGACTCCTTACTATTAACAGAACTTACTGAAAACATGGTGGTGCATGGTGTTACTCTGAAAAGAACATAGGCAAACTGAAATGTACTAGCAGTAAAACACAATAACTAGCACCAATAAAATGGGTGTAAAGGAATTTAAATTGTGCAGTTACGGTAGTGATGATGACAGAAGTTGACATCACAGAAAACTGCCAATGTCAGTAGGGTGTTGTGTACCCACAGGTATCACAGTAGGGGTGCGGACTGCACAAAGGTGTCGCCCTCCCAGGGATGACGCCAAAATCTAGCTTCTCCACAGCAACAGGAGCCGCATGCTGCAGTGTTATATTATCCTGCAGCAACCAGCTACTGTCACAGTGAAGGAGCCGGTATTCAGGGCCAGCAACAGAAATCTTGGGGCCCTGTACACTGATATTAAGGATCCAGGCGGGGGGCATTTTACACTTCAGTCTTATCCAACTGTGTAGTAGAAGAATAGAATCTCCGCAGGACCAATCCACAGCAGGCAGCAGCAGGGCAGGACTCTGAAGGCAGCCACAGTGCGCAACACAGATTAGGTGTGCGGTGCGCAGTGCAGCCAGGAGACAGCCGACTCAGGCTCAGCCTCCGAACGCTGAGCGGCTGCGACCTGGACAGCACACTGTGAGTGACAATCAGCTGTGCGACAGGAGAGACCCGGGGGCAGCGGCGC
Source organism: Crinia signifera (assembly GCF_055691185.1). Taxonomy (NCBI): domain Eukaryota; kingdom Metazoa; phylum Chordata; class Amphibia; order Anura; family Myobatrachidae; genus Crinia; species Crinia signifera. The sequence continues at coordinate 396,857,196 of NC_139217.1, read as the reverse complement.
GCACAAGTCACAGTGAGTTGGCCGGAGTCCGGACAAAGCCAAGCTGGCAGTTGAGCCAGCACAGACACCAGACTGCGCCACGGCAACGGGGGTAAAACACAGACGGACCCTGGCTGGGCTCTGGGGCCCTTCAGATCACCGTGGCCCGTCACACATGTCCCACTTGACCCCCTGTCGCCGGCCCTGCCGGTATTGCATTAGTCTTGGGGGCAGCCCATCATCGCTGGGGATACTGGATGCACCACCTGTAGTGAGGTGATTGGGGGCTTCCTGCTAAGCCATGCTACTGCAGTGGCATCTATGGGGAATCCCTCAAGGCCATCCCTCTTTCCGCAGTGTCACACCCCTTTTTCCGACAAGTACCCTGTATCTTCTACTATGTGTTTGCTCCTAAAGAGCACCACAGACTGAGTACATTAAACTAGAATTAGTAGACAGATAGACATGCACAAAGGTAAAATCCAGAATATACTTAAACTAATATCAAATGTAATGAAAGGAAAACAAAATGATTGAAGAATTAGAAAAAGTATACATTTATAATCCGTATATTGACCCTTGGGTACATAATATAACTGTAATAGCTCTCATTTCTACATTTCATTTCCTCTGTTATTTTAGAAAACAAGAGAGAACATTTTATTTATTTTCTCCCTATGACAGATGTCATTGAGGTATCTAGGATGAGACACAGAAGATTTGTGTTCCTTCATTTACAGACACATCCAATGTGGACTGCTTTCTGCCGAGCACTTGAAGATGTAATCTCCATTACTTCAGCTGTTAAGAATCAGGCTCCTGTCAGGCAGCTGACTCATAAATCAAAATTAGCAGTGTAGAGAATACGTCACTGTAATTGCCACATTAAATGGACAAACCAATAACCTTCCACAGCAGCAAATAGCTACCCAGCACTTTCCTATTTAGCTATAAACTTAAAGGATCAAAATCATTAACCGTTGTGGAGCGTGTCAAGAAAAGCATGGCCCGATGTGCGTTAGGACTTCTCAGGAAATTGCTTTATGTACATTTTTATAAGGGGACATAGCAGTTCCAGTCATATTTTATGTGGTTGTGATAAAGATGTTATCTGCTCTCTAGGAGACCTACAGGGCAATAAGCATCAATATATTACAGATGTCACTCTGCTGTTCTGTATCAGTAGGTGCTATTGTGTTTTTAAGTTTCAAATCAGCATTTTCCTTTTAAATCTTTTGTATCCCAAATGTATATTTTTATCCCTAATATTATATTAAGGAAAATTTAAGTAAAAACATATCAAACCCTTTAAATGGCAAAAATACAATAAAAAGTAAAATAAATACAAGAAATGCACAATAGTTGGAAATGTAGGTTCTTTTCTGCTGTCATTTTAGGTTCTTAATAATGAATTGTCATTGGTGGTTTAGGTGCATTTACTAAATGGTAGTGTAACTAAGGGCCTGACTCATCTTTATACACATCAGCTGTGTTTAAAATAAGCAAATGCAGCAGGAGGCGCATTGTATAAATCAGTGGCTCTCAAACTCGGTCCTCAAGACCCCCCCAACAGTTCACGTTTCTCAGGTCTCCACACAGAATCACAAATGAAGTAATTAGCCCCACCTGTGGATCTTTTAAAATGTGTCAGTGAATAATGAGTGCACCTGCAGGAGTGACCTGGAAAACGTGAACTGTTGGGGTTTCATGAGGATCGAGGTTGAGAACCACTGGTATAAATAGACGTCTCCAGCCAGATTCTGTGATTCGCTGCAGCATCGGATCATCTGAATGAACTTTGGACATCTGGAGAAAGCTGAGGGCTATTTAGATGACCAATGTTTTTATGCAGCAGGAATCAGTGAAGCGGCAGCCAAAAATGCAACTACTTTCCTCAGCACCCACCGAAAACAGGGTATTCAGTGTCTCCAAGTGGGGCTTAGGGGGTACTGCAACCATTGTCACAGACTGGGATCTGCACATGCTCAGTATGGCGGGGATGTCATTTTTATTATTATTATTATTACTACAATTTTGTACATATAGCACACATTAGAACACTATAGGGTGCACAGACCTAAACCTTACAGTAACTGAGAAACTACAGCAGAGCACAGGTAACAATCAGCACCACAATTCTCAGTACACAATACAGCTGAGATTTAAGGAAGCAAAGGAATTGTCCGCATACTACTCGGGATGCGTTGTTGTTGGAAAAGATGAACAATTATGAGTAAAAAGAGCTGCTGTTATAGGCTATCACTGAGTAGGAGAGAGTGTAATTGAAGTGCAAGAGAAGAGGGATGTGAGAACAGGAAGGAAGAGGGCCCTGATTTAAGGTACTTACAATCTAGAAGGAGGTATACAGGTGACATGATATGCAGGCAAGGAGGCCTGAAGGCTGGAAGTTAGCATGGCAGTTGTGGCCAAGACATGAGATGGCAGGTAAGCAAAGCGGCCTCAGTACTAGGTTATATGGAAGGGTACTACTGTATTTGATGAACAGGTGGGTTTTCAGAACATCTTTGAAGCTTTTCAAGGTCGAAGAGATTCTAATTAAGGAAGGGGACTCATTCCAGTGAAGGGGGACTGCATGGGTAAAAACTTACATAGCTGAAACAGAGATGAGACTGAGATTGGACATCAGGGGCAAAGAAGAAGGGAGAAGTCGAGATGGACACCCAAGCAGTGGAGTTGGGGAACAGTGGAGATGATCGGGTTGTCAACAGTAATGGAGATATTGGTGGGAGAAGGCATCCAAGACTCTGGATGGAAGAAATATAGTGAGTTTGGTTTTGTCCATGATGAGCTTCATAGAGCGCTCAGACATCCAGGAGCAGATGACAAAGAGGCAGCTAGATACCGAGAGACAAAGTGGGAGAGCAATACGGAGGAGATGTTTAGTTGCGTGCTGTCGGCATAGAGATAGTATTGAATGTCAAAGGAGCTTATGAGTGCACCCAGGGAAGAGGTGTACATGGTGAAGAGAAGTGGGCCTAGGAGAAAACCCTGACAGGGAGGATGGAAGGGGATGAGGTGGAGCCAGAGGCTGACACTGAGAAGCAGCAGTTAGTGAGGTAATGACAGCCAATTTTGATTTGAGTTTGGGAAATGTCCAATATTTACGCAAAGACATTTGAAAAAAAGGTGGGCAATATAATCATATCCAATTTTATGAAAAGTTGGATGTGGATAGTAAAGTCGAATCCAGGTGTTTTGGCCATGCTAAACTTAAAACTGATGCAATGGGAGCCGAGTTACAAAGTCTGACACAAAACAGCTCTTTTTATTTTATTTGTTTTTTTCAAATGTATATGTACAGTGTGTAGTGACAACCCTGGAAGCAATGACTTGATTTAATAGTTCTGCTGGCATGGGCACCAGAGTGTTTGTGAGGGATAGGGCTGAGTTGGTATGCCATCAGCCATAGTGACCTCAAACAAAGTGCAAGAGGATGGAGAGAAAATCCAGCAAGTTGCTGCTCAAAGAAGGTATTTCTATTTCATATTAATTATGGCCTCTGGCGTAGAATGTAAGATCATGGGAAGAGTTGGTGGTTGGAGGGGTTGATGTGTGATGGTTTAGAATAGATATTCATGAGATACACACTGAGCAATATGCTGCCCGGTCAGGTGGTTTAGACCGACATACAGTAACGCTGTGGTTGCATGTGACCGTGCGCTCTACTATCTTATTAAATGACATACAAGAGGACAGAAACAAGACTAGTTTGTCCTTTACACATAACAGTGGTATATTTTTCAAAATGCTAATCTCAATGTTATCAATGTATTAATATTGTATACACAGACATTTCAGAGGACTGGATGCTAGATGTGAATCATGTTGTGGGATGTGTATTTTCACTCTGGCAAAGTGCATTTCTTAAGATATTGCTGTACATTATCATTTGTATCTGTCTTTTGATGTATCTCTTGTATTAACTCGGTGCAGGGCGTCAGTGCCCAGTTCTCCTTCATGTGACATTTCCAGCTAATCACTTAGCCTTAAGCTGGTGATTGGAACGGTGATACTTGCAGCATTGCCAGCTTTCTCATATTTATAGACTTGTAGTAAATCTCAGGTATATAAGGCCTTATGCGCATTTTAACAAGAATTGTCAGAGTATGAGTGGGTGGGGGGGGGGGGGGGAGTGTATCCTGTGGTTCTCTAGATGACTGGAAGTACATTAGTTGCTAAAAGAAAAGGTTCTACAGTTTCTGTAGTTTCCCTGAATGCTTTGTGTGTGCTTGTTTTGTATCTGGCTGATGAGATGTAGATGCTCTATCGACTTTTATGCAGATGAGTAATGTTGCTTTCGCATGTAGCTTAAAAATGCTGGACTGCTTTATTTAGATCTATGTTTTGAATATTTATCTCTCAAATATAAAGGGGACTATACACTGCTGAGCAATGTCGATTGCTGAAACCACTCAGCACACAGCGCTGCACAGCAATGTGTCAGTGCTGTGTGCTGAGCGATCTGTCGGTGCCCATTTTCTCGAGTGAGAACACCGTCCCTGACTGGTGATTAACTAGACTTATCCTCAAACTCAATATTTCCAAAACAGAATTACTTATATTCCCGCCAACTAAGAAAAGTTACCATCCCGATATCTCCATCACTGTTGACAACTCGACAATCTACCCTACCCCACAAGCTCGTTGCTTATGGGTCATCCTCGACTCTGACTTGTCATTTCTTCCCCACATTCAATCTGTCTCCAAATCATGTTACATGCATCTAAAAAACATATCCAGAATACGACCGTATCTCACACAAGGCACTACTAAATCTCTTATCCATGCACTCATTATATCCCGCATTGATTATTGCAATAGTCTCCTAACTGGTCTTCCCAAGAACAGACTCTCACCACTACAATCCATTTTAAATGCTGCTGCTTGGCTGATCTTCCTTGCAAGACGCTCATCGTCTGCTGATCCGCTCTGCCAGTCCCTCCATTGGTTGCCTGTATCTTACCGTATTCAATATAAAACACTTCTCGCATATAAAGCCATTAACCATACTTCACCAGCATATATCTCTCTACTTATCACAAAATATCTCCCGTCTCGACCACTCCACTTTGCACAAGATTTGCGTCTCTCTTCTGTACGGGTCACTAGCTCCCATTCACTGTTACAGGACTTTCATCGGGCTGCTCCCATCCTATGGAATGCCCTTCCATGCACAATAAGACTCTCCACTAGCCTCCAAACTTTCAAGCGTTCCCTGAAAACTCACCTCTTCAGGCAAGCCTATCATATTTAAGTTCTACATGCATAACCCTCTGAGGCACTTATGTATTATATAGCTTCCCTTCTGGACTTGTAACTTGGTGGGACTGCTATGCTATTACTGGTGCCTGTCCTTGTGTTTCCCCCCTATATCCCTATAGATTGTAAGCTTGCAGCAGGGCCCTCCTACCTCCAAGTCTGTCTGTTGTTACCCAGTTTGTTTTATTACTGTCTACTGTTGTAAAGCGCAACGGAATCTGCTGCGCTATATAAGAAACTGGAAATAACTTATCCTGCATGCTGCATATTAATTGCCGGGGCAGTTGCAACGCGCGGGGCCGCACATCACTATTACTATGGCCCTTACACACTGAGCAATGTTGGGGCATTTTCTAAGCGGTCTAGTTAGATCACTTAGAAAATGACATGAAATTGCCCTGTGTAGGCTAAAGGTCCATACACACTGGGCGACTATGCCCAGCGTGTATGGACACTGATGATGCCAATCATCGCTACGGGGAAAACCGCTCAGTGCATACACACTGAGCAGCATTCCCCCTGCCCGGTGGCATCAGCGGGGGGAGGACGGCTTTGCATAGCGCGGCTTTATGCAAAGCGTCCTCAAAGCCAGTCATCTGCAGGTATTACCAGCAGATGAGTGGCTTTCCCGGCGATGATGCGGGAGCGCGCAGCAGCGCTTACTGCTCATTGCCGGGCCATATACACTGGGCGCCTTTCAGCTGAAAGCCGCTCAAACTTGCTGATTTGAGCGTCTTTCAGCTCAAAGTCGCCCAGTGTGTATGGGCCTTTATGTTTCTGCACATTTTTAATTTGCCCCACTTGGCAACATGGTTTTTCCAGTATCTGGTCAATAGGTCGACAAATGTCGACATGAAAACTCATGTCAACATTTTCATATGTCAACTATTTCCATGCCCACTTTTTGTCTCCGTCGATCATTTCTTGTCAACCCGGGCACTATCATCCCTTTATACCATTTTTCCAAGGGGCAAAGTTACTTGCTATTTCTTAATGTATTCCAAAGTCAAGTCCTATTACAAAAAAAAAAAAAAAAAAGTATTTGCTTTTATTAGCTATTCAAATGTACTTTTGTTGCACGCTGTGCTATCGCCCTATTAGACATAGTCATTATCCTTGATCCGTTTGCCCCAAACAATGATCATGAACAGTAACATAATTAACCTATTTGCTTGTGTAGGGAGCTAAAGTACCTCATTTATCAAAGCCGGACACTGAGGATAATTATGTTTTTGTTCCACAACGACTAATCTTTGCAGGTCACTGAATGGCAGTGACATGTTTATAGAATTTGTTTGAATGTGGGGACATTTACCTCAGAGGTCACAGGAAGCCAGGTTTAATACGTTTTAGAATGAAAGGGAACAACCTTAATTGTGACTGTTTGTCAACAATACATAATACATTTCTTGTGTTGGCATTAAAAATGTTTTTCACACCGTATCGGTATAAATATTTATGAAATGGATGCATAAGGTAATGTTGTGTTATAATTTAGTAAGGTTCGTTGGTGGCTTGGATTTTCATTTAGTTTTTTAATTCCATATATTTGTTCTGTGTGCATGGTTTGCAATAATCGGTTAAGCGATTAGGCTTTATCTTATAATTTAAACATTGCATTATTTATTATTTTACGGAATTTTTGAGAGCTGCAGTATATTGTGTTGAGGATCTTTAAAGGCCCATACACACTGGGGAACTTTGAGCTGAAAGCCACTCAAAACAGCAAGTTTGGGCGGCTTTCAGCTCAAAGCTGCCCAATGTGTATGGCTCAGCGAAAACCGCTCATCTGCTGGTAATACCAGCAGATGAGCGGGGGGAGGACGGCTTTGCATAGCGCTGTGCTATGCAAAGCCGGCTCCCCCCCCCAGCGATGATATAGATCATCGCTGTCCATATACGCAGGGCATAATCGCCCAGTGCGTATGGACCTTTGTGTATAATTTCTTTATTTACATTGGTTGAAATAACAATGTAAAATATATTGTAATTTTCTATAGTGGGTTGTGTTTTTTATATTTGTTTTTATGCTTCTTTGAAAGTTAAAACTGTAAATAAAGTTAAATGTACACATTCTACAGCAGAAGTATTTTTAGATGCATGTGGGTTTAAAGTAAACATATTTGGTGTATTTTTAGAGTTTAATGGTACTTCCATATAAATCATTACTGCAGTGGATGACAGGGAAGGTTGAGATAACATTGAAAGGCCAGAGAAGATGCAGATAAATGAGCATAAGGTTTTGCGTTGGTCTTGTATAATTTATGTTCTGATAAATATCATGTAAAATTCCTACCTGATTAATTATTATTTACTGCTTAAGTTTTTTCCCATCCTGTTTGTGTGTTGTGCATACATTATGTGATAGTAAGGGCTCCAATACCTAAACTTACAGTGCCATAAAGTGGAGTCACACATATCTTACAACTGTTAAACTTTGAATTAGTCATCTGGCCCTTCCCCTTTTTTGATGTTGGGAGCCTAAGGATGCATGTGTAGCAAGCAAAGATGTTTGCACACAATAGCAGGTCTAAAGCTGCGCATATATCAGAACTATTTCATGCCTGAACGCACGATTTTGATGGGTCATGTGATGCATATTTTTGTGCACCCGCAGGTCTTGAGTTCGTTCATGTGATCTTATGTGCTGCACATAAGATCTGAAGATGTTGCTAATGACCAGTATGCTGGGAGTTGCAGATCTTACAATAGATCTTATGTAAAATTACACACATAAGATATATTGGGGGAAATTTACTAAGATGGTAGTTCTATTTCACATGGGATGTTGCTATAGACAGCCAATCAGAATCTACTTATTTATTTAGCACCTTCTAGAAGATAATAGATCTGATCGGTTGCCCTTAGCAACATTCCATGTGAAATAGAACTCCTATCTTAGTAAATTTCCCCCATTGTCCTGGAATCTGCTGGGGAAAATGTGACACAATCTGGATCGGAAGCTGGTTGGTGTGATGTATGGCTAGCTTAAAGTTCCCCATACTCTATTAGGGCATTTCAACTGCAATTTGTCTATATTTTTATATTTGATTGTGGCGATTAATCACATGAAAAGCGTCCAAATTACATATGATTGACAGCATGTCTGATGCGATACACTGTCCCGAGCCTGCGAGTTGCACCAACTGCAGAAGCAATCTGTTGGAGGCATGGGCAGGCATGGATGGTATCGCATGCGATATATCGCATACAATCCTGCAGCCCGGGGTTTGACAAGACGACAGATGTAAAGTGGATGTCTAGAGAAAGACGTAGGAAGAACGCTAGGGTTTTTTTCGCTAGGGTTTTTTTGGGGCACGCTTATGTAGTAATAGAATCAGTGAAAGAATGTGAGAAATGAGTGAAGTAAAATCTAACCTTTATTTTTTAATATTTAAAATTCATACATAAATATACACGTCACAGAAAAAGAGGCATTAGAATATATATATAAAGAATAACAATATTCTAGGTTAATTGTTGCACAACGTCATTCAGATAGGCGAAAATGTTTACAGGGAGTTTCCCAGTCCCAAATGATTTCTTGATCAAGAAAAAAATAATAAAATAAATAACCTGGATAATCAATGGACCAGTACAAATATTGTAAATAATTCTTGATCAGGACCCTAGAGTTTATACTGTACTACAGAGTGCTACACAGGTTACTAATACCCCTTTTACACCGCCGAAAAATCCGGGTCAGCGGCGGGTCAGACCCGGATCTTCGGCGGTGTAAATCCCTAACGCCGTGTCCCTTTACACGGGACTTCTACCCAGGTCCTGACCTGGGTAGAACACGGCTAGGACCTGGGTAGAGGGCGGTGTAAATGGGAACGCCGGGTCGGATGACCCGGCTCCCATTTACATGAATGGGGAACGTCCAACCTGTGGACCGCAGCGTCCGCAGGTTGGACGGATTGTCAGACTGACACTGACAGCCGGCGCTGCTGTCTGCTATACTCTGCAGACAGCAGTGGCGGCGGGGGAGGGAGGTGAACGGATGCCTGTGTGCGGCATCCATTCACCTCCTGTCCAATGGCGGGGGGGTGCGCGCGGGGACTGGGGGCAGCCTAGCAGCTTACCTTAGTGCTGGGCTGCCCCCAGCAGCATTCCGGGTACGGCAGCGTCATCTTCAAGCGCCGGGAGGGGGGTGCGGGCGTTTAAGCCCGTCCGGGGTAAATGCCCCTAAACGCCGGGTCGCACCCGGCTTCAACCAGGGTCCAAAAAGCCGGGTGCGACCTGGCGTTTTGGTCTAAAAGGGGTATTACAGGAAATGCCTTCAATACGGTGTCAGTCACAGAGTTGGTGGTTATAGAGATATAACAAGAGTTTTTAGAGTAGAGGAATGCTCTTTGTATGCATTTGATGCTTCTGCTGTCTGGATGCGAATACAGCACTGGATATTCCCTGGTGGTCTCCCAAGAGGTACTGATCCAGCCAGTCACTGCTTAGCTGCTGAGTTCGGATGGGATCAGGCGGCACAGCGATGTATGGCAGTATATATCAGCAGATGAGAGAGCCTCAGAATGTTACTGGGAGCCAGTTGTCACTTTTCTGTCAGGCTCTGAGGTTCTGAAACAGTGACAACTGGCTCCCAGTAACATTCTGAGGCTCTCTCATCTGTTGATATATACTGCCATACATCGCTGTGCCGCCTGATCCCATCCGAACTCAGCAGCTAAGCAGTGACTGGCTGGATCAGTACCTCTTGGGAGACCACCAGGGAATATCCAGTGCTGTATTCGCATCCAGACAGCAGAAGCAGCAAATGCATACAAAGAGCATTCCTCTACTCTAAAAACTCTTGTTATATCTCTATAACCACCAACTCTGTGACTGACACCGTATTGAAGGCATTTCCTGTTAGTAACCTGTGTAGTACTCTGTAGTACAGTATAAACTCTAGGGTCCTGATCAAGAATTATTTACAATATTTGTACTGGTCCATTGATTATCCAGGTTATTTATTTTATTATTTTTTTCTTGATCAAGAAATCATTTGAGACTGGGAAACGCCCTGTAAACATTTTCGCCTATCTGAATGATGTTGTGCAACAATTAACCTAGAATATTGTTATTCTTTATATATATATTCTAATTGATGCCTCTTTTTCTGTGACGTGTATATTTATGTATGAATTTTAAATATTAAAAAATAAAGGTTAGATTTTACGGTACTTGTTTCCTAGAACGGCCACAATCGTGAGTGATCGTGGCTCTTAATTAAGGGACACGATCCTCACGATGTGGCCGATTTTTTACAATTTTTTCCCTTTGATTGACAGAAATCGGGTCAATCGGTCGGTCGCGACCAATTAAAATCGGCCGCGATGCGACCGACCGATTGACCCGATTTTTCCATAGACTTCAATGTTAAAAAATCTTTTAACATTGAAATCGGGAGGATCTTGTCGGTCTTGTGCCATTATAATGGCACAAGATGAGATGGACTTGATTAAGTCCATCTCACATAGGGAAAAATGTTAAAAAAGGTGAAATGGGCCAATATGACCAATTTCACATTTTTTATGTGCCCGCCATGACCCCACGATAGACGTCAACCCGAAGCGTGGCGAGCGCAGCGAGCCCGCGAGGGGCGGCGGTGCGCGTCCTCCGACCTTTTCATTCCCCTACTATCCACTAGGGCGTGGAGTGAGAATATAATAGTGTGGCGAGCGCAGCGAGCCACCGAGCCCGAAGCGTGGCGAGCGCAGCGAGCCCCGCGAGGGGACGCGTATACCTGTGAAGTTAGACGCGTCCCCTCGCGGGGCTCGCTGCGCTCGCCACGCTTCGGGCTCGGTGGCTCGCTGCGCTCGCCACACTATTCTATTCTCACTCCACACCCTAGTGGATAGTAGGGGAATGAAAAGGTCGGAGGACGCGCACCGCCGCCCCTCGCGGGCTCGCTGCGCTCGCCACGCTTCGGGTTGACGTCTATCGTGGGGTCTAGCCCACTTAGTAACATTTGTGGGGGCAATTGAAAATAATCAGGTGAAAAAAAAAAAAAATCGGGTGAAAAATCGGTCGATCGGATCGGTCGCATCGTATGCGACCAAATCGCATGCGATGCGATCGATCCGATTTTTTATCTTACGACCACAACGATCTAAATCGTTGTGGCCGTTCTAGGAAACAAGTACCGATTTTACTTCACTCATTTCTCACATTCTTTCACTGATTCTATTACTACATAAGCGTGCCCCCAAAAAACCCTAGCGTTCTTCCTACGTCTTTCTCTAGACATCCACTTTATTTCAGTTACGTTGCTGAACTATTTTGGGGGCACCACCAACCAAGTACCCTACACAAATCTTTTCGGATTATGAGGTCTTCTGTTGGTTTCTCTTCTTTAAACTATATCTAATTCTCATTATTTACTGCCTGTGACATTCCTTTCAGTTATTGTCAAGACTACAGATGTGTAAGGACACCTCTGTAAGACCGCAGTAATTGATAACTGTACTGTTAGGAAACATGACAAAGCATACTTGCCGACACGGATGTGGCAGCACAGGTTGGTACAGATGGGGGCGTGACATCATCCTGGGTGGGCGGTGTGGTGGCGTGGATGCTCGATTGTGTCATCATGGCCATACCTGCTCTACATTATTCAGCTTACAGGGCAGAGCAACTATTAACTATTTCTGCTCTAATCTGGTCATCCACACACCCCTTCCTCGGGCAGCGTGGGACAGATCCGGAAGGTTTGTCCACTTTCACGGGGGCCGGGACGGTACTCTATTTTCAGGAGCCCTCCCAGCTGTTCCAGTAGAATAGGCAAGTATGTCAACAAAATACACCACAAATGCCCTTCAGTAGTTTTCACAGCATTTTATGGCACTGGTTACTTAATAATACTGCCCATTTAAGTCTATGAGGGAGATTTAACAAGCCCTGTCGAGTGATTCAAATGTAGAAGTTGTTGTCAAAGCTACCAATCTGCTTCTGGCATTTCTAAGACGGTGCTAGTTCAATTAGAAACCGATTGGTTGATTTGGGCAACTTCTCCACATTTTTACTGTACAAGGCTTGTTGAATCTCCCATGTGATTTCAGAAAACATACAGCTGCTTGTAGCATATACAGGTTAAGTATCCCTTATCCAAAATTTCGCATAAGGGACCTAATGAACCGGTCGACCATTCTGCATGTCGACCTAATGATTGCGTTGACCTAATGAACCTGTCGACCTAACCCATGTCGACCTTTCTGCATGTCCACCTAGTGTTGACCCAATGCTTGTTGACCAACTTTTTGTAGACCTAATGATCCATACCCTTCCACATGGATGAGATGCGTGGAACTTTGGTAAGGTGTACAAAGATGTTTTTTTCTTCATTAAAACCCAAAGTACAATATGGAGAGAGGTGTATGTGGACAGGTAGGGAGCTAAGTACATGGCTTGCCATAAATCACAAGAAGGGGACGTCAACTTTGATTCCTGTTAAATACAAGTCCCAGATTGTTACTGCTTTTTTAACGAAGTTCTAAAAGGAACCGGGGCTGATCTGTGGAGCTCCTCCAACGCCTTGTGCAAGTCTATTCCATGTTCTGCCCTAGAACTGTTAATTGCTGTGGAACTGAATGGGAAGGCTGTGCTGCAAAGCTTGCTGTCACTGTTATTTATCCCAGAGATTTACAACTACTACTTATACTGATACAAAGTTTCGTTATCTCTGTTCACATCTCGGCCTGCAAGCCTTGCCGCATGATTTAGAACATACTATTATTTACACCGAGACATTAAATCCATCCTGAAATGAGGGACTTTCTTTTTTCTGCATAGTAATGTAATTTACTCCCTAGGGAAACCCATACATCCGTTAGACACCACACACAAGCAGCTTCTCTCCTAGCAACAGTGTTTTGCAGACCAGACCGGTTGTGAACTCGTATGCACTGTTGTAGTCAGTCGAAGGAAATATAAGAATACTTGTCTTTCCCAGTTGCTTTAATACTTCAAGACCTGGGGCCAAATGTAATAGGGTGAGAGTTTCAGAAAGTGAGAGATTTTGGGAGAGTTTTCCCATGTTTTTTAAAGCAGCAATCAATTACATGGCAAAATCAACCTGGTTTTGCAGTGTAATTGATTGCTGCTTTAAAAAACATGGGAAAACTCTCCCAAAATCTCTCACTTTCTGAAACTCTCACCCTATTACATTTGGCCCCTAATCTTCATTTCATGTCTTTAATCTGCTTCTAGAAATTGCAGTAGAGCATGAACTCATGGTTTTTGTGTAAAGTCTGATTTTATTTTGTTGCAAGTTATATATCATATATATATAATAACTTTCTGTAGTTTTCTTGTCTGTATTATTTACTTTACATTTTATATATGCCTGCATAATGCAGTAGGTACGCAGTACTATTATAAGCATGGTCTTGCCAGTCCTTGGCTCAGCATGATGGGACTTGTAGTTGAACATTAACTTTTCTAAACTTTCTGTAATTAAAATGCAAGTCTGCAAAAGACAAATGAATAAATAGATAAATTGGGATATAAATGCCTTCACTATTCATTATTAAGTGGAAATCATGACATATCAATGACGCACTTTAGCACTCACACTAAATAGTTCTTAGCCATTCCTGCTCTCAGGGCTGGGAGCAAAGCTATTTAATGCTGCCACTAACCCAAGCCCTTATTCTGGCAGATGGACTGTGCTCTGTGTTGGAGGCTGGAATCTCACCTTAAAGATCGGGCACTAATATTAATTAACTGAATAATAAATCTTTTCCAGATACTTCAGCTGCAAGGATACAATCTGTCAGTGTGAACATGTAATTCCTAGGGTATTAACTGCCTACCGGCAGGTACAGTAGTATAGAAATGGAAAGAACAATAGATGATGATCCTGCGCTTATAGTGCATTTGTGGCAAATACCACAATAATCACAATAAATGTATTAAAAATATAGCATATTATATCTCAATATGGAATAGGCGCCCACCTAATAATACCATTCAGGTGCATAAAACGGGTAATACTGAATAAGTTTTTTTTTTTTTTAAATACTTAGTCCGCATCAACAGTTTTGAGGCCGAAGCTCCTTCATCATGACTGACAACAAGAAAGTGCTAAGTGCATAAAGCACTTTCTTGTTGTCAATCATCCTGATGAAGGGGCATTGGTTTTGAAACTGTTGATGCTATGACTGTACTCTAGGGCAGTGGTTCTTAACCTCGGTCCCCAAGGACCCCAACAGCTCACGTTTTCCAGGTCTCCACACAGAATCGCAAGTGAAGTAATTATCAACACCTGTGAATTTTTTTAAATGTCTCAGTGAATGAGTACACCTGTGCACCTGCTGGATGACCTGGAAAACATGTACTGTTGGGGATCCTTGAGGACCGAAGTTGAGAACCACTGCTCTAGGGTGCTGTGATTCAGAAAAGTTTGATAATCACTGAGTTAAGCAATTTTTTCTGATTCAGGTGTATATGCAGTTGAGTCCAGAAGAAATCCTTTATATACAGTACACATTCAAAGAGCAATGCAATAGCATATGCATTTGTGTACAACATTATTACCTGAGATGGCCTCTGCGATCCATGGGCGGTTCAGAGTGGAGACCTGGAGGTGACCTATAGTGATTGCAAAATAGGAGGTGTCATGGGAATGTATTTTCCGGGTGGGGAATCTCGTTCACAGTGGCCTCTTGTTAAAGTTACGCTAAAACATGTTTACACCAGGCAGGCGATCCTCGAGAAGTAGGAATTTTGTCCAGTGATGCATTGATGGTTGAGAGACCAGATCCATAAGCACTTGAGCACTGCACACACATATAAAGTGCATATTGCAGGGCTTACAAACATACTATAAAGCTGGTAATGGGTTGTCCCAGTTGTAAATATCATCATTTTAAAAGAATTAAATTGCGCGCACAAAAAAGGTGTGTGGCCTTACTGCAGGAGGTGGGAATGGTGGACATCCACCGGAGGGGCAAGCGGAGGCTGGGAATGGTGGGGCGGTGCGGCGTCCAGCAAGTGCCGAGCCGGGAAGGGGTGCTTTGATGGATGCACGCGTGACACTAGACACACACACTGAAAAAAAGGAGTGCTATAACCAGATGTTTTGTTGCCACCTCCCCCGACACACACACTCACAGTAAAAACAGGGACAGTGAGAGGAAAAGGGTCATGGTTACATGATGGTACCAATTAACATTACACCACACAGTAGTGTCCTATATTTACATTGCACCAAACAGTAGTGCCACTTATACACATTGTTTAAGCTAGAGTTCATTAGACACATTGCGCCAGGTAGAGCTCATTGGTCACACAGCGCAAGTATTATGCACACCGTAATGCCCATTACACATTAAACCACACACCATCATGCCCATTAGACATTATCTCTGGGCGCCCTGCGCTCCACTGTTAAATGCTAGAGGTGAAGGAACACCTATAGCATTTGTTTCCAAATAGGTGGTGGCCATCTGTATGCTGACAGAGACTCTGCGCCCCTGAAGCACCGCTCTACCCCTGCCAACAGCTTCCGCTTCAGCAGGTGAATGGGGTGATACGGTGCACATCTGGACCACCCTGGAGTTTTGCCACTGCTTGCAAAGTCTGTCACATGTTGGTGTACACAATCATAGCACATTTGCAACAAATAAATATTGAAACAATTATTTATACCCTTAAATATCTAAAATATACTTTGATCTCTCAAAGTAGATCATGTACTGTACTTGTCATTGTTGAACATTTTCCTCTGTAATCTTATTCAAAATTGGATGCAATCGGGTGCAAAATCAGCTGCTGCTGATTAAAATTATATGCAGCATGCCTATACTCTGTGTATAATTGCAACTGTATCTTTGTGTTGCAAATGTGGGGTAATTGTGTACTTGTAATTGATTTTCAACATTGCTGAATACAACTCTCTTTAAAACATTGTGGGTCTGACTTTATAGAGCTGTTTTGTGTCCAATTTTTCTAACTCTGACTTCATTACATCGGGCGAGATGTATGTTTAACATGAGTATAACATCCTGGTGACTTTTTACATGCAGTTCTTATTTGGTCCCCCGTATGTTAAGAAAACGTTCCAGACTCCACTAGCAGGGGGATAATGCTACAACCAGGAGGGACACTTAACTGGGTCATCCCAGCCAAAGCTTTACCCCCCACCCCAATCTGATCAATGGGGTGATTTCAGGGGAAGTGGAACCTTCCCCAGTAAAGGGGTTCCTCTCTTCAGTGTGCCCTGGGCCTGGACTGATTTGGAATGTGACTGGGCCAGATGATCGCAATGCTCTCCGTTATGTTGAGATGTCATGCCAATTTGATCTTTTGCCTAATTTACTGTTTTCTTTATTACCTATATTTCAATCTGTTATTTCCCAGTTTGTTTTTTCACTGTTATTTCCAATTGTAAAGCACAATGCTGCATTATATAAGAAACTGTAAATAAATCAATGTGGCCAAGATTATAACTAATGACATCACATATTAGGGTGGTACTGCCAGTACATATCAAACCTCCCATTGCTGTATATACAGGAGTTTTTCACATTGCTGCTTTTGTTGTAGCATTTAATTTTCTACCACCTAAAACAGGGGTGGGGAACCTTTTTTGTGCCAAGGGCCATTTGTATGGGGGAAAAAAATATCCTTCGGGGGCCATATGTAAAAATTTCTCTTACAAATTGTCCTGCTGCAGCCACCCCACACTCCGGCGATTGCCGCTGAATATGACTGACAGTCTCCAGCTGCTGTTGATTAAGAGGAATCTCGTGAGAACTACCGACCTCTCGTGAGAATTCCCCTGTACTTGACTCCCGGCAAAGCCACCAGGCGGGTGGGCGGGCCACTCAGACAGGCTACCTGAGGTGCCCCACCACTGACCTAAAACAATAAAAGTGATGGTTTTAAAATAAATACACTTTTTAACATTTGTTTAAGAACTCATTTATTTTAAGTTACTGTTTGCCTGTTACTGCTTCTCCAAGTTTTTGCTTTGCCTGTCATTTTGTGTTTTGTGCATGAAGCGTGCATAAATTTGGGGTTTTAGTCTCTAAAAAATATTCTATTGAAAAGGACGCCATCATTTCCTACAGTTATTAATGAATGAAAATGAGAGCTCATTCTGTCACCGTTTCTGTCTACTTGTCAATCAGCAGCATCCTTGTGTGTCACTTTTCATATTTCACTGCCAATCTTTCCCCTCCTACTCTTCCTAAGATACTGCAGCACTCAGTGCAAACTATAATACTGGTTTACATTAGTTTACATATACTGTAAGACCATTTCCCGTGTATTGTTTAAAAAAAAATATTCAAGGTTTTACCACATGGAAATGATGTATTACAAGTTGGTAAGTGTAGCACATGATGATGCCCAGTAGCTAGTGATAAATCGATCTAGATTTTGGTGACAGGTCAGAACTACTTGGCCCATCCCGTTTTGCCCTAAACACATGTACATGCATACACATGTGTCCTCATACATCTCGCTTCAATGCACCAAATAGCGGAAAATACAGGTACCTGGCGTAATTGAGCCCCAGGTGGAGTGCACTTCTGCTAGCATGATGTGTTATTAAATTGACATGCCATACTTGTATATCTGTATTCTACTGAGTGTGTGTGTAAAACACAAAGGAACTTGACATACAGATGTTGCCAAACTTATCCACACCATGACGCGTATACATTGTGGCATTGATGGCACATCTAGTGTGCCGGTGTCTATAAAGTGCGTATGCACGCTCACACCATAAGCTTTAATAATGCGGTTTCTGACCGTGAATAGTCACAGCGTGGACTGTAGATAAAAGCCATGGCTGCTGCATCCTAGCACTTTGTATGCAGATTCATAGACTTTGGGCCAGATGTTTTAAGCTTGAAAAGTGATCAAATGGACCACCAGCCAATCAACTCCTAGCTGTGTTTGAAAAATGACAGGTAGGAGCTGATTGGTGGTTTATCATTTTCAATTTTATCACTTTTCAAGCTTAGAACATCTTCCCTCAGTCTCATACAGACATGTCACATACAGTATAGTATCAATTTAATGAGCGCAGTCTCTTCATGAATCCTAGTTGCATCATGTTGCAACTTAAGGCCCGTACACTGGGCGATTTTGAGCTGAAAGCAGCTCCGTTTTGCTGTTTGAGTTATTTCCAGCTCAAAAGCCGCCCAGTGTGTACGGCTCGGTGATGAGCTCAGATTCGTCCTCCTATGGAAAGTCGTCCTCTGAGGGAAAATCTCTTAGGTACTGTGAAAATCGCTCCGTGTGTATTCACTGAGCTATTTTTAGCCCAGCAATGTATCCCTTCATCGCTCTGCAGATACGCTGGGCATCGTGTTTGCACCTTAGGACGCATTTTCGGTTAAAAAAAGATGCCTGACACTAGCAAAGTCTTATGGTCCCTTGTGTGTGAAAGAGGCTCTGTTTGGCATAACTGCAGCAAAGATATGTGAGGACACATTTGCACACACTACGGTTATTTTCTGTTGAGAGACAATTGTCCTACCAGCATAAATTTGGTTTGTGGGAAGAAATCAGTGTGCACAGAGGAAAGCCACCCAAGCAAGGAAAGAATTCCTCCACAAACTCCACACGGTTAGGGCAGTTGTGGGGGATCAAACCCATGACCTCAGCGCATTGTGGGGGTAATGCTAACCAGTAATATATCTGTACTGCTAATGATCTATTTGCTTTTAATTACCAATGTTATATTTATAAAGAAATGATAGGAAGTTGGTATAATGTTTCCATTCTATTACTGGTCCGTATGATTTATTTATTGTTGTTGTTTTTTCTCACTAGATATGCATTTTGTTTCTGTGCCATTTTCCTATCCCCAGAATGCCCACCTAATACATTTTAAGTAATATATTGAAACTGATTGCCAAGAACGATGACACAGATGGCACAAAGAAGGAGATACTTTATAATTCTATCCTCCGTTTGCCAAAGCTGCTGTTTGTCTTTGTCTGTATGAACTCAGAAGAATGTAGAATAAAAAACTGTTGCTTTTTGTGTTTTGTTGTCTAGCTGGAGACAACTGCCTGGCAGCTCAACCTCCAGATGGCTCAATCCACCCAAGCAAAGCTGAAATCTCCCCAGGCTGTGCTAGAACTTGGAGTTAGCACCGAAGACACAAAGGTAGGAAGACACATCTGCTACCCAGCACTTCCCCTCTCTCCTCTGGGCAACTTGTGAAACTAGGTCTTAGCAGTGCAAAGTAACCCCTATGATTCCTTATTCTCAGAAAGGACACAGCATTTGATGTTTGTGTTGGTGTTTGTTGCTAAGCTTTGCCAGTGTTACATTTTAAAGTGAAACTAAAATTCAAAAAACCCATAGGCATTATTTTAAACCCAGAGTTTGCACAGATAACATCCCTGTAAATGTGCAGTATCGCTACTTGTGGTCTTATCCTCTAGCATGGGTGTTGGGTCATCTTTGGACTAGAAATTACACTGGTCACCCCATGTCCATTTTAAGAATGTGTACCATGAAAAAGGAATCAGCAGGAACATGTTAGGAACACTTAATAATATGTCACATTATAGCTTTGTCTTTTTAGATATGTACTAAGCCATGGAGAGCCTAAAACTACCAGCCAATCAGCTCTTAATTGCTATGTTACCGGCTGTGTTTGAAAAATGACAAAAGCTGATTGGTTGGTACTTTCTCTCTCTGCAGACCTACAATACTTCATTATGTGAAATACAATTACTGGTCCACCAAGATCCTCTGATTAACTCTTTCAAGTCCAATGTCTAACAGCCCTAGCGCTAGTAGCAGATCCAGTGGTGAGCCACTTTAAAATAAGAACATGAACATCATTGAACATTCAATGTAGACCATATATGAATAAAAAAATAAATTTACAATTAATTTAAAGATTTAAACCAGACTGTTTGAATTGCAGAAAAAAAATTGCATTGCAAAAGGTTAAAGCATTATTTGCTTAGCTTTGATTAAAAAAAAAAAAAATGAAGATCATTAGAATTACCCCATGGTTTTAGATAAAATTGACAGTTTCCTCATGGGGTCACGACTCCATGTTGCTGAATGTAAAGCTAATGACTCAATGATCTCTCAGCAAGTAATCCAAGGAGTCTTAAAAATCAGTTGAAATGTATGTTACTTCAGACTCCTTGGATCATTCTTAGGAGTGATCAGGCTGCTCTGCTCCCAATCCATTGATCTGCCTATTAGGTCCCATATTTACATGCATAAAGTGGGGCAAAATAGTATTTGGACAGCCACCGATTGTGCAAGTTGACCCACTTAACAAGATGAGAGGTCTATAATTTCCACCATAGGTACACTTCAACTGTGACAGACAGAAGGTGAAAAAAAACCCCAGGAAATCACATTGTATGATTTCTAAACAATTTATTTGTATATTCTTGCAAAAAATTAATATTTTTATAATCAGAAAGTTAAACTCAATACTTTGTAATATAACCTTGGTTGGCAATTACAGAGGTCAAACGTTTCCTGTAGTTCTTTACAAGGTGTGCACACACTGTGGCAGGTATTTCGTCCCACTCTCCCATGCAGATCTTCTCTAGATGTTTTGGGGCTGTCGCCGGGCAGCACAGACCTTCAACTCCCTCCACAGATTTTCAATTAGATTGAGGTCTGGAGACTGGCTAGGCCACTGCAGGACCTTGAAATGCTTCTTATGGAGCAACTCCTTAGTTACCTGGGTGGTGTGTATGGGGGTCATTGTCATGCTGGAAGACCCAGCCACGTTCCATCTTCAATGCTTTTACTGAGGGAAGGAGTTTTTTCAAAATCTCAGGATACATGGCTCCATTCATCCTCTCCTTAATATGGATCAGTCGTCCTGTCCCCTTTGTAGAAAAGCAGCCCAAAATCCGATGTTTCACAGTGGATATGGTGTTTTTGGGATGCCACTCATCATTCTTCTCCGTCCAAACACAGCAAGTGTAGTTTATAACAAAAAGTTCTATTTTGCTCTCATCTGACCACATAAAATTCTCCCAATCCTCCTCTGGATCATCCACATGGTCACTGGCAAACTTAATATGGACATGTGCTGGCTTAAGCTGGGGGTGCTTTCGGGCACTGCAGGATTTGAAGCCATGATAACGTAGTGTGTTACTAATGGTAACCTTTGTGACCATGATCCCAGCTCTCTTGAGGTCATTGACCAGGTCCCTCTGTGTAGTTCCGGGCTGATTCCTCACCGTGCTCAAGGTCATTGCTACCCCAGGAGGTGAGATCTTGCATGGAGCCCGAGGTCAAGGGAGATTGTCAGTGATCTTTCTTCCATTTTTTAGTAATTGTGCTAACTGTTGATCTCTTCTCACCAAGCTGCTTGCATATTGTCGAGGAGCTCACCACAGCCTTGTGCAGCTCTACAATTTTGTCCCTGGTTTCCTTGGACAGCTCTCTGGTCTTGGCCATGATGTAGAGGTTGCTGTCTGACTGTTTGAGGGTATGGTTATGTGTCTTTTATACAGATAAACAGTTCAAACAGATGCCATTAACACAGGTAACGTGTGGAGGCTAGAAGAGCTTCGTACAGAAGAAGTAACAGGTCTGTGAGAGACAGAAATCTTGCTGGTTGTTAGTTGTCCAAATATTTATTTTCTGCAAAAATATACAAATTGTTTAAAAATCATACAATATGTACCTAGGATGAAAATTACAGACCTCTGTCATCTTGTCAACTTGCACAATCGGTGGCTGTCCAAATACGTTTTTGCCCTACTGTATATCCACACAGGGCACACAGCTGGCAGCGAGGGCATTCCCAGGTACTGAGGCCTCTAAACTCTAGGAAACTCTCAGATCTAAAAGGCTTTCCACAGTCAGACTTATGCCCCGTAAACGGGGTGACAGGAGCAGTGATCTACTGGAGTTTCTTAAAAGTGCGAAAAGATAATTTTTTGGGGATCTTACCATTCCTGGTATAATAAAACCTAAAAGCTACTTAACAACACTATCTGCTGCCATTTAATCCCAAATTCATAGTTCTCTTTCAAACAATACATGGTATATGACCCATATGGTGTATAATGGTTCCCCAATTTTCTATATAAGAGATGTGCTAAAGAGGGAGGTTATTTTGGGCTGCAATGGGGGGAAGGAGGGCGGGCAATTTCATTCTCAGTTTTCTAAGTTTCTTTTTAATCTTTGTATTTGATTCTAATGCAGTTTCCGGTACTTGTGAGTTATCCGGACGCCCGATTTCAAAATCGGGTCGGATCGGGCACATCGCATCGCATCGCATGCGACCATCGGATGCGATGCGATGCGATGACCCGATTTTTCCATAGGAATCAATGTTAAAATGGACTGAGTCCATTTTAACATGGAATTCAATGGGAAAAAGGGGTCCTTTTCATACCCCTACTATCCAAGTGGGCATGGAGTTGGATATAAACCTGTGGCGAGCGTAGCGAGCCACCGAGCCCGAAGCGTGGCGAGCGTAGCGAGCCCCGCGAGGGGACACGGAATACCGTCCCCTCGCGGGGCTCGCTTCGCTCGCCACGCTTCGGGCTCGGTGGCTCGCTACGCTCGCCACAGGTTTATATCCAACTCCATGCCCACTTGGATAGTAGGGGTATGAAAAGGACCCCTTTTTCCATAGGAATCATTTTAACATTGATTCCTATGGAAAAATCGGGTCATCGCATCCGATGGTCGCATGCGATGCGATGCGATGCGATGCGATATCGCATCGCATCGTATCTGATTGTATGCCTTAACTTAAGGCATACAATCAAAAAATCGGGCGTCCAGATAACTCACAAGTACCCAGTTTCCTAGTGATACATAACGTCTTACCAAGATGTATTATGTAATGTTCATGTTTCTCTTCTGCAATTATGAAACCCTTAGCTATATCTTATACAGTCATTTTTATGGGTTTTATATTTGGTGGTATTCCCAATAACATTCTTTGTCTCCATATCCAAGAACTTATGGGGTGATATTTAATAGGATGAGAGATTTGGAAAGTGAGAGATTTGGTAAGAAATCTCCCATTTTTTTTTACAGCGGCAATCATTTACACTGCAAAATTAAACTCAGCACCTCAAAATAACAGGGGGAACATTTTTCATAGTGCAGTAGTATTCATATACATTTATTACAGTATACAACCGTAAAATACAGATAAGAAATGGCTCCACACTGCAATGGACCTTTTCAGAAAGGCTCAAGCAGTAGGTGTTAATGCTCCTCCAGCAGCAGTTCACCTTCATTCAATAAATCAGGTTCCTTCCTGGTCCTTATTGGTATGCCATCAGAAGCCAATCCACAAACATGTTTCCATAAAGTGGTCTTTATCGAGGTTATTACCAGAAAGGTATTTTGCCTACAAGAACATGTTTTATTAATGTAATAAATATGCTGTATGGGGGGTGTTTACATTCCCAATATTGCAATGCTGGCAGGAGACAGAAATCAGCCCCTGGAAATCAGCAATTTCCCCCTGTGGCTTCCCCCGGCAGTGTCTCCTTCCATCAGCGACCATCTCTGATTGCTGATGAAAACAGGACACTGAGCAATACATTGCTTCATGTGTACGGAGCTTAACTGTGCTCCAGCAACATATCCAAAACATGCCTTCTTCAGCTGGCCACAAATGTAAGAGATTATCTTTCCAACCAGCCAAAAACCTGCCATTATATCGGAGCAAACGACAATCGAACTGAAAACTATACAAAAACATTTCTTTAGACAAGTTGGTTAAATTAATTTGATATAACCCACATTACTAAATACCTGTTTTGAATCGGTAGGCCAAGAGATCCTCATAATAATAACACCATTAAGCAAATATGTTATCATAATGATCTGTTGCACAATACAGTCTCCGACTGTGTGTGTATGGTGTGTGTGTGTGTATATATATATATATATATATATATGTATGTATGTGTGTATATATAAATTATTGTATTGCCCCTGGTGAAATCCTTGTGATCAGCCGCACATAGGGCCTTATTTTGATTCATTCGGTCCTACTTGCGTTCGCACGGAGGACCGATGTTTAGTGTCTGCACATGCGCGTTTCTGCGAATGTGCAGACACAGGGTGTGTGCACCCATGGCAAATTTCCCCGAGGGGGGCGAAGAAGGGCGGGGGGGGGTGGCGGGCAGCCTCATTAGCATATGGGAATGCCCAGCGCTGGCGACCATCGAATGAGTTATCCCTGCCTGCGAATGGATGATTATGTAAATCATCCATTCGCAAGCCGTGCGGGGGGAGGGGGGGCACGGCGTACGAGACGGGGGTGGGGGTGGCCGACACTGTGGGTGGAGGGCGGCATCTGATGGATTTGCAAAGCGAGTCAATCAGAGTAAGGCCCATACTGTATAAAGCCACAGTGTCTTGAATTAAGTTTGTTGCTGATGGAAAAGGTATTAGACATGATTGTTTCAGTGCTGTATTGAGGAAGTCCTATGCTTGAATCTTTTTATCCAGCTAAACTACTAAGGCATATTCCTCCTAATCCCCATTACAGCTTTATTGTTTCATTCATCAGTCTACATTCCTGGCCCTTGTGCAGGTATAGTAATTCAGCTTAGTCACTGGGGATGCAAAGAAACATCTTCATTACCCATACATACAGCTTTGTGCAGATTGTAACATTATGGAGTCTCTTGGCAGAATCCAAGCTGAGCAGACGGCATTGAGTCACCAGTCATACATTGCGTAACATCATTTATTTCCAACACATCCTTTAATTATTATCTGACTAAAGCAGGGTCACTATTTTGCTTTTGTGAATAAGTTGTAATCATTAATCTTGGAAATTCTTTCCAGCTGGAGACTGTTTCTCATGCTCGCTGTTGGGGAGAGCTGTGTAAAATACAATAACAGATACAAGTCTTGGTAATATGCCTGGACACTATCCTTGGCATGTTGCAGCATTGTTAATAATAACTATAGATATATGATAACTATAGATTTATCCATAACTGGATGAAAAATTATTTGTTGAGGGGTTGTGAACTTACTATACCTCTTTTCCACTGACATGAACATTCCAATATTGACCAGTATTTAACTGCACGGTGAGCGCATGGCAGCGAATCCTGTTTTGGATTTGCAACGCACTCACCGTGATTCACCGCTCCCCACTGTTCGCCGCCAGCCTGCCCTATTCAGGCGTCAAAGGCTCACTGCCCCTGACGGCGAAAATGATCCAATCCGGTGTGCCCTGTGTCCCGGCTCTCTCCCCTCCTGCTCTCGCTGTTGCAGCTGGGGCTGCACTGCCAGCTGAGCGGAGAAAATAAATAAAAATATTAGTGGTGCTTGGAAAGAAATAAAATTAGCAAGATCCTTCAAATAATAAAAAAATGACATGTAGACTCCCAAAAATGAATATAAAACATTTATTTTATAAGTACAAATTACAGTTCACCTAAAAAAAAATGTCAAAAGCAGAACGGAGAACTTAAAAAAAAAAAAAAGTGAACACAGTTCTCCATTTTGCCATTGAATACACTTTCGGCGAACTAGGCAAATAACCCCATAGAAATACAACAGCGAATAGCAGCGACTATGAAACAGTGAATTGGCCGGCATTCACTGTTCGCCGAAAGCAAACAGTGAATGCCGGCCAATTCATCGTTTCATAGTCGCTGCTATCATTGAATACGTTGAATATCCTTTTCAGTGAAAAAATTCACCAATTCACCAAAAAAACAGCCCTGTTCACCAAAAAAAAAAAAGGTGAATTGAGTATTTAATATTGCTCATTGTATGTGAACCCTGGATTTAACAGTGGCAGCAGCACAACCCAGGTCCAGTGACCTAGGAATCTAACCCTGGATCTGGGTATGGCTTAGTGTAAGTGGGTAACTTGGGTCAATCCTACCCGTTAACAGCTTAGGGAAAGCCGGCTCTTGATGATGATCTCATATTCAAGTGCCGACGTTGTACATGTGTGATGGTGTCATACCGGGAGTAAGCCAGGTACAGCCACTTGTCTTAAAGAGGTTTCCGCCTATTTGCATGTGATATATTGCATACAATCCCAGCCAAGCCCGCCCGGCTGCAGAAGCAAACAGGCAGATTGTTTCTGCAGTAGGTGTGACTCACAGGCTCTGGTGTGATGCGCATGGGACTGCTCATCGGACCTGCTGTCAGTCACATGCAATTTGAACAGTTTTCATGCGATTGCGGCAAGCAAAGTGCCCAATTTGCATGTAAGTCCCACTAGTGCAGTGGTGTCAAACTCATGACCCTCCATCTGTTGTGCAACTACACATCCCAGCATGCCCTGCCACAGTTTTAGCAATCCATTGTATAAAATATGTGGCAAGGCATGCTAGGATGTGTAGTTCCACAATAGGTGGAGGGCCGTGAGTTTGACACCACTGCACTAGTGTATTGGGGCCTTTAATGAGATTTTTGTATTGCATAACACATTGCTGGCCACTTTCATAATATGGTTGAGGTGGTACTATGTGGTACCATTCATAGCTGCTGCAGTTTTGAATGCTGGATTTATTGGGGCAATGATATTAAACACTTAATATGCATGTTTCTGCATTTAAAATTCTTGACCTTTTTAAAGCCGACAGGCTTTACTTTCAGCAATAAATCTTAATGCTCTCTGTCTATGGAAAGCAATATATCCATGCACAACAAATTACTCTTGAGGAAGGAGTCCTCCTCTTGCATATATCCAGGATGTTACTTGCCAGGGTCACCGAGTGAGGGGGGGGGGGGATGTTTTTAGGTTTAGCCTCCCACAAATGTTTACTCCTTGGAGGTCCCCCAACTATGCAATGCCGGGTGAAGGCTCTCCCCAATTGTCTCTACCATGACATTTGCTCTAAATTCCTGGCTTTGGCCTCCATCACGTGTTGTGGCCTAGAATACAGCACTCGCAGCATAATACTGCAGCAGAGAAGACATTTTCATTGGTCATGTCCTTCACCTTGCCAGAGGAGCATGGATTAAGCTCTAACACACTTACTTACATATATATTAGGTACTAGTAAGCCCGCTCAAAGCAAAAGCTTTGAAAGCTAGTCTGCTTCCTTCTGTGTTTGTGCATGTGTGAGAAAGAGATGTAGTTTCACTCTCTGGCAGCAGATGGCAGTGTTTTCGGAGACTCACAGACACGAGACATATATAGATGATGATACTGGCAAACAAAAAATGAATTCAACCAAACTTAAACTGGCAAAACATCAGACCATCTTTTAATCAACAGTCTAACTAGTTTGATTATCTGGCAATTGGAACGAATGACAATCAGCTCTTTGCTCCCAAACACGGGAAAACAAACAAAAACTGTTGTTCAAATCAGATTTAACCAACTTGAATGAACAACCTTTTTTGTCTGTTTTCCATTGTTTTGGGTAAAATTGTTGTCATTTGTTCCCATCATTCCTACCAACTACTTGTTGGTGTAGCTTATTGCGGCACAACATGATTGGCTGGTCTGAAGAATATTTCAGCCATATCTTTTGTATCTAGTAGACAATACGCAGAAAAATAAAATTTACGACAGTCGTTTACTTGGCATATTGTTTAAAATATCATCTTATGCACCTTTAGATTTTTCTGTAAGTTAAGGCCCATACGCACTGACCGATTTTGAGGTGAAAGCTCAAGCTTCCCAGTGTGTACAGGCCAACAGTGAGCACTCCTGCATCATCCCCATCCGCCGTGGCTCATCTGCTGGTATTACCTGCAGATGAGTGACAGTGTGGACAGCTCTCCATAGTGTCCTGCTATGGAAAGTTATCCGCCCTGGGAAAATCACAGAGAAAGGTGAAAATCTTTGTGTCTTTTCAGCCCAACAATTTTTCCCATTACCGCTGTCCATACAAAATTGCCCATCTTGTAATCTTTAAGGTGCCCATACACTAGTAAGATTTATCTTCAGATCTGTCTGGTTGGAACAAAAACATGGTTATGGATGAGTGACAGTTTGTCAGTTTTCCAGCATTTCCAAGCAAATGGTCAACTGTCATTTGCTCTCATCCATAACCATGTTTTTGTTCCAACCAGCCAGATCTGAAGATAAATCTGCGTGTATGGCCACCTTTAGCTTTAACAAAAACCAATAATCACTGATGGTTGCTATCACGGAAGTATGAGAATAAGTTGGTGGAGCAGGTTTGGTGCATCATGTTATTCTGTGCTGCTTCGCACAGGAGCTGTAGACACATCTCATTTATGTGTTTTTCACACATAGTCCAGGCATAATCACATGCTGATTAATTTTAGCAACAAAACAGATTTTGTTTTCCTTGTTTTTTCCTGCAGCAATGGTTCCTGCTTCGGGTAGCTTTACAATATAAAAATACAAATGATATTCTTCTATTATAAATAGGAAAACAAGCCAAAAGCAGAGTTGACGGCATGTCAGAAAAACAATGTTTTTTCCTGTGATTGACATCAATATAAATCCCTTTAAAACACTTTGGCTGAAATTCACAAACAGATGTGTTTTGTGGCGTACAGCTTATCTATAAATCTGTCATTAAGTAACCAGCAGTATTTATTGTTTTGGAGAATATTCAAACCATTGTACAAACTGACAGTTAATTGCTGTTTGAGTTCTAGGAAAGGTTATGTCATACTTTTTTTATACCCTGCTTTGTGAGTGCTTGATGACCTTGCGTAGAACTAGAACATAAAGGTTGCCTCACGCATCAGTGTGCAGGAGGGTCCCCTTGGCAATCCTACTATATGAGACAGAGCTGTTTATCATGTGTGAGGGCCTTAAGGCAAGAGGCGCTGGGTGATCTCAGTCCTGCTGCATATACCTACAGTATACAGCTCTTCGGTCATTATTTTGTCATTTCTGTTTAGTTTGTTTTAAGGCAGCAGTATATGCCACTCAAATCAGTATTAATGTACGTGACCCATATCAGTCTTTCAGAGCCAAAATATTTCTTACTGGACTGAGGTATCGCATGCAGCCTCACAGGTGACCTAACCCGGCAGTTAGAGGTAAATGGCATTCGATATGACATTTTCACAATTTATAAGCCCGATGAGAGGAAATAGCATGGAAAGGGCCATATCGTACTTGTGTATGAGTTTCACAATCTTTCGATTTTGTTTCTATCGTTAGATCAATCCGTGTCACATACTTTTTATGTTTAGCCAGAGATTAGGCAAAGACTGTATAGTTTAATTCACTAAAAGAGTTTATTTTATTTTGTGGTGAGATTTTACCCTTTGGCACAGATTTCTCCACCTGTCTGCATAGCTAAATGCACTTTTATAGAGCATACACACGGTGAGATCTGCACTATTTTTCTATTCGATTTTGCTTATATAAGCAAAGTCGAATAGAAAATCGAATGGTTATTCTACATTCTATGCAGAATCTATCCCAATGAGCGCTCCCGTGTAGTGTAAATCGAATAAAAAAAATAGTCTTATAATACTATATAGTGCAAATCTAATGTCTAATATTCTTGGCAGCCAATACTATATAGTGCAAATCTAATGTGTTCACTGCAGCATTCCATTCGATGTCATCTCCTGCCTGAAGCCAGTGTTGTTCTAATAGCAAATCGAATGCACATCAAATGGAAAATCAAATAGAAAATAGTGGAAATCGAAAAGGAGTAGAAAGAACATTTTTCAATAGTCCATATCTAATAGAAATCGAATAAAAAACTGAATCGAACTGTGTGTACGCTCCTTATGTTTGTCCGGAGGTCTCCTGAGAGTGGGGAGGTGGAGGCACTTCCATGTGTGTTGGGACAAACTAGATGTACTGGACACAAGTCAAAGGGGTTTTACTCTGCAAATCTGCTATACTTTGTAAGTGAGACTCTCTCTCTGATTTTTCTTTCAATCTGCCACTGGACAGTGCTATTCTACTGCTCATTATAGATAGTGTATCCTTTTACCTCCGAGATACTAATAAGGCTCTTTCAGACTGATTCAGATGCAAACACATTGGTGACATTAACACAGTTGAGCGAGTATTGGCTGAGTGCACATTCGTACTTTTGAGTAATGGATTGCAAATGAAAGGAGATGGCCATTTTGTAGGAGGTAACAGGAGTGGTGGCATAAACGCAGACGTGTTGAAGCTGTTTGCGGGGTGTAAGTCAGCCTACATCTTAAGATCTTGTACACAGAAAATATATATGGCACCAGCATCTCTGGGCCTTTGTTGCAAGATGTTAGAGTCAGTCAGATGATCAAATATCAAAGGATCTGTGACCATCAATGGCGATGAGAAAGGGGAGGGGGGGGACTAATTACCTAGGTGCGGTTGCTGGAGAAGTGGGGTCGTCACCATTTGGCCATCACCATGTTGCCGGTGATATCTTTGAGAGGGTGGCACAGCAAATTGAAAGCTAAGCAGAGTCTTTCACTCTATTGGCCAACGTCATCTACCCAAATATCACTGGGATAGATGGTGCTGGTTAAGTTGCTGCTTCTTGATCAAGTATAGAAGGGTATGGGTGCCGTCACAAATGCACCTGCCCCATTTGTGTTAAAGGCAAAGCTGCCCGCAATCATTAAATATTTACAGCCATAGCCACGCCCACTTTTGATTGCACGCTCCCCTCTTCCCTGGGGCCCAGGGTGTGCTTCTAAGCCCTGAACAGCCACTGCTGCGTTTGTGCATGCAGTAGCTGGTATTAATGAGGCTGCCGGCAGTATTCCCGTATTTTTACAAATATTTACTTACGATAGTTTCCTGTACAGCGCAAGATATTTCCCCTGTACTTTACAATTGGAAACAATAGTGATATAACAAAATCCGGTAATTACAGACATGTCCACCTTCGACTATCGACCTAATGCCTAGTATCAACCTTCCGACCCTACACCTATTTCAGATGTCGACCCAATACATGTCGACTTAATAGAGCCAACCTAATGACCGTATCCCCATTATTGGGTAATATGTTTCAGGAGAATTGATGATTTTAGCTTATGAAGGAAAAGTAAATAAGTGTTAGGAGTTTACCTTCTGTGTGTACTGGCGGAAGACTTAAGGGAAAATGTAAAAAGTTGTCACTAGATAGAAAAAAGGCCCTCTGGGAATCTCCCTATAAACCTTGTGTGCTGCGCTTACCTACAAAGCATGTTTTGTTTTGACAGTTATTAGCTGGGGAATTTCATGTGCAGAGCTAGCAAGCTTTGGGCATGTTAAATCCACATGTCAAGTGTTGGATTGCTGACTCCCATGCATACATAAAGGGATGTCTCTGATATTCTATTGTTCATGAATGGTAAACATCTTGTGTTACTGTAGAAGTCAGAGAAAATAGAGAAATGAACTAAAATGTGGAATCTTAAATGTAACATATGAAATTGTAACATAATACTCGTGGGACAAAAAAAAGCAAAGCAGACTATAGGGCGATTGGTGGTTATAATTGTCAGCAGCACATGAGGAACAAGGGGCTGGAGTTTTATTTCGGAGAATACAAAGGCAGGCCAATGGAGGGAAGGCCACTGCGTAACAGAGTGCTGCCTCCGTAGATGCTGTGTATTGCCAAAGCTTATTGTATGGAACCAAATGCTGATGTCCGAGTCCATGCTGCCTGTACTATTACTGCTGTTCCATCTCTGTGACAGGCTGGGAGTGTGACCTCATTCTTCCAGTCTGGTACTGTAAAGGGAGGAGCAGCATTGGTGAGTAAGGCAGTGTGCATTTTGGGTGCACTCAAGTTAATTTGAATAATTAAAAACACCCCTTCGTAATCCTAGCTAGCCAGTGAAGGAGCTTGGTGTGGGGATTCAGAGGTAAAAATAAATCAAACAGTGATTGTTATATATGTTGCACACATAATGGTAACATTTGCCCCGTATAAGTCATGCAGTAAGAGAACGGGCAAGTCGGGAATATTGCCGCCTTCTATAGGGAGATGACCTACTGGATTGGCAATAGTATTTTGCTATAATACTTTTTAATGTTAGAAGAGCATTTCTAATAAAAAGCTTGCTGTCTGCTTGACAATTTAAAAGTAAAGGAACCAATACACTGATCAAATTGGCCATTTTTCACGTGATTCTGACAGGCCGAGAAAACGGGTGAAAAGTGGCCATATTGTATGTGTTTGACATCCCATCCGATGCGCACTCCCGTGTGAATCAGGTCAGACTAGGAGGTTGCATGTGCTGCAGATGAGTGAAACGGGAGGAGCAGCCATCAGTGCACATTGCTGTGGCTGTTTAGCACCTGCAATGTATCGCATCCGATAAATCAGGTCCGACTTGTGCCTCCGACAAGACGGACTAGTGTATGGGGACCTTACACAGAACAAAGCAGTGGATATCATTGCACAGCTTTGTTCACTGAAAACAGTGAGGTTTTAATATGTCACTTCCTCAAAAGTATTATCGGAGTCCAGGAAAGTGGTGTTCTTTAAAAAAGTAAGAGCATTACTAAACGAATGGGGCAAATTAGTAAAGGGCAATTGAAAGATTAAAAACAATTGGAACGTATACTGCTGTAGTCAACATTTAGAGGAAATATAATATACATAGTAAATTTTAAGAAGAAACGTCCACTAACCTCCCCCAAAGACTAACCCTCTGAACCAAAAAAATAAAAGTACACACAAAAATGGGCAGACTTAATGGACCCATATGGACTTTTTTTATGCTGTAAATTTCTTTTTGTATCATTATTAAACTGATGGTCTCATAATGGTACAAAAACATCCAGAAACATAATTAGCAGAGATAAAATTTGACCAACCAGCCACTGTAACCAGTCTGTAACATGACAATAAATAGCTGATTGGCTGGTAATTTATCTCCCTACAAGTATATAAACCCCATAGGCTTGGTATATTATATGTTTTACTTATATACAACGGAAGACCTGTCATTCACTCTGTTACAAACAAGAGTATACAAGTCATTTGATTGTCCTATTCCTTATGTCACCACTAGGAGGCAGTGTTGCTCTTTTATTGGCTTTAGCAGTGCTGGCACCCTAAATTTATTGTCTTGAAAGCAGCATTCAGAATCAATTGTGAAGTCGGTAGCTGTGGGAAATGCGAAGTGTTTACATTTCTAATCTGTGCCTAACAATGGTCTTCTGTTGCACTTCTAGCAAATGAATTCCTATTCATCAAACCAGGGCAGAGCACAACAGCAAGCGATTTAACCAGTGCAAGCCTAGAGAGATCAGCCGAGCATCACAGCTTCATTCTCTGCAGACTTCTCTAGCAAGGAAGGATCACAAAGTTATTTTGATCTCCTTAGTCTGTAGTGTCTGTTAGCAGGCTTCAGTGTATATCTCCAGTATCTGCAAGCAGCTTTATCTTCCTGCTAGACACCACAATATCCTCTACCAAGACAGACCGTATCCAACAGTCCCCTTGATAAAACTGTTTTGCTTAGGTGAATGGGTTAATTTGCCTCTTTAAGGATTCCGCCTGAGAACAATATTTTTGCTCTGCATAAATCACTTTTACAGCAACATCCAGGCCTGTTCTGAGCATTGCAGGACTGATCCTATTATAGAGCAGGCAGTTGAATTCTATTTTCTGTGATGCTTTTAAAGCTCCTCCTTTTAAGTAGGAATTTATGGCATGGTTTTTATAGAATGGATTACACAAAAAGACAGAATACTCCTTGAGGACACAGTTGTGACCTTTTGTTACTCCATTGCTATTAATCACATGGAGGAGGGAACTAGCCTGAATGAAGTCTATATGGAAATGTTTGCCAATTACGTTTCCGGATGCGGAGACCCTAACTGGTTTTATGTGGGAAAGGGCACTTTTTATGTAAAGCGTGTTGTGTTTGGCAGGGCTTTGCCAGCTCAGTACATACTGTGGAATCGAAAAGGTTCTGTAAGCTAAAGTGAAACATAAATACATAGAATTGTCGGCAGATGTACGTGCACGCAGTTATGGCGCCTACACACAGCGATTTACGGACATTTACTAAACAATCTTACTAGATCGCTTAGAAAATGCCTCTATGCCGCTGGGTGTGTAGAGGCATAGCGATGCGCGGGCCACGCTTGGCTATCGCCGTGCGATTAATATCCAGCTAGCTGGATATATCTAGTAATCGCCACGGTCAGGGCCAGTGTTCTCACCGAAAAGCAATGTCCCTGACAGGTCGCTCAACGGCACATTGCTATACAGAGATAAACTGGAGATAAAGCGGAGAAAAGGTAAAAGGAGATAAAGCACCAGCCAATCAACTCCCAACTGTCTTTTTCAAACACAGCTGATTGGCTGGTGCTTTATTTCCTTTTACCTTTTCTCCGCTTTATCTCCAGTTTATCTCTTCTCCAAGCTTAATAAATCTGCCTCTGAGTGATCTAGTATCGCTCAAAACGTTCTTGCAGCACATCTCCCAGTGTGTATGCCCCATTACACACCAGGGTTCATTTTTGTTAGAAGCTAATTAAGCTACCCAAATGGTTTGGGAAGCAAACGGGAATTGAACTGGGGACATCAGTGCTATGCGTCCATAATGCTAACCAATACACCTGCCATCGGCCCTGAGATTGGCCTAATTACAACAATAGTGAGGTATTTGCGCACAACGGGCCTGATTCAGCATGGATCGCTACATTGAGAAATCACGATCCAGTGGATTTATTGAACTACTGCGCATGCACACCTGCAATTTGCTAATTATTCTGATTTTCTGCAGTCCCATTTTGATTGACAGGAATTTAGGGGAGGAAACATGGTGTTTTGTGCGATTGTCCAAACGTAGGGTGTGCCAAGGTGTTTTTTTGGGGGGCTTTCCTTTTGACGTCAGCGATGAGCACTTTCCAGCCTGTTGCTTTAGCAGAATTGTGTATGCCTTTGGCTGGCGCAGTGGAATGTACTCTTGTTCTGGTTTTTGCGAATGTATCACGCCATTTCTACAATGGGTGTTTTTTTCTGGGCAGCAACTATTGATTGTAGCAAATGCTTTTTCACAATTTAGTAATACATGCTGAATCAGGCCCAATTTTCTAGACCAGGGAGGTGATTCTGGTTGGTTTGCAAAAGCAAACTCCTTCTTTAATGGACAAAACCATGTGCACTGCAGGTGGGGCTGATGTAACATGTGCAGAGAGAGTTACATTTGGGTGATTTGTTTTGTTTCTATGCAGAGCAAATACTGGCTTCTTTATTCTTACACTGCAATTTAGATTTCAGTTTGAACACACCCCACCCAAATGTAACTCTCTCCGCACATGTTGCATCCCCCCCAACACAAACACACATTACAACAGAGAACAGTCATAGGAACATTTGGGCATTTTAAGATAAATCTATGAAACTATCATTATCACAGTTTTATTTAAAGAGACCATTATAATCGGAGCAAGCATTACACTGAAAGAGATTTAGGCTTAAGGCCCCCACAACGTTTCCCCATGCGATCCCCCGTGAGCAGGATCGCATGCGGTCTTTTTAAATGCGATGTATCGATGCCAGGTTCTTTGGCCCGATACATCGGACCGGATGAAAACAGGCCAAATCGGAGCGGTGTACCAGGGCCTTTACACATTCACATAGCCATACCTCTTAACTTTGGTGCATTGTAATTCGAGACCTATGCGCTCACCTAAAAAGGGTATGTGGCTTCAGCTGGAAGAGGGTGGAGCCTCACAATATCCCTGCTCACATCACTGTGAGGGCATTCCCAGCACTTTCAGAGATGCTGGGCTGCCCCCAGGCTGCTAGAGTAGTGGTGTGTGCTCCCCCAATCATGGATACTGTTGCCATTACTGTGGCAATAGATGCTCTCTTGTAACAACATCTGAGCTTCCATTCATAACACCCAAGCCTTAGTAAAAGTAGCAGTGTTAGTTTTTCATGATTTTTTTTTTTAAACTCTGACTTGATCATACTTTACCATCCCAGTGGGCATTGAGGGAGAATCGGCGTGCCTGAAGCATGGCAAGCACAGGGGTACACTAATACGGTGTCTATGTCGACCTACACAACGAAAACCGTGGAAATCTTATGTTGACCTTTCTCCATGTCGACCTTTTGCATTTTTACTTTTTCATGTGTCGACTTCTGCCTGCTGACCAATAGTGGTCGACTTCATGACTGTAGACCTAGACACTGTCCACACACATTCTAGATATAGTTCTCTAAGCAAGGAATGTGGAGCACATAAAGGGAATTAACTGCGGCACATTTTCTTGGTCACCGTAGTATCAATATGTGTATTGGTATAGGCCTATGCAGTAAAAACAATGCACAAAAGTTATGCATTGCAATAAGCAAAGTCACAGTTTTGCTGTTAGGGCAAGGGCGTAACTACCATAGGTGCAAGGGGTGCAGCTGCTATGGGGCCCAGAGCAGAGAGGGGCCCATCTTTGCTGTCTAATTATATGTATTACATACATTTATCACAATCAGTTGCTAAATAGGGGGCCCTTACAAACTTTTGCTATGGGGCCTACGATTATCTAGGTACGTCTCTGTGTTAGGGCATGCTAAAGCTGTGGCTAGGCATGCTGGGAAGTGTAGTTCCACAATCGCTGGATAGCCTCAGCCTGCCTTTTGTACACATTCTGTTGGGGGAAATTTGGCTTGTCCATCTGATGAGTAAACCCTTCATGGACAGAATAGAGTTTAATAGATATTTTTTCTACTCAATGTGACTTATTATTATGGAAATGTAAGAAAGCACAAGGTGTCCTGACTTGTCTGCTGACCACGCCAGCTGCTGGGAGCCCTTATCAGTAAACGGGTGGAAGCACAGTCCTGTTAGTTTTGGCTGCTCTTGAGGAAGCACAGATCAAGTGCAGGATCCACCTAGTCTTCCTGCCCCCAGTGTGTGAGAGCTGCTGGTGTAAGAGAAATGACTGTGGTAGCATTTATTACTCCGTAAATGTGTGTGAATGGGAGCGCCTCTCCTTTCCTGATGGGCAGAAGTGGATATGCGTCGCAGCTTTCGTTCATGAGCTCAAGCTTTTTTCTTTTTCCTTTTCTACTTGAAAGATAAAATCACCTTGGCAACAGAAATAAATCACATTTATGTTATAGGAAGTTGGACTGGGCTCAGGTTACAGATGGTGCTTCATTTGTGGAAAGCAGTTTTGACATTGAGTTAAATTAAAGCTTGCTAATGTAAATTTTTAGAGGACCAAAAAAATATTCGCTGACCTTAACCAGTTTGTTGCTGGGCCAGGCACACGGAATCCCAGGAGCAGGGCGGGAGAAACATCCCCTGGACAGATCTAATTGGAGAACTCTGATGCTGTATACACTTGTTATGGTATTGTGGAGAAACTTTTTAACACCAGGGTTGCCGACCCTCCCGGAATTCCCGGGAGTCTCCCGAAAATCTGGTCCCCCTCCCGGCCCCCCCGGAAGTGTGGGGAACCCTCCCGGAATCTGGGAGACCTCCCTGAGCCCCCCGAATCGTGGCATGTAAATGCCGCAATCCGCAGGTCTCAGATGAGGGTGCGGAGCTAAAATGGCACAATCGTGTCATTTTAGCCCGCCCCCTCCATGGAGATCAGTCATTTCTCCTATTTTCCATAATGGGGCGGGGCTTAATGATGTCACAGTCAAGCCCCGCCCCCCGATCGGGTAAGGAAAGTCTCCTCTTCGGGCTTCTCCCGGAGAGGAGCATTTAAAAGTCGGCAACCCTGGTTAATACATCTACTTGTGTACTGTAGTTTGCTTTACTTACAGAGCTTCTTGTTCATCGTGTTCATATGTTCTACTCCAGGAGTCAGAGAACTTTTTAACCTTTTACCCCAAAATATATTTAATTACGCCAACGTTAACCCCTTGATTTGAAACATATAATTGTAATACACACTGAATCAGGCCCACAGTACAGTGATAATATGTAAGGCTGTGAGAGTTATGCACATTAATACAAACAGGAGTGAATACAAAAGAGTCCGCGTCATTGACATATACATGGTAAAAGCAGTGACTTTTTTTTTTAATTATGCTGCATATTAGGTGTTTTATCACAGCAACATTGAAAACGAACTAACAGCGTAAATGAAGACAAACAGCGGCTACTCTTCAGGTTTTGAAAATGCTTTTAAATACAACAGACGTTTCGGGCCGCACACAAGCCCGTTTTTCAAGGTATACAAAAATTCTCTCAGTCAATCAGTGGCTGGCCAGCCTTTTCAAAATGTTTTTTTTTTTTTAAATTCAGCAGCCGCTTCCCGCCCTGCCAGCACATTGTGAGTGCTAAAAAACATTACTGGTAAGTCATAGTCCACGTGGATGGTAATGTATGAAAGAGTTAAAAAAGAAAAAATGAAGTCTAGAAAAACCCAATGTTGACCATAAGCAGTAAAATTAGAATTACTATTAACGTATCTGCGGAGTTTACCAATGGCGGTAAACGTGTCAACTTTCTTTTATGGAAATCAGTGTGACGGGTATATGAAGCATAAAATTAAATTTTCAAGTAAACGTGTGAATATTTTATAGTGAGTCTCCAGTTGTGCTAAGGAGCCTATAACTCAGGATTAAGTATTGATTTTTTTATGTTTTGTTAATTTGTCCATTTTATAAAGCACGAAGATGTGAAATTGCCAAATTTACACAATTCTGTCTATGGTGGCTATTCTATTTTAATAATAGAGAGTTTTGTTGCATTAATGTAAGAAACATTTAGTGCTTTTTGTTGTTGTTGTTTTTTGTCTTTCACATTACACAATTATATATCTACTAATATTACAAGGAGTGAATACAGGTTGAGTATCCCTTATCCAAAAAGCATCGGGACCAGAAGAATTTTAGATAACGGATTATTCCGTATTGCAGAATATTTTGATATTTCAATGAAGTATCTTGAGGTATCTTACATTTATGTTGTACACACACCAAACACATAAAGTACATATACATATATTGTATTTGTGCATAAAACAAGGTTTCAAAACATGAAACAAAGTTTGTGTACTATCTCAGGTACTGAATTTAAATGCCAAGCAATCATTATCTTGCACATATTTAGTGCAGTTACATACTGTATAATGTCCTCTGTAGTGCCAGTTACAGATGTCCCCAGTAGTGCTTTTATCTTTTTTTTCACTTTCTGGAATGTATGGTTTTCGGAATAATTTGGATAAGGGATATTTGGATAAGGGATACTCAACCTGTACATTGTTGTACTAGGATATACAAACGTAATATACTGTACAATTCCATGTTTTGTCTTTTTTTCACATCTTTGACATGGCTACAGCTTTAACATCTGTTTACTTTTATTACTCTTGCAATCTCAGTGTTTGCGAAAAACGAGCTCCTATGATGAGCAGGCTGACCCCAAGGGGCGTGTTTTGGTCATGTATTGTAATGTATTTTCAGGATACCTATCCATTGCATATCAAACAAAATGAAGCTAGAGATCAGAAAACGCGATATCACTAGAGACATAACCAGACATTTTGGTGCCCTGTGGCAGAAAAAGAATTCAAAACAGTGACCGTATATGTGCCACAAAATATAATGGGGTGGCTTCAGTGGGAAGGGACATTGCTTCATAGGGAGAGCCCTGGATACTGCATAGTACCAATTTATATTACACCACAGACTAGTGTTTGTTATTCACAAGACAATACACAATAGTACCCCTTATGCACATTACACCACAGCAGAGCCCCTTATGCACAATTTGCCAGGTAATGCCCCTTATAAACATTATGCAAGAGAGACACTTATACACATTATACCAGGTAAAGCTGCATATACGCCTTATTTATTTATTAACAGTTTCTTATATAACGCATACATATGCCGCATCGCTTTACCGAGAATACAAATCAGTCCCTGCCCCAGTTGAGCTTATGCCATATAGAGCCCCGTATACACGTTATGCTACGTCCCCTCCGCTTCATTCCTTCTTTTTGACATCAGCCCCCCATCTAGTATGCAACACAGAAGTGACTCACTATTAGCCAAATGTAAAAGTACATTAACATTTTTGAGGCTTTAAAACCATGCTTATTTCTGGTAATAGCCAGGATAGTAACAGCTGATTCTTTATTGCCTGTTTCATGAAGAACTACGTTTTTGTATAAAAGTCAGAAAGGTCTGGAAACCGCTTTGGGAATGAGAGTTTATAGTGTTATAGCTACAAAGTATATAGGGTTATAGATATGGGGCATAGGGGGTACATACGATTATAGGTATGGAGGTAATGGGTACATAACATAATTATGGAGGTGAGGGTATATAAAAACTAACAGATAAAAAAAAAAAAACATGTTGACCTTTCCATGTGTCAAACATTCTCACATGGCCCTTTTTACATGTCGACACTATGCATGTCTACCTTTTGGGATCGGCTTTGCCACTGTCAACCTTTTCACTATTGACATATTGAATAAAACCCAGTATTGACATGAGTAAATGTCAACAGAAATAGAATGTCAACAATATGTGTGTTCTGGTGCAGCACTTTCGTCCATGCTGGTGGATCACTGGTGGCATATTCTGGGTCAAGTGGTCACATGATGGTACGATTCAACTGTCATCCAATGGTTGTGACTGTAACTAATGATATCCCCCTAGTGCCTAACCCTAACCCCCTGCTCCAGCAGCCTTACCTTAACCACAGCCTAAACCTAATGTTGGTTTTCTGAAGAATGTTGACATTTGACATGTTCACATTGTGAACATGTCAACATTCTGCAGAATTCAACATGTTCCATGCTGTGGTGTCGACATTGTGGTGTTGGCATTATGAATGTTGACATTGTAATTGTCTGCATGGTGACTTAATGCCCTCTGACACAAGTTATTTCAAGTCATCATTACATTTATAATGTATCTCTGAAAGATCTTTCATGTATATTCAATGTGTCCTCCCACATCATTGGTGCTGCAGCAGCATCCGACAGTCAAATCCCATGAGACTCTGCTAGCGTTGAACAAGATTTTTGATTAAAATGTGTATTCGTTGCAGAAGTTGTGTTGCATACATATAAATTAGACACATATAGAGTTGTGATTAAGGTGCAATTTCATCAAAAGATATGCCCAGTGCTAGCATAATTTCACAGGATCTGGAGGCTCACTCATGCCAGATATCTTGCTCTGTGTGGCCTATTGAGACAAAGGACCTTATTCTGTTCGACACACAACGCTGCAAATTTCTCAGCATTATGTGTGGACTAAATACCTCCCGCTGCCCACAGTGAGTACCCCCCACCCCTGCACACCGTGATTCCATACACAGCTGTGAGTGGATGATTTGCATAATCATCCGTTTGCAGCCTTGGGTGCGGGGGAAAAATCATCCGATGGTCTCCAGCGCTCGCAGATCTGAAACACCTCTGTGGTGTTTCAGATCTGCAAGCGCCCTGTGTGGGAAGCAGTTGGGCAGCTAACATCCGCTGACATCAGCTGCCCGCCCCCCGTACCCGCATCACCAGCTCATTTGAATGGTAACGCCCATGAAATGCTGGGCATTCCCATGGGTTGTGCCCCCCTGCTGCCACCCCATGCCCACCACATCTACTGATAGGCAGTAGTTTGCCTTGCCCTCTCGCACCCAGCATCTGCACATTCGCAGAAGTGTACATGCGCAGACGCAAAATATTGGTCCCCTTGCGACTACGCGGGTGACCGATTTAAATTACAATAATCCCCTAAATGTATGAGGACACCTCTGTAGGTGAGATTTAGCGTAGCACCGATATACTTTCTTTATTGGTCTGAATGGTAGATATGCTTAATATTAGTTATTTCTGCTCTACTTCTTATATTTTATTTTTGAAGTTTATTCTTCTTATTCCTCCCATCATCTTTTTGTTGTCCCCTCCCCCTTTATTAACCAATGGCTTAAATGTCATTAGAGACTAATGACTTTGATGTGGAAGGCTGTGACCAATTATTAAATGGGAAAAAGATTTTACAATTTAACCAGAAATATAATCTTGTTAGATTGTAAAATATTTTTCCCCTGAGAAAGTGAGCTACATATATAGTCTTGTACACTTCCTAGGAATATCATGATTGGCGTCAAAGGTTAAAATATGACAGGGTTTATTGATACATCAACATATACATTTAAAAAATCATAAAAGACATGTAAAACACAAAAAAGGGAAATTTTTTAGAAACCCCTAAGGGTATTTGGAGCCAGCAAGTATGGAATATGGCAGGATGCAGTCCGGATTGTGCACCCTGCTTGAGGCTCCAAATATGGGTGCACTTCTGCGCCCAGGAAGAAGAGCACCTAGATGCTCGAAACGCGTCGGAAGTGACTGGTATCCACAACCTGAATCAGGACTCAACCCAGTGCTAAGGTATTTGGAGCCTCAAGCAGGGTGCACAATCCGGACTGCATCCTGCCATATTCCATCTTTGCTGGCTCCAAATACCCTTAGGGGTAAGAAGATTTAAAAAAAATTTTTTTTGTGTTTTACATGTCTTTTACCATTTTTTAAATGTATATGTTGTTGTTTCAATAAACCCTGTCGAATTTTAACCTTTGGTGCCAATCACGGTTGTCACACCTGCTTCCTAAAACTTCCATAACCTGAAGGTCTGAGGGTGACCTTAGTGATAATCGGTAGGCAGCCGGAGTAGGCGTGCAGGACCGAGTACCCCCCAAAAAACCACAACCACTTCCTAGGAATATGTTTAGTGTGAAATGAATCTTAAAGTTTGGAATCCTTTTTTGATTTTATTATTCTATCCGTCACAGACTGGGAATGTTTGCAGAACCATATTAGATTATTTCATTTGTTTATTGTATTTTATTGTACACTCATTTCCATTGTGCTTTACCTGCAGTTAGCATCTCAGGGCATTTTAGCTTCGCATTATGTTTAACAATAACCAAAGGCAGCATTAGTCCCCAAGCATCTTGAACCATGCCCCAAGATTACCCTGTTAACATTTTTCCTTTGATCCTCTGTTCCGGACAAATGTGCACCTCCGGCGCAGTGGCTGACCACAAGTTCTGTGCTCGTGTTTGGGCCTAACCTTAAGTGACTAATTGCTCTTTTAGTGGACTTGATTACAATTTATTTGGTGCCTATAGAATCCACTTGTTGATAGTTGACACAACCCATAATGGCATAACACAGCAGATGTGAGCAGATTGTTAGTTGCTGGCAACCTGTAAATTAAAAAAATGGATATTTGGTACTCCTATCCTTTTGATCCTAATAGGCCAGCCCCTTTTTAAATGAAGCTTCAATCATACAATCATGCAACAGATGGATTGTATGACGGATTGTATGACAGATTGTAAGTACATTGTGTGTACAAAAAACACCGACTGCCGAGGAGTTGAAGGGAAATTGGACACAATCATGATTGTAAGACCAGTCTTTCTGATGTATGGCCTTACAGTCCTGTCTTTTTATTTATTATCAGTTAATTATATAGCGCACACATATTCCGCAGCGCTTTACAGAGTATAGTTGAACATACACATCAGTCCCTGTCCCAGTGGAGCTTACAATCTAGATTCCCTACCACATGTACACACACACACACACACACACACACACACGAAAATAGACATTCTAGGGTTAATTTTGTTGGGAGACCGTTGACCTATCAGTATGTTTTTGGATTGTGGGAGGAAACCGGAGTACACAGAGGAATCACACGCAAGCACGAAGAGAATATACAAACTCCACACATTTAGGGCCATGGTTGGAATTGAACCCATGACCTCAGTGCTGGGAGGCAGTAATGCTAACCATTACATCATCCGTGCTGCCCGCCGATGAGGAGATCCCTGGAGAACCCTCCTTTGTGGTTTAGAGTTGTCTTTAGCTGTAGAAATCCTTATGTGTAATGCCAGTTAGACACCCTGGAGTACCTGTAATTATCTTCTAGGATGTGAGGTACCTTAAATTACATGTGAAATATATCTGGCCATAGCTAACTGTATTTCAAGCTCCCCACATCTCTGCAATAACACCATTTCTAGACAGAAGCAGATCAATTCACATGATGAGGAAAAGCCCTAGGGATCACTCCGTGTAAGTAACATTTATCTTACGAGAATATCTTGCATATCTAGTATCTAGCTACTGCTTATGTAGAACATTTGCGGTGATATGAAGGGGACATGAAGTTAAGAGGGAACAAGTATAAGAGTAGACTGACATATTGATCTGACCTTGTGAATTTCAGAAGATCACAAGTGACCTAGACTCTGGATGCTGGATGTACGGGCATTTCATCCCATGCTGGGTACCGATGTGAGATAATCCACAAACTTGTTTAATTTGAATGGCATACTTTGTTTTCCTGAGTGCCCAACCAATCTATTTTGTATTATATTCTTATATAATGTATGTTTTGTTGCCTCCCCTTCCCCTTTATTATTAATGTTATACTGATTGAGTTCTATTGACTGTATCTTGACATAATTCACTTTTTTACGGTATTGCTACCTCTTCACTGTTAATACATTTTTATGCAGTATGTTACCATGCCTTGTGATATTATAACTCCTCATTGTTTGAAATCACATTTTCTGGAACACTTTTCTTCAATAAAAATAGTTTGAATAGAAAAATAACGTTATCATAGTAAGAAAAAAACACTTTCATAGATTGGCATTGAGGTCTGATATGAGGAAAATGTAAATGAAGAACTGAGAATCACATAGACCTAGTAGAAGTTGAATAATTGTGTAGTGAAACTGGAAATTGCTTTGTTTGAGGCATGAGTGCTTCTGTCAAAGCTTCTTGCAAGTGGTATATTTGTGGCTGACCT
The DNA here is from genome assembly GCF_055691185.1 of Crinia signifera. NCBI lineage: Eukaryota > Metazoa > Chordata > Amphibia > Anura > Myobatrachidae > Crinia > Crinia signifera. The sequence goes on along the minus strand of NC_139217.1, from coordinate 396,812,323 downwards.
TTATCAGAGAGGGAGAAGGTTCACAGTGAGTAGGAAGATAGGCGTGTAGGCATATAGAGGGATAATGTGCCTTTTTGAAGTCTATAATTCTAATATTAGGATACATTTTTGGTAGAAATTTCGAGTTAAAGTAAATTCTGTAACATGAATAAGTTCATTTTACTTTTTTTTTTAATTCACGCATCCAGATATGTCCTCATACACCTAGCTTCAATACGCCATGCAGCGTGAGATGCCTGACCCAAGTGAGACGCACAAATTGGTTTATCAAATTAATCAATGCACTCTTGTGGAGCGATTTTGTTGCATAACCTTGCAAACGCCAGTTTTGTCATCCCTGTCTGTCTGTCGGCCCCTCCCCTTTACAATGTAAGCTCTCATGAGCAGGGCCCTCTTGTGCTTTTCCTTCTCTCACTTAACCCATCTTCGCATTATACTAATATTCGTCAAAACTGGTCCTACTGTAAATGAAATAATATGTTTTGCCATGTTTGCACAGGCTGCACTACATAGTGCGGCGGTTCTGCAACTTGGTATAAGGACTCTTATCTTTGTGTCACGTAAAACTACTGCAGTAGCAGGAATCACTGGTGTTGTAAAATAAAGTCAACAAAACACTACTACAATGGGTCACTGTGTCCTGAGGCAATTGTACTCTCAGCAGCAAGCTGGCAGATCTGTCCTCACTACTCTGCTATAAACCATACTTGGATAATGGGAGAGACTTGGGAGATTGTGCTTTGTTTTGCCCTTTTCTCTGCTTCATGGCATCCAAGACAGCCTACTTTCATAGCCATAATTGCTACAGAACATTTTTAAGAGATTGATGGGCATTGGAAGAGGCATGGATTCTGATTGACATATAGGGGGGAACTGCTAAACATATAAATAGCATGTATGGGTGGAAAATGTATACAGACCATTTATCCATGGACTCGTACTGTGGCTGCCCCCTCATGCTGGTCCTGATAATCTTACACACTTATTTGCCCTTCGGGGATGCACAAGTCATAGAATTTACTCTGTGCTCGAGACTACATGCAAACATTAATTGAATTTTGAAGACTGCTTTTGAATAATCTTTAGTGGAATTGTGCTGTTTTTTTCCCCATTGTCAGATGAACAGCAGACATGGAAGCTTGCATATAGACCATTGATCTCTATGGAGATTAGTTGGCACAGCACACAACACTGTCTTCGCAAGATAGATGACTGAGCATAGACCAGGGAAAGTAGAGCATGGATAATTGGCGGTTGACAGACAGGAAAGAGTAGCTGAAGTCACAGTGGAGTTCCTATAGTCTGTGACTTCTGATGTGTGGGGTCTCATGCCTTGATATGGTCACACAAATAATTTATAGCAGAAGGTGATTACTACTCGTACTACTCAAGGATTCAAAATGAATAATGAAAACCATGATATCTGAGCTATCCAGTTCACTGTAATGGTTTCAGGTATTATTGACCTAGTTCTAGATAGATTAGTAATGTCTGTGTATTTTACATTTATAAATCTGGTATCTACAAATTATTACTATGTTATTATTAGCCATAATTGTATTGGTTAATGCTGTCGGCAGCTGGACCAGTCTGTTTACATTCTGATCCTATACGTATGTCATCTAGATGACCACCAGGAAATGCAACTTCATTATACCACATGCAAGCATCTGTTTTTAAAATGCATATACAGAGCTTGTTAGTACCTTGGTAACTAATGTTTTTATTCCAGCAGTACAAAACAAATTACTATTGCAATAACCCTTTCTAACTTGACCCACTCATGAATGCCAGTACCTGAAGCATAATGTTCCGGTGGTAGGACTGTGTTCAGAATCTACAGTTGCTGTCTGCCATTATCACTGACTGCAATAGTGACATGTTGGACGGGGAGCTATCAATGGGGTGGGATTAGTGTAGAGGTATATAAATTCTGACTGGTTAGCTGCTCCCTTGTCCCTGCCTATGAGTATGGTGCCATTTATGCTCCAGAGGCTGTGCTGTTATACTGTGCTGATGAAGGATGCTCTGTAGGAGGTAAAAGTCCTAGTTCTTGTTCCCTCACTTAGGGTGGCGGAAGCAGCTTAGGCAGCTCACACATACAGAGCACATTATATTGCAGGCATAACAACATACTTGAGAAAATTGGTCTTAGAGAGCGCTAAAGGAACACACCCAACTGTTTTAAATTACAGAAACAATTCTTATATGAAACGTCACCCCCCCCCCCCCGCCCAAAAAAAATGGCCACACAATCAAATTTTAATTGATTATACACTAATTAATTGAATATGGTGTCTATGAAACTGAACGCCAAGATCAAAAGCTTCAAATGTGATAATTAAATAAGGCAACTGCCCCTATGCATTTAGGGCCTTATTCTGGTTCACTCTCAGAGGCAAATTCCTTCTCAAATGGACAAAACCATGTGCACTGCAGGTGGGGCAGATATAACATGTGCAGATAGAATTAGATTTGGGTGGTGTTTTTCTACAAAGTGAGATCTATATTGCAGTGTAGAAATAAAGCAGTCAGTATTTACCCTGCACAGAAACAAAATAACTCACCCAAATCTAACACATGTTACATCTACCCCCCTGCAGTGCACATGGTTTTGTCCATTTGAGAAGGAATTTGCCTCTGAGAGTGAACCAAAATAAGGCCCTTAGGCCTATATGGGGCTTCTTCAGAGCTACTCTTAAAGGTGTTACAAATACCCTTTTGACTGTCTGTAAATACCCTGTTTGTTGTATCACTGTCTCCCTTGTAAAGCGCAACAGAATATGCTGCGCGATATAAGAAACGTAATAAATAAATAAAGTAAGGGTAAATGGGTTACAATAATGGACATGTATAACAATTTACAATCTCATATATACATAACTTATTTCTAGGGATGGTACAATTGAAATCTATACATTGTACATACCAGTATTTAGTAAAAATTATGAAAAACAGTATTCACAGAATGTCACTTTTTTTTTTGTGTAACAGCATATTTGCCTCCTCTCCTGGAGAGTCCGGGAGGTTCCCAAGTGACACTCCGGACCACTTGAAAAAATGGGCACATCTGACCCACTCTCAAGAACCCGCACACTTAGCATTTAACTCTGCCAGCAGGTAGTTCCTCTGCAGCCGAGGGGTACGATGTTGTGAATCGCGTCATCATGGCTGTGCACCCTGCTTGGTAATCTCTTGCAGTGGGGGCACAATGATGCAATATCACTTTTGCTCTGCCTCCCATGTAGAAATATATTAATCTCACCACACGCCCATGTGTCAAGCCACTTTCCCCACTGCTGCCGACTAAATGCAGCTAAACCCTGATCCTAAAATCAGGTGTCAATGTTGTGGCTGACAACATTCTGACACAGTAAACATGTCAGCAATGTCCTTGTGAATGTCAACATGTTCAGCGTTGGCATTCTGAAAATTATAGGCAAATGCAGGGGGGAGTTTCCCCCCTTCTCTTAGTAAGTGCCTTAAATTATGGCAACAATAGCACTGGTATATAATATGATCAGTAGAGCTGCCACCACACCTTGCAGTGTAAGGGACAAAGCGAAGCTGCAGCACATGCCCAGTGTACCAGCTCTTCTACCACATTTACTGTATGTGTGGATCTGAGCCATCAAACATCGCAATGGACCAGAGAGTAGCTGCCAGGAGGAAGAGACAGGAGCCTTACCATGAAGTGGGAGATTATAAGCTTAGAACGTGTAGAAGTGGTTCTATTGTATATATGTTTGTGTATTTATTATGATATGTTTAAACATTTTCTGACCACGTTAAATGTTTGAAACAGCCTATACTAGAGACCATCTGTACTGTTAAATGTTATCCATTGTATAAAAATGTAAATTTTCAGGGCTGTTACCACTCCTCCAGACTTCTGTGCTCCCTCCAATTTGCTGCAGAGTGGGAGGATTGCATTTGGAACCCCCCCTCTAAAATCCTGCATTTGCCACTGAAAGTAACTGCATTTCTTCACTAATGTTGTTAGCATATTTCAGTGTGTAGTTCCACAATGTACAGGTTATCCATAGAGAACTACAATGCTCTCCTCTCTCTCTCTCTCTTTGTCCCATCTTTTCACTTTGCTTCCAGTACCTGCCACTTTGCAGCAAGCATTATTACCAGTCCCTCTATATTGAAATGTAACCATATCTAAATAGAGGTGTAGTTCAGGTTGCAGAACCAGCAGTGAGAAAACCCACTTAAGTATTCAGTATACAGTATATACAGGGTGGGGTCCACTGGAGAAATACGCAATGACACATGCTCTGATAATGTAACAGCCGTCCCGGATACAGCATAAAAGCATCATAGGAGTGAGGGATGTTAGTACAGTATAAGGGCTAAAAAGATTTGTTGCGGCTAACCAAATTCTGCTTGATTTAAACGTGGCTACTGCTCATAGAAATGTTTTCCTCCATCTTCCTTCCTCAGAAGTATTTCATCCAGAGGATCCCATCAAGAATAGCGATAATCACAAGCGGAAATACAGAAATGATTTGTGTAAAATATGTACTGTTATTTAACATGAGATGCACTGTATTTCATAGGAGGAGGACAAGAAGTTACAGAAGAAAGGGACCAATTCTTTGTTTGTTTTTGCAAGAGCACAGCAAGTTCCCCTAAATTCTCTTTATGTGACATTTACTGTGAGAATGTATCAAAACAAGTGTTTGTAAGCCAACTTCTGCGCTTTTAGTAGTTCTGGATTAAAAAAAATTAGTCAGCAATAGAGACACTGGGGAAAGTTTATATACGGTTCTACAGCTCGGCTGCCACTTGTATCCTGGGCTGTAAACTAATATACTAGACTACGATAGGTGCCCTTTATCCCTGGTTTGTTCTGGCTGTTTTATTGGAAGTTTTATAGAGGTGTCGTGATGCAGTAATGTCCGGCATAGCCATAGCAGGGACAGTTGTTTGGTTTTTATTTGGAAATTATTGTAAAAAGACAAAGTGTTCTACCTGCTAGCTTATGATAGGATGGATAAACCTGCTAGTCTGTAAAACATTTCCATTTAACTCCCAAATTGTAAACCTACAACTTTTAAACTGTTCTCTAGAATTGGTCCTTGTCCCTTTTAGTTATGGTGTGTACACACTGTGTGATGTAGCGTCTGCCAATATCGCGTTGATATCGGTTGCTGCCGTGACCCAGCAGGGTTCCAGCATCGGCTGCCAGGGATGGAGGGACAGCGCCCGTTCGGACATAGTAAAAATAGACTATTTCTACTTTTGATCCCGATGCAATGGGGTCACACATCGGGATGGGATGCGGGTGCACATGATGTGATTTTGCACTAAATTGCAATTGATTTTGATTATATAGTAGAAATCAATAGCCCAAATTGCACCGTGTGTACACACAGTGAGATTCAGGCTAATGGGCAATTTTGACTGTTCAATTTTGGATAACTGCAATTAACCCTTTGAGTACCAAGTGAATTTGTCAAAATAGGTGTGAAAATTGCCAACCATATATTTATTTGTTCATTTATAATGACCTGTAATGTTTACCTTTTATATAGAAAACAATCCTTTTTTTTTTACACAACATTTTTTTCTTTGAATTTATATAACAATTGCTGGCATTTTTAACGGATGTTTTGCACATCTCTCACAGAGATGTTTGCGCTCATACGGTTATGGTTTACAATCTTGCTATTTGGCCCTAGGCCAAATACATTTTACAAGTGACATTCTAGATAGACATACAGTACCTGCACAACCATGCGATACTGACGCCGCGGGGCTGAGCATAGGGTTTGCATGCTGCTGAATACTGTGATTTTGGCTAACTTGCTATGAGATTTTGACTATATAGTGAAAATTGATAGCCAAAATCGCATAGTGTGTACACACAGCTTTATGGCCCCCCGATACACTTATCCGACTTTTCATTAGCACAAGTTGGACCAGTTGCCCCTTGAACTCCCCGGGAGAGCTCACTAACAATTTGGCACTTGATGTGCCATATTTACATACAATAAATCGTATGCGATTTTATTGCATCTAAAAAAACTCCCTGGGAACTGGCAGCGGCTGGGGGTAGGCAGCGGAGTCCGAGTGGCGACTGGGAACTAGTAGTGGGATACACCAGGCGGTGGCTAGGTGCGAAGCGCTGCTAAATTTTAAAAAATATTTTGAAAAGACTTGGCGGCTAGTTATTGGTTGAGAGAATTCTTGAACAAAGCCAATGCAGGTGGACATAATGTACTCTGTAAAGAGCACATAGTAGCAGTCTCCAGCGGTGAGAAACACAGCTGCTTAGTCTTTCATCCTCACATGCACTGTACCAGAAGGATGATGCTCTCTGCTATTTATTGAAAGGTGATGCTACAAATGGGGGGAAATGCACTATTTTCTGCTGACAGATGGGCCCATGGGAATATGTAAAAGAGCTTTCAAGACCAAATCAGCTTCTGTTGTCTGATTAGAGACATCTTCTACGGATCAGCCTTTGCACACACTCGGAAAGTCTATAATGCATAAAAAAAAACGCTCTACCGTATGTACTAACACACATGCATCCAACGTTCCCTTCATAGACACGGACAGCATTGGAGGACTCATGTGGAATCCAGTTAGATGTGACAGTGTCAGATGTATTACACATCTTTACCTGCTTGGCTTGTTTGCTTACATCTGTTAAATGTCTATAATTACAAACTTGAGACGGGTTAGCATATGGTCTATAAAACTGCTAATGAGGTCTTGGATGTGAATAATTGTCTATGTTTGTGTTTATTATCTTTATTAAATTAATACAGGTTTATGTAAACACCGTTCTCTGCATTGTAGCCCTGTTCGAACACAAAGCCAAGTTTTAGAAACAATGAAAAATGGGTAACCGGATACGACACAGCTGCACCCACTTTGCTACTAGAAAACACAAATCAAAATAGTCTAAAATAATTTGTCAAGTCTACAAATACTGCATATTTATCATATGTACTAATTTACATGATCTAACCACATACACACACACACACACACACACACACACACACACACACACACACACACACACACACACACACACACACACACACACACACACACACACACACACACCTTGAACATGTCTCTCCATGCTTTTATGTAACATGATCGATCTACTGACTAGATTTTTGCAGCAACAAGGAAATCAACCAATAAAGTGTCTACTTACTGTGCTGTCTGTTATTGTGCACTTTTAACACTGCATTACAATACTGGTTGTAATACCAATGTGCAATGTACAATGCTTATTTTCAGTGATGGCAGATGAAACCATCTATGACTTTTTTCACTGAGGCTCTGATCCTTATTATGCTGCTAAGGGGCTTTCCACAAATATCAACAACCAGAGCAAGCATTTTGCTAATTTCTTTGTACCTCTAGATCACTTTATGGTACTTAGCGTTTGTGATAATAATACATGGTGTCTTCCAGAAGGCTCATTATCACCATGTTTATTTCTCCTATAGAGATACCATATGCTGGAGTCAGAACGGTAGATGCAGAGCTAATATACCTTTCCTGGCACTCTGTGCACCCTCTTATTGCTCAACAAAACTCTTTACAGAAATACATGATTGTACACTTAGCGCATATTGTGTACATGTGCTAACGTATACTCTTTCAAATAAAGGAGGTTATTCAGATCTGATCTGCTACTTTGCAGAGCCCTGTGATTAGATAGTCGTTGCCCAGATAGTGAAAACCTGTACAGTGCATGTCTTCGAATTACTTCTATTGGATCACTGATCGACCGCCAGCTGCACTACTGTGATCCGCATGATTGCACAGACGTTTAATCACTGTGCAAATTCAAAAAAATTTATAAAAACATTTTCATTGATTTTCTTTCTTTATTTATTATTTGGGCCTATCCAGTTGTTAAAGCTGAGATAAAACACCTGCTTTTTGTTAAAAAGTTTATAGTGTCTGCGAAAAGCCACAGATCTGTGTATTTCCCAACCCCGATTACTAGAAAAAGCCAGGTGAAACCAAGTAAGCGCCAGCACGAAGTCTATTGGGATAGTTCCTGGCTACACTAGTACATGTGTTAATTTACTATGGGTAATTAGATACCCCCCATATATGACAATGATTTGTAGAAAGTCATGTTGCATAATCCATATCTATCTCATTTAATAAGTGCCCTGTTAATGAAATATCTTCATTAAATGCAAGAAACAACATTTTCACAGGTAGGAATGATAAGAAAAGTTGTGTACTTTTCCCAGGTCAGTACCTTTCTTATTGCTCAATATCTTTTACTCATTATTTCTACATAATTCAGATTCACGGAAACATAATGATCTATATTGTCAGAACGTATCGGTCAAGGTAATCGTTATTGCAGGGTTAGGCTGAGGGGAGGGAAAGGTTAGGGTCAGGTTGTGGGGAGGAGGGGGGGTGGGGTGGGGTTAGTTAAGGCACTTACAAAGGAGGGACGGGTCATCTGTACAGTATGTATCCCCCTCTCCCTCATTACAAACACTGATCTCTCTCTCTCTCTCACTCTCTCTCTCTCGCTCTCTCTCTCTCTCTCTCTCTATATATATATATATATATATATATATATATATATATATATATTCTAGATAGATAGATATATATAGATATATATAGTGGTCATGGGGCGGCACTCCGGCGACTTTGAAATAATAGAGACAAACGCCTGCTTAGTTTCGAGACTTTTAATCTCTTCATCTTATTATTTCAAAGTCGCCGGAGTGCCGCCCCATGACCACGATACATATGGGAGACTTTTCCTGTCTTCCAAGGGAGGGCACCTGGTGCCACTAACACTATCCTGAGCCTTGGAGTGCGGGCCATCTTCCAGCATATAGATAGATAGATAGATAGATAGATAGATAGATACTGTATATAGCTACTGTATATAGAGAAATTTAAAAAGGAAGGAAATCATGGTGAAAGGATGGTTTCTGCATGAGTCCAACTTTGTTATTAAAAAATTGTGTCCCTGTCTCAATTTCAAGTTTTACCTAAGCAGTATTAATATGCACCTGTTCCTCAAATGTCATGTTCCGTAAAGCCCCATACACTCTTGCCGATGCAAGCTCTGAGGTGAGCGACGGCAGAGGGGAGCGATGGCCTTGCTGCAGCATGACCAATGTTAAAGATAACCTCCCTTGTGTGGACACGCTTGGACAAGGGAGGGGGCATCCTTAATGACTGGGAGCGCACACATTAGGCAATATTGTCCACAATATCTCTCAGAAAGACTATTGTGTATGGGGCTTAACACATTTAAATCCAACTGTTTAGGTTTTGTAAATATTTACTCTTCGTATAGTGCAGTGCCTAATGGTACCATAAGAATGGTACCATAATATAAATGAAGACAGTTTCTGCATTGTTCATGTTTGCATTTTTGCTGGAGTTGCATCTGACGCTTTATTTTAATACTGGTAGAAGTCCTTCTCTGGTGCACTTTGTGCATTTTCAGACACAATCTTGGTACGTTTTTAGAGGCAACCATTGTGCTTGTTATGTAGTTAGAGGCAACCATGAGATGCACCATTGGAACAAGCAATAGCCACACGCTAGAAGCAGATTCTCTGTCAGAGTATGGCCTCCAATTGAAACTCCTACAAGAATGTAGATACATCTTTGTGCATCTGAATAGTCACCTCAGTCACCACCCAGGAATAAATTTAAGACTCCATGCATCACATGTACACACTCACCATTGGACAGTTGAACTGCTTAGGTACATGTGCAGAAACATTGACAGTTTGTGTGAATATCACCATTGTGTACAACTCGGGGCTAAAGTTACCAAAGCTTCTAAAAAAGAGGCGTTGTTGCCTATTGCCACCAATCAGATTCAACCTATCATTTTCTAGGTTGCAATAGAGAAATGATAGACAGCGTTTGATTGGTTGCTATGGGCAACATTACCTCTTATCTTTTTTAGAAGCTTTAGTAAATTTGCCCCTCAGAATCGGGCCCATATAAGTAACGATGAGAGCCCTTGCCATTTCAGTTTCGTGGAGGGGAGTAAAAACTTGAATGTTATCTCTGTTATTAGCACAGTATTCTAGATAAATCTTTATTTTGTTATAAAGCAACACTATGGTTTATTTTTGGGCTGAAAGGTCTGCATTAAAAGAATAAAGTGCCCCCTGCCTTGACATTTCAATAGCCGCATATAAAGTCTGAGGGAAAATAATGATCCTTATAAACAAATTGTTCAGACATGTTGCTGTGCCTCTGTCTTGGCCTTGCTTGCACTTAAACTTGCATAAAAAGCCCATTATTCAAATGGAATAAGCTGCTTCTTACATTTTAAATGTGTATTATGCATAAGGCTTGTTAACTAGTTCCTGGCTTCTTACACTGCATGGAAGCAAAACTGTTTGAGAGAAGTAAAGTTTGCACTGCAGAAAGAGGGTCACTCTTCCGGCCCTCATCTCGCTGTAATATCAAATAAAAAATGCAATCTACTTTGAATCGAAGAAATCTGCATCTTCTAATCAATCCTATTTACTTTAGCATTAAAATAGGTTGACATACTGGAGAGAGAATAAGCAGATGAAGAATGAAAACAAATATTTGACATATTTATAATATTTATAGGAATTTAGCATCCCAAAAAATAACGAAACATTAAAAAGCCTCTAAATTAAAAACAAAACAAAACGGACAACTTTCTAAAGCTGCTAGAAACTTCTTATATGGCATATGCCATAGAATGGTTACAGTATAGTGGATAGACAATGTCTACGTTGACCACTAATGGTCGACAGTGACTAGGTCAACATCTGAAAATGGTCGACCTAGCGTACAGATGGAGCAGCTCTCAATTTAGCTGCTCCTGGCAATAGAATCGCCAATCGCCGCTGCGTGCCAACCAACAGAAGGGGGGGTGCGCCGTCCACTGCTCCCCCCACTCACCCTGCCCCTCTCCCTGAAGCAGAGACTGGCAGGGTATCCGCTCCCTGCCGCCGTGCTGACAGGGACGCACAAGCGTGTTAGACACTCACGTGTCCCTGTCAGATGGAGATCCTGTCCGCCAGCTCAGGACATCTGGCGATCCTGCAGGCTGGCAGGTGCTACATCAGACTGGCAACACGAATTTAAGGTCGTCATGTTTTTCACGGTTTCTGGTAATGTTTGGTAACAAATTACAATCAACCATTTGTTGGAAAATGGACAAAAACATTTGCAGAAATTGGTTCAATCAAAAGGCTTTAAACAAATTGAATGACCGTTATTGTCTGTTTTCCATTTTGGTAGGCAAACGGTCAATTGCCATTTGCTCCCAGAAATCACCAGATTTTCTTTCCAACCAGTCAGATGGGAAAAATAGTGTGTATCCACCTAATGGTTGATTGTAATTTGGGTACTTGTTTCCTAGCACGGCCACACCGATTAGCATCGGGATGGTCGTGTCGGAAAAATCGCGTCGGTCGCATCGCATGCGATTTGGTCGCATGCGATGCGACCGAAGCGATCCGATTTTTACATTGGATCCAATGTAAAATGGTCCCTGGGACCCGATTTTACATAGGATTCAATGTAAAATAGCCCCCAGACCCCAATTTCAGCACCCCTGATGGTTGAAATGGCCCCTCATTGGTAACGCCACCCCACGATTGATGCTAACCCGAAGCGTGGCGAGCGCAGCGAGCCCGCGAGGGGCGGCGGTGCGCGTCCTCCGACCTTTTCATACCCCTACTATCCACGTCGGCGTGGAGTTGAGAATAGAATAGTGTGGCGAGCGCAGCGAGCCACCGAGCTCGAAGCGTGGCGAGCGCACGAGGATACCTGTGAAGCCCGCGAGGGGACGCGGATACCTGTGAAGCCCGCGAGGGGACGCGGATACCTGTGAAGCCCGCGAGGGGACGCGGATACCTGTGAAGGTATCCACGTCCCCTCGCGGGGCTCGCTGCGCTCGCCACGCTTCGGGCTCGGTGGCTCGCTGCGTTCGCCACACTATTCTATTCTCAACTCCACGCCGACGTGGATAGTAGGGGTATGAAAAGGTCGGAGGACGCGCACCGCCGCCCCTCGCGGGCTCGCTGCGCTCACCACGCTTCGGGTTGGCGTCAATAGTGGGGTGGCGTTTACAATGTGGGGGCATGACGGGGCCATATACAATGAGAAATGGCCCATATTGGCCCCTTTCCCATTGATTACTATGTGAAGATGGACTTAATCAAGTCCATCTTATCTTGTGCCATTATAATGGCACAAGACCGACGCGACCGACACGATTTCAATGTTAAAAATATTTTAACATTGAAGCCTATGGAGAATCGGGTCCATCGCGCCGGTCGCGTCGTGTGCCTTATTAAAGGCACACGACCGACGCGATGGACCCGATTTTCCATTTGCCGGTAAAATGGACCTGATTTAAAAGAAAATCGGGTCCATCGTGGGCATCGTGTGCCTTAAAGCACACGATCAAGAAGATTGTGGCCGTGCTAGGAAACAAGTACCGTAATTTGTTCCCAGACATTACCATATTTTTGTTCCAACCAGCCAGATCAAAAAGATAATCGTATAGTGTGTATCACCTGGTACAGTTAGTACCTGTCTTTAAAAATCAAATGAGATTATGCTGTCAATGAAATCTGGTTGAAAACATTTACACAGATGGATGAGAACATTTATAAAATCATTTATATACAAGTTGTATCTCCCATAGCTGAATGCTTGGAACCAGAAGTATTTTGGATTTCAGATATTTCTATATTTTGAAAAACTTGCATACCACAATGAGATGTTCGTTAAACACTCTCATCCTCTGTCTTCAAAGCCTTGTAAAGCTGGCCGCACATTTAAAGAGTATCATTCAAACCAGTCATCAGGTGAGCTTGTGGAAATAAAAATCTAGTAATGTTTGGGAGTACATGACAATCAGTCATTTGTTCCCACACATCAGAAAACAGACATAAGCGGTCATTAAGACATGTTGGTTAAATCTGTTTCATTTAGCATCTGTAACACTTAACATAAACCCTTTTCCCTCGTCTAATAATACTAATGGGATGGACTGGTCACTTGTCTGATGTTCTGCCCCAGCATCTGGTATATTTGTTTCATTGCTAACAATACAGAATGTGTTACCCAGGAGGCCAATCACACAACTTCTAGCTTTTCCTCTCCCCAGAGTTGTGAAACCTAGAGAAGTAGCACATCCTAAGCAATGTCTGATATCTCTGAAGGATAAAACAGGCTGTGTTCTGTTCTGTTTAATTAAGTAGAACAAATTACAAGAATTACTTGATGTACTGTTGCAACTGTGGTTTTGTAAGTGTTTCGCTCGTTATGCTCATCAGTAAAAATTAGATTTCAAATTTAAACATTTGTACAAAGGTGACTTGTTATTCTTTTACAGCTTAAAAAGGGAATTATTTTCTATCTCCGTATGTTCTAGACATACAGCACTGGCCAAGAAAAGTGAACTGTGGTATTTCTTGCTTATATTCACCAATTACGTCTCCCTGCTCTTTTTTGTTTTTTTGCCCAGCAAGGATATAACTTTATTTTGACCTGAGCTACAAATTCTATTGGTAATGGAATGTTGGTTAAATATGGTTGCAAGACCACCCCTTTTCCTCTTTAGAAGGTTTGATAAATCTTACAGGGTGCAAGTTAAGGTGTTAAGTTAAGGTGTTGTATATTGTGTGTGCTTTTAAGTAAATTCTTTTTTCTCATTTTCTTTTCTATTATTTTAAATCATCCAAAACTGTTAAATTATCAACTGAACTAGTTACTGTGTAAAATAGAGCATGTGTTTCAATCTTTTTGTCAGATAGTTACACACAATGAGGCAAATTCCTTCACAAATGGACAAAACCATGTGCACTGCAGGTGGGGCAGATGTTACTTGTGCAGGGAGAGTTAGTTTTGGGTGGGGTTTTTCTTCAAAGTGAGATCTATATTGCAGTGTAAAAATAAAGCAGGCAGTATTTTCCCTGCACAGAAACAAAATTACTCACCCAAATCTAATTCTATCTGCACCTGTTACATCTGCCCCCTCTGCGGTGCATGTGGTTTTGTCCATCTGAGAAGGAATTTGCCTCTAAGAATGAACTAGAATAAGGCCCAATGTTACCTAAGGATGCCAAACCCAGGGCATATTTTCAATCCCGGGATTCGGGATGGAAAAATGCTCAATCCCGGGATTCCTTTTATCCTGGAATAGGCTCCCTAATTTAAAAAAATTAATAAAATGTGGGTGGTTGCTGCCGGGAGCAGGGCGGAAGGCGGGAAAGCTAAAATGTTTCCTTAGCACTAATGATTGGACACTAAAGTTGCCCATACAATAATTGCATGCGTTTTGGTGTAGATCGCGCAATGCGATCATGATCTAGTTAAAAAAGTATGTGCTTTTTGAACTGATCAATGGGATGTGCGCGAGATTGCGCATTGCATCGCACCCACAAAACGCACCATGTATGGGCACCTTTTAAACTTTTTTTTAAGTTCCACAAATGAGCAGTACACTAGTTACATGGATGACTATATTATATATATTTAAACTTTGAGGTACTCTAATAAAAGGAAGGCTACACATTATATGAACATCTGATATGACTCGCTAAAAGCACACATTTATAGAATTTGCATGAGCTCAAGGAAAAGGCAGCAGGTGCTTGTTTTACATAATGAGGTATATTCAAGGCGGTCGGCGTGGGTTCTTTTATGGTGAGGATGGCTTGTTTTTGGCATGGATTATGTAAAGATTGCAGGTAGCCATGTATAGATTATTTAATGCAAACATTGCTTTCGTTAATTCAACAATAGATAAAATTAATAGTAGCTTTTACTAGCAATGTAATGTGATTACAAGTTGAGTGTTGAGTTTATCATTAGTAATAGAAAAAAAAAAAACCATGGAACAGGGACCCGAAATGAACAAGTAGTTTTTGCCTTTCATCTTTTTGTTTTCTTCTTATGAACAAACATTTTCTTTAATGCTGATTGTAAAATGTATGCTAGGTTTGCATCTATCTCTGTGGAATACTATTTGGGTCATTTGAAAAAGACATTCGGTATGAATAATTTAAATGTTTGCAAATATGCTTTGTCTTAAATTTCATTTTGATTGCTTAGCAAGCTTCACTCATAAACCTTTATCTCCCTCGACTTCCATATTCTTTTCATCCTTTAATTTTCTTTTTAAATATTTTATATGGAGTTGACTTACTCATCTATTACAAATAATGCTATTTACTCACGAATAGCTTCTGGCTAGTTCTCACATGGATGAAAATTAAGACTTCTTCTGTCATATCTTTATGTTTCTAACAACATAGTGAACTGTTAATGATAAACTGTCAATTTCAGAACAGTTTTTTTTTACTTTGTTCTTACCCTACCCAAAGCTGTCTTATGCGACAATTTTCCATTTTTTTTTCTGAATACCTTTTTTTTATTTTCATGGAGGCGGGCCTTTGACAACTTTCCTGTCAGTTGGCATAGGATACAAACAAATGAGATAAGAATGTGTTCTTGGAACAGCAACAAGTACTTTCCGAAAGTACATATTTTCCTCTTGGCGGAATAATTTTTTTTGTCAGTTTAATTCAGCTGTGTTTTTTTATATTAAAACAAGGCAAGTGTGTGTTGGGCAGGTGGACATGAGCATGCGGTGGTCACAATTCCAAATTTGTTATGTATTTATGTAAAATACTGTAGGTATTACAAAGCGTCAGCCCTGATTACAACACAGGTTTTTTCTTTTATACCTTAAATGTCAGGAGTTAAATGTTTTGATTATTCAGAGATGTACTCAATATCATTGCTGCAGGCAGTGGCATACCTTCGAACTTTGGTACTTCTGCAGGCGGGACGCTGCTGCTGCGCGCCTCAGGCGCGCCGAAATTTTCGGGGGGCGTGGCCTATACTCGCGGCTCCCCCGCGAGGCCACGCCCCCATTTTGCCGCTATGGGGGCATGACCCAGAGGCTCTGTGAGCCTCTAGCCATGCCCCCAGCCCCCTGGCTGCGGGAATAGACGCTGTGCGCATGCGCACAGCGTTTATTCCCCGCTGCTTGGTAGCTGACAGGGGGGACTCCCAACAGCCCCCACACACCGCGGGACACTGCCGCCCGCGGGTGGGACATCGGGACGGGCCCTGACAATCGGGACTGTCCCGATAAAATCGGGACTGTTGGGAGGTATGCAGTGGAGCGATTATTTTCCAAAGTGTATGCTGAAGCCGTACTCGCATAGGATACAGTATATGAATTATTGATTAGCTATAGAATATATAGATATTATTGATGGAATATATATATTACTATATATATTACTGATCAGTGATAGGATATATTCGCAAAGTGAGTGAAAGATGAAGATACTTTTGCACCATTTCCTGTGTGTGCCAATGTCCGCCACTGCGCGTTCTCTCACAATTAGAGAGCCGTCAGTGGCTTTGGAGAGCTTCTTTGTTTACGACAAACTAACTCTAAAGTTTAATGTGCAAACGATGTTTGTCTGATGTTTCTGCTTTTTTCAGCGGCTGTTAGATGCCAGCAGTTGGCGTCTTCATGCACGGAACAGCGCATATACATCGGTCGCATAGCCAGCAAAATTACACCTGTGAACTCATTGGTATACATCTCTGAATCGTTGCCTATGTAAAGTTTAAAGTGGAAATGTAAAATGAGATATTAATTTTAAAGCTTTTTATGTAAGAATTCCATGCTTGTTAATTGGTAATTGAAACATTACATACATCAGTTCTGTAATTGGGATATATCCCAAAGTAAAGGAGCTCATACACGCTCCATTTTAAAGCTCCGTTCTGTACTTTTAAAGTACACATCGTATCGGATGGCATCCCTAGTGCATGCAGTGTGCATGCACTGCGATCCGATACGATGTGTACCTAGTACAAAAAGTATGTGCAGCACATACTTTTTGTACCGTACTATGTGATGCGCGGGAACGCGCATCGCATAGTACAGAACGGAGCCGGCGAAAACGGAGCGTGTATGGGCTCCTTAAGTGTTTATGAATTCAAGAGATGTAGCAAAGGATAGGATCTAATCATTATGCTTTCATATTGGATCTTTTGTTCTTATGTTTTGATTTATTTCTTGTTTTTAACAATATTCATGTACAGGGAAATGTGTTTTAAAATAAAAGTTTGCTGTTGCGCATATTGCTACTAATCCTACCATTTATTTAATGTTAGTATTTATATAGCACTAACTGTTGCCTCCCTGTATCTGGTAACTGGTGAATAAAATGTGTGTTTATTAATATATTCCCTCTCCATGTTTACTGTACATGTAATAGCTGGCTGTGGCTCCTTATCTCCCCACATACTGGTATGTTTTCACTGTCTGGTTCCCTGGTGCAATATCTCTGCCCAGGGCAGCTGTGAAACCATAATAACATCCCAGTGTTTACTTAGGTTACAGCTACAGTATGTAAAGCTGTTGCTGTGAAATAACAGGCTGATAAGAATAAAGTATCAGGCCCTATGTTTGCTGTACTGGGAAATTATAGATACAATATTTGGTTTCATTATATTTAGCATATCTCATTGGAAAGTAAATGTAGGCTTTAGCAAGCATCTAGGCAGGTGAAGACATGATATTACAACATACTTGCCTACTTTTGAAAACTAGTTTCAGGGAGATTATAGTTGGTAGCAGAATTTTGCACAGCACCCCATTGAGGGGGTGTGTCATGCTCCACCCAAAGGGCGTGTCTAGTTCCATATATGGAGATATTGTGAAAAGAGATTGTGAACGTGGCACCTAGAAGTGTGGGTGTGTAGGCACCGACAAGGTTACCTCCTTGCTTGGCACTCCTGCAGCCGGTCCCACTCGTCTTCCCTTGTCCACGGTCGGGAGTCTTCTCTTACTATAGGATGGCTACACAAACCAGAGGACACACTTTCTCCATTGATGCTTTATTCTAGGCCAGCAATGAGGGATACCAGCTTTTTGCTTTAGAAACTTTAACGGGGTAAGCACCGTATAACAAGAGATAACAAGGTCAACATACGGACAATATATGCATTACAAACAAGGCATTCACTCTATGACAGTAATAGTAATTATTCACAATAATCACCAACACAAAATAGTTAAGCTTCTCAAACTCTACTTATCACATCCCCGTATTAAGCGATATTAGTCCCGCACCACTTACACCTATGTACCCGGGTACTTTCCTTAACTAAGACCGGTCAGTCCCATTGTAGGGCCTATGCATAGGGCTTAAGATAGTTAGTTGCTTTTCCTGCAGATCCTATAGGAGTCGCAATTTGGGCTTGAACCACTGGGTGGCAGGATTGTTCCAGGTAAGGTCTTTCTCTTTCGCTGGTGAGGTGAGCTACCAAGGTGGCAAGGAGGCCCTTTCTTTCGGCCCTTATAGTATCTTACGTTTCCTTACCCGGGCAACAGAATCGGAGTGGTCTTAACAGGGGTATTCTCCCCACAACGGGGTATAGCTAGACCAGCTAGGGTAGTAGGGCAGATTCCTAGTAGGTGCAGTGAATGACTGGGCAGCCTAACAGGTTACGGGGTCGGTGCTGTGGATAAGATCTCCCTGCAGGTATTCCCCTTCCTCTCTACACAGGGATCCCACGGTCACAAGCCTCGAGGGCAGACTTACTGTTCAGTAGTCACTGGCTGTGGCTGGTACGACTGGCCCAAGATAGCTGGCTCCCTCCTTCTCTCTCTCCTTCGTCTGGGTGCTGCTGGATGCTGCTGGATGCTGCTGGATGCTGCTGGATGCTGCTGGGGGATAATGGGGTTGGCAGGGGCCGCCAGCCTCTCCGCCCTCAGAGTCACGCTGCCTGCTCTGAAGTGAGAGAGGGTCACACTCCTTGTGCGCCCCGCTCTTTCGGCTGGATGCTGTAATAGGGTCAGCGGGGGGTTCGCAGCCTCCCTGCGCACACTGTCAGGGCTGGCGGCTGTGGTGGGGTCGGCGGGGGTTCAGTCCACGCTGGCTGCGGCACTTCAATACACGCCGCGTCTGCTCCCTCCTCCTCTCCGGGGTCGGCGGGGGTCACCCTGACGTCAGCCCCGTCTCCGACCTTCTCTCCGGCCAGCTGCAGACTTCTTCTCGCCCGTGTCGCTGCTCTCACGCTGCTCCGCCTTCTCCCTTCTCCCTCCTTGATGGCGCCAGACCACCAGAGTTCTCCTCTCCGTCTCCTTCCTTCTCCAACCCCGCCTCTTCCTCCTTCGATCCGGTAAGCTCCTGGCCCTGTCAGTCACAGACTGTCGGGGGCGGGTCGGGTTAACCCCCCGTGCACTGGTCACTATAGGTTCTGGGGCTTACATCCGCCCATACTTTTTCGTGGTCGTGTCCTCACGCCACACTATTGGAGACACAAGTCCAACCCGTTCAAAAGTTCTGAATCAATAAAGTCTCTTTCACAGTCCACATACTTTCAGTAAGAAGAACAACCTACCGGCGTTATAGTAGTGTCATTTAAATGAACAATATACATATACACTTATATACGTGCAAGATTAGAACGGCATTATAAATAGCAGTGGAACCTATTTAGATACAATGCTGATAGCGCCCTAGGGCGTGGGACTTAAATATTGAGACCATGCTGGGAGTATACCCACAGCACAGTTGGGCCTCGTCTGGTACTCCGCTTCCGTGGACTTCGACCACTGCCCTCGGTTTCTTGGTGACCATGTAGGGCTCGGCCTCCCAGGTATGGCGGACTCTACGCCGTGGACGTCTGTTGACCATAGGGGTGCGGTAATTCCACTCCTCTTCAGCGACCGGCTTCTGTCCTCTATTGGCGGGGATGAGGTTCACTTCTGAGAATGAATGCCGCGAGACTGGCCTGAGGGAAATCGACGCCGCCATCTGCCCACTTTGACACCGATGGGCACGCCTGCGGAAAGGACACCTGTCGAGGTCCGGCCGGTTTCTTCTCGCTGGCAGCCCACCTGGACCAGTCACGTCCACCGCTTTGGCACCCTTTTCCTCCTCTACGACGTCGAACTCCACCGTCTCGCCTTCTCTGAGACTGTACGAAGATCTCCGCGAGTGGCTCTTCCTAAGGGCTGTCCGGTGGACAAAAATGTCATCCCTCGTGTCGTTCCGGTTGATGAAGCCATACCCCCTTCGGACGTTAAACCACTTGACCGTCCCTTGGGTACGCGGGGCCAGCACTCTCTCGCCCACTTGGCTCCCCTGGACACAGATGATATGCTGTTGGGTGAACTCTCCAGCCTGGTCTTGGTTAACTGGTTCTTGCCTTAACGCTGCAATCAGCTCCTCAGGGCAATTCCTTAATATATTCATGCCCAAGATGATGGGGGCGACTCTTCCTTCTCCGCAGGTGATTACTAAATACCCCTGCCTGGGCAAACGTGTCCGTCCAATTTGCAAATCGGCTTCCCAGTACCCGTTGCAGGTGACCTCACGGCCATTGGCAGCGACCACCGCCACTTGCGTGGGGGGCTGTCTAAGCGGGACTTCTTTTCCCCAATACTTTTGGAGAGTGGATAACTGGATCATGGAGACCTGTGACCCGGTGTCGATCGTGGCCGCTGCCTCTATTCCGTTGATTACCACTGGGATCTTCGGGCATTGTCCTACATATTGGGCCCACCATTCCTCCGGGTCTGGTTCTACTCCCGGTGTTCCCCCCGAGGTTCGGCCCTCTCCCTCGGGGCATTGGAGTTTAAATGGTCGGACGAGGGGCAGCTTCTCCCGACGTGCCCGTCCTCCTGCCAGTGTCGACAGGTGGGCCGGCCTTGATTGTCGCCTTGGTCTGAGGCTTGTCTCTCATACTCCCGGGGTGGGTCCCATCGCCTCCGGTTTGACAGCTGCCTTCCGGCCCCCCATCTGGCTTCTTCGTTGCCCGATGTGGTTTGTCGTGCCAGCTGGCGGATGTCCCGCTGCATAGCTGCCATCCCGAGGGCCAGGTCTTCTACCTGACGTTGGAGGGCCTGATCTGAGTCGTCCGCTGGTGGTTGGTCACCCTGATGGGGGCGATCCCTTGGCCGTGCAACTTGTTCGGAGCTCGTAGCTAGGGAACCACGAGCAACTGTCATCTCCGGGTATTCTATTTCGGGGTCGGTGTGATTTCCAATGGTTCGGATCGCAGTATTCTTGAAGTCGGCAAAGGGCTTCCCCGGCATCTGCATCTTGAGGATCCGCAGCTGGGTTTTAATGTTAGGGTCTGCCACTCCCTCTACGAACTGGAGAGTGAGTGCCTCATCACCGTTACGCACTTCATCCTTGTCAGCCGCTTGGATGAGCTTCAGAGTCTTCTGTAGGCTTAGGGCGAAATCGCGGAGGGTTTCGCCAGGTAATTGCTTTCGACCATAGAGCTGCATCTTCAACTCCGGGAGGGTGGTGGTCTCGAAGATCGCGGCCAGCCGAGTCAAGATCTGGTCGGTGTCCTTCTTTTGGCCGTCGTCCCACGATTCGACCTCGCTGAGGGCAGAGCCCGTGAGTTGACCGATTAAGATTTGTACCCTCTGCTCTTCGCTCGGGGTGTAGAGCTGGGCCATTGACTTCATCTGGTTTTTGAACGCCGTGAACGTGGCGCCCTTGTTGGCGTCCCCACTGTAGGTCAGCATCCATGGGGCCCCGAAGTAGTAGGGTAGTGTGATGGGAGTATGAGCTGCTGCTGCTGCTTGGGCAGGTAATGCCACTGGGGCCACCACCTGTTGGTCAGCGTTGGGGGCTACAGGGGCTGCCAGCCCACCCCCGGCCTGTGGTGCTTCCATCCTAGGTTTAGATTATACTCCGACTTGACCGTAATCCTGTTCGTGACGCCACGAAAGATGTAGGCACCGACAAGGTTACCTCCTTGCTTGGCACTCCTGCAGCCGGTCCCACTCGTCTTCCCTTGTCCACGGTCGGGAGTCTTCTCTTACTATAGGATGGCTACACAAACCAGAGGACACACTTTCTCCATTGATGCTTTATTCTAGGCCAGCAATGAGGGATACCAGCTTTTTGCTTTAGAAACTTTAACGGGGTAAGCACCGTATAACAAGAGATAACAAGGTCAACATACGGACAATATATGCATTACAAACAAGGCATTCACTCTATGACAGTAATAGTAATTATTCACAATAATCACCAACACAAAATAGTTAAGCTTCTCAAACTCTACTTATCACATCCCCGTATTAAGCGATATTAGTCCCGCACCACTTACACCTATGTACCCGGGTACTTTCCTTAACTAAGACCGGTCAGTCCCATTGTAGGGCCTATGCATAGGGCTTAAGATAGTTAGTTGCTTTTCCTGCAGATCCTATAGGAGTCGCAATTTGGGCTTGAACCACTGGGTGGCAGGATTGTTCCAGGTAAGGTCTTTCTCTTTCGCTGGTGAGGTGAGCTACCAAGGTGGCAAGGAGGCCCTTTCTTTCGGCCCTTATAGTATCTTACGTTTCCTTACCCGGGCAACAGAATCGGAGTGGTCTTAACAGGGGTATTCTCCCCACAACGGGGTATAGCTAGACCAGCTAGGGTAGTAGGGCAGATTCCTAGTAGGTGCAGTGAATGACTGGGCAGCCTAACAGGTTACGGGGTCGGTGCTGTGGATAAGATCTCCCTGCAGGTATTCCCCTTCCTCTCTACACAGGGATCCCACGGTCACAAGCCTCGAGGGCAGACTTACTGTTCAGTAGTCACTGGCTGTGGCTGGTACGACTGGCCCAAGATAGCTGGCTCCCTCCTTCTCTCTCTCCTTCGTCTGGGTGCTGCTGGATGCTGCTGGATGCTGCTGGATGCTGCTGGATGCTGCTGGATGCTGCTGGGGGATAATGGGGTTGGCAGGGGCCGCCAGCCTCTCCGCCCTCAGAGTCACGCTGCCTGCTCTGAAGTGAGAGAGGGTCACACTCCTTGTGCGCCCCGCTCTTTCGGCTGGATGCTGTAATAGGGTCAGCGGGGGGTTCGCAGCCTCCCTGCGCACACTGTCAGGGCTGGCGGCTGTGGTGGGGTCGGCGGGGGTTCAGTCCACGCTGGCTGCGGCACTTCAATACACGCCGCGTCTGCTCCCTCCTCCTCTCCGGGGTCGGCGGGGGTCACCCTGACGTCAGCCCCGTCTCCGACCTTCTCTCCGGCCAGCTGCAGACTTCTTCTCGCCCGTGTCGCTGCTCTCACGCTGCTCCGCCTTCTCCCTTCTCCCTCCTTGATGGCGCCAGACCACCAGAGTTCTCCTCTCCGTCTCCTTCCTTCTCCAACCCCGCCTCTTCCTCCTTCGATCCGGTAAGCTCCTGGCCCTGTCAGTCACAGACTGTCGGGGGCGGGTCGGGTTAACCCCCCGTGCACTGGTCACTATAGGTTCTGGGGCTTACAGGTGTGCACTGCTACATCTGAGAGGAATCTTTTAAAATTACTTATATCCAAATGTAGATGAGCCGCACAGCAGTTAGTAAGAGCTATTATACTTGGTGAAGTGCTGGGAAATGGTGTTGATGATTCAATGTAAATGTATTTGTCTCTCATTCCTTTTTCTCCAAAAATGTAACAGTGTAATGTGGGCTAGGTGAAATGAGGAGATTGCTAGACTAATGAGGGAGAGAGGGAGATTGCTGCTATTTCAGGGAGTCTCCTACACAATGCAGGAAGGTAGGCAACTCTTTTTTACAAGAGTCGGTAGATAGGGATCACAAGGATATAGTGAGCAGGCGCTTCGAAGCTGACAAGACATTTTGGAAGTGAAAAAGTCCATGCGGCTACTTGAGAACCAAGTTAGTCCTCTGCAAACCTTGTATCCCCTGTATTTCACTAAAGTATTTTGTACCATAATAAACGCTCATTCCTGTTTAATGTGTAGGCATTACATGATATGGGTCTTCTCCCATTGATCCCAGCTCTTTTCAGGAGAGCAAGTTTACACTTTCCACTCAGGTTTTATTATTACCGGAACCTATAGAATATTACATAGAATTTCGTCTGCTTCTTTGGTCCCCCACACCTTCATAAGTGTGCCCTTTTTATATATGAGAATTTATGCACTATAATAGTGCTAGATCAGCTCTTTACCTAGGGTTGCCTACATTAACAGTCAGCAGTACTGCAGGGGGTGGGGCCTGATATCGGTGTCATCAAGCCCCGCCCCAGTCCTGCAAATACCGGGATTAATGGGTCTCCAAGGAGGGGGTGGGGCTAAATTATGTCATTTTAGCCCTGCCTCTAATGAAAAGCCACAAATTGCAGCCTTTTACACACTGTGTCGGGATATTTAAGCGTTGAGATGAGGCGGTGTGTGGGTGGGCCTGGTGGAATCTGGGAGGTTTGCCTACCTTTCTGTGGGGCCGGGAGGGGGACCCGATTATCAGGACCCTCCTGGCCAATCCGGGAGGGTAGGCAACCGTGTCTTTACCCCACCCCAGTTAAGGTGCATACACACTGTGCGTTTTTGCCCAGCATGTATGCAGAGTGATGATGAAAATTGCTCAGTGAATACACACTGAGTGCCTTTTGCCCATCCAAAAGATTTTCCCCGGGTTGGACAGCTTTCCATAGCCGCACTCTATGGAATACCGTTCACCCCACCAATCATCTGCTGGTAATACCAGCAGATGAGCGGTGGCGGCTGGTGATGATGCGAAGCTTGAATCAGCGCTCACCAATCATCGCCGGGTCATACACACTGGGCAGCTTTTGAGCTCAAATGGCAAAAGTGAGCTGCTTTCTGCTCAAAATCTCCCAGTGTGTATGGGCCTTTACAGACATAGCTTCAGCTGCCTTTACTTTGCCACTTTGCCAGTGACTGAATTAAAAGGATCCAGGAGTCTCAGGAGAAAAGCTGTGGTGCATTTTTCTCCATTGTAAAATGAAAGTACTTTTCTTTGCAATATAATAAAACTAGACTTGATTTATTACCCTAACAGGAGTGTATTACCTGAAGACAAGGAATAAATTGATTGCCTTGACACATGTGGATGCGGCGTTGCTGAGTTATAACAGTAATATTTCTGAGATTTATTTGTCTTGAGCACTAAGAGATATGTTCTCCGTGTTGTATGTTATGTTCTATTATTTTAAATCAGCAGTTAATATTTGCAACCACACCCAGAACATCAGTGCGATGCAGCTCACCTCCAGCAACCCTGAGACAATCTCTTCCTTCAGCTGCTGGAATGTATTGATGGTATCACACCTCTTTCCCACTCTGATTCCATTTGTTGCCAGAAGGGCTACAGACACCCTCCTAACAAGCACAATGCACAAGATGTATGGAAACAGCCTCTACCAAACATGAAAAGTGTTCTTTTGGCAGTGAGCATAGAAGGCTGCATTAAGGTGAAGAAAAGTATGTTTACAGCAATAGCAAATGACACAAAGGTCATCATTGCTCACAACTTCATGTAATGCAGCCAACTCGCTCTTTTGGGCTCTCTTAGGAAACGTTAAAGAAGCCAAAAGATTTATAAATATAAGGAAAAAACAAAACACAGCAACTGACCTTCCTGTGACCACAATAAATGTGTTCCCAGAAAAGTACTCAGTATATTTGAGTTTGCACTTGAAGCAGATATATATGAATTTCTCATCCAGGGAGAACTGGGCCGAATACATCAATGTCTTATTGCATCATAACTTCATTCTTTCCATTCTTGTCCCTGTATTTCTATTGGACTTTCCTGTGCTGAATTCTAGCGCACCTCTGTGAGAATCTAGTGAAGTAGCCATTTTAAGGACTGATGCTGTATTCAGGGAAATGTATCCTATTGTCTTACAATGCTCTGCTTTCATACCTTAATAATAAGCTTGCAATAGCAGTTCACTAATACCCCGTTCTCACTGCTAGGCAAATTCCCGGGTCTAGCATGTCGACCCCGTAATTTGCCTTTTTAACACTTTTTTTTTTTCAGTGTGAAAGGGTCGACCCGTGTCAAAATTCTCGGGTCTCCAACCCTTCTTTTTACCCGTGTTTGAGATCCGGGTATGCAGACCACGAGTTGACCCGTTCACACTGCAAAAAAAAAACAACGTGTTAATGGGCAAATTACTGAGTAGAACTGCTTCACCCAGGAATTTGCCTTAGCAGTGAGAACGGGGTCTGGCGCCGCAGTCCCCGGAATTAAAATGCCGGATAAAAGCCATGTTGTTCACACTCGCAGTGTGAACACAGCATTATGTGTTCTCCCGAAATAGCTGACTATACTGTGAGTAGGTGACCACAGTAATCTAGTTCCAAAAAAGGTGGATTGGCATCTTGAGATTTGTAGTAACCAGGTAAAGCTACGCTACTAATTACCGCCACCTACAAATTTGATGATTTCCTTACCTGGAGCTTTTTCCTTTAATACAGAACTGTAATTCGCTTTAAAATGGCATCATAGGAAGTTTGTGAGCAAGAGGAACACAAGTCTGCACAAGATTCTCAAAGCTTCGGTGCACAGGACCACCGAGCCCCATGGAGAAAACCAGAGTGAACAGAAAAGATCTATGGGCCCCTTGGTAAAGGAACACCTTATTGTCAATATGTACTTATTGACATTCAAGGCAGACCGGAGTGTGTTGTGAAGACCATTACAACATAGGTATAGTGGTATTTTTTAAATAAAACTTCCATAAACCAGCTCCATATGTTTTTTTAATTTCTCTGCCTTTTTCCTCTTAAATGTAATGCAGATTTTGCCTCAATTGCATTACATGTGCCTTGATACACACAGCCCGGAGGCCACTTTATCCAAACTCCAAAGCAGCTGTTAGAGATAAATTCAGGCCAATCCACCTTTATGAAGTTAAGAAAATGCAGCTCTAAAAGATAATAGAAAGAGATATAACTAACTGGCTCTGCAATATACAGTATTCTCCATTAATTGCAACAAGCTGCCAGCCCATGTAACATAATAATGTAGTTTATCATGGCATTTATTTGGTAGTCGCAGGGTATATATAATTATAAGAATGCATTATTTTGTTCTAATTATATAATTATGTACATGTGAGCAATTATATGAAAAGTACAAACATACATATTTTTAAAGGTCCTGCAATCGACATAAATATACGACCATGCCAGTAAATGTATACATCTGATTGAAATAAAGGTCTATATTATGGTTAAAGCTTAGCAATTACAGGATAATAGCCCTTATTTTAGAGCTGTAGTCTGTAGTTATTTGTAAGCTCCATGAATAATTTACCTATTTTTCAGGAGCATTTATTTTAGTGCATCATAATGAATAATGGTATGGATTTATTCACGGTGTATAACTTCAGGCACAGAGGCAAGTGGTTCTCAATTTCAGTCCCCACGTACCCCCAACAGATCATGTTTTCTTGATGTATTTAAACATGCACACATGAATTAGTTTACTTTGCTGGTGGAATCGTCACCTGGGGGTAAAGGTGCGTACACACGGTAAGAAATAATGCACAATCTAGCACACTATCTAGCTAGTTTTGAATAGCATGCTAGATAGTGCACTATATGTTACCGTGTGTACGCACTATCCGACGTACAATGCGAACTCCCGCCGTTCGTATGGGATGGAGCTGCTCGGATGAACATGCAACTCAATTCTGTCTAGAAAGCATAAGATAGTATAGTGTAGTATAGCTGTGACGTCATATCGTATATGATATCTTAGGCACATTGTACGTTATTTTAAGCACAAATCTTATGCTTTTGACCACTGGGACTTTCCTGGGAAGTAGTATACACTATCATACGGAACATAAATTGTACCGTGTGAACGCACCTTTATAGTTAATAATCCCTGATATAGGCCATCTGTCACTAGCAAATAATAGTATTCCTAATTATTATATGTGGGAGGATGGTTATATACTTGTACCCAAAAAAGTTGGGTACACCAACCACGACTAGTTTACCTCATCTGGTGGGTCTCTAACACTAAGGGTCAAGTCCAGGATAAGGGACCCCACAGACCAGGACAAACCAACAACTTGAGGCATTCCACTAGTGGGAGTTTGAAGTGTTACAGAGCAGCAGCTATGTTTTGAGATTGTAATATGGCTGAGAGGAAATAATGAATGTGTTTGAAAAATTGTGACATTGGTAAACAAAACAATTAGGTTCTGAAAACATGCTAGATTGTGTTATGGTGTGTACACACAGGGCCGTTTCGGCAGCCGTCAGGAGTCTGGCATCTCTGGCAGGGACGAAGGGACAGCATCGGGGTGTGTGTGGGGGGTGTCTATAGTAGAAATAGACTACTACACAGTCTATTTCTACTTTTGATTTCGGGATCAAATCGGGTACAGGTAAACACTATGATTTTGACTAATTTGCTATGTGATTTTGACTAGTCAAAATCTCTCCGAGTGTACACACCATTACAATATGCTGCCCCACATGCATCCAGGCCTCAACAACCCAGGGAACCCGTTCCAAACTCATCCCAAAAACTGACAAGTTGTAGACATTTATTCATGACTTACCGTTCATAGTCTCTTTTTCAATATGCTGTGTCTGTGCCAGCTGTTAGCTTACCTTCCTACATTGCTCATTCAATTAAACTACATTTTCTGTTTTCTTTTATCATTTCTGCAGATGTAAAAACTTTTAACAACTTTAATTAATAGGAGCTGTTTAAACATTAATTCAAGTTATTGTAGTTTGAATAGAAGTACAACTTGATTTATATTGGATTATTATGCAGGCCATGTCATTGGCTTTTTCTTATGTACAGTACTAAAAGCCTAACAGATACCGCCACCAAAGTCTTTCAGTACTTATCACTGTCCCATTATTATCAATGGAGACTGTGATTTGAGAGGTATCTACCAAACACTTAAAAGCTAAGCTCCTACTGGTTTATACCATGCTCAGGTTACGCTCCTCCCATTCAATTTTGTGCCGGATCTTTTGTCAGGCAAAAAAACCTGCACATTTTTATGGTTTTAGGTTGAAAAGCATATTTTGTCAAATTTTCGTCCATTTTCAACTTTGTTTATTCATGTTTTGCTGAAGTAGTGAAACTGCATTGGCAAAACATAACTAAAAACTGGCCCCAAAAATGTACTTAATTGAATAACCCCACCCCCCCATAGTCTCAGACCCTGGTAACTGCATGCCCAGTGTCCGTTTACTCTGGGGAGCCTCTCACAAATGTGTCAGACTCCTCCAATACCCCGGGGGCTATAAACTGTATGGACAGAAGTTATCTCTACTACAGTCTCTGCGAGTTACCTTTAGTACATACAGGGGGAAATTTACAAAGATGTGTATTCTACTTCACATGTGATGTTGCTATGGGCAACAAATCAGAATCTACTTATTTATCACCCTCTAGATCAGGCATGTCCAACCTGCGGCCCTCCAGATGTGCTAAAACGACACATCCCAGCATGCCTTGCCACAATTTGGCTATTAGGGAATGCTAGAATGATGGCAATGCATGCTGGGATGTGTAGTTTTAGCACATCTGGAGGGCCGCAGGTTGGACATGCCTGCTCTAGATGATAGTAGACATGATCTGATTGGTTTCCCATAGCAATATCACGTGATGTAGAATACACATCTTAGTATATTTCCCCCCACAGCATCAAGGATATTTTTATTCAAAATGAAGCTGTCCTCCATCATGCTGATTGTTATGGTGTCTACACTACGTTCTCAGTTCTTTTGAGTAATTTGTTCTGATTGATAGCAAGCACCGTGTATTTAATGTTGTTATATGTCTCATACAATGTGATATGTTGCAATATTGTTTTTATACATTGTAAAAATAAAGTCAGAGATGGTCAAGAAGAATTTACCAATTATGTCAAAACAACATTTTGTATTACTGATGCTGGTCGTTGTTTGGTATGTATTGAGCAATACGCGCTTCGCTATCATTGAACCTTGCTCTGTTGCCAAGTTCAAGCAGAGCACTTCTAGAGAGCAGTTTAGTATTTCATCATACTGTGTGCTGTTCCTTTCGGAAGGATTGTTTTATGCTTGGGAAACAAATAACACAGTAGGGTAACATTAAGCATAGCTAGTAAGAACAACATCAACATGTTTTACAAAGTCATGTTTTTTTGCTGAGTTTGTTATAGCAAATGCCTGAGAGAATTATGCGAGGGCCTTACAGAGTCTCCAAGCGCTCCCCTTTCAGGACAGATGCTTGGAATGCGTTTCTATGAATATTTTCGGTCTCCTCCAGCTCCCTCCTAAAGTCATAAAAAAACAGTACTGGACAGGTAATTTGCTGTTGACAAATGATCCCAAAATTTAGACTGTGAGCACTTTAGTAACAGGCGCTCATGTAATCCGGTAAATCATCTCTGGAACGCACTGTGTTGCATTAATTGCTCTGTGAGTGAATGATAAAAGCTGCATAAGCACTGCTGTACCGCAGGACAGGTAATGTTTTTGGATAGCAGATGAAGGAAGGAAATCTGGATAACTAAGCTGAATTTTAATTAAATGTTATGTAGTACACATTTAGCACCAGGTTCTACTGTATAAAGAGGTGTTCGGCTGATACAGGAATGTCACCTAGTAAAATATTACAGAAGCCCAGTGACAAAACTGTATCATTACAGTGTGTATAGCCTTGTATCTTTACAGAAATATAAGTTTATTATTATTAATGCTATATTATTGATGATGATGATTACCCTTTACTTAATTAGTGCCACAAGAGTTCTGCAGCACCTAACAAAGTACATAACAAATGGGCACGACAAGAAAACGATGACATTGTACATAATACATTGTATATAAATATTGCTACGTTAGTGGATATGACACTGAAATAAGCATCAGGGTGACAGAAACCCAGGGTTAGGTGCCATCGTAGGTAGTATGGAGTGGACAGGGGTGCTGACAGGTCAGCTGGGCCCCGGTAAAATAAAGCGGGCATGGCCTCCGGCTGTCCTCGCTTACACAGAAGGAGAGAGATGATAGGCTGCCGCTGTGCTGTCATCTCTCTCCCCACTGCATGGCTCTCTGCAAGGAAGCAGGGAGCCTTCGATGCCACTGGGAGTGGAAGATAAGTAAGAGAAGTGAAAGCACATGAGGGGTGAGAGGTCCCTGCTTATTTGGTAAGGAATAACTTATAATAATAATAGTATATGGCCAGTTTATGCCTGACCATAATTCATAGCAAAGCCTTTTTTGTATCCTCTTTAGAAATTGTGTACATCTTTATATATAAACTTCAGTATTGACTGCCACAGGTATTTGTCATAGTCATATATTCTGTAACTAGCTTTGTTAATGTGGTGCTTGAAGCATTATTTTTTTTTTCTATCCCTAAAGGGGTATGCACACGGTGCAATTGCCTTGGTTTTCGATCGAGATTGAATCGCAAGGCAAACACATTAGATTCTGAGTATATAGTCTTGCCTGCCTGTCTATTTTTCTACTCTATTCCATGTCATGCATCAGGATCAAATCAATATCGAATAGATTATAGAATATAAGCAAAATCGAATAGCAAAATAGACATAGACCACCTCCTCCACTAATAGGCCTATGAACATTTTCAGCTCCAGGCCCATTAGGCCTTTAATCTTGCCCTGTGCTGCATCATAGAGCACTCTTAGTGTTAGCGGGCACATAGTCCCTACGTCTAGCTGCTTTTTGTTCTGTACAGGAATGGAGGTATGTTATACGTAGCCAAATCTAAGGTGAAGTGTACCTGCAGGCAATAATGCGGCCCTGATATTTATCATGTAATGAGTAGCGCTCTTCCTAGCTAACCCACTTGCGATTTAATGAGATGGAATACAGATGGGAAGGTTATCTTTCTTCAAACCTTAATAACCAAACATTTTTTTTTTGAAACTGGGATCATAGGGTTACATTTAGATAACTGCCATCTGGTGTGCTATATTAAAGTCATTCTTATCTGAGGTAGGCTTTGGAAATGTATCAGCTGTTTACTTTTTTGCCTTTAACTCATGCTGAGTATCATCCTATAAAATTATTTGATGAGAAAGCTAATGCTTCATGTTTCTTGTCTTCTAGCTTCCCATGTCTTTTCTTGATTTATCTCGGCGAACGCCGTGCTTTCTGAGCCTGGGATAAACTTTATGGGAAAACAAGCTAAGATTTATCTCATTAACTGGCTTATTTGTCAGCCTAACATAGAAAACCTTAATATCACGGTCTGCATCGTAAAACAGACAGAACATCAAACACTTCAGTACAGTGAAAAAAATAATATGAGGTAAATACAGTATATACGTGCCTTTGTATTTTTCGAAATTTGTGTTTATACAGTAGTGTATTGGAAGATGTTTAATTGCATTTTTCCATTTTATTTATTTTTCATTATTCCACAGAATGACTGCTTCTCTGTCACGTAGGTCCTATTTTGGAGGGGATATCCACTGTTCTCTTCCGCTGGATACACACTGGAGCAATATTGGGCCGATATGGTGTTTTATAACTGCAATTTGCCTACATCACTCAGTTTGTAATGGGCGATTGCACGCTTGGTTTGATGTGTGGCACATTAATCGTAGAAACCTTGCTTATGAATGATGGAACATGATCATTCCTTCCTTCATAAAATCGTTGACATAGAATTTGGGTACCATGACATACTGTACATTCCGATGTCCGAACGAATGCCTGTTGCACCAATGTGTACCCAACTTTTGAGAACTAATTTACTCATTCATCCTCCAGTGCCACCATTTCTCTGATAAACGCAAATATACCTCTCTGCTTTTGTATTGTCTCCTCTGACCAACTATCCAAAGCATAGTTTATTGGTATATCACCCTCCCTTGTTGTGTTGGGGTTTTATATGCCCAGTATCAGGGTCAGGTATTGGGGAGTTATACAGTACCCTCAGTTTCATGATCCTCTTGTATCAGCAGTAGCACTTGCAGGATGGGTTTCTGTGTACCCCCTGGCAGACCCCATAACATTTTCAGAGAGTGAGACAGCCTTATCAGAGCTGCCCCGGCCACTGCTACCTCGTCTGCTATTTTCCACAGAAGCGCTGACTGGCTGTTGGCAAGACAGTGCACAGCAATCACAGGCAGATCTGCTGAGCTTTCCCAGAGGGAGCGTGAAAGAGAGGGGGAAGGTTCTGCACCGCCCTGCAGTCCAGAACACAAAGTGTCATGGAGGAGGTGGACAATTTGTAATGCAATGCGTCGAGGTGCCTTCCCAAATACTGTAGAACACGTACAGGCTGGTATTCTGGGCCCTTTGTCAGGGTCCCCTGGAAGGAGGCGGCACTCTCACGGCTTAATTTTCAAAGATTTTTATATAGTGCACATGAAGAAAGAGCAAACAGAATCGTCTACGTTTCAAGACCAATTTGGTCTTTTCATCAGGACGTGCATTTGAAAGTGCAATGTGCTGTGCAATATGAAGATAAAGAAAAAAAATCTTATCTTCATATAAATGAATTAGTAATACAAGCCTAGTGCCTTTGCAAATGGCCAAATCATCATGAACAATAATGCTGTGGGGTTCTTTTTGGATGTGGGAAAAGGACCATGGTAAACTAACCAAATTATCATGTGGTGTTCTAGTAATTAGTATTTTTCTTTCTCTGTGCAATGATGATATTGTTCCCTTTTGGTAATTATTACCAAGGTACAGATGTGTCCATATACACTGTAGCTTCATTCACACCAAACAGCTCCTCCCAGCGTGCCAGGCTGGGTGTGGCTTCACCTCACCGAGCAACTTTGTTGCTCAAAATGTTCATTGTGTTCATTCAAATGAAACACCAGGAAGTAACGGATCAACTTCTTTGGATCTCACAGATAAATTTGCACAGGTACATCTGTGTTTAACTGAGTCTAAAGGGCCAGAAATCACCCGATTCCGGTAGATCGGGCTGAGAAATCAGCCCAAATCCCATGCTGGGACTTGTCCTTGTCTGGCCTAGTGAATGGGGGTCTTAAATCTGTATACAAAGTTTTACAATGCAGTAGCTGCAGCTTTCTCACACTTAGGGGGGTATTTAATCCCGGGTCACCACTGTCAATCGGTCCCGACAGCCGTGACCCTATCCCGTTTTCATTTTGCTCGACAGCATATCGCCAGGTGGGATTCAACGTCCCGCCTGCCGATCAACAAAAAGGGGGCGTATCTGAGTAAACGGCCATGGATTGTCGAGATTCGGCCATGATTGCATCAATTCACGGCCGTTAACAGCAAAAGGGACTTACAGCTCTTAAAGTCGGGCCCGTTCTGTCGATCTGCCTTTTCAATGCTGTCAGCATTGAATAGGCGCCCGCCGCTGTTTCACCTGTCGGAAATAGCGGCGGCGATTGAATACCCCCTAAGTTCCTCTGAGCTTCATTTGACTTTGTATGTGTTTAAAACAAATTGTGTGTTAAAGTCACTGCACAGCCCCTGTAGTAGACTTTGAAAGTTAATCCAATAAAAAATACCTTTCCATTTTATAGTAGACTGCACTAACAAAACACCAAATTTGATTAGATGAGAAGTTTGAGGGGGGGGGGGGGGGGGGGGTGTGCTTTATATAAATGAACTCTTGTCTGTAATACATCTTATCATATGGGTAAGTAGTGCTCCAAGCTGCCCTCCTACCGGTAAGAAAGTGTACAAACTGTAAATCAGTAAGTTGTGGCTGGATTTTAACAACACTCATTTATCACCAATACAAAATAAACACTGACATTTAAATGCCCAGCCACATAAGGAGTTTCAAGAATTGTATGGTTTAAATGGAGCAGCTCAAGTAGAATGGTGACTGCCAGTTTCAAAGTGCTTGCATTGATAAGCATGACACGCTTCACTTCATGTTACTGAGCAAAGGCAAAGTAGTCTTTAAGGCCTAGGCATACATGCAGACTGAGGAAATTGCATATAGTGCATAAAGGCACACAGTACTGAAAAGCAATCTTTTGCTTCTTATAAATAAATATAAATAACTTATTTACACAGAACTTGTGCCAAAATGAGCAAATAAGACATGACTGTGTGCAGATTGAATTCAGGCAAAACATGTCCAGTGTTTACTGCACAGAGAGAATATTTTGATAATTAGATATGGTGGGTCTAAGTCAATGCTAATGCAGCCGCAAATTTGTATGCATTGACTGTGTGAGGATGTGGAAATGTTGCAGCTGCCAAAATGTGTATTGAGATTCTCGCCATCGCAAATTCAAGCATTTTCATACAGGCACAGCTGTGGTAACATCCTTCAGTTATTGGAACCATGGGTAGCCCTACGGTAGCACAGCATGGCCGCCTGTACTGATGCGCCGGAGCCATGTTATCTGCATACTAGATCACAGATACATGTAAATCATGGATGGGGAACCTTTGACACTCCAGCTGTTGTTGAACTACACATCCCAGCATGCCCTGCAGCAGTTTTGGCATAGCCAATGAGTAACAATCTGTAACTGCCA
The DNA here is from genome assembly GCF_055691185.1 of Crinia signifera. Classification (NCBI taxonomy): domain Eukaryota; kingdom Metazoa; phylum Chordata; class Amphibia; order Anura; family Myobatrachidae; genus Crinia; species Crinia signifera. The sequence continues at coordinate 396,777,053 of NC_139217.1, read as the reverse complement.
TTGCAAGATCATAGTTGTACATACACAGCATGTCTCAAACATACTGTATGATGGTTTGCAGATTATCGCTTTATGTAAACCACAAAGTAGTGTACATCACTGAATCAGACCCAGTGCTCGCCCATGATTGCAGTTATATGTGGATCGAACGCACTTTGTCATCTTTGTTTTAATTTCCGAATCTCCTTGTTTTGTCATCAATGCCATATCATGCGCCTCAATGTTCTGTCATAACTTTATAACAAATTGACTGGATGCCCAAAAATGTCTGTATGCACTGTGAATAGGTGGCAGGTACGCTGTAACAGGTACAGTATTTAACTTTTTTACGTCCTCTGCCATAGTGTCATTGGGTTTAAGTATATGGTGAAATAGTTATGGTTTTGCTCTCATTTTAACAGTCAACAAAACACTTTTAGTCTTTGTAAAGATACTGTTGACCAGTTCTGTGAAGTTGACCGGTTCCACATAGCTTCAGTGTTTCAGACATGCGTAAATAAAAGAAATGGCTTTTTTGCTTGGTCTTGGTGAAGTGCTCCTGATCTTTTTCATATGCCATGAAAGATTCAAGCTGTAACTTGGCATTTATAGCTTTACGTAATTGCAGGGCTGGGCAACACCGGCCCTCCAGATGTTAATGAACTACACATCCCAGGATGCTTTGCATTAGTTTTGCTATGTGGCCATGCTGAAGTTGATGCAAGGCATTCTGGAATGTGTAGTTCATTAACATCTGGAGGGCCGGTGTTGCCCAGCCCTGTGTAATTATGTAAAAAAAATTGGAAAATAAATGGATAGTCTGCACCCTTTAGCAGTTGTCGAGTGACTAGGTCAAGGCATGACTCGGTTTGTAGACATCGCTGTGCTAGTCCATTCATTTCATTTTATATCACACACTTGTCATCTCCTAGTTGAGCATTATAAAACCTTTTGAATCATTTCTGTTTTATACGAAACAGAGCATTTAAGCAATAATGTGTTGGTGGCCAGAGAGCGGGAGGGCACACAGCTTCTAGCAGTATTATATGGATGGTGTGTGTTTTCTGCTATCTCAAATATACACAGAGTATTCAATGTTTTTGAGAGTCTGGCTCACCGCTCACTGTTCTGTGTCCCTGTGATCTCGCTGAAGCGCTCGGCACTTTTTCTTATCTCCTCATTTCTGACTTCCTCAGTATTCAACGTGTGGCCAGCTCGCCGGCCCCTTTTGCGAACTTAGCATAATTATGCGAGTTCAAATGGGAGTGCTGTAACTGAAGAGATCTGTTTTCTCCTGCTCTCCATGTGAGCTGGTCAGACTGGGATATTCCTGAGCAGGGTGTTCATCTCAGCAGCGTGTTCCTCGCAGTTGTGGACTTGTATTTTTTTACAAAGGTTTAGAAAGGTTAATGTTTTGTTCAGTATTTATTTTACAACAAATGGCTGTGTGACTATTTTAATTGGGTTTGTGCAGACGGGTGTATTTTGTTCTGTTTGGCCTTTATCCTTGTGTTGTGCTTTTGGCATTGTTTCTTTGCCCTGTGTTTTTATTTAATTTATTTTATAATTGTTAGCGTGTTTAAAAGCCTGTTTGGGGGTTAGGTGAGGAAGAAGAGAGGAAGCATGGGAAATTACTAGGAGCATTCCAAAATGATTTCTTATTGGTTACCATTAAAATAACTTATTAAATTCCAAATAAATTAATATAGAAGTACAGCATTATGGCACTTGAAATAAATACATTAGAGTACATTTTTTTAAAATTTATAAGCCATAAAAAACAAAAAAAATAACAACTTTAACAAAGATAACCCTACAGTTCACCTAAAAAAGATGCCGAGGGAAAAATGGAGAACATCTCTAAAAAAAGAAACCAGCAGGACTCGCAATTTGTGCATTGAATACACTTTTTGAGAGAGAGACACTAAAATCCCCATTGAACAGACATTACGAACACCGGGGAGAAGTGCAGGGTGAACTGAGTTAGCTTTGCAAAATATTTTTGGAGAAGCAACAGAGTTGAATACAGGGAAGCACAAAATATGAGAGAAAACTTCATTACTCTCAGAAAAACATACACACTTACCATTATTTACTGCGACATAGGAGCATTGAATACATGCCATTGCCTAGGACAGGGATAGGCAACCTGTGGCACTACTGCTGCTCTGGAACTTCACATGCCAGCATGTCTACTGCCACAGTATCGGCATGCCAATACAGCAAAATTGTAACAGTGCATGCTGGGGTGTGTAGTTGCCCAGCAGCCACAGGTGTCCCTACCCCCGGGCTGGGACATGAGGCAGTGTACAGTAATGTTACCTGGAGAGGAATAATAGATTATTTACAGCACAGGTTCTCAAACTTGGCCCTTAGGACCCCACACAGTACATGTTTTGTAGGTCTCCTCACAGATTCACAAGTTAAATACTTAGCTCCACCTGTGGACCTTTTAAAATGGGTCAATGCATTATAAATACACCACACAGTTCATGTTTTCCAGGTCAACCGGCTGGTGCACAAGTGCACTCATTACTCAATTACACATTTTAAAAGATTCACAGGTGGAGCTAATTATTTCACTTGTGATTCTGTGGGGAGACCTGCAAAGCATGCACTATGTGGGGTCCTGAGGACCAAGTTTGAGAACCTGTGGAATAAATTTATAAGAACTTCTAGATGTTTGGTATTTCATTTCTGTTTTGCCAGAAAACAATGGATAGAAGTATTGTATTGTGCAGTTTTTTACATGGGTGGTATTCAATCTTTCTGACTGTTGGAATTTTGGTACTTTTTAACGATTTCGATCAAATTTACGTTCAAACTATTTAATCCAAGTGCCGATTTTCCGATATCTCAAAATTCATCTGTAACCTTGTTTACTGAGCTGTTAACCTGGTATGCTGTTTACCTGCTACAAAACAAACACCCAGACTTCATCTATATCCAGTGTATCTGATTCCTTGTCACAATATATATTCACAGTAGGCCTGGTACTCTTTGCAGGTGCTCCCTGGCTTTGAGCCCAACAATACAGCAAACATTCTGCATCCCTACTGTAATAAATATGAGGCGATAAAGATAGTTTCGACGTTTTGATGGTTTTAATCCATTGTCATCATGATTACATATCAAAATGTTTATTTACTACTACAGGGATGAGAAAAACTATCTCTTACAATAAGATAATGACATGTTAGACAAATAAGATATCAACATTTCTAATTATCTTCTCCATTTAAACACAGTCATAAAACAATACAATTTACTTATTTATTTTTTTCAAACTTTTTTATTGAGACATCATAGTAATACATTAAGCATGTGATTTCACAATATGTAAAATCAAGAATGAACACAAAACATCTAACCATCACTTAGCGCAAGCAGGGGTTTCATAAAAGAGAACAGTAAATTTTACACCCACATTTTTAGTTGAGAGAAATAGGGGGATCCTCGGCAGCCACTCTCGTTAGATACTGTACCATGTAGTTGTTTTTAAGCTAGCATGGATCTGTTGTCTTGTGGTAAGAGGAAGAGTGGATATGTAAGATTCCCATAACATAAAAAAAAACACATATTTACCTCTACAATGGCCTTTAGCCAGTCCATTCGAAACAAGAAGTGAAACTTACAGTAGTTAAAAAGAGAGGGAATTCCATCCATCCCTGGAGAATATGTCTGCTGCACTGAGGGCTAGTAAGAGTTTTTTCTTTCTTTTGTCATACGAAGGGTAGGGTTGAATACGCCCAATATCGCCCTATCTGGGGAGAAAGGTACAAATGTGACTAATTTGGCTTCCGCATAGCGTCTAATAAGCCAAAAGTAGCGAATTATAGGGCAAGCCCATAAACAGTGGTAGGTGTCTGAATTTTCCTGTTGACATTTCAGGGTGCAAACGGTCCAAAAATTGTGAGGAAACGCCTGTTAATTTGACAAAACACGTGGATCGGTGGCAAAATAACATGGACTCAATACCCCTCTAAAACTGATACTGTTAGGGTAGCTTGAGGAATAAGGTTTTGAACCTCTGCACTAGACAAACTAGTTGTATTTCCTTATTTTTCTTTGTCACTGTCACTACTATACCTCTAAAATGCACATTTAGCCTCTATTAGTCCCGCCGTCTTTCCAGCAGAATGAGGGAGGATTGGCCACCTTCCCTGGGATTTTTGGAAGGGTAAGTATAGCTGTAATCCTGTAGTTTTGTGATGCACAAAACTGCATGACCATTCAAGTTAACTAGCTTCCGATATTTAATCTTTATAGCATATCCACCTAGGGTTTTCTTTTTTTTTGTAGAATTCGTCTCTTTGAACATATTGCTAATCCCAACCTGACTGCACACCTCAGACTGCGAACAAAGCATTCATCCATGCCTATCAAAGTGCATTGTGAAAATCTTTTAAAACTCAATACACAATTTCAGCATTTGGAGACTTGGCTGTAGAGAGCAGCCATAAAACACTGCAGATCCGTTTTATAGTTCTGCGTGACAGCTTTATGTTTTTTCACTAATTAATCATAGAAGAAAGGCATTGGGCAAAGAAATATTTTTTGCTGCAACACATCTGTGACAGCATCATCATCCGATATATTTATTTTGCAGCAGGTGGATGGGGAGATCTTCTCCAGAGTAGACGAGGTACAATCATAGCAAACTTGGAAAAAATATTCAAATACTTGTACAAGGTGTACAGAAATAATAAATACAATGTGATAATTCATATGCAGTACAGCACAAACGGGTTCCTGGGATTAATGTTCCAACATATACAATGCACACCTTGTTGTTCGCTCTCAGGCTCTCTCATAGGACTGCTTCCCCCTAGAAATGAACCCCAGAGGCTGTAACCTACTACACCTGGATGTGATTGAGTGTCAGCCCATATCATATAACTTACTTTAGGGACCTATAAATGACATCATTTTACATATGCCCTGGAAAATAGATGGGCACCCCTGCACTGCCTGGTATTCTCATACAGATGTGTGTATGAATTGTTCTAATATCCAAACAATATTTTCATTCCCTATGCCTTTTATTTATTAATATGCTGCAAATGTTTCCGTGAGTACTGTGATTGGGAGTGCATTGTAATGTTGTCGACAGATATATATTACAAATATTTTGTTTCTGTAAGAGGTACCGTATTTGCCTCATTTCTTTGTTTTCAGCTTTGAGTACTGTGGCTATCGGAGTCAATGTGGGGCGATTTTCTTCGAAAAATGCCCCAAGATTGGCATCCCTACCTACTCCAGGGCAAATTTTTGTTCTCGGTAGTCATGTGACTTATGGGTCAGAGCTGTGATCCTCCACCTCCTAATACCCTAATCCGTAACCCCTGACAGCCTTACCCTAACTTCCCTTCACAGCCTATCCTGATTGATGGTGTTCACATGGCATTCGGTCACTAGTCAACAGTCCTTAGGTCGACCGCTATAGGTCAAAAGTCCCTAGGTCGACGTGATCATTAGGTCAATTTGAAAGGGTCAACGTGAGTTTTTTTCATGTTTATTTTTTTTTTTTAAAGGTGATTTTTCATACTTTACTATAATGTGGGCATTGAGTGAGAATATAATAATGTGCCCAGTGCAGCATGGCACCGTGCCCACAGTATGACGAGTGTTCCCGATACACTTTTACAGTGTCCATGTCCACATAGACAACAAAATAACATGAAAAACTCCTGTCTACCTTTTTCATGTAGACCTTTTCCATGTCAACCTAATGCATGTTGACCTCTTTCATGTGTCGACTGTTTACCTGTTGTAGCCAAACTAATGACTGTCGACCGTAAACTCGTTCACACAATGCCTACATTTCACATTTCAATACGTTGCCTGTCAACATTTCAGAACTGTCGACAATATGATAAATGTGTACATTGTCCTTTGACTACACAACCCGGTCTCACTATGGTATGCTGTAGAGCAGGGATGGGGAACCTTTGGCCCTCCAGCTGTTGTTGAACTACATATCCCAGCATGCCCTGCAACGGTTTTAGCATGGCCAAATATAAAACATGTTGCAGGGCATGCTGGGATGTATAGTTCAACAACAGCTGGAGGGCCAAAGGTTCCCCACCCCTGCTGTAGAGCTTCCTATATGCAAGTGTACAGCGCAAATGTTTTTACCCTTCATACTTTTATTACAGTAACCACGAAGGCATTCAGCCCATAGCCCTATGCTGTGCATTTTGTGGAATCCACTGTAACGAGCTGGGTATAGTATATTTGCATATTAATGACTGTATTGGCATTAAATTATGTGTGTTATAAATCAAACAGCGATGCTGCTTTATAGCCTGTTTTAACTACATATGCATTTTAAACAATAAATAATACCCAGCAAGCATTAAGGTAATTTGGATCGGTTGCCAGAGGACATGGATCTTACATCAAAGTTATAAGTTGTGTCATAAAGCACTTCCTAAATAAATTCATTGTATTTTTAATATCTCAAATTCAAAGCATTAATTCACTTGCTTGTCCTTTTAGCCTCCCTGCGTCCTGTATTGCCTGCAGTAACAGTATATGATGTGGATTCATACACTGGTTTGAAGTTTCTCTTAGAACTCATGAGCTCCCTGTCTCATACAAAGAGGTCTATTCATTTCTCAGGTGTGAAAAAAATACTGCAAAACCAGTTTTCAGTTACCACAATGTCTTCTCGTGTTAAGAAAATCACCTTCGCATAAAAAAAAGTTAATAATAGCGCTGGTTGTTAAGTAGCGTGTCTTTCTGTTTCTTGTGTGACATGTTCTGAAAGTGTGTAAATTAGCTGTATGTGATAACTATTTTCCTGAAACATGATAATGGGGAGAAATGATAATACTGAATAGATGATGTTGGGTTGAAATGCTCATTACATTAGATTGCTATACTGTATATCGGTGTCATGCATCAACAAAGTGATCATCTGATATGTCAGGTTGTTGGTACTCACTCTTGTGTTCTTCTTAGTGTGAATGCATTGCACTGTAGATGACAAATGCTAACCAATGGTGCCACACTACTGTACATGGATGGATGCCACCACACTTTAACCCCTTCAGTGGTAATCCCAAGAATTTTATGGGTCATGCTTCAGTGGCCAGACTGGCAAGAACGGAAAATTCTCGGGATTGACACTGCTTAGCGCCGGGCTGCTTGGCTGTGCATCTCCTTCCCCCTGGCTGTGTGACAGTCTGCAACGTGCTGCAGGGCTGGGACACAGAGTGGTATTTTTTTTTTTAGGGAGTGCTCAGTGTTGAGTGGGGAGCGCTACATAAAAAAACCCACCACTGAAGGGGTTAAGGGTCGTGAGGTAACAAGAAAAACACAGGTTTAATGAATGAATTTTATTTTATGAGGCAACGTCAGGTACATCGTATAGACATGAAGACAGTATATGACATTTGGATTTGTCTAGATTCTAGAGCAAGTCTTCTAAAACCTGTGGAAAAAGGGTGCTTTATGCAATCATTATTCCTCATGTAATATATATTAGTTCTTGCTATATTAAGTTGTATGTGCAGACGTCAGCCGGTGCTTTTTAGCAACTGCGATGTTTCGTATCCATTACGGTCAGTATGTGTGTGCCAGCGCCACACCATTGGCCCACACCTGCAGAGCGGGGAAGCACCGGGCAGAAGAGGTGCTCTCCCCGCTCTGCATCCCTGGCGGGCGTCGGGCAGGAGATTTAGAAAAAAAACATACAAAAGATTTCGAAAGCAGTCGCCCATATATTTGAATTGTTTTTTTTTTCTTTTATTCTCCTGCCCCCTGTGATAAGTCAGCCTAGTGTATTGGGGACTTAAGGTGTGTGTGAAAGGGACTACTCACTGTTAAATGTGTTACAAAAGTAAAGAATATGTAAAATAAAATACATCGATAATAATGCACCTGCATCCGCCACTTTTTTCCCCATGTAACTAGACAATAAATCTCTGCAAGGTAGCACCTCTCATTGCAAGAAGCTAGGGTGTGCATTCTAGAGCCTCTTTTCCTATACAATATGAAGACCTCTGATATTAAAATTTCTATTTATTGCAGCCGTAGAACCTTTTCATCACTGGGACAATAAGGAAAAATCAATATGTGCTGCATTACAGCAGAGGACCTAATTCAACAGTGTTTGTTACCCCATATGGTAGGGAAACTTTTAGGTGAATTGTGCATTCGGCAGTGCGGTCAATGGAGTTTGAATTGGGCTGCTGATGGCAGCATTTAAATGTTACAGCAACAGCAGTTTGCCCCCTTCTCCCATAATGTAACCCCCCTGAATAATTTTAAGTGAGGAATAGGAAAAATACAATTTGAAATTGTTTCCTTTAAGCACCCTATAATATTACCACTTTGAGATGTAGTTAGCAGTAAGATTACCACAAAGAATCATGATGTACAGTATACTCAACCTTCAAGAAGCTACCCAGGTAGGTTCCTTTCAGTGATAGCCATTACTAAATGGGCAGTGGCTCTAAATTCAACAAATATAGTACTTACTAGGTGATTCATCGCGCCCTACGGGCGCTCTTCACACCGTCGTAAGGGGCTGCGCCCCCTTAATTTGTGAACGTTTGTATATGAGAAATATGGTTAGAATTGTATGAAAGATGCCCTGTATTGCAACTTAGGTGTCCGCGAATCGCGGGAGGGGGGGTCGCGGAGGGTGCCGCGAATTGCAGGAGGGGGGGTCGCGGGGGGTGCCGCGAATTGCAGGAGGGGGGGTTGTGGGGGGTGGATGCTGCGAATCGCGGGAGGGGAGGGATTGCAGAGAATCGCGGGAGGGGGGTCGCGGGGTGGGTTGCCGCAAATCGCGGGAGGGGGGTTACGGGGGCGGGGGTTGCGGCGAATCATGGGAGGGGGGGTCACGGGGTGGGGTGCCGAGAATCGCAGGGGGGTGTGTGTGTGCCGTGAATCGCGGGAGTGGGGGTTGCGGGGGGGGGTGTGACGCGAATCGCCACAAGAAAAAATCAACACAGAAAGGTCAACACATGTAAATGTTGACATAAGTGTGGCACTTCATTGGTGTCCATGTCGACACATGAGAATGAATATGAAAACATTCAAAAAATGAAAAAAAAAAACTTCAAAAACTCATGTCAACCTTTTTCATTGTCGACCATAGCCATGTCAGTGTTTTCCATGTGCAATTTAATTCTGGAGCTGCCGCGAATCGCGGGGGGGTGCCGCGAATTGCGGGAGGGGGGGTCGCAGGGGTGGGTGCCGCGAATCGCGGGAGGGGGGGTTACGGGGCGGGGGCTGCGGCGAATCATGGGAGGGGGGGTCGCGGGGGTGTGCCGTGAATCACGGGAGGGGGGGTCATGGGGTGGGGTGCCGAGAATCGCGGGGGAGTTGTGTGTGTGTGTGCCGTGAATCGCGGGAGTGGGGTAGTTTTTTTGAAAATATTCAAAAAATGAAAAAAAAACTTCAAAAACTCATGTCAACCTTTTTCATTGTCGACCATAGCCGTGCCAGTGTTTTGCATGTGCCATTTAATCCTGGGGCTGCCGCGAATCGTGGAGGGTGCCGCGATTTGCGGGAGGGGGGGTTGCGGGGGGTGGGTGCCGCGAATCGCGGGAGAGCGGGGTTCATGGGGGTTCCGGTGGGGGGTTGCCGCAAATTGCGGGAGGGGGGGGTCGCAGGGGGGTGCCGGGGTGCCGCGAATTGCCGGAGGGGGGGTTGCGGGGGGTGTGACGCGAATCGCCACAAGAAAAAAATCAACACAGAAAGGTCAACACATGTAAATGTTGACATAAGTGTGGCACTTCATTGGTGTCCATGTCGACACATGAGAATGAATATGAAAATATTCAAAAAATGACAAAAAAACCTTTTTCATTGTCGACCATAGCCATGTCAGTTTTTCCATGTGCAATTTAATTCTGGAGCTGCCGCGAATCACGGGGGGGTGCCGCGAATTGCGGGAGGGGGGGTCGCGGGGGTGGGTGCCGCGAATCGCAGGAGGGCGGGGTTCACAGGGGTTCTGGTGGGGGGTTGCCGCGAATTGCGGGGAGGTGGGGGGTCACGGGGGGTGCCGCAAATCGCGGGAGGGGGGGTTGCGGGGGGGTGTGACACGAATCGCCACAAGAAAAAATCAACACAGAAAGGTCAACACATGTAAATGTTGACATAAGTGTGCCACTTCATTGGTGTCCATGTCGACACATGACAATGAATATGAAAAAATTAAAAAAATTAAAAATAAATCTTCAAAAACTCATGTCAACCTTTTTCATTGTCGACAATAGCCATGTCAGTGTTTTGCATGTGCCATTTAATCCTGGGGCTGCTGCGAATTGCGGGGGGGGGGTGCCGCGAATCGCGGGAGGGGGGTCGCAGGGGGGATGCCGCCAATCGTGCAAGGGGGGGTCGCGGGGGGGTTCTTTTTGCCGCGAATCGCGGGAGGGAGGTCGCGGGGGGTGTGTTTTTTCCGCGAATCGGGGGGGGGTCACGGGGGAGGGTTTGCCGCGATTCGCAGGAGGGGAGGGTCGCGGGGTGGTGGTTATGCCGCGAATTGCGGGAGGGGTCGTGGGGGGGTTCTTTTTGCAGCGAATCGCGGGAGGGGGGGTCGCGGGGGTGTTTTTGCTGCGAATCGCGGTAGGGGGGGTCGCGGGGGAGCGGGTGTTTTTGCCGCGAATCGCGGGAGGGGGGGGGGGCGCGCGGGGGGGGGGAGGTTTTGCCGCAAATCGCGGGAGGGGGGTGCTCACCTGGTGGCTGTGGAGTTGCAGTGCTGGGCAACATGGGAAGGCAGTGGGTGTCTGGCACTGTCTGTGGGCTCACTGGGCTGGTTCTCTGTCACATACCTCCCAACATGACCCTCTCCAGGAGGGACACAATGCTCTGTTTCTAGACTTCCCCTTAATGTATGATTGCCATCACCTGTTTTAAACAGGTTAATTTCTCAGAAAGGTGTTCAGCACAGATGAAGGCAATCACACATTAAGAGGAAAGTCCAGGAACAGAGCGTTATAGACACAGACACCCACTTTGAGTGACAGATGTAGCCAAATATATAGGAGATATTTTTGCAGGATTCTGTCTTTGTAATGCATCCATATGTCTCCCATGTTATTAGGTAACCTCTCTGTATGTGACAAACTACAAATCTGAATTCTGCAGGACAGGATTAGCCTCAATTACTGTATGTTACTTCCTGAGCCGCCTGCTGTTGTTAATGTGAGGAATTCTATACAGGTTCTCTTTTCCCACAATCACTGCATATCCACCTCTAATGCTAAAAGGTTAGAAAATCGATCACATAAGATTTTCGGTGGTACTAGTATGAATGTAGCATCTGCGCATCCTTGTTTTTTTTTTTTTTTTAAATTGTACCTGTGATCACAATCTTTCTTATATATTACTATATTTTTTGGATCTTTTTGTACAATAAAAGATTGCATTGGGAAAATTGTAGATACCGTTTTTAAGGATGCATATTTTTTAAAGTCTTTGGGCAAATAAGGTAAGAAACCAAAATAATAGTATTACAGTTTGAGTATCCCTTATCCGAAATGCTCGGGACCACGGGGCCATGAGCATTTTGGATAAGGGATTTTAATGGATTTTGGAATAAACATTTTTTTCATACTTACCTGTCATTCCCCCCGACGTCCCCGGTGTCCCCTGGCGTCTTCGTAAGTCTCTCCAGTGGCATCTCCAGTCCCAGGGGTGCACTGCACGATTGTGTGGGCGTGCAATGCACCCCTGGGACCAAAGATGCAGCTGAAGAGGATTCCGAAGGCTGCCATGGACCCCGAGGGACGTGGTAAGTATGAGAATATGATTGGGGGGGGGGGAGACAAAGAGAAAAATCTGAATATTCTAAAAATCCTACGGTTTTCGGAATATTTCGGATAAGGGGATAATCAACCTTTAAAAAGATTGATAATGTCAATATTATATTGAGAAATCTAATATTGATATTATTAATCTTATTACTACTCTTATTTTGGTTTCTTACCTTATTTGTCCAAAGACTTTAAAAAAGAATATATGCTTCCATAAAAATAATGTGAATGATTCCTTTCATAGGGCCGCCAAGAATGACCATGAGCCTGAGTACTGATGGGCTGTGGTCATCCTCAAATCTGGAGAGGCATGTTCACACGCCCTAATAATAAAATTGGAAAAATAAGTTTCTTGGTGCTATGAAGAGCACAGGGGGGACATTTGTTATCTAAAGCAGCAATGCAAAATGGCAAGACGACTCCCTCAGCAGCTGACCCAGGCCGAGCCCCCCTGCAGCATTACCGGGCCCAGCTAGTTAGTACCTCCTGCTCTTTATTCTCTCTCAAGGCCTTATTCTAGTTCACTCTTTCTGACAAAATCCTTCTTAGATGGACAAAACCATGTGCACTGCAGGTGGGTTAGATGTAAAATGTGCTAAGAATTACAGACATTGGGTGCAAAATAAAGTCCAGTATAAGCATATTTTTTTACTTTTGGTCCTCTTGTTGCAGATGACTGGGGTTGAAGTCTGAAACAAATTAGCCTGCTGTTTAATCCATGTTAAAGTGACAGAAAATGCATTGTAACTCTTCTCTTCTTGCATTAATGCCATGTGCTGACCAAGCTGGTTAAAATCTTTTCCTCCTGTTCCAGACAAATGTATTTTTTTTCTGTGTATTTAGTGAGACTATCAAACAACACAGTTTTTGGATTGCCATAACCTTTCCCTTAATGCCATTATATTTTGTTCTCACTTCCTGTCTCTTCTGCCACCAATCACTAAAACAAGCTTCTTCTGCTGCAACATATAATGCTGGCCATAAACTAGTGCAATTTGGCCTCTTTGCATGTGTTTGACATTAGATCCAATCCGCAGTCCTGTGTGAATTGGATAGGAGTGGGAGATCGGTCCTGCTTGCACTGCAACATCGGGGAATGGGATCGCACGCAAAGGACAGCAAGAGCTATATTACATGCTATCCTACTGCCCGGGCAGCTCAAGGGGGATCGGATGAGACTACTTCCCACGAAGAAGTCGCAATAATGTATGAGGGCCTAAACTGGTATAGGTTGAGTATCCCTTATCCGAAATGCTCGGGACCACAAGCATTTTGGATAAGGGATTTTTCCAGTTTTTGGATTTTTTTTTACTTACCTGGTCCCCCGGCACCCCTAGGCCAGAAGAGAAAAAAAAAGGGAAAAAATATATAAAATGAAGTAGACTGTGTGGTCCTTCATTGGCTCATTGGGGCAGATGTATTAAGCCTTAACAAGAGATAAATGCAAGGGTGATAAGGAGAGATAAATGTCCAGCCAATCAGCTGTCAAACTTTGGAACGCTCTTCCTGGAGAAGTGGTGTCAGCAGAATACGTTTAAACGTTTAAATACGTTTAAAATAAGGTTGGATAAACATTTATTGGTTAAAAACATCCATGGGTACGAATAAGTAATATAATCTGTCTTTAAAATATCAGAACATACTATACAACAAGGGATAAGCTACTATAAACATAGGTTGAACTAGATGGACACAAGTCTTTATTTAGCCTCACCTACTATGTTACTAGGGGCCTTATTCTAGTTCACTCTTAGAGGCAAATTCCGGTACTTGTGTAATATCTGGGCGCCCGATTTTTTTCATCGCATGCCACTACTTAAGGCAAAAAATTACTGGGCGCTTGTAGGGGGAGGAAGGGAAAAGGGAGTTGGGAGGGAAAGGGTTAATAGACTGAGAATGAAAGTGAGATTAAAGAAAATTAAATAATAAGGAGAATAAAAAATAAAGATAATAAAAATAATAAATAAAAAAATAAAATAAAAATAACAATAAATGAAATTGTGCGCTTAAGTTTACACTCTTTTAAGTGGTTATTTTGTGAAAGGCAGCAGTCCAGTATCTTTAGCTAACTGTGCTAGTCTCGGCCTAGCATCTAACCTGATAACAGGGGGTGCAATGAGATGCGATGGGACTCGATTTTTGGGGTTTTTGGACGTTCCTTGTACAATGTAAAAATCAGTCGCGACCTGATTTTTAATTGTATACCCACCAACCCACGCTTCGGGTTGGGGTTGATCGTGGGGTGGCATTAACAATGGGGGGCATTTGACATAGTCATTACCCATCTGGGTGGGTGTACAATCAAAAATCAGGTCTGGGGGGGGGGGGCATTTAACATAGGAATCAGGCATCTGGGTGCCTGTACAATTAAAAATCGGGTTCAATCACGTCGCATTGCATGCGATGCGACCGATTTTTGGTTGTACAATGACATAAGATGAAAAAATCGGGCACCCAGATAATACACAAGTACCCAAATTCCTTCTCAAATGTACAAAACCATGTGCACTGCAGGTGGGGCAGGTGTAACGTGCAGAAAGAGTTAGATTCGGGTGGGGTTTTTCTTCAAAGGGAGATCTATATTGCAGTTTAAAAAATAAAGCAGTCAGTATTTTCCCTGCACAAAAACAAAATAACTCACCCATATCTAATTCTCTCTGCACCTGTTACATCTGCCCCCCTGCAGTGCACATGGTTTTGTCCATCTGAGAATTAATTTGCCTCTAAGAGAGAACTAGAATAAGGCCCTATGTTACTATGTATGTTGCTTACTGACTTTTTTCAAACACAGCCTTTAACGTGGAAGTTAGGAGGTGATTGGCTGGACATTTATCTCTCCTTATCACCCTTGCATTTATCTCTTGTTAAAGCTTAATACATCTGCCCCAATGTCATAGGCGAATCTAGGGGGTGATCCGGGGGTGCACCCATTTTGTAGCTGGGGGATGGGGCTTTCCAACGAGCCCAGCCCCTGGGAACCGGAGATACTGCCAGCCAAAGCTGGAACGTTTTCCCTATAGGATAACATGGGACCCGCTAATTCCGACCCCCACCCAGTTCAACGGCTGCCAGCTCCTCCTTCGACATCACTGAAGCTCGTGGTTGATCTCAGTTGAACCCAAATCTCTGGGCCTTCAATCTGATACCAGGCTGGATCCATATGGGTTAATTGATTCCAGGGATATTGAGGTTAAACCGTTTTTTTTTTTTTCATTTCTTAAATGTAATTTCATGACTGTTTATGTTCTTTGAGGGCAGATTTCTCTGGAACCAAACAGCCCAGTTTCACGGGACCAAAATCATTCGAAGCCAACTAAAAAGTTCTTCAATGTGATACTGGTCTCATGTAAATGGGTCAGTTGGTTCCGAAGATATAGCTGGTTGGTTAAAGGGGGGGAGGGAGAGGGGAGTGGTTGTCTCTCCCCCTCACACCAGAAAATGCAGGGACTAGGCTTGTGTATAAGGGATCAGCCTGGGACCATATTCCCGGGTAAATACCTGCATTTTCTATTGTGAAAGGGGTATTATTTCAAACAGCCATGACCTGCAGTGCTCTGAATACAGCCAGTCAGCCCCCTGCTCACTGGACTGTTCCCCCTGCAGCTTCCGCTCCAATTCTTCTCCCCGCTTTCACCTCAGCCCGCCCCCCCCTTAATCATGTGGTGCCGGCGCCCGGCATGCTCCCCCGACATCACGCACAACAACAGTGCACACAATATTTCAAATGTCCACTCGGCTAGAGGGGACACCAGGAGGGGAGTGGGAGTGTGCTCTGCGCTGTGCTCTGCTCCTCTCCCCATAGAAGCAGCTGCACCGCTCTCCATCTCTCCCTGCAGCAGCAGCGAAGGCTCATATAAAAATTTACAGTAAGTGGCACTTTTGGGGGTAGATCTGGGACCATCCATTACCATAATTCTAGATTCGCCTACAGATGGAGCCGGGCTGGTCTTTGCAGGGGATGGTGGCAGAATCGGCAGCCGCCATCCCCCGCCAGCATCCATCTGTATCTGCGAAAGGGGACGCGCGCGTCCCCTTCCGACCGCGCGCGTCCCCTTCCGACCGCGCTTCCCCCTGGGTCCCTGCCGGCTTCTCGGCAGTCACCCGGGATCCCCACCGCCTCCCCGCACCCCCCCCCCCCTAACCCTGTCCGTCTCCCTGAAGCAGAGACGGACAGGTTCCCGTCAACCCGCCGCCCAGAAACTGAGACGCGCGTGCGTGTGAGACGCATGCGCGTCTCAGTCAGATGGAGCGCCTCGCTGCTGGCGGATCGCCAGCGGAGACAGTCTGATGATTCGCCAGCAAGAGGGAGCCCAGCTCCATCTGTATGTGCCTCATTATGTGGTAAAGGGCACCATTTACTTCTGTGTGTACACATATTTTATGACCTACCACCACCCACACTGGTGTTGTCCATAAAAAATTGAGCATAATATTTGAATTGGTCCAGTACCACCAACCCGTGGCAGCCCTGCAAGTGTCCCGAGGCACCCCAGGGAGCCACGGCACACAGTTTAAGTACCACTGTGCTAGATAATGAAGTAGGATAAGACTGGTTGCTATGTCAACAACTCTCACTTCTAAAAATGCACACTAGCTATACTATATAATACTATAACATACTAGTAAATATACAACCTAGCATCAATACATCATGTAGAGCAAGGGAACCACACAGAACCATGTTACATAGTGATGTTTTTCCTTTAAACTTGCCGACACACTGAACCACCACGCAAACTGTGCTAGTGACTTTAGCTGCAGATAAAACATAGAACTTGGTATGTAAACAGATGCACTGCTCACTGTATCATAGCAGTTTGTATGCAAATTCAGGCTGATTTTCAAATGCTGGTGTTAATTTACTGTGAAAACTAGCTAAAATAGTTCAATAGTATATTGTAAATTAAAGCAGCTAATTGAATACCAGACTCATTGCACACAGATGGACAAGTGTGGCATATCAAATCAATTTGTGCAGTCATGAGAAACAGTTTTGTTACAATGTACTTTTGAGTTATACATTACCTGCCTAGCACATGCCAAGCCAAAGGAAACCTGGCATGCGAAGATGGGCAGTTTGGAGCGACTCTTGCCCCACCTAGCAATCAGTCTTACATGTTTCTTGAAGAATTTAGGAACCAAAAACAGTTCACTTTAATTTCAATGACCTGATCATAATGTAACTCTGTTCTTATTGATATTTTGTTTATTTTATTAACTTATTCCACACTTCTCTTTACCTCCCCTCCCCCACGCCCTTTCTTTTTCTTTCTGCTCCATTTTTGTCCTTCTCCTATATTCCCATCTCACTTTTTATTTCCTTCAAGTTTCAACTTTTTGCCTGTTTCTTCTCTTCTTCGAAACATGTTTTATATATACATATATATATATTTTTTTTAGTTGTTTTCCAATGCCTTCTATTTAAGTGCATAACTCATTATTATATCTATTGAACTCTGATGTATCTATTATTATTAGAATAGTGCTTCAGGCACATGCTATCCTTGTAGTAATGTAATAAAGGAACAAGATCTTTTTTTTTTTTTTTTTGTTTAGCCCCCACAGAAATCCATTATTACAAATTGCTGTTGCTCCGTGATTTGTCAAATGAACAGACATGATTCCTCCTGTAGTCACTGTGAGAGGCATTACTATAAAATGTAATTAGGAGGTGCTAATGGAAATGGCGTTTAAATAGTTGGGATATTTTTTAAATGTTGTTTAGTATATTTTAGAGAGTGTATTAAAAAACAAAATGCCGGAAATTTCCTATATGCTGAACGCTTGGTCCAAATTAGTTTTCACATTTTTTAGATTTTTTTTGTAAAATTCTTAGCACACAGGAACTTTTTTTTCTGTAATATTATGTATGTTAAGTAATCTCACGAAAACTATAAGTGGTGGTCTTTAAATTACAAAAGAAAAGTTACAATGACTAGATTATAAAGATGTAATTAGCAACAGCGGCTGTTACTTACATGCAGCAGGGGACTGCCGCTATCTCCCTGCCCGAAGAGGAAACATCCGTCAGCTCAGGTCCCTTGCGCAATGGATCCCTCAGGTGCTGGAACTGGCGCAGATGCCAACTGCAGCCAAAAGAAGCTAAATTGGGCTACACGATAAGGCAGAGAATGACTTCCTATAGGAATCCAGCTCTCTTTTTATCGCACCCTGGACTGGCAGTCCCGGAGTCAGGCAAAACCTTCCAATGGGACTGCCTTATATGTGTCTTTAACGGACAGGCAGGTCTTCCAATAGGACAGTGGTCAGGGAACTCGGTCCTCATTACCCCACACAGTGCATGTTTTGCTGGTAACCCAGCAGGTGCACAGGTGTACTAATTACTCAGACACATTTTATAAGGTCCTCAGGTGGAGTTAATTATTTCACTTGTGATCTGTGAGGAGACCTGCAAAACATGCACTGTGTGGGGTAATGAGGACCGAGTTCCCTGACCACTGCAATAGGAAGCCACAGCCAGTCACACTGAAGTCAGGGGGGGGGGGGGGGGGCTGCAGTCCTGTAGCCCATATCCACCACTGGTATTTAGCATTAACTATAGTCAGATTAGTTACAATATTACGTGTGTAGCTCTTGCGTACTGAATCTAAATATCTAAATGAATACATTTTTGCACGTTAAATCTAAGCATATGCGTATATTATAGATGACTGAGTAAATTCAACATATGCTCCAAAATCATACTAAACTGAAACATTTACTTTTCACACTGCTGGAAAAAAAAGCTTGTTTTCATTCACTTGTTTGAAGATTGGTATGGAAAATTAGCTTAGTCTTTCATGTGCATGGCCTGCATTCAGGTAATCATAAAGAGCCTTTAAATTAGCAAGAGGCAGCATCTAGGTCTCCCAAAGGCAAGTTCTTATCTGATACCTTCATAAGTTATTAATGAGGCTTCAATCTCCCTTCTACCTTTACCATGTTTAATTAGGTTTCTTAGTCCCTACGGCATTTCATTTTCAACCGGAACTCTCCAACCTTCACATGTTCCCATAATTACAAGACGAAGCAGATACTTTGCTTTTAATTAAAAACATCATTTAGCTTCTGCCTATTATTTTTCCACATTCTAAACTATTATGCATTGCACTCAGCATTGCAAGGGTTAAGCGTCGATGTTTTGCACCCGGCAAACAGCAAGTGCTTGCCCCACTTTCATGTGTTCTCTTTGATATAGTTTTCTTGGGAGCTAGGGAGTAATTTAGTGAATTGAGAAGATTAAAATAGACATGCCATAAAGGCTGAAGCGTAATTTGGCGTAAGATGCTTGGGCCTGCTTCTTTTCACATGCCTTACAATGACATGTACCATCTGTAAAGTATACTGGTTAAGAATAACAGAATTTTTAGTCAGGTGTCACACTTTAAAGTGAGGTCATAACCATGACTTAACAAACACACTTACTACGTGTCATAGTTTTTTTTTTAATTATACAGGGTGTGGCAAAAAAACCCCCCCTCAAAAATGTAAAATGTAAAAACAAAAAAGGCACAGTAAAATTATTTAGTACATAATCTAAAAGTGCACAGAATACAGTTTATTTTCTATTCGTTTTGAATATGATATTGTCCAGATGGTGGCCTTCATTTACAGTATGATACACTTTTGTAGTCAATTTCTAAATGTTCCACATTTCCAGCATTATTGCTGCAATTTCTTGAAAAAGTTTTCTTTTACTTGTATGGCAGTCCTCATCAGTTGCATTAAATGCCTCACACAGCCAACTGGGCCATCTGAAAGTTGAGGTCTACAAACATCAATCAAAACCAATTGAAAAATACCTTTTTTGTTAACCTATAAATATTGATTGCGTAATCTTCACATAACGAACTTTACACTCCAAAAATGTTCAAACATGTGGCGGATATACCTAATCACAATCCTCTGATATCATTCCACATATAAATTAGATTTCCTGTAGGTTAGATAAACCTTATTCCTCCATAAGGTTGTCCCTGTTCCCTACCCCTACACACACTCTTCTTCCCCTATCCCCTCATTCTCTTCCACCCCTCATTATCTTATCCCACTCCCCCTCTTCTTTTTTTATTTGTGTCTCAAAACCACCGTTTTTTCTACCCCATTTCTGTTCAGCAATCTAAAGCCATGTACACACGGGGTGATTTTTCGGGGAGATGTTACACTTGCATGCTTTTAGTTCTCAGTGTTACTGTACCATATATTTGTTCCCCCTAAATAAATATTTTACGGTTCTTAAAAAAAAAAAAAGAGGAAGCTTTTTCATTTTTGCTTCTACCTGTATTTTTCATTTTATCAGGTTTTCTGTCCACCAGTATGATTGTTATATTTCCCTATACTACATAAAGTACAGGTCGAGTATCCCGTATCCGAATATCCGTTATCCGAATTATTCCGAAATACGGACATTCCAGAAAGTGAAAAAAAAATTTTTTTTGCTAAAAACTCACTGGGGACATCTGTAACCGCACTACTGAGGACATGATATGTAACTGGCACTATATATGTGCAAGACAATGATTGCTTCGCATTCAAATTCAGTGCTGAGATAGTACACAAATTTTGTTTCACGTTTTGAAACCTTGTTTTTTGAACAATTAAAATATATTTGTGTGTATTTTATGTGGTAATAAAATATATTTGTGTGTATATTATGTGTTTATACAGCATAAATGCAAGATACTTCAAAATACATCATTGAAATATTAAAATATTCCGAAATACGGAATAATCCGTTATCCAAAATTCTCCTGGTCCCGAGCATTTTGGATAAGGGATACTCAACCTGTATTGCTTTTTTAAACTACTGTATGTTGGTATCGGGTGCCGGACAGGGGTCCCGACAGTCGGGATCCTTACAGGCATTCACCCGACGTCGGGGTCCCGACTGTCAAAACACCGACAGCCGGGTTCCCGACGGCCACCTGCTATTTTCCCTCGTGGGGGTCCATGACCCCCATAGAGTGAGAATAGAATAGGTGGCTCGCGTAGTGAGCCACCGTGCCCGCAGCGTGGCGAGCGCAGCGAGCCCGCAAGGGGCTTAGTTGCGCTCACCATGCTGTCTGGGTCTGGCCAGTCGGGATAATGACTGTTGGGATCCTGACTGTCGGACCCCTATACCACACCCGTTGGTATCAATACATTGTGCAGAGAAGAACCAAATGGTGTAGAAGTATATACAATAATTTTTCAAGTTGGGACAGTATTGAGACGATATAGTTACAGCATAAGTTATGACACTCCTCACTGAATATGTGGCTGCTCTCCCCCAGTATTATGTGATGGTACTGTATTTTACACATAGACCGTAAACAAAGTGGTAGGGCTAATAGTGTGTATGAAAATATATATCAGTAATTTAGGTGTGAGCAAGTTGAAGAGAAGATGAAAGAATGATATTATATTAATTGCTTATCTTTAAAAGTGCTTCTTTGGTCACATGACCAACCATCAAAATCCCCATATAAAGGATGAAAAGTAATAAAACATACTGTGTGCTGGTAGATAAAATAAAATTTTATAAAAGAAAACCTTTTAATCATTTTAAATCCATAATTAAGGATAACTTATTTACCATACAGTAAACCTACCACAGGTTAACAAGATATAAAATTCAATATTTATTACAGTGATTTATCCATAAACAAGGAACCTCCACTTTTCAGATATTTATTTATTTATTTATTTACTACTAGTTATTTATATAGCGTGCACACATATTTTGAACATTCACATCTGTCCTTGTCCTATTCGAGCTTACAATCTATTTTCCCTACCACATGTACATGCACACAAACATTTTAGAGTTCATTTAGTTTGGAGACAAAGATCCTACCAGTGTATTTTTGGATTGTGGGAGGAAACCGAAGTACCCGGAGTAAACCCACGCAAGCACAGGGAGAATATACAAACTTCGCACAGTTGGAAATGAACCCATGACCTCAGTGCTGTGAAGCAATTGTGAGACATCTTAAATTCACTTTTACTTTTGAAATGTATTTGTTCCCTCAAGATTAAGTAGTAAATCCAGCAGCAATAACTGGCATCATGTGACCACTATCCCAAATTAGATGGGATAACCCTGATTTGAGGGTTCTGTCCCATTTCTCCAGCTTTGTTGAAGTTGCTCCAGATAGTCGGCTAGTACAGTATCTCTTGTTTGCTGCTGCTTGGGCATAGGTGATTTCAATATCTATAAAGGGCAAGTTAAAGATTAAAAAGTCTTCATCATGGCTGTGGAAAAGGGGGATTTGAGACTGCGCTTGCTAAATAATGTGCAACAGGTGTCTCTAAAATATTTAATCAATTATGATATTCGCATATATTATCACATGAAATACATTAAAAAAATACAATATAAAAGAAATGGTGGATATCACAAATAGATGGAGAGCAGGGATAGTCACCCACAGTCTGGTCGTGATATGTCCTGTATCCGTTCCTATGACACCTCCAGGTGATTGTCCCGTATGGAATGAGGGTGATGAAATGCTGGGAAAGATAAGGTAATCGGACCAGGGAGCTCCTGATGTTGGGGGTGCTCAACCTGGTGGGCTGGATGTTGTTGCCACTTCAATATCCTTAGTAAGGGATGCTGATGTCAAAACCAGGGAGCTCCAGATGTTGGGGGGTGCTCTACCTGGTGGGCTTGATGTTGTTGCCACTTGAATCCCTTTGCAGGGGGGTGTCAGTCTCCTGACCAGGGAGCTCCTGATGGTATGCGGTGCTCTACCTGGTGGGCTTGATGGTTAGCCAAGGAGATGATTCCTGGAGGTTGGTCCGGTTGCAGGACAGTAGATGGACAGTCTGTAGATTTAGGGGTGAGCCTGCTCCCCTACACCAACGCGTTTCGCTTAGAGCTTTGTCAAGGTGATGTCTGTGGTGTTCCCTGACTGGGTTTATATACCCTCAGAGGGAGGGGAAAACAATTTGCACCTGTTGCACATTGATTATATATACCACTAAAATGGGTTGATCTCTAGGTTATTGGGAATAGGAGACAAAGCTGAACCTTCCCATACTTTTTAATTTAAAAACGAGTGTTTTAACGCAAGTATGATCATAAAGAAAAAGACATTTCATTTACTTACAGAAGTCCGTTTCCGGATATCCGGTGACGTCACTTCCGCTTTGGTGAACCGCATATGCGCTCCACCAATACAATTCCCTCGCAATACAGTATACTGGCGACTCTCGCCCTTTTCAAAGATGGCCGGGATTGCACTTCCGGGTATGTTGCCACGCAACTGGCTGCTGTTTCTAACGTGATTGGCGGTGCAAGTCCCTATCAGCCAGAGGACCAGAGTCCACCTAATTAAGGTTCCTACATTTTAATGGAGCATTCGTGGAGCGCACATGTGATTTTACAGTATCCATGGTGATACAGAGTGTTTATAAACAATATATAGACAGAATAAATGCATTTAAAAAATTCATTTAAAAAATGTCCAGTAATTATAGCGGATGGGTATATTTATTCTTAGGTGTGTTCGCATGTAGGCAGAGATATATTTTTAGGTAGGACAGATACATTAGGAGAAAGAATAGTGATAATGAATGCTGAAAGCAATTTACATATATAGAGTATAACTGGTATTGAGTAATAATAGTAATACACAGTGTACATTAATATGGTAGCTATAAATTGGTATGGTCGACACCGTCGACATACCGGTCTCGTGTAGACACTTGGGTTCCATTTTTTTGGTTTTTTTTTTTTTTTAGTTTTTTTAGGGACGTTTTTTGATTCCTTGGGGAATATGTCCCCTGCTTAGTCTTTACATTATGTAATGAGGAGGTATACAGATATTCATATAATTCAAACACTAATTAGGCAGTACATAGAAAACTTTATTGTAATAATAATCAGAAAACCAAATTCTTCTGTGGGTTGGGGATGATACTCCTCAGGACTTTTTTCGTTCCGGGATTTATCAAAAGGGGGGGGGGGGGGTGCCTGTCTGGTGGAGAGCCGATGGATGGTACTAAGAAGGGAGGAGAGGAGGGAGAGGATATTTTTTCTCAACAGTATATGAGTACAATTCAAGAATATATATTTCTACAATAATCTTACAGTAGTGTTATTGTAAGATATACACATACGTTCTCCACTTGTCAAGTGGATATTAGGGGTAAGTGTTTCAATAACGGTGGTGTATGGGTTTACAAAGTATTGTTTTTCCATGGCCTATTTTTGTGATCTATATCATTGATGTTTAGATCACTGTATTTAGTTCTACAGCTTCGTTTAGCCCCCCTGGATGTATAGAGTCCATTTTGTACATCCAGTACACCTCTTGTCGACATAGGGTTCTATATCTATCTCCCCCGCGTGCAGTTCTTGCTACGTGTTCTAAACCCACCAGCCTAAGGCTCTTGGGGTCTCCCCCGTGGACCTCATGGAAGTGGCGGGAAACACTGTGTGTTTGAGCATGTTTCATTATATTCCTTCTATGCTCAAGGAAGCGGATTTTAACCTTCCTTGTGGTGCATCCTATATAAATAAGTTCGCACCCACAAGTCAACATGTAGATAGTGTAACTGGTATTACAATTGATGAAGGAATCTATCTTTATGTTAGCACCTTCCTTGTCTTTTATGGAATGGCACGTCCTGAGTTCTATATGTTGACATGTAATACATCTTGTTGACCCGCACCTAAAAAATCCCTTAGGTTGGCCTCCAAGCCAAGTACTCGGGCCTAACTCTTTTGGTGGGGTTATTATTGGTTTCAGGAAGCTAGGGGCTACGGAGTTTTTAATCGATTTGTTTTTCTTAAACACGAACAGAGGTTTGGGAGGGATTACATCCACTAAAAGGTGGTCTTGTTTCAATATTTTATAGTTTTTTCCAATTATTCTTTTAATTTCATTTGAATGGCTGTTGTAGGTAGATATGAATGAAATGTGTTGGTTCTTCTCTAAGGACTGTTTAGGTTTATTTTGTAATAATGCTTCTCTATCTAGAGATAATACTTCTTCATATGCTTTTGTAGTGATTTCTTTTGGATATCCTCTCTGTGTAAATGAGTGGAGCATATCTTTAGCTTGTTTTTCAAAAGTATCCTTGTTAGTACAGTTACGGTATAACCTCATTAGTTGGCCTTTTGGGATTCCCTTTTTCCAGGGTGGATAGTGGGCACTGTCATAGTGTAGATAAGCATTTGTGCCCACCTCTTTGATAAAGTTGGATGTAATTATATTAGAGCCTTCTGCCTCAATGGTCAGATCCAGGAAGGTAGTCCGTTTCCTGTCCAAGTGATGGGTGAACTGTAAATTATAAGTGTTTGAATTAAGGTGTTCAACAAATGAAAGTGCAGAAGTGTGATCCCCGTCCCAAATGATGAATAAATCGTCAATGTAACGGCCATAGAGGACCAGATTCGCCCCGAACTCGCCCCCCCAGATGTACTGTTGTTCTACCTCCCCCATGTATAGGTTCGCGTAGCTCGGAGCGAACCTGGTCCCCATGGCCGTCCCCATTGTCTGTAAATAAAAAGTGTCGTGAAAAAGAAAATAATTGTGACGTAATATGTATGAAATAGAATCCGTGATAAACCGTTGGTGTCTCTCCCCCAGGTCACCATCCTCAATAAGTCTCCGCGCAATTACCTGTATCCCAATTTCATGCGGAATATTTGAATACAAGCTAGTAACATCTAGCGTTAGGAAGGAGTATGTATCTCTCCATTGTATATCTTTTATAAGTTGTAGGAAATGAATGGTATCTTTTACATGTGACCTGAGGGTAGAGACACGTGGTTGCAGGTGTGAATCAACATAAAATGATAAATTGGATGAGAGTGACTGTATACCGGAGATTATGGGGCGTCCAGGAGGTGAAGTGAGGGTTTTGTGTATTTTGGGGAGGTGATAATAAATAGGTGTGGTGGGGTGTTCGTTGTACAGGAAACGGAGTTCCTCCCTGGAAATGACTCCATCCAATTCAGCCTCCCTGAGTAATTTCAACAGATTAAGTCCGAATTTCTGGGTTGGATTGCCATCCAGGACAGTGTAGAAGCGTTCATCTTTTAATTGGCGAAATGCCTCCTTTACGTATTCTGCCCTGTCCTGGATGACAATTCCGCCCCCTTTGTCAGCTTCCTTGATAACCAAGGAGGTGTCTTTAGTGAGTCTTCTGAGGGCTTGTGTTTCTTTTTTATTCAGATTGGATTTCTTTTTTGGGTTTTGTTGTATTGTTTTACATAGATTCTTAAAATCCTCAAGAGTTGTTTTATAAAATGTCTCTACACTAGAGCCCTTGGATTTTATGGGGAAGAAATCCGATCTTGCACGAAATTTATCTCGTGAGATATCGAACAGCTTCTTTGGTTCAGGGGTTTCTATTTCAAATTCTTCTAGGAGCTCTGTGAGGGCATTAAGGGCTGGTAAGTCCCCTTGGTCTAAAATAATCGCAGCTGCCTCGTCCCTGTTTTTATTAAGGATCTGTCTCGCGAAGTATCTTTTTCGACAGAGACTTCTTATGAAACGGTTCAGCTCCACAAATAAATTGAATATATTAGGAGTAGAGACAGGTGAGTATTTTAGTCCTTTATTTAGGAGTGACATGTCTGAACTAGATAATTCTTTTGAAGATAAATTATATACTGTTTGTTTTATTTCGTTCTGATTTAGCTTTGCATGTTTTCTTAATTTCTTCTGTTTTGTCTTTTTACCCCCTCTTCTTCCTCTGAATCTATGCTTCTCCCCCTTTTTGGTGTCTCGTGGTTTTTTAGATGGCTTATCTTGTGCTCTTCCCTTACAAGGGGTCTCTTCTCTAAAAAAACCTCCGTATGTCTTGACCCCTGATTCTTATTGTTGGTATGAATGGATGTGTCTCTATCTTTGGGGCGAGCCCCTAGAGATTGCATGTTGGGGTTTGTCTCTGATCTATTATGGTCTCTTTGATTCGGTGAGGGGAAACGGTTCTGCTGTGACCTCTGGACTGGTCGGGAATCAGAGTGGATCCTCTGTCTTCCCTGTCGTCCATAGGTGTTTTCCCTATAGGAATCCCTCCTACCTGGTGCTTCTCTAGATCTTTCACTGGGTTTTCTGTATTCCTTTCTGGGTTTATACTGATTATGTGAATTTGCATATAATTCTTTCTCATTCCTAATATCTTCTTTATTTTTCTTAATCCTGTTTTTGTTTCTGTATGTTCTAACCGTTCCTCTCCTATAATCTTCTGAGTCTCTCTGATATTTTTTGCCCTTCATATCTATCACTGATTGTTCAAATTTACAGATTCTTTCATTAACTGTGTTATCTCTCTCTTTGAATTCCGGTGTATTTTTGTGTAGATCTAATTTCTGTTTTAACACTTCTATCTCTGCTTCCGTTTTTTCCGCCTGGACTCTTCTGTACTTAATCACAATTTTCATTAATTCAATGGAACATTTATCGAGGGTTTCCTCCCATTCTTTTTGAAATTCTGTTTCAGGAGGAAATATAGAGGGCTTGAACAGCCTCAAACCTCTTGGGATCATCTTTCTATCACAGTATTTTTGTAGGTTTGTGCTGTCAAGCCAATGTTTAAGTTCTATTTTTAAGAGGTTTTCTAATTGTATGAAATCCTCTTTTAATCTTATCTCAATTTTATCAGTCTCCATACTGGGGTTATCCCAAGTGGAGAAATAGTTTTGTCTCCTATTCATCCTATTCTCATAGCTAGCAAAGCAACTCATCTCGGCTGCCCCTTATGACTTGAGTAGTAGAAAAGGGAGGGTAGGGTCCTAAATAAAGGACTAAAATACTCACCTGTCTCTACTCCTAATATATTCAATTTATTTGTGGAGCTGAACCGTTTCATAAGAAGTCTCTGTCGAAAAAGATACTTCGCGAGACAGATCCTTAATAAAAACAGGGACGAGGCAGCTGCGATTATTTTAGACCAAGGGGACTTACCAGCCCTTAATGCCCTCACAGAGCTCCTAGAAGAATTTGAAATAGAAACCCCTGAACCAAAGAAGCTGTTCGATATCTCACGAGATAAATTTCGTGCAAGATCGGATTTCTTCCCCATAAAATCCAAGGGCTCTAGTGTAGAGACATTTTATAAAACAACTCTTGAGGATTTTAAGAATCTATGTAAAACAATACAACAAAACCCAAAAAAGAAATCCAATCTGAATAAAAAAGAAACACAAGCCCTCAGAAGACTCACTAAAGACACCTCCTTGGTTATCAAGGAAGCTGACAAAGGGGGCGGAATTGTCATCCAGGACAGGGCAGAATACGTAAAGGAGGCATTTCGCCAATTAAAAGATGAACGCTTCTACACTGTCCTGGATGGCAATCCAACCCAGAAATTCGGACTTAATCTGTTGAAATTACTCAGGGAGGCTGAATTGGATGGAGTCATTTCCAGGGAGGAACTCCGTTTCCTGTACAACGAACACCCCACCACACCTATTTATTATCACCTCCCCAAAATACACAAAACCCTCACTTCACCTCCTGGACGCCCCATAATCTCCGGTATACAGTCACTCTCATCCAATTTATCATTTTATGTTGATTCACACCTGCAACCACGTGTCTCTACCCTCAGGTCACATGTAAAAGATACCATTCATTTCCTACAACTTATAAAAGATATACAATGGAGAGATACATACTCCTTCCTAACGCTAGATGTTACTAGCTTGTATTCAAATATTCCGCATGAAATTGGGATACAGGTAATTGCGCGGAGACTTATTGAGGATGGTGACCTGGGGGAGAGACACCAACGGTTTATCACGGATTCTATTTCATACATATTACGTCACAATTATTTTCTTTTTCACGACACTTTTTATTTACAGACAATGGGGACGGCCATGGGGACCAGGTTCGCTCCGAGCTACGCGAACCTATACATGGGGGAGGTAGAACAACAGTACATCTGGGGGGGCGAGTTCGGGGCGAATCTGGTCCTCTATGGCCGTTACATTGACGATTTATTCATCATTTGGGACGGGGATCACACTTCTGCACTTTCATTTGTTGAACACCTTAATTCAAACACTTATAATTTACAGTTCACCCATCACTTGGACAGGAAACGGACTACCTTCCTGGATCTGACCATTGAGGCAGAAGGCTCTAATATAATTACATCCAACTTTATCAAAGAGGTGGGCACAAATGCTTATCTACACTATGACAGTGCCCACTATCCACCCTGGAAAAAGGGAATCCCAAAAGGCCAACTAATGAGGTTATACCGTAACTGTACTAACAAGGATACTTTTGAAAAACAAGCTAAAGATATGCTCCACTCATTTACACAGAGAGGATATCCAAAAGAAATCACTACAAAAGCATATGAAGAAGTATTATCTCTAGATAGAGAAGCATTATTACAAAATAAACCTAAACAGTCCTTAGAGAAGAACCAACACATTTCATTCATATCTACCTACAACAGCCATTCAAATGAAATTAAAAGAATAATTGGAAAAAACTATAAAATATTGAAACAAGACCACCTTTTAGTGGATGTAATCCCTCCCAAACCTCTGTTCGTGTTTAAGAAAAACAAATCGATTAAAAACTCCGTAGCCCCTAGCTTCCTGAAACCAATAATAACCCCACCAAAAGAGTTAGGCCCGAGTACTTGGCTTGGAGGCCAACCTAAGGGATTTTTTAGGTGCGGGTCAACAAGATGTATTACATGTCAACATATAGAACTCAGGACGTGCCATTCCATAAAAGACAAGGAAGGTGCTAACATAAAGATAGATTCCTTCATCAATTGTAATACCAGTTACACTATCTACATGTTGACTTGTGGGTGCGAACTTATTTATATAGGACGCACCACAAGGAAGGTTAAAATCCGCTTCCTTGAGCATAGAAGGAATATAA
Source organism: Crinia signifera (assembly GCF_055691185.1). Taxonomy (NCBI): domain Eukaryota; kingdom Metazoa; phylum Chordata; class Amphibia; order Anura; family Myobatrachidae; genus Crinia; species Crinia signifera. The sequence goes on along the minus strand of NC_139217.1, from coordinate 396,747,451 downwards.
TGAAACATGCTCAAACACACAGTGTTTCCCGCCACTTCCATGAGGTCCACGGGGGAGACCCCAAGAGCCTTAGGCTGGTGGGTTTAGAACACGTAGCAAGAACTGCACGCGGGGGAGATAGATATAGAACCCTATGTCGACAAGAGGTGTACTGGATGTACAAAATGGACTCTATACATCCAGGGGGGCTAAACGAAGCTGTAGAACTAAATACAGTGATCTAAACATCAATGATATAGATCACAAAAATAGGCCATGGAAAAACAATACTATGTAAACCCATACACCACCGTTATTGAAACACTTACCCCTAATATCCACTTGACAAGTGGAGAACGTATGTGTATATCTTACAATAACACTACTGTAAGATTATTGTAGAAATATATATTCTTGAATTGTACTCATATACTGTTGAGAAAAAATATCCTCTCCCTCCTCTCCTCCCTTCTTAGTACCATCCATCGGCTCTCCACCAGACAGGCACCCCCCCCCCCCCCTTTTTTGATAAATCCCGGAACGAAAAAAGTCCTGAGGAGTATCATCCCCAACCCACAGAAGAATTTGGTTTTCTGATTATTATTACAATAAAGTTTTCTATGTACTGCCTAATTAGTGTTTGAATTATATGAATATCTGTATACCTCCTCATTACATAATGTAAAGACTAAGCAGGGGACATATTCCCCAAGGAATCAAAAAACTTCCCTAAAAAAATTAAAAAAAAAAAACCAAAAAAATGGAACCCAAGTGTCTACACGAGACCGGTATGTCGACGGTGTCGACCATACCAATTTATAGCTACCATATTAATGTACACTGTGTATTACTATTATTACTCAATACCAGTTATACTCTATATATGTAAATTGCTTTCAGCATTCATTATCACTATTCTTTCTCCTAATGTATCTGTCCTACCTAAAAATATATCTCTGCCTACATGCGAACACACCTAAGAATAAATATACCCATCCGCTATAATTACTGGACATTTTTTAAATGAATTTTTTAAATGCATTTATTCTGTCTATATATTGTTTATAAACACTCTGTATCACCATGGATACTGTAAAATCACATGTGCGCTCCACGAATGCTCCATTAAAATGTAGGAACCTTAATTAGGTGGACTCTGGTCCTCTGGCTGATAGGGACTTGCACCGCCAATCACGTTAGAAACAGCAGCCAGTTGCGTGGCAACATACCCGGAAGTGCAATCCCGGCCATCTTTGAAAAGGGCGAGAGTCGCCAGTATACTGTATTGCGAGGGAATTGTATTGGTGGAGCGCATATGCGGTTCACCAAAGCGGAAGTGACGTCACCGGATATCCGGAAACGGACTTCTGTAAGTAAATGAAATGTCTTTTTCTTTATGATCATACTTGCGTTAAAACACTCGTTTTTAAATTAAAAAGTATGGGAAGGTTCAGCTTTGTCTCCTATTCACAATAACCTAGAGATCAACCCATTTTAGTGGTATATATAATCAATGTGCAACAGGTGCAAATTGTTTTCCCCTCCCTCTGAGGGTATATAAACCCAGTCAGGGAACACCACAGACATCACCTTGACAAAGCTCTAAGCGAAACGCGTTGGTGTAGGGGAGCAGGCTCACCCCTAAATCTACAGACTGTCCATCTACTGTCCTGCAACCGGACCAACCTCCAGGAATCATCTCCTTGGCTAACCATCAAGCCCACCAGGTAGAGCACCGCATACCATCAGGAGCTCCCTGGTCAGGAGACTGACACCCCCCTGCAAAGGGATTCAAGTGGCAACAACATCAAGCCCACCAGGTAGAGCACCCCCCAACATCTGGAGCTCCCTGGTTTTGACATCAGCATCCCTTACTAAGGATATTGAAGTGGCAACAACATCCAGCCCACCAGGTTGAGCACCCCCAACATCAGGAGCTCCCTGGTCCGATTACCTTATCTTTCCCAGCATTTCATCACCCTCATTCCATACGGGACAATCACCTGGAGGTGTCATAGGAACGGATACAGGACATATCACGACCAGACTGTGGGTGACTATCCCTGCTCTCCATCTATTTGTGGTATCCACCATTTCTTTTATATTGTATTTTTTTAATGTATTTCATGTGATAATATATGCGAATATCATAATTGATTAAATATTTTAGAGACACCTGTTGCACATTATTTAGCAAGCGCAGTCTCAAATCCCCCTTTTCCACTGTCTATTTTTTTGGGCTAGACTTCCCAAACCTAGAGACTGCTGCTTTAGCAAAGCAGCTCTGCTCAGGCGCCCCTCGGGCCACTTTTTTAGTGACCCTACCCTCCCTTTTCATCATGGCTGTGTTTTCATTGTGGCCATGCCCCCTGTCACATATCATCAATGTGAAATGTTGGGAGGTATGCAACTAGAGACCATGTTGAGCGTTTAAGTCCCCAGTGTAAACTGAGATAGTTATCATTCTGTAAAATATTCTTAGAAGTTGGAGGGATGTGGGACCAGCACTGTCAAACTCAAAAAAGCTTTATAGAATAAGAAAATTAAAAAACAAACATATTTTTTGCTTTGTAATGGGATCTACTTGGCAAACCATATAACAAGCTTATGTTAAATTAATCTGTTTAGCAGTCTTAGTTTTCAAAGAAAGCTATGTAAATATATGAACCATAAGGTTATCAAAAGGACAAATGTAACTTATACAAAACAGTAGGAAATAATTATAGCAATTCGATCAGAGAAAGAGCAAACTCAAGTAAAGGCTTAAAAACCATTGAACCGTAATTTTACATCAGTGAATCCTAAAGAGGCCTACATACGGGGAGATTTCTGGGCATTTTCTAAGCAATCTCACTAGATTGCTTAGAATATGTGTGTAGGGGCCATGGTGATGCATGTGTATTGCTATCGCCTGGCGATTAATATGCTTTGATATGATTATGATGAGGAATATGATTAGTATGCTGAATAAATCTAGTTAATGGTCAGTCAGGGCCAGTGTTTTCACCAGAGAACACTGGCCCTCACAGATCGCTCTCTACATTGCTTGGATCGCTCAGAAACATCTCCCCGTGTGTAGTCCCCGTCATACTAGCATAGCTGTTACATTGGCCAACTAATTTAATATGTATTTTTCCTTTATCATTTTGTTTTGATTTGTAAGGCTATATAAAACTGGGTACTTATGTAATATCTGGGCTCCCGTTTTTCTTATGAGACCGCGTCCCCTAGCGGGGCTCGCTGCGCTCGCCACACTATATAAAATCAACTCCATGCATAGTTGGATAGTAGGGGTATGAAAAAATGGGGTGCATTTAACATGGGAGCCCAGATAATACATAAGTACCTAAAACTGTACTACCGCATCAATGCTTGGTGATTCTCTAGGCTGTAGCCACAAATGCTTTTGCATGCATCTGTTTGTCCTGCGGCTGTGCAAGTTTTGTACTTATTTATTTTATTGTTTATGTCTGAGTCTAAAGAGGTCAGAAGTCACAGTTTCTTGATGCAGTAGGTAATCTGCTTTGTTAAAATGGTAATACTACACAAGGGACTTGCTGCAGTGATGTATAAACATATCTCCTATCATTGGATGTAAATTATTTAGGACACATCTGGACAATGCCCAAGACTGCATTAGGCCAATTGCCATGCCAATAGTATGCTGAGCATATATCTTTCTTGCACAACCTGTCAGAATGCATGTGCACCACAAAAAAGTTCTCACGCTCTCATTTCTTTCAGATGCAGTATAATGTTAGTCATGAATTGAGGACTTTTAGAGATATAAGAAACACATCTCCATTTTGTGTTGCTCTAATCACGATTACTTCCTGAAATGTTTGGGAGGCTCAGGGTGTTCAAGGAACCCTTGTGGTCTACAAGACTTTAGACCAGCATTTCATCTTAATAACATATTTGCTTCAATTCCATCATCATATTTCTTCTCCCTTCTTCATATTTCTTCTCCCTTCAAAGGGCAGTATTCAATGAGAAAGTTCTCCGTGCATGGAGAGCGTTTTATTTCGCTCTCCATGCACTCTCCGTGTTTTAGCGGAGATTCTCCCTGTTCCGGAGCCTCCTGCTCCCACTATTCAATGTATTTAAGAGCGTCCGTGGCAGGGAGCTTTCAGGGAGCCGGGGGACGGAAGCAGCCAGAGAGATTAAAGTCTCCCTGGCTGCTCCAGAGGACCCAGGCAGCACAGACTGCCCCCCCCCCCCCCCCTATAGCCAGCGGGGGACCCAGTATTCACTGACACCCGATCGTGCATATTAACGATCGGGTGCAGTGAATATATGAATATCTAATGAGCGGCTCAAGCGCTCCGGCCCCCTGCTGGCTGCACTGTGTAAAAAAAAAAAAATATTTTTTTTTTTTTAAATTAAATATATATTCATGTGCTATACGCACATGAATAAAAATAACATGCCCCTTCACAGAAAAAAAAAACTGATTTTTTTTACACCAAAATTAAAAAAAAAAACCTTTTAGTTTAAAAGTTCACATTCCAGATCTCCATCAAAAGATGGAGAATTTCTACACGGAGAGAGACGGAGAAAATCACTTAGAAAGACTGAGAATATTTCACATTGAATAGGGTTGCTCGCTTTTGGAGAGCAAAATGCTCCGTCCAAGGCGAACAAAGCACAAATTCTCCATAAAACACGGAGAACTTTTCTCATTGAATACTGCCCAAAGTGTTATGTATTGTGCCATTGTACTGTGTGGTTGGACTGTGATGACACTGCTCATGCCACCCTGCCACACACACCTTGCACCTGCACATCTTCTCTAGGCTGTACAGGGACCACTTAAAAAGTCGTTATGTTTGTCTAATAAGCTGTATTACAAGGATCCTATCATGCCTTAGCCTAAAGGGCCCCATACATCAGCAATTAATTGTGACAATTTTCAGATATGGAGATGATTGCCACAATTAATTTTAGATGTGTGGGCTCCCCCTTTTGGCAATGCCAATCAAAATCGCCAATCGATTGCTTAATCATATTTTTAAACATGTTTAATAATCTGGTATTATCTGCAGATCTTTTTTATATGTGTGGGCATTTCCAATTCGTCTTCTTCATCTATTTACATTATGAACAGCAATCGATTGGGCAATTTCCAGATATGAAGATGCAATATTTAGATGGAAATTTGCCGATCACTGAAATAAATCTGTAATGTGTGGGCAAATCAGATAGATTGTACAATCCATTTATCTGGCCAAAAAAATCCCTGGATCTGGAAATCCATTAATTGTGATTGCTGATGTATGGGGCCCATTACCCTTATTACAGATATGTCCTTCATCATCTAGCCTCCATATTTAATAAGTCACGGTACACAGGGTGCATAAGAGCCACCAGCTCCAGTTCAACTTGGTCAGTGCCAAGCGGTTATTTTCCTGAAACCAATATTGACGTATTCACTGCTTGGAACACAGTGTGGATGCTTGCAGTGCCGATAAACCTGTGGATGGACTTAATAGGCTAATCTTATGAGCTGTTTTTGTGATCTTTTCATTAAAATCACATCTTATGTGAGTTATTGCTCCTAGGGAAAAAAAAGGAATATATATATATATATATATTATTTTTTTTGAAGACGTGCTCAGTGTACTATACACTTCTTTTAATAATATGGAAAACATTCTGAAAAGTGTTAGGTCAGTCTTAAATTGCTCAGTATTCCTCTTTATGATTTTGAGGGTTTTTTTTTAACAGATGGGAAGAACAATAACCAGATAATTTATAGACTGATCCAAGGTCACTGTCCAAGACACTCACAGTCCTGTTATCTGTGTAAAGAATTCCGCAATATGTCGTTCCTCATCTCTTCTCATTACAAGACTTCTTGCCTGCAGTTTTGATACAGCAGTTGATAAATAGCATAATTCATTCTTTCAGAAGCAGACATTAAATTGAGATCGATGGTGCCTAGTCATCCAATTATTTGTTTCTTGCTATGTCTCAGTGTTTTTTTTTTCCTACCATTTTACTATTTAAACTTTTTTATATAGCCTGATGGTAATTAGATTTATTAAACTCTACTTTTGATGAGCAGAACATAATTGTACCCTTTGTTACAGATTCCTACCAGCACATATTGTGGCTTATTAAATTTAAAAGGTGACTTTGATTTGTAACCCATTGATTACCATGGGCTGTGCTCTCTTTACTAAGTGCTCTGCAGAGCTTTCTAGACTTGACTCGGCTGTGAGGAGTTTGGACCAATTAAGGTTCTTGTTTTATAGTATCTTCTTCTTACAAAGTCGGGTCCTGGCTATTCTTTTTATAACTAGGTACAAATGAGAAGAAAAAAATATTGCTGGTCATAAACTTGGTGGTGATCAGGAAGTCATTTTTATGTAGCCTTGTGTGTTTCTTAAAAAAAAAACCACACACATTTAGAACCTATAATTTCAGAATTGATACTGCTGCCATCCGATATGTTAGGTATGAAAAGCTACATTATTTTTCATTTACATGATATAATTCAGATGACATGGTATAGGGGGAAACAAAGTTAATATATAGTGTACTTGAGTCAGAGATTTTCATAAATTTGATATTAACATTAATATTATATATATATATATATATTTTTTAATCTGCACATATGCAGGAGCCACACTGTTCATGAGCAGATCCAGCCCTGCGCTTATTCCAGGGTACCTCAAAAGCTGCAGCATGATATGCATCCTTTTGCCGTTTGGTGGCGTCGATGAGCATTCCACAAAATAAGGGTGTGTTGGTTCTCCTTTTTTGTCTGTGCCAAAGCTTAGCTTCACAGGTCCCGGCATCATAATTTTGATGAACATTTTGGGTAACAAGAGGGTTACTCAAATGTCCGATGTTTATGCAGTTGATACAATGTTAGTCTTTGGATATAACAGCAGATCACAGAAACTGGTAGTGGTAGTTTCTGCAGCCTGTCCATGCTTGTTCTCGTGAGCAGGGCCCACTTCCCTTGTGTGCTTCCATTTCTTACTTAAATCATCACACATAGACATTGCATACAGACCAATTTACAGGAATGTTGTCCTGGACAAGAATACTGCAATCACTAATAAAAGCACCTCACACACAGAGAATCAACATTCTGTTGTATTCCTATCACAAACGGCCATTGCTTTGGTAGGGATTGCTCCAAACTCTTCCCATTCCTGGGTCTTGGTTATACTCCTTACTGAGTAGAATTTCAGGTACTTGTGTAGTATCACGGCGCCCGTCGCGTCACATCGCATACCACTAATTAAGGTATGCAATGGCATGCGATGGACCCGACTTGAAGCTTTTCCCGGGATGAGTGTACAATTTTAATATCGCGTCTCATCGCATGCCATTATAATGGCATGCGATGCGACACGATTCAATGTTAAATGCCCATCCAGACCTGATTTTTAATTGTATCCCTACCCTGATGGGTAATGACAATGTTAAATGCCCCCCCCCCATTGTAAATGGATTCAGTATGAAATCCCGGCGGTCGGGATCCCGGCGTTCAAAATCCCGACGCCGAAATCCAGACCGCCGAAATCCCGACAAGGGGGGGACGTGGATCGCCCCCCCTTGCGGGCTCGCTGCGCTCACCACGCAGCAGGCCCGGTGCCTCGCTATGCTCGGCACGCTAATTTATTCTCCCTCCAGGGGTGTCGTGGACACGCACGGAGGGAGAAAGTGTCGTGATTCCGGCGTCGGAATTCTGAACACCGGGATCCGGACCGCCGGGATTTTAACTGCATCCCTTGTTAACGCCACCACACTATCAACGCGGCGGTACGCGTCCTCCCACCTTTTCATACCCCCACTATCCACGTCGGCGTGGAGTTTATTTTATATAGTGTGGCGAGCCCGAAGCGTGGCGAGCAGACGCACATTACTTCACAAGTATTACGCGTGCGCTCGCCACGCTTCGGGCTCGGTGGCTCGCTGCGCTCGCCATACTATATAAAATCAACTCCATGCCGACGTGGATAGTGGGGATATGAAAAGGTCGGAGGACGCGTACCGCCACCCCTTGCGGGCTCGCTGCGCTCGCCATGCTTTGGGTTGGCGTTGATAGTGGGGTGGCATTAACAATGGGGGGGGGCATTTTACATTGTCATTACCCCATCAGGGTGGGTGTACAATGTAAAATCGGGTCTGGGTGGCTGTACAATTAAAAATCGGGTATAATCGCGTCTCATCGCATCGTATGCGATCATATGGCATGGCATGCTGCACATACTTTTTGTACTAGATCTCATCTCATCGCAAATCCGAGATGCAATGAGATGCGATAGTGTATACAATAATTGTAACGTGTATGTGCACCTTTACAAACGTTGCCCATACACTACAGATATTTAACAGTGATTTGTAGATATTTTTTTTAATTTTTACATTGGATTTTCAAATTTGAAAATAACCACACACCTCCTAAATGCAATTACTATATCAGTGATTGTCAGCAGTGGAAGAATTGTATGATTGTCAAAATGGCCGCACAAAAGATCGATCCCACCTAAAGCTGGCCATACATCTACAGTTTTATTGTCAGATCTGGCTGGTTGGAACAAAAACCTGGTACTATCTGAGTGAGTTTGGCAGTTTTTCAGCATTTTGAAGCAAATGGTCAACTGTCATTTGCTCTCAAGAATTACCAGGTTTTTGTTCCAACCAGCCAGATCTGACAATAAATCTGTAGATGTATGGCCAGTTTTACATTAGAAATTACAAGTCCAATCCATTGCCACGGCAATTGCGATCACTATTTGATTGCAAACGTCATTTGGGGAAGCCCATACATCAGCGATGGTTTAGGGCAGTAGTTCCCAACCCTGGTCCTCAAGTACCCCCAACAGTGCATGTTTTCCAGGTCTCCACACAGAATCACAAGTGACATAATAAGCTCCACCTGTGGATCTTTTAAAATGTGTCTAAATAATGAGCGCACCTGCTGGGTGACCTGGAAAACGAGCACTGTTGGGGGTACTTGAGGACCAGGGTTGGGAACCACTGGTTTAGGGCAATCCTCACAAAATTGTAAAATTCTGATTTATGTATTTTTACACGTTTAACATCCCTGATCCTTCTCCGGCTGCCAGATATATAGTATACTTTAAATCATAAGACGTCATCCTATTAGGTGGGAGTCCCCTCATGGTGCATATGCAACAGTGTACAAAATTCTACGAATCCAGGGTGAGATCAGGATGTGAGGGGGGAAGGTTGAAGTCTATGCCATTGCACTGCACACTGATAATGTAGGGACAATGGCGTCTCATGTATGATTGTAAAAGTGTGAGCCTAGCTTTACCAGAGCAGACCTAAATTCATCTTGCCTGCCTATGGTGTTTGACCCGCCTAGTCACATGGCAACGCAATAAGAAATACAGCTTGGCATTTGGTATATGGAGTTACTGGATGAGTACAATACGAGTGATCATCCAGCAGATGTCACTTTTTAAAATCAACACTTGGTATGTGTCAGATGTCTAATACAAAGCAAAATAATCCGAAATGCGTGTGTGTGCTGTGTCCGTTGAAATGCATTGTAGCGCAAGAGCTACTTTACTGTCCATTACTGTACTGCTCAGTATGTTAGATACACTTTTTTCCTAAAATACTATTACATAGACGTTCGTCTCATTGCACTATTTATAACGGGCTACAGGCATAAGTGAGCGAGTATACAGTACTTTCGCAGAGAATGGTACGCGCGTGCGTGTGAGACATTCGTGCATCCTATCCTCGGCAAATGGCATGCCGAGACAGGTGGATGCTGCGTGAAAGCAGCAAAGACAACTGTGGATCCATACTGGCTAAGAGCTCCTCCCTAAGTTCCTGGATGCCAAAACACTGAGCCTAGCGTCTTCATACATAGTGTTCATTCTTGCACCCGCGATCTTTGAAAACCTATGTAGTTCCTCTTCCCTGCCTGGGGTGTCGCTGTCTGCTGTAGTGCTTCTAGCACAGTGTGGTCTGTATATCAGCACTGATATATGTTAAAGCTGAACCCTATGGATAAATTAAACTGGGCTTAAAGCGTAATTTCTCTGGTTTTGGTGGTCCAATCAGCTCAGAATAAGGTTCTTATGGAAGGGGAGACATTTAGCTAGCATAAGATATGAACCCTACATTTCTGACTCTATGGGGAAAATGTGTCTGTCCTCATGATGCTCACAGCCTCGGAGCAGTAGGTGAGTCACAGGCACTGCTAATAGTAAGGGATAGTTAGTTATTTATACCACGCAATCCGCACAGCAAATATATACTGTCCAATGCACGGAAACTGCACCATATCAAAAACAAAAAAAGCATAAACAATAAATTTCCTCTTTTTGGTGCAGAATATATTTTAATAAGTATTGCAATTTCTTTTAATTGCAATTTCTTTTAATACTTGTACAAAGTGCTTTGTTTTACATAATTATATGTCCCCTATAAATATAAATATAATAGTGGGTTGAAAATAAATCTCTCTATGGCCCTTATTCTGATTGATGCGTCCGGAGCCGCATATGCGGCTCCGACCGTGCAGGCGAATCCCCGCCTTCCATACGGATCGCCACGGCCGTCCGTACGCGGACATGTGGCGGTCCGCATGAAAATGGCGGGGGATACGCCTCCACCATCTTGGAGCAGCCCCCTGCATTCTATGGTCGCCGACCATCGAAGGCAGGGCCGCACGCTCCACCAGCTCCCGCAACCATAGACCTCACGGACACTTGTCCGTGTGAAAGCATGTATGGGGGCGGGCAGCTGACATCCGGCGATGTCAGATGCCCGCCCCCAACACATGCGTCACAGCCTCATTACCATGCGTACGCCCCGCGTTTGCATGGGAACGCCCATGAAACGCGGGGCGTATGCATAGGGAAATGAGGCTAAGTAGCCCCTCACGCCCCTATCCACCCCCTTTGCGGCGGTAAAAAAAATTGTGCGGCGATTTCGCCTGCACATGCGCAGAGTGCCCTCTGCACATGCGCAGAGCGAAAACATCGGCGGAACGGCCGCAAGCGGCCGTTACCGCTTAGATCAGAATAAGGGCCTATGAGAGTAATGGATACAAAAAGGAACAAGAATATGCTTTTACTGCAACTTTTCAGAGAACAATCAAGTCCCATCCTAAGTGGTCACTTGCAAATGAATACAATTGTGGGATAGATAAAGGCTTATTTTTTCTAGTAATTGGTTTATACCTTAAGGTATATAGACTAGCTTGAAGATGGTGCCCTTTGCATGACTCGTTATTAAGATCAGAAAAAGCCTTCCACTTCTCTCTCACTAAGTTCATAAAGTCCAATTTACTGTATTTAATCACTTGGGGTTCAAAGAAGGCTATAATTATCCCTAAATAACCTGTGATTACTTGTGCTCAACATCATAACTGTCACCTGTCTAATTAGATCACAAATACACACTTACTCTAAGTGGAAACATATGAAACTAATTGTGGTTGAGTTGACCCTTGTCTTTAGATCACTTGTCCTAGCATAAAACAAGGATGGAAGATTTAAATGTTCTTACTGGTTCAAAATGTCCCAGGGGGCCGTGCATGTCAGAGGTGCAGCCTCCACTGATGAATGTGTTTAAGACTTGTAGCCTAATGTGAATATCTGAGTATATAGGGGAAACTAAAATATGCTGTAATATTAATCTGTTCCAGATGGAAAAGTTTTTGTGCTGAAAATAGATTAATCTGTAATGTGACAGCCAGCTACACTGTTCAGTTGCATAGATAGGAGCTAGGGTTGCCACCTCTCCCGGATTTCCGGGAATCTCCCGATATTGGTGGCAACCCTCCTGGAGGCTTTTCCAGGAATCCGGGTGTCTGAAAAAGCCTCCCTGCCCTGTTTGCCGCCTCTCTGCATCCCCAGTGCCCAGCCATCACATTAACACAGCCGCAGCGCCTGCCAGGACTGCCGCCGTCATCATCTCGTGAGTATTAACCTGTAGCCCGCCGTCCGCTGTATTGATGTGCTGCGCTGCTGCCTTGACTGGACACCGTGCTGCTGCTGCCCGCCTGCTTGTAACCACTGGTGAGTTGACAGTGGACTTGAGCCCCCCGGGCAGCCAGCTCCCCCCCCCACCCCCCGGCCTGCCAGCATCCCCCCCGGCATATATGTATACATATGTATGTATATGTATACATATGGTATGTATATGTATACATATGTATGTATGTATGTATATATATATGTATACGTATGTATGTATATGCAGGGCTATTTTTCAGCAGGCTCCAGCAGGAACTGAGGCCCTTATTCTAGTTCACTCTTTCTGACAAAATATTTCTTAGATGGACAAAACCATGTGCACTGCAGGTGGGGCAGATGTAACATGTGCAGAGAGAATTAGATTTGGGTGGGGTTTTACTTCAAAGTGAGATCTATATTGCAGTGTAAAAATAAAGCAGCCAGTATTTACCCTGCACAGAAACAAAATGACTCACCCAAATCTAATTCTCTCTGCACATTTTAAATCTGCCCCCCTGCAGTGCACATGGTTTTGTCCATCTAAGAAAGATTTTTTCAGAAAGAGTGAACTAGAATAGGGGCCTCAGTTCCTGCTGGAGCCTACTAAAAAATAGCCCTGTGTATATGTATGTATGTATATGTATACATAGCTATACATATGTATGTATATGTATACATATGTATGTATGTATATATATATACATATTCCACTTTGGTAATAGACCACGCCCACTTTGGGGATAAGCCACGCCCCCTTTTCATTCGGCGCGCATTACAATTATAACTATGAATCTCGAGGAATCGATGAACAATAAGGTGGCAACCCTAATAGGAGCTCACTTGTTTGATTATAATGGCATTATTGCATTCACTGGTCAATGATACCACAGTAACAGACCAACTTATGACATGACACACATCCTGAGGAAGACTTGGAAAGTCGAAATGCGTTGGTGAACTGGAGGTACCTGGGATCCTTATCTGGACCTGATATTGGGACTACTCTGTGGAGACTACGTGCGGAGGTCTACCCGGGTCTTAACATCTGACCCCACACTAAGCTCCAGACTTAGCCTTTTTATAAGGCCAGATACGGTACCAGGCATTTTATTAAGAGTGATTTTCTGTTTATGTATGTGGATTGATTAAAAAGTAAATTTTTACGCTATGAGTTTTTTCCCCCTCTGTATTTCTATCTCTGAGGGAAGTGGAAGGATCTGACATATTGGTGTAACAATTGTGTGTGACCCCTGATCTACGTGCAGTGTTTGGCCTAGAAGAGGCCCCTATACGGTACGGGCATCTCACTATTACAAACTTAGAATTTAACCGATACCATTTAGTCTACACCATGAGATCTCTTTTTGTTTTTTTCCTGAGGTCAAAAATACCATATTGAATAAAGAAGAATACCCTATATCCAAAGGATAAAGAACATTTTCCCCAATAGGAAGCGCGGGCCCCTACTTTTGTCTTTACTGTATTCTTTGTAGAAGGTGACACTACCAGGGACCCTGTCGCATCCAAGTGGAAGCGCAGAATCTTACCTTCCTTATACAACTTATGACATGCCTGTGACAATGTAACTTCTCTCTTCTCTAATATGTCATCACATATAGGTATCTGGTGTTTATTTACATCTACTTGAACAAATCAAATTAAATAATGGTAGAAGTAATATCCACATGCTTCAGTCTTTTAAAGCAAACCCATCGCCTTCAAATGAAAGGCATATTGTACCAGAGACTATGTAAAGGAATAGTACTTGATGTAAAGGAGCATTGCTTGATTTTTTTGGGATGATCTGCAGTATTCCTGTCTAGTAATGAGTATGAGCCTCCTTTGTACTGGCACTGAGAGACACTGTGATCTCACCCAGCTCGGAAGTCCATCAGCTTTTAACACAGGCACCTTAATGAGAATGCAGTATGGCTCAAGTGTGTTAGCAGTGCACATTCTGCATTCCATGCCAATGAAAAACAAGCTGTTACATTTTGGGATGTTTTTTTCATAAATGTTTTAAATGCATGACTGTAGGAAGTAGTATTCCAACATCTATTGGAATGCCGGAGCCCTGATGGCCTGGATGGCAAATGGTGAGTATCCGGGGGGGTAAGTTAGCATTATGATGGGAATGAAGGGGGGGGGGTTTGCGGTCTGGCTGGGGGAGGTTAGGATTACCCACAAAATCATTATCCTATTTTTTTATAGTCCGTCCAGGTCCTTCCACACTCTTCACGTGTATATATATATATATATATATATATATATATATATATATATATATATATAGAGAGAGAGTTTTCCTGTGCTGTGGAAGGAGCTTGCTGTTCTATATCTATCTATGTATTTTATTTTAGTGGTCATTGTTTTATGTTTTATAAACTTTGTCTTATGCAACTGAGAAAACCTGTCTAGGAAAGGCATTATAATCATCTTGGTGTGAAGATTTGATCAGCTTCTTAAAATTCAAACTTAAGTATCTACTAAAATATTCAGCTCATGCTCAAATGACATTATTTGAGTTTTAGGTGATTGCTTTGCATGAGAGATCTCTCTCGCCTGTCATGCAGCTTGCTGCCAAATTGGGGCAGCGCCCATGCTTAGCATAATACATCAGGAAGAAGGTCAGTGCATCGCTGAGTGTGGGCGCCAGGCCTGCTTTTATCCTGCACACTGAATATTAACATGCGTCTATTATTCATTCCAACCTCTAGAAGGGTCCAGCTACTCTGTCATCTCCTAATGTACAGAGCAAACACCTTCCAAACAGATCCCAGTCTAGAACCAGTTTTCTTCAATGTAGTAAAGCTTGAGTGTCACTTTAGCTACATGAATATTCTATTTTTTTTTTTTTCAGTTCCATGCTTATTATCTACTTGATTGCAGCAGCTTTTCATTATTTTTGTGGTTGGAAGTTCAGGGCAAGCAGTATTTATTTTATTCTGTGCTGTTTATTATTGTACTCCGGGCACCTTACTTAGGATGGTGCTCTGCCACTTTGTATTCTTTTTTTCACAGGCACCAGGAAATAACATCAAAGTATCTTGTAGCAGGCTTGAATGTCCGTTAACAGACAAGTCACAGCTCTTGCCTTAAAAGAAAAAGATCTCTATGTATTATTACAGTGGATGTTAAAATTATCAGACACCTTCTTCTGTAAACAAACTAATCCCTATAATAAACATTTGTATCGCAGGCTGTTTGACATTGGGATATAAAATAATATCTGAAATAAACATGTTGTTATGTGTGTATTTTGGTCCTTCTGTGAATGACCATGTACCACAACAGTGTCACCTCTTTCTGATGGAGTCCAACACTATATACAGTGTGTATGTATGTATGTATGTATATATAGTGTTCATTCTAGCACCCGCCATGTTTAAAATCCCATGCAGTTCCTCTTCCCTGCCTGGGGTGTCGCTGTCTGCTGTGGTGTTTCTAGCACAGGTCTGGTTTGCATATCAGTGCTCATATACAGAGAACACTGTGCTAGAACCTCTACAGCAGACAGTGACACCCCAGGCAGGGAAGAGGAACGGCATGGGTTTTCAAATATAGCGGGTGCTAGAATGAACACTATATATATATATATATATATATATATATATATATATGTGTATATATGTGTGTATGTATGTGTGTATATATATATATATATATATATATATATATATTGAGTGCAGTCGTAAGATGGCGCCCCGTGTGTTCATCTCTACAATTAGACCAATGATATGCTGTGAAAAATGTTTTTTTTCACAGCATATCAAATAAAGTCGGTAAATTTCAAAAGTTTATTAAAAAGTCTATTATTTTAAAGAATGGTAGCGGTTAGTCCAGATTGTATGAGGTTCATTGACCAATTTCAGAAACTTGGACTATAGGAAAACGAGAATACCAAATGCGTTTCGTCCCCTCCTGGAACTTCATCAGGGTTTGCGAATAACCAGGTTTATTTCAGACAACTTTTCATAAGAAGGTATTCGTAAAAGCTGGTTGTTGGGTCCTTGTATAATTGAGGTGCCTGAAACATGGAGTGGAGTTCTAATTGATTCTCCTTATTACATGTCAGGGAGAGTCTTTATAGTTCTTTCTCCTATTAATTGGTTGGAAGGACCGACTGGGTGGGAAATTAACTCCTTATGCGCAGTGCCACTTATAGTCTTTCATATAGGTGAGAAATTAGTAAATAAGACCCCTCAATCTTCATAAATTGCCATACTGTACCTTTGTTAGGTTAAAATAATATTGACAGCTTCAGGTGGTCTTAGTAGACCTGATGTGCAGTCTAATGCAATGAGAGCCTCATTCATGCAGAGCTGTTGGCCTGAGCACATGTGTAGAAGGTGAGAACGCCTCCTGAACAAATTTCAGACTCTGTATCAATTTTTTTTTTTTGTTGTTGTTTCTGTATTCCATTTAAGACAGCAAAATTCAGCAGGAACACTTCCTGGGTTTGCATTAGACCTGCTGCAGGTAGGATCTGGGAAACATCCAAATGACCTGCGGGGCCGCACATCGGATCGAAAATAGCCCAAAAGTCACCCAATTTCATACAGTCGTCGAGATTGTATCTAAATTGGGTGTTTTGAGGCCAGATTGTTCTGCTGTGTACCCTACGTTACTTGCATCTCCTGAGAACCTGCTCCTGGCCCGGAGGAGCCACCGCAGTGTATGTGTGTGCATGCGCCTCTCTCTCAGCTCTGCCAGTTGCACCCTTTTGGCTTTATTGCCTAAACTTGATATACCTGACTCCTGTGTGGATTTTTGCTGCCGCCTGCGACCATGGATGAGTTAAAAGCCCATTTGCCAGAGATTGTTGGCCTCGGCCCTCGGGTTTGCTATTGGGAAAAGGCGCTTGGAATACTGGGGCCCTTGGGCAACTGCATGTATTGACAACTACATGTATTGACAACTATTCATCCACAGATCATATGAACATATTTTTTTAATATACTGTAAATCAGACAAGGATTCAGCCTGTTCACTGAAATATTCTCAGACCCTTGCTGCCTTCTGCCCTATTTCTACAGTAAATCATGTGCATCCACAGACACAGTCTTTGAAAGGTCCCAAGTAAAATATATTGTCAGCACAGCATCTCAGTGCACCTTAAATGGAAAGCTATTTGCACAAACAGAACTTTCTTTCTGGCATATTTCAAAAGTGAAATTGTTGCCTTTTGGAATAGATTTCGATGGAAAACAAAATATGAAGAACATTAGATTAGACACTGCTCTCATGTTGCATTGTGCTGACAATAACCACAACTGTGGCAACCTGTGTGGGAGCATACCATTTTATTTAGACTTTAAAGACTTTGTTAATATTTGTTTTTTATTCACTGATCAGTATATTTTTTTCTAGTTAGACTTTAGTTTCTCCAGTTTGTTGTAGAAAATCCTATGAGTATCTATACTTGTTGTTTGAAGCTTGATATTTTCAGGAATTTTATTATAGATTTAAGTAAGTAAATACGAATAAAGACACACACACAGACACACACACACACACACACAGACACACACACACACACACACACACACACACACACACACACACAGTTGATGTTTCTTAATGATAAATGACTATTCTACTAGTCTCTAATGTAGGCATGTCCAAACATTGGCCCTCCAGCTGTTGCCTTGCTACCATTTTGCTATTAGGGAATCCTAAAACTATTGCAAGGCATGCTGTGATGTTTAGTTTCACATGGAGGGCCATAGTTTGGACATGGTTGCTCTAATTAATCCAAATACCAGCCAAGAAATTCTAGTATAAACCTTAAGCTACCCACACACGGATAGATTTTTTTAAACGACATGGCCTTTTGGACCAATTGAAACGACCTATCATTTAAAAACTGTCTGTGTCTGGGCATGATAAAGATGCCACTTGTAGTTAATTTTGCTTGGTGATCCCTTCAGCATGCAAAAAGTTAATGACCTGTGTTGCAGGATTTGGCACACATCGCTTTGTGGGCCTGGAGCGACCTGACCAAATCTTCAGAGCCCAACGATCAGGTAAACACCACGATATTTCCCAGCCTCTGGGCACGGCTGTGAATGTGTTTACAGCTGTTCGAACAGGGGGAATTCAATTTTGGAACCATTGAATGGATTCCCTCCCCCCCCCCCCATGTGCAGCCACTGATCATTGGGAGCCTGGGGCCGCTGATGACGTCAGCGTCCCTCCCTCCCAAGAGTCGGGCTCCCCTGCTTTTTCAGCAGCACTCAAAGCAACAAAACATCGTCCGGCTGGCTATCAATCATTTTAAAGAACAGCCAGCTAGCCATCGTTGATTTTGTTTGTTGAGGGACCCCGTGCATGCGCACTAGGTAACGTGCACATGTGCTGTCATTTGATAATCAGCAGGGCTGCGGATTTGCATCCCTGTGAGAAAAAATTGGTGATGTCACTAGCGCTGTATCTCCACGAATATTAGGGTTCACCCCTAAGTTGGAATATGTTTAGATATCCTCCTATGTCAGGAAGGGGGACTCTATATCACTGACACCTTAAAAACAAGCCCTATGTGCATATAGGGGTTTCTTTATGATGGAAACATGAAATTCTTCCTCCCAGTCTATTTCCAACTTCAGTACACAACACCGTCAGGAAACAAACATCAGATAGATCGATACTTATGGTCAGCACTCACCTAGGGACAAAGCCCTATATGCGTAGAAAGGTTTCTTTACTTGTCCCCCTCTCAGGCTGTCCCGGAAAATAAGCAGGTGATGATTGATCCTCAGTAAATAAGGTTTTTATTCCAGTAAAGCAAAAAGGATAAAATGGGTCAAATGAACCCAAAAACAAATACTCTGACTGGTGGAGACAATTATGCGCACCCCCAATCCGGATGGGGGAACACAGAATATCGCTGAGATGATTTTAAAGCATGCCTCTACACATAGTCCAGAAAGAGATCCTCCATAGACCAAACGCGTTTCGGGCTTAAAGGTAGCCCTTTTTCAAGCTATGGAGGCATACTGCAAGACCAGGTATTTATACCTGTTAGCTCTTCCCATTAAAAAACATAATATGTAAAACATGAAGTGGACCATGTGGACTATCGTCCATGGAACAAATATAAAACTATCTAATACAATAATAAAATGCCTCTCTATCTTTAGACATTGCAGTAAAAACATCAACCATCACTTTAATATCCCGTTTTGCGGTGGTGGCATAGTGTATATATGTCCCACTCCTAGTCCATTTGCCGTATCCCTGTGAATAGATCTAAATTGGGTCCCATGTGTAGTCATAATGAACAATGCTACTGATGTGTTAATGATTTGCATTTGTTTAGCTCTCCCACTGCTCTTTAAATCCCCTTGCCCCCTCTCTGCTCTCTCTTTCTTCATTGCTCTCTTATCCCTGCCCTATATCTTGCTCTCTCTCTCTGTCCCTAGTCTCTATCCTCTCCCCATGCGTCCCCCTCTCTCCTTTTCTTTTGACAGTCTCTTCAACTCCCCCCCCCCCCCACTATCTACCTAGCGCTGTCTTTTGCTCTCTCTCTCTCACTCTGTCTCTGACACCTTTCTCACCCTGACTCACGTTTTTTCACTTCCCTATCTCTCCCCATTTCTCACTTTGACACTCTCTCCCTTTTTCTGACACCCTCTATTTCTCTCATTCCCTCTTTTTTCATGATGCCCGCTCTCTATTGTTTGTTCTTCCTTTCCTAACACCCTCTTTTCTCTCATTCCACTCGCTCTTTATTCTCCCTCCTAATAGGCATTGTAGTGACAGTAGTGGGCGGGTTTCTAAAAAGTATAATATGTAATGGGAGAAATAGTGTAGTTGAACCCCAACTTTATAAAGTGAGGGGTCCCTAGGACACACCATCACTGACTGGAATATTTACTAAAATTGGGAAAAGCTGCAGATCTGTGCAAAACCAGTAATTAATTGTCTTTATATTACTAAATTGGATACCTTTGGGCCTAGGAATATAAAGCATATCATAGACTGATTCCCTCTCTTGTCTTTGGGAACCCAGACAGTTCTGGGTCTGCAGAAGAGCTACACTACGCCATAAAAGTTAATTGGTTCTTCCTGTGGACACCTGTGGTGATGGCTGTGGGAGTTCTAGTTTTTTTGGACCTGAAACTATTTGAATGCTTGCTAATGAATGTATGCAGTAATAAGAGTGGGGTAAAGGTGTGATGATCTTTCAGGTTTATTCCAATGTGTTAGACATGGATTGGATCTCTTGGACAGGAAGAGCATAGGTTCATTTACGTGACCTGGTAAGATATAGGCAGCCAGATTGGCTTGACTTAATGGGCAGTTTTTAATGCCTTTTTTTTGCGAGCTGTGACAGAGAGCAGTGCTGACTGCTCGCTGTCACAGCTCAGTATTCAGCTGACCCGCCTGCACACGCCATTTCCACGTCGCTGGGTTTTTACAGCCACTTGGAAACTGTGTGTGCGGCTGCCAAAACAGCGAGTCTCATGGCTAAATGCAGCGGGCTCCCTGCATTAGCCGCGAAACCTCGCCGTTTGCGGAAATCCTCATCGTCATCTGACAGCGAGGATTACCCCGGATTATTGAATAGGGTGAGTGGCCGGAGCAGGGGTTAAACAGCGAGGGTCGTTTGTGTTCGTCAATCCTCGCCGTTTAACCCCCTCGCCTGCCGCATTAAATACGGCCGTTAGTATGTGTCATGGTACCACAATTTTGTTACAATACTTTCATTTGTCTCTGTTTCCTATTTAAATTGGCTTAATCTGTGAATTACGTATCTGGCTCTCAAATTAAACAGACATAAGTAAAATGTAAACCTGAATTAAAAATATATATATATTGTTTTGAAATAAATGTAAAATATGAAGAATATGCTCCTCTTCATCTTCATTCTTTGAATGTTTTGGATACAGCACTCAGATCTGTATAGCTAGCAGTATATATCTGTAGCCCCCCAAAGAGGCAGCTGCGATGCTCTTACGTATGACTCTATTTAGTGTTGAATCCTTCCATGTGTTACATGTCATTGTTGCACTTTTAAGGTATTATTTAGGATTTGTCATGTAGTCATGTAGCACCCGATGCACCAGCCGGTCTCTCGCTCTATTATCATTGTGTAGGTAGACAGCATTTTAATGTGAATCCAGTATTCATTATAGGAAACAAAATTGAATTTGTTAGTATTATTATGATGTCTGTCTGCCAAATTTAAATTAAGATTCTCAAACTCTAGAAACAAAATGTGCATTGGTTAGAAATGTGGATTAAACATTGAGTGAAGTCCAACAATAATCTACTTTCTCCTAGTTTGGGCATAACAATGATTCCCCCCCCCCCCCCCCCCCAAAAAAAACAAACAAACAAACACATGTGTTTATCTCTATACAAGGTAAAATGGAATTGCTCATTTGCACTGTGGCTCTGTTCTGCAAATACTGATGAGGATGACGTTAATGCTCAGCTAATCACTATGCCACACACACCCACTAGAGTCCTGGCTCTGGTAATCAACTGGACAGAGTTCCCTGTACTCATTCCATTCTCAACAACAGAAATATTCCTCAGACAAGAAATGGAATCACAAGTAAATGCTCCCAAGACTTGCTAATACTTTATCTGCTGGTACTGGCAGGAAAACCTATTGCAAGCATTTATATGCAAGATCTGACCTTGCATAAGAAAAAAAATAAATGTAAATATATTTTTTTTAATCTCCCCCCAACGATCACCCACCTGTCTTTTTAAGCAGATGAGACCGTGCATTTGTTGCCAGCATGTATTTGCAGGACTACAGATGGAAGTAGCACAATGATTCTCTGTCACAGCTGACTATACACTTGCTTGACGGTTCTACTGTGTTTACTGAGTGATTTCTCATTCTTTGGACTAATTTAGTGTCATATTCTGTCATTCCCTTTATCAAACTCAATATTTTCCATTATGTGAAAATAAAATGAGCATTTGCGATTGGGCACTGTAGTGTGTTTTGGACGGCAACGCTGACAGGTGATGCCCAGGCTGGTAATGCTGACATCTGGCAGATGGACTGGTATGTTTCAGTGGGTAGTGATATAATATAAGCTCCTAAACTTTTGTTAAATAGGGTTACTCGGTGCCTTACTGTAGTGATAGAGGCAAAGCCCCCAGCCAATGTGCAGCCTGAAATTGGTCCCACTAGGGTACTGGGCCAATGGTAGTGCCAATAGATAAATACGATTGTGGGCTTCTGTGCCAGAGCTGTCTGTCTCACTAGAACCAGACTGTCAGAAGGGCCCATTGATGTGGTTTGGAAATTCTCCAGATATAGAATTAGCTGTATGGTGGGGATAGATAAGTCTGTAATAGATTTTCTTCACTTTTTTTGCACAGATCCCTATTGGCTGTTCACTGTCGCTGAATAAGAGATACTACTAAGAGTTTCTGTAGTGACCAGTTCCAGCCAGGGAATCTACTGAATTCATTCATTGCTAAATCCATTTTAATAAGAAGTTGTTTTTGATTTATATTTCCTTATCTTGTCTAGAATGTAACTTCATTCCACAAAAGGTCAAACTTACTCATACCATAGCATAATAGTTGCTTAATAACCAGGATAAGTCACAGGGTTAAAGAGTTTTAACAAGAAATTATCCTTAATGTGCCAGTTTTCAGTGGGCTGCAAGGCTACCCGAATACTACTGCTTTGTAAATAATTATATAAAATGAATTTAACTCTTTGTGGTTAATCAGAGGCAAAGTATACCTGTAAAATCTCTTGGATGAATAGCAGCAGTATACTAAGGGGGGTATTCAATCACCGGCGACCATCACCTGACGAGGGAGATGGCCACCGGGCCCTATTCAATGATGTCTGCCCCGACAGCATTGCACAGGGGAGTTTGACAGAACGAGCCCGACTTCACAAGCAGTCGGGCTTGTTCTGTCGAACGGCCTGGAAGTGACAAGCTCCTGGCTGCAGCTCGCCTCTTCCTGGCCACGCCCCCTTCTCGTCCCACTGCAGACGGGACATTGAATCCCACCTGCGTGTTCTCGAGCAGACCGACAACGGAACAGGGTCACGGCTGGCGAGCAAGCTCGACAGCCATGAACCCAGATTGAATACCCCCCTAAGCGGTGATCTCGGAGGAACAGACTACAGTCCTGTTATGTCCAACACAGAGACAAAAAGAGCCACTATGCTCTAGTTTCTTCAGTTTGGATTTGTTCTATTTGTTAACAATTGAAATACATGAATGCCAGAGATTTATTATTGATTTCAGTCTGATGATTTTTATTATATTATGTATCAGTAGAATATCGGTGATGGAGTAGTAGTGAATGATGATTTCAGTAAATGGACCAATATGTGTATACAGTATTATGTAGACAAATGTTTGCACTGGAATATCTATGACGCCGGAATATGTTTCTAAATAATTCTGCAATGAGCTCACTGTAATATTATTTTGCCTGTGAAAACCTAATTTTGAGTAGAATGCTTATGAAATACTGTACTGTAATTATTTATTTATTAACAGTTTCTTATATAGCGCACACATATTCTGCAGCGCTTTTCAGAGTATAGTTGAAAATTCACATCAGTCCTTGCCCCAGTGGAGCTTACAATCTATATTCCCTACCACATGTACACACACACACAGACATTGTAGGGTTAATTTTAGTTGGGAGCCAATTAGCCTACCAGTATATTTTTGGATTGTGGGAGGAAACCGGAGTACCCGGAGGAAACCCACGCAAGCACGGGGAGAATATACAAACTAGAGATGTGTTTGGTTATAATTCATGTTATACAGTATAACACAATATGTTCTGTATAGAAATTTTTTAGGTACTTGTGTAGTTTCACGGCGCCAGCCTACTACGGGTTCTACGCTTTAACAAACTATGTTAAATAAAGTAACTTAACTCCATGCTAACATGGATAGTTCATACCTCCACTATCCATGTTGGCATTGAGTTGATTTTAAATAGCGTAGCGAGCCGCCGAGCCCGCAGTGTGGGCGAGCGAAGCGAGCCCAGCAAGGGGACGCTGGCGCCGTGAAACTACACAAGTACCATTTTTTATTTATACAATAGCTAATCCTATAGATTGTAAGCTTGCAGCAGGGCCCTCCTACCTCCAAGTCTGTCTGTTGTTACCCAGTTATTTTTATCACTGTCTACTATTGTAAAGCACAACGGAATCTGCTGCGCTATATAAGAAACTGTAATTAAATAAATATATGTACTATGCAATGGCTCACCAAAGCTGCAGTTTTCTAGTCCAGGTGATTTAAAAGGGTAAGAATATTACATGCAAAACCCCCTAGTTTCACATTTTATTGTGATTACTCTTTTACATCCTAGAAGTTGAACCATTGATAAGCAGGACTTTGCTAGCAGCTGCCACATTTTTAGATGTCTCCAGGCTTATACCCTCTTTCGTACAACAACGGACTGTAATACATTATTACAAGCCAGAAGCAAGCACCCGACACATTTAAAAGGGAGCCTGCCTACAGATGGAGCAGCTCCCATAGAATCACCATCCACCACAAGCCGAAGGAAGAGGGGGGCGCCCGCCACCGATCCCCTACAGCTCCCGCCAGCTTCTCCTATTCTCTGTCTGCCTCCCTCAAGCAGAGATAAGCAGGGAAAGCGCTTCCCGCTGCCATGCTGCACCGTGGTGATGGGGAGGCGTGTGCATGTGAGACGCTCATGTGTCCCAATCAGATGGAGTGCTTCTCCGCCAGCCTGTGCCAGCTAATGGAATCTGGTGATTCCCAGCGCTGGCTGAGAGGCGCTACATCTCTGTATACCCCATTTCACATCACAAATGCTGTGTCGCACCTGGCATTTGCGGTGTTTGCTTCTTACAGCGACCCGTGTTGCTACCAGCATCGCTGGACGGAGCAGCAGCACTTCAGGCAGGGGCAGGGAGGAGGCAGAAATTGCTGCTTCCTCCATAGACGTAAATGGGACCTGGGTCACTTGACCCGGATTACCCATTCACACTGCCCAGAAACACGGGTCCAACCTGGGCATAACACTGCATTTATTCCAGTTCGGATTGCTCAGTTGCTGGACCCAGGATATTCAAAATGGCCCTTTCAAACTGCACGCAGTCCCAAGTTGACCCAGCAACAACCCGGGATCGTCCCAGGTTATTTATGCAGTGTGAAAGGCGTATCAGTAAATATACACCATGGATTTTGTAAATATGACGTTTGTACGTTTTTCCTGTACTAGCCTAGGATTCTGCAGGGTCCTGTAGTTTATTTTTACTGCTGAGCGAGCTGCCTAAGCACAGATCACTCACCTCACATTGCTGCACACATGAGCTGCACCTGCTATGTATGCCAAGTGATCTGTGCAAAGCAGTGTTTTGTTTGTGCTTATAGGAAAAACACGGGTGCCGGACGGGGTCCCGACAGTCGGGATCCCGACAGTCGGGATCCCGACAGTCATTAACTCAATGTCGGGATCCCGACTGTTAAAACACCGACGACCGGGTTCCCGACAGCTGTCGGCTATTTTCCCTCGTGGGGGTCCACGACCCCCATAGAGTGAGAATAGAATAGGTGGCGAGCGCAGCGAGCCCGCAAGGGGCTTTGTTGCGCTGGCCACGCTGTCTGACACCGGCCAGTCGGGATAATGACTGTCGGGATCCCGACTGTTGGTGAAACATACCACACCCGAAAAACACACCCCCTGTGTCTACCAGCAATGCTTTCTCAGGGACAAGGCAAATGTGCCCCAGTACTGTGATACACAAACGAATGAGTCGGGTGTCACAGAATTCTGTTAGTTGGCAAGGAAGCAAGTTCATTTAATCAGTGCGCCATTATAATGAAGGTTTCAGTACAAAAGTATGAGTATAAAATAACAAATGATTACTATGGCTTTGCCTAATTAGCAAGGACAGTGTAATGAGCAGTAAAATATACAACCCACAACTAATTAAATACATGTAATCAGATATTTCTGTGTAAATAATATATATATATATATATATATATATATATATATATATATATATATATATATATAGATAATTGAGAAGGCCTGGCACTCCCGCAGCTGGGTCCGAATACCCCTGTGCCTTCCAGGACAGATAGGTAGAGGAATGGAAGAGGCGGCACTCAAATGGGATTTTTTTAAAAAGTGTATTGTGGCAAAAGAAAGGACCAACGTTTCGGGGTCTTAATCACCCCTTTGTCAAGGTGCATTCCTCTCTCTCTTTCTTTCTCTCTCTCTCTCTCTCTCTCTCTCTCTCTCTCTCTCTCTCTCTCTCTCTCTATATATATATATATATATATATATATATTTATTTATTTATTTATTTTAATGTGGAGTTTTTAAAGAGTAAGTTAAGTATCTGTTTATTATTTTGCTTTATTCTGTTTATTTTGAGTTTTTCAAAATGAACGACCACTATATTCAAGTGTTAAATTGGGCGCTAATACAAGATATTTAGAAAATATATATAAAATTGTATAAATAATATTGAATAATATACAATAAATGTAACTCAGCTGCAGACCTCTATATGTACAAGTGTGTGTACACAGAACTGCCATTGACGTGAACCTATAATTTACAGGCCCAGGTAAAAGAGAGAAAAAATTGCAAAACCAAAAAGAAATTGAGTTGCTGCGCTAACTAAAAAGTAAGGCACCACAGATGAATGCACTCACACAGACATTTTTAGTGATATTCAATAATATACCATAATATTTATTTGTAGGTAATATAAAGAATTTCTCTTTCGTCCATCCTGGTGACACAGCTAACCTTGGGATGTAGGAGGGTCCGCAGGAGCAAATATGCACCTATGCTGACTTCTTTTGATAGCAGGCTCCTCCCTTCTGCATCCCAGGATACTTCAGTTAATTTTAGGTGCCCACAGGAGTGGGTGCTGCGCTTGCAGGCTGCAGCCTTTTCTTATGTTTTTTTTCTGGAATAGAGTAGCTAGGATTTTTTTATTTTATTAATTTACTAGTTAGTGCAGGTTTTTTGCCAGTGTGTTACTCCTGTTAGAAATTCCCACACACTGAGAGCGCAGCAGAGGCTGACAGAAGCGCATCCTGTCAGTGCTCTGTGTGCGGAGGGAAGCGAGCTGCTCCCTCTGCACAGCACTTAACCTCTGCTGAAGAGAGGTGTCCTGGGCTCCGGGGGCATCCAGAACCAGCTCCCTGCGTAGGGGGCAGTCGCCATCTTGGATGGGCTTATAGGCTGAAATCCTTATAGGGAGGTGAAGCCAATTACTGGAAGTCCAGCTTTGCTGGACAACTCCAAGTTATCCCAAGAAGGAGGGGAGGCACTGGAGGTTGGAGAAACACTAGGTGGCGTGGCTGAAGGAAGAAAAAGGCGCCTTTTTAGCTTCCTTCCCCGCTGCAACAAGAGACTGCTCTCTTCCTGCTCCTTGTGCTGGCGCCATTTCTCTCCAAGACTGCGGAGCTGAAGCAAGACTGAAAGCAAGGCTTTTTCATACAGTACAGAGAGAAGTTTCTCCTTGGTCAGCGCTGTCCCCTCTGAAAGGATCATTGCAGCAAGCAGATAAGTACACAGTATATATTGCTCTGTGCAATTGCCTGACATTGTGCACTGTGGTTTTATCATGACTGAAGAGTGTAGTGCTGCTGCTGTGGGGGAGGGAGCAAGTTTTGTGGTGTTAAATTGACTTGTGAACAGATGGATCAGGGGGATTTGTGCCCCTCATGTGAGTCTATGCCCAGTGGAGTCTGAGCCAGATTGTGATCGGTCCTCTGACCCAGCAGACCCTAGACTAGACACTAGAGGTCAGCCCCGCCCAGCGAGAGCCAGTTCCGGAATCCGGAGCTCATGGCAGACAAAACATGAAGACTCCTCTCCGGTACAGAGGCACTGTGACACGGAGGGAATTCTGCCCCCTACGGTTGGTCCCAGGGATTAAAATCTGTATTTGACTTATCGGTACTTGTTTCCTATCTGGGCGCCCACTAAGTTAATTGCGCACCATGCTATTCTCCGTAGTGAAATCTGATCGCATCGCATCGTACACATACACGATATTGAACGATGCGATGCGATGCGATCCGATTCGATTTCCCATAGGAAACAATGTTAAATGGCTCAATTTAGCCAAATTATCATAGGAACAATAGTAAATGGGCCAAAAACACCCCTGAACATTGAAATGTCCCCCCAAAAGTAGTTGACGCCACCCCGCCATCAACGTGAACCCGAAGCGTGGCGAGCGCAGCGAGCCCGCGAGGGGCGGCGGTACGCGTCCTCCGACCTTTTCATGCCCTACTATCCACTAGGGCGTGGAGTGAGAATAGAATAGTGTGGCGAGCGCAGCGAGCCACCGAGCCCGAAGCGTGGCGAGCGCAGCGAGCCCCGCGAGGGGACGCGGATACCTTCACAGGTAAACGCGTCCCTTTGCGGGCTTCCCAGGTGTCCGCGTCGCCATGGACACCTGGGAAGCCCGCGAGGGGACGCGTATAACTGTGAAGGTATCCGCGTCCCCTCGCGGGGCTCGCTGCGCTCGCCACGCTTCGGGCTCGGTGGCTCGCTGCGCTCGCCACACTATTCTATTCTCACTCCACGCCCTAGTGGATAGTAGGGCATGAAAAGGTCGGAGGACGCGTACCGCCGCCCCTCGCGGGCTCGCTGCGCTCGCCACGCTTCGGGTTCACGTTGATGGCGGGGTGGCGTCAACTACTTTTGGGGGGACATTTCAATGTTCAGGGGTGTTTTTGGCCCATTTACTATTGTTCCTATGATAATTTGGCTAAATTGAGCCATTTCACATTGTTTCCTATGGGAAATCGGATCGCATCGCATCGCATCGCATCGTTCAATATCGTGTATGTGTACGATGCGATGCGATCCGATTTCAGTACGGTGCCGTACGTAGAAAACCTGGGCGCCCAGATAGGAAACAAGTACCGACTTATCTATTGATACGGAGAAGAGGACCCCTTCATCAGGAGGAGGAAAGTTTGGGGTATTATACATTATCTCACCTATACGGAGAAGAGGACCGTCTCTTTATAAATAGGGACGTATTCTTCTTATCAGGGTGCCATTGGGAGGAACACCTTTACCTTTTTTGTGTTTCAGAATTAGGAGCCTTGTCGTGCAAGTCTCCGTATTTGATTTTTCATGAAGACAGGGCTGAGCTTCGAACAGTGTCTAAGTTTCTACCTAAGGTAGTGTCTTCTTTTCATTTAAACCAGGACATTGTGTTCCCGTGTTTTCTCTCCCTGAAGGGGCAAGAAATTAGGGACAAGTTAAAGAAACTGGACATTGTTCGCGCCTTGCGAATATATATGTTGAAAGGGTAAAGGATATCCGCAAACTGATTTGCTTTTGGCTCTGTATGATGTACACAAGATAGGGTGGCCTGCTTCTAAGCAGACCATTGCCAGATGGTTGAGGTCAGTAATTGCCTTTGCCTACACTAAGGTAGGTAGACCTATTCCTTCACGGATAAATGCTCATACCACCAGGTCAGTTGCTTCCTCTTGGGCTGTTCGTTATGGGGCTACAGCAGAGCAGTTGTGTAGGGCTGCCACCTGGTCCTCTGTTCATACCTTTACAACATTTTATAGGTTCCATGAGTTCGTGTCGGAGGACGCTTCATTGGATGCAGTGATGAGAACTGTAAGTCTGAGCGTACCCTCCCAAAGGACCATCTCGTGAACGTCCCAAGGTTAGCTGTGTCACCAAGATGGACGAAAGAGAAAAGGGGATTTTTGTAAGAATTTACCGTTCGAACCCCTTTCTCTGAGCCCATCCTGGTGACACAGCGATCCCTCCCTTATGCTCAGTAAGTTATACCGTTCATGTATTGTCATGTTATTGGTTATATTGATTCTGCATATAAGATGTTCAGGCGTTGTACTGAGTTAGAAGTTGAACTGAAGTATTCTGGGATGCAGAAGGGAGGAACCTGTTATCAATAGAAGTCAGCATAGGTGCCTTTGCTCCTGCGGACCCTCCTACATTCCAAGGTTAGCTGTGTCACCAGGGGAAAAGGGTTCGAATGGTAAGTTCTTACAAAATCCCCTTTTTATAAAAACATTTTAGGCGGCCACCTAAAAAACAAATTTATAACAACAATACAGTAATAAAAAAAAAAAAAAAAAATATATATATATATATACACTAGGTGATTCATCGCGCCCTACGGGCGCTCTTCACACCGTCGTAAGGGGCTGCGCCCCCTTAATTTGTGAACGTTTGTATATGAGAAATATGGTTAGAATTGTATGAAAGATGCCCTGTATTGCAACTTAGGTGTCCGCAAATCGCGGGAGGGGGGGTCGCGGAGGGTGCCGCGAATTGCAGGAGGGGGGGTCGCGGGGGGTGCCGCGAATTACAGGAGGGGGGGTTGTGGGGGGGTGGATGCTGCGAATCGCGGGAGGGGAGGGATTGCAGAGAATCGCGGGAGGGGGGTCGCGGGGTGGGTTGCCGCAAATCGCGGGAGGGGGGTTACGGGGGCGGGGGTTGCGGCGAATCATGGTAGGGGGGGTCGCGGGGGGTGTGCCGTGAATCACGGGAGGGGGGTCATGGGGTGGGGTGCCGAGAATCGCGGGGGGTGTGTGTGTGCCATGAATCGCGGGAGTGGGGGTTGCGGGGGGGGTGGGGGGGGTGTGACGCGAATCGCCACAAGAAAAAATCAACACAGAAAGGTCAACACATGTAAATGTTGACATAAGTGTGGCACTTCATTGGTGTCCATGTCGACACATGAGAATGAATATGAAAACTTTCAAAAAATGAAAAAAAAAACTTCAAAAACTCATGTCAACCTTTTTCATTGTCGACCATAGCCATGTCAGTGTTTTCCATGTGCAATTTAATTCTGGAGCTGCCGCGAATCGCGGGGGGGTGCCGCTAATTGCGGGAGGGGGGGTCGCGTGGGTGCCGCGAATCGCGGGAGGGGGGGTTACGGGGCGGGGGTTGCGGCGAATCATGGGAGGGGGGGTCGCGGGGGTGTGCCGTGAATCACGGGAGGGGGGGTCACGGGGTGGGGTGCCGAGATTCGCGGGGGAGGTGTGTGTGTGCCGTGAATCGCGGGAGTGGGGGTTGTGGGGGGGGGGTGTGACGCAAATCGCCACAAGAAAAAATCAACACAGAAAGGTCAACACATGTAAATGTTGACATAAGTGTGGCACTTCATTGGTGTCCATGTCGACACATGAGAATGAATATGAAAATATTAAAAAAATGAAAAAAAAAACTTCAAAAACTCATGTCAACCTTTTTCATTGTCGACCATAGCCATGTCAGTGTTTTCCATGTGCAATTTAATTCTGTAGCTGCCGCGAATCACGGGGGGTGCCGCGAATTGCGGGAGGGGGGGGTCGCGGGGTTGGGTGCCGCGAATCGCTGGAGGGCGGGGTTCACAGGGGTTCCGGTGGGGGGTTGCCGCGAATTGCGGGAGGTGGGGGGTCACGGGGGGTGCCGCGAATCGCGGGGGGGGGGTTGCGGGGGGTGTGACGCGAATCGCCACAAGAAAAAATCAACACAGAAAGGTCAACACATGTAAATGTTGACATAAGTGTGCCACTTCATTGGTGTCCATGTTGACACATGACAATGAATATGAAAACATTCAAAAAATGAAATAAATCTTCAAAAACTCATGTCAACCTTTTTCATTGTCGACCATAGCCGTGCCAGTGTTTTGCATGTGCCATTTAATCCTGGGCTGCCGCGAATCGCGGGGGGTGCCGCGATTTGCGGGAGGGGGGGTTGCGGGGGGTGGGTGCCGCGAATCGCGGGAGAGCGGGGTTCATGGGGGTTCCGGTGGGGGGTTGCCGCGAATTGCGGGAGGGGGGGGTCGCAGGGGGGTGCCGGGAATCGCCGGAGGGGGGGTTGCGGGGGGTGTGACGCAAATCGCCACAAGAAAAAAATCAACACAGAAAGGTCAACACATGTAAATGTTGACATAAGTGTGGCACTTCATTGGTGTCCATGTCGACACATGAGAATGAATATGAAAATATTCAAAAAATGACAAAAAAACTTCAAAAACTCATGTCAACCTTTTTCATTGTCGACCATAGCCATGTCAGTGTTTTCCATGTGCAATTTAATTCTGGAGCTGCCGCGAATCACGGGGGGGGTGCCGCGAATTGCGGGAGGGGGGGTCGCGGGGTTGGGTGCCGCGAATCGCGGGAGGGCGGGGTTCACAGGGGTTCCGGTGGGGGGTTGCCGCGAATTGCGGGAGGTGGGGGGTCACGGGGGTGCCGCGAATCGCGGGAGGGGGGGTTGCGGGGGGTGTGACGCGAATTGCCACAAGAAAAAATCAACACAGAAAGGTCAACACATGTAAATGTTGACATAAGTGTGCCACTTCATTGGTGTCCATGTCGACACATGACAATGAATATGAAAAAATAAAAAAAAATTAAAAATAAATCTTCAAAAACTCATGTCAACCTTTTTCATTGTCGACCATAGCCATGTCAGTGTTTTGCATGTGCCATTTAATCCTGGGGCTGCTGCGAATTGCGGGGGGGGGTGCCGCGAATCGCGGGAGGGGGGTCGCAGGGGGGGGTGCCGCCAATCGTGCAAGGGGGGGTCGCGGGGGGGTTCTTTTTGCGGCGAATCGCGGGAGGGAGGTCCCAGGGGGGTGTTTTTTCCGCGAATCGGGGGGGGGGGTGTCACGGGGGAGGGTTTGCCGCGATTCGCGGGAGGGGGGGGTCGCGGGGTGGTGGTTATGCCGCGAATTGCGGGAGGGGTCGTGAGGGGGTTCTTTTTGCAGCGAATCGCGGGAGGGGGGGTCGCGGGGGTGTTTTTGCTGCGAATCGCGGTAGGGGGGGTCGCGGGGGAGCGGGTGTTTTGCCGCGAATCGCGGGAGGGGGGGGGGGGCGCGGGGGGGGAGGTTTTGCCGCAAATCGCGGGAGGGGGGCGCTCACCTGGTGGCTGTGGAGTAGCAGTGCTGGGCAACATGGGAAGGCAGTGGGTGTCTGGCACTGTCTGTGGGCTCACTGGGCTGGTTCTCTGTCACATACCTCCCAACATGACCCTCTCCAGGAGGGACACAATGCTCTGTTTCTAGACTTCCCCTTAATGTATGATTGCCATCACCTGTTTTAAACAGGTTAATTTCTCAGAAAGGTGTTCAGCACAGATGAAGGCAATCACACATTAAGAGGAAAGTCCAGGAACAGAGCGTTATAGACACAGACACCCACTTTGAGTGACAGATGTAGCCAAATATATAGGAGATACCCGGTCCAAAGTTTCAAATGTAGTTTAGATTTACTGTCACAATTGTGAACAGTTAAATTTAGTCATGAACATAGTGGCATCAAGTTGCAATCTCCACCGGGGATTGTACTGTGTCACCGGTTGGACAGATTTAACAATGGGGTGATGTTTGTAAGCACACGGTCAGCACGTCTCTCACCTGCGCCTCAGTGTGCCATTGGTCCGGCCGTTGGTGTGGGCTAGAGTATCCCTCCGGGGGAATGAAGGTGGGGATTGTATGGCTGGTCCTTCTCTCACCCTCCTCGCCAGAGCCGATGTTAAGTCACAGCGGCTAGCGCCTCTCTCACTAACACTGCCGCTTGCTTGCTCTCTCACCAGAGTTCTCTAAAGGCCCCCTTACACTTGTCCAACTTGTTGTCCAACAATCTGGACCTGATTGACTTGAGATTTATCCTATGTGCAGGAGGATCAATCTCTTGCAATCTCTTTGTTATACCCAATGGCACGGGATTGTGCATTGAGTCCTACACATCAGGCACATAAGATTTTGTCAGACAGGTACATCATATTTTGTCAGATAACTTGACCCAATACACCTCAATTGGGTCAAATCTGACAAAATCTCACAAGTGTAAGGGGCCCATAAGGCATTACTGGATACAATCTGGCAGAGTGACATCAGGTTGGTTCAGTCTGTTCCAAGCTGTGAGAGAGGTACACCCAGCCAGCAGCACCCCGGATGACCAGTACAGAAATCCGCTGTATCCACCTTTGCACCGGTACAATCAGGTGAATACACCTTTCACAGCTTGGAACAGACTGTACCAACCTGACGTCACCGTGCCAGATTGTTTCCAGTGACATTTTTAATTAGTGCAGCAACTCAATTTCTCTTTTATATTTTGAGTTTACAGTGAAGGTACTTCCGGCCACTATTATATGGCCTATGTATATATTTTTAGTGTAAAACAATATCCTCTTTAATTGATTGACATATGAAAACTATAGTAAGCATTTCCTGTTGTTTAAAGCTTTTAAATGTTTTAGTACCACATTGTTCTTGTACTAAAGACCATCTGAAAGACATTTTTGGCAGATATTTCCCATCTGCATGCTATATTATTATACCAGAGGTGTGTTACCATCCAGTTGGATGCAGTTTTTACTCTAGTTACAACTGATCATATTTTAAATGTGTAATAATCACAGGTTCCCTTATTTATACTTTTATTGTTAATTGTTTGTTCATGTTTATTGCTGTAATTACCGGACTTAGACAATGGCCACTATTTAATATTCTTTCATAGACAGAAGGTAGTGATAAAAGTATGGACTAAGCAGGTGAGCGATACTAAGTTCCTCAGAAACACTGGCTGGTAGTGGTAGGAGTAGATCACCCAGTGTTGATTCACCTGCATACAGTATACATGACATGGCTTACTAACAAACTCTAGAAACTTGTTAGTAAATAGACCCCTTTGGTTTTTTGGCGGATTCTGTCCAGCGTTCAATGAAGAATTGTTCTATTAACTATAGAAGCTTTTTAGATCTGCAGATAGAAATGTACATACATATATGTTAACCATATTGTAAAAAACACCGGTGCAACACAAAATATTCCTTTTATATGCGAATAACAGGTGGTGGTTTCCACACCGAAAACCATTTATCAGGGCTTTTTGTGGCTTTTGCAGAGCCTGCACATGTAGTTTGATATCACTGAAGGTTCTTCTCCTAGAAGATTACTAGGATGGTTACATGAGTGTATCTTTTTCCCAGGAGCACAGGGGGCCAGAGTCGCATTAGTCTCCTTAAAAACCCCATGTGATGTATGACCTTCTTTATAAATGGTGAAAGGAGTTTGCATGTTTTACCATCCCTCTTTGACTTTCTATTCATACTGTATCCTGTTATTCCTGACTGATGAATGCTTGAGGCTTTGGAAAAAGTCATGTGTTTGTCTTATTGACTCATTTTGCTGTTCAACAGAAACATTAAGGTATTCTTTAAAATATTAATGTACAAACAGACCAAAGTCATCACAACATTGTCCATTTAGATCAATCAGAATTCATTGTAGGCGGGGCGTGGCCTGGCACGCGAGCGGACCAGACGTGCCTTCCGTGTGCTCCCTCCGCCGGGCTCTTTCAACAGCCTGAGAGCGACCTTTTAGAGGACTCCATCCCTCCACAACAACCCCGCCGACTGCCCCATAACCTCCGGCTGCGACAGGTCCCCGCCGCGGAGCCGGGAAGCGCTTCTAAGCGCTTTTGCGGGTTGCGGCCTGGTCCGGTGGCCGGAGCCGGGGGCTCGATTTTGGAGCCGCGGCGACCGCGCGGCCCTCAACCTCCCGCATCGCAAGACGGAGCGGCGATCCCCAGCTGGGACGATCCCCGCACAGCACCACCCTAGAACGAGGTCACCATCGTCCCCCATACAGGCCTGATCTGGAGCCTGCTGCTCTGCACAGCCGGAAGAGTGTGCAGCAGCCATCATAGGAGACGGTCTGTGTCTCCCAACCCACACTGCGCTACCCTGTGGACCTGAACTCAAGGGACCCAGCTCTCTGTCTGTGAGTACCCCTCTAAGGGGGGAGCCTACATCCCTTCAATACCCTGCTTCCCCACTTCCCAGCCAGCATCTATATTTACAATTCCACAGTCAGTGGAGCCCACCACCTTCCCCTGAATTCCTCCCCTGGAGCTCCCACAGAGACCCCCAAAACTGAGCCCAACGCACTGCCTCTCAACACAGCTTAACATAACTTGCTGTGCGGATTCATATCACCCCCACCTGTCCTCATCTTGGGGACCATACCAAAAGGTCCACGTTGCCTGACCTCTAACTGACCTGCTACAAGTCCCATAGCAGCTCCAGCACACCCTAGTGGAACCAACACAGATTTTTTCATCCCTATCTGCACAAATGTGATCACCTTGAATTCATGGCTGCCACTACTTAATACCGGAACCCCAGCAACTACCATGCCATCTTAGCCTGAGTCAAACACCCCCACGGTACCACACTATAACTGTATCCTAATTTTTTGTTTTTTGTGCCGTCACTATCAATATGCCCGCTAAGAGACCCAAGGACGCTGTCCCGGCAAAAATCTCCATGTCCTCGCGGAGATCTTCTCAAATCCCCGCCCCCCATTCTAGCCCCCCGAAGCACATGCCCTCCCCCCTGGGAGTAACTGAGGAGCTTACCCCTGCAACTGGAGTGGCAGGGATAGACGCAAACTCAGATGAACCGGTGACGGTAAAGTCTCTATGCCAGGTTTTCTCGGCGTTCCAGGCTGAGATAGCCAAAGATCTCAAACTAGCTATTCGAGAGGTCAAAACTGAGCTAGTGGCAATAGGCGACAGAACAGACCACTTAGAGCGGAAAATGGAAGAACTGGTTGCGTCCCACAATGACCTGATATCCTCCTATGATCAACAACAACAGGAGATCACCCAGTTTAAATCCAAGCTGGCGGACTTAGAGGACAGGTCCAGACGTAATAACGTGAAAATCCGAGGCATACCCGACTCTGTAGCTAACTCTGAGCTTGAAGAATATGCCGTCTCCCTCTTTCGCAAACTTCTCCCCTCCACAGACCCCAAGGAGCTGTTGATCGACCGCATACACCGCCTCCCCAGACCTAAGACGGTCTCCGCTGACCTACCCCGAGATACCCTCCTCAGAGTTCATTTTTTCACGATAAAAGAACAGCTACTGAGAGCGGCACGTGAGCAAAGGAACACTGACGTCTTGGGCGGCCTCCAACTGTTTCAGGACTTCTCCCCCGCTACCCTGGCTAACAGGAGAGCATTTGCCCCCATCACTTCGGCACTACGATCCCAGGATATCCGGTACCGCTGGGGGTTCCCAGTCAAGCTGATAATATACCATGATGACACCTCTTACACCATATCCTCCTTGGATGCGGGGATCAAGCTCCTACTGGAATGGGACATCTCGATCACCAGACCTCCAGAACCGAGACGCCCGCAGTCCATACGCCAGGAATGGTCCGACACCTGAAAGACTGTCCCTCTACACGTTTGTTCATAATTGCTGACCCATGGACCCTACGGCCGTCCCCCCTGCTTCCTCCTCCACCGGGATGAGGACTTAGCGATGAGTATACTCTCTCTATTTGTTTAGCAAAGCAGGGCGTTAGACGCCTAGCCCCATGGTTATAGTTGCAACTTTTTCTATTTTCCAGTTAGCTATTTGTTATGGTATTTGATAGCACATTAGACAGTTCAATATAATTTTATACTACCTACTTCTGATTACTTAAATGTGTCAAACGGTTTGTTTGTTATATTCTCGGGTTCTATTATATTATAATATGCTGGTTTCCCTCCCCATTATATGTTTATGTCTGTTTGTATAATCACGAGTGGCGGCCTTGGTTTCTCTCCCCGCTCAAAACTCAGGCCACCCCCCTAACCTCTAGTTACTACTGCACGAGTTTCCCCTTCCTTTTCTCTCCCCTGCAGTAGTCATGCGGGCCCAATTACTGGACCCTTTTGTTTTGCCTTTCCCTTTTTCTTACTCTACTCCTCGCTCTCTGTCCCCACCCTACTCCACACCTTCCTCCCCACCCTCCCCCCTCCCTGAAATGGATAGCGAAGACTGTTGCCCTAGCCCCCACCAGACCAGATGCCCTCCACCTTTATCGTACCCTCCTAAGCCCCTAAATGCCTAAGTTCCTATCACTCAATGTTAAAGGTCTGAACTCTCCCAATAAGCGCAGGCTTGCCCTTACATATTTTCACAAGCAAAGGGCGGATGTGGTTGCGCTCCAGGAGACACACTTTGCCGCTCCCAACCCCCCCACCTTTAAGAACTCGAATTATCCCGTAGCCTACTATGCTAATGGCCCATCCAAACGAAATGGAGTAGCAATCCTGTTCAGCAGCCACATCTCCTTTGTCCATCAATCCCAAATAGCAGACAAGAATGGCAGGTATCTAATCCTGACGGGTCTCCTCGAGGATAAGCTGACGACCATTGTCTGTATATACGCTCCCAACTCCAACCAACTCCACTTCCTGCGCAAGCTACTCTCGCTGGTTAGGAATTCCGCTAAAGGCTCCCTCATACTGTTAGGCGACTTTAACCTGACCCTAGACCCCCTGCTGGACAAATCCCGACGCCCCGCCACCGGCCAATCCTCCTCCAATAACACGTCCTTAGCATTTCGCAACCTCCTGCTAGAATTTGATCTCTATGACACCTGGAGAACTTCTTACCCCACCGGGCGTGAATATACATTTTATTCCCCAGTACACAACACGTACTCTAGGATCGATTTTATCCTATGCGATAAATGGGCCTTACAGCACACCACCAAGGTGGACATCCTCCCAATTACTTGGTCTGACCACGCGCCAGTTCTGTGGCAGTGGGACTTCCAGCCATCTAAAATCCCCCCCAGACCATGGCGTCTTTTCCCGCACTTATTGACAGACCCCACCGCCAAAGCTTCTATCATAGCATCTATCAATTCCTACATGTCTCATAATACACCACAGGACACCTCTGTGACCACCCACTGGTGCGCTTTCAAAGCGGTCACCAGGGGGGCGGCCATACAGGCGGGAGCAACCCTAAAAAGAAGGGCCATTGCAACACAGAAAGCCTTGGAGACTAAGCTGGTTGCCCTGGAATCACAAAATAAGTCAGCCCCATCGAACCTCCTGAAGAAGGAGCTGGCCAACATACGTGGCCAGCTCCAAAAACTCCTCCTGGCGCGTACCCAGTCCGCCCTGAATAGATTAAGACATAAATTCTATCTCTCCAGCAACAGATCCGGCAGAATGTTAGCCCGCAAACTACGTGCCCAACAAGCCAGGAATAGAATCAAATTCATAATCTCCCCGTCTAAAGAGAAATTTAGCAACCCCAAAGATATAGCTAACCAATTTGCAGACTATTATTCCAACCTGTACAATCTGTCTTCAGACCCTTCCACACCACAGCCCACCAGTGACACCATCTCAAGTTTCCTACACGACCTACAATTCCCCTCCATCACCCCAGAACAACTAGACTCCCTAAATGCCCCCTGGACACAGCCAGAGGTTCAATCGGCCATTAAATCCCTTCCCCGCAACAAGGCCCCTGGACCCGACGGGTTTATCACAGACTTCTACATCACCTTTAGCGATCTTTTATCCCCATACTTGACGAATCTTTTTAATGAACTGTCCTCCACTGGTCATGCTGCCCCAGAGCTCTTAGAGGCCCGTATAGTAACTATCCCGAAACCAGGCAAAAACCCGGCCTTCTGCCAGAATTATCGACCAATCGCCCTATTAAATACCGATATTAAGTTATTTGCTAAACTTATGGCGCTCCGTATTAACCAAATTTTGCCCTTGCTGGTGCACCCGGATCAGGCGGGGTTCGTCCCAGGGCGTCAGGCCTCGGACAATACCAGAAGAGTGTTTGACCTGGTCGACTCTCTTTCGGCGGAACGGCACCTCCTCCTCCTATCGTTGGACGCCGAAAAGGCATTTGATAGACTAAACTGGAAATATATGGAGGAGGTGTTGTTGCGCTTTGGCTTCAGAGATCGGATTCTCACATCGATCCTGTCCCTGTATGGCTCCCCGTCGGCCCGGGTGTTCACCAACGGCTTTGTTTCGGACCCATTTAAGATCTCAAACGGCACTAGGCAGGGCTGCCCCCTCTCCCCGTTAATTTTTGTTCTTTCCATAGAACCTCTGGCCATTTCCATTCGCAATAACCCAAATCTCCCAGGTCTGCAAACAGGATCCATCAACCATAAACTCAGCCTATTCGCAGACGATGTACTCCTTTTTGTGACCAACCCTATTACTTCCCTTCCGTCTCTCCACTCAACACTAGCTTCATATAGCGCAGCCTCATACTATAAACTCAATACTACTAAAACTGATGCCCTCCCGATAAACATCACTAACTCACTGCCTCAACTAAAATCCATATACAAATACAATTGGCAAACCAAATCAATAAAATACCTTGGCATACATATTACACCCCTTATGGCAAATGTCTTCGATGCCAACCTATCCCCCCTCCTCACCTCCCTTGCCGCCCTTTCCAAATCCTGGCTATCATTTGAAATCTCCTGGTTGGGACGCATGGCAGCTTTTAAAATGTCATTACTCCCTAAACTAATGTACCTGTTTCGTACCATCCCCTATATTTTCCCTAAAAAGTCCTTACAACTTGCCACTTCCATCCTGACAAAATATATCTGGGCAGCGAAACCCCCGACTATGGCCCGCTCCAGGATGTCAATCCCAAGAGCCTTTGGGGGACTTGATCTCCCCGATCTGTTCCAATACCAAGCAGCATGCCTACTAGCCCCAATTAAGCATTACGCTGACCCTTCTCCCCCCAGAGCATGGGTGACCATCGAACAAACCCGCTCCCCCCTTATCCCATTATCAGATCTCCTTAAGATCCCGAAACATGTTAGACCCACCCTCCCGAATCTGCTTCCATCCACCATAGCTTCCCTTCACACATGGGACCAACTTATGACCACGCTCCTCCCTTCGAACTCTATTATAGCCACCTTACCTATCACCACAGTAGCGAAATTGATACCCAACCTTCGATTGACGGTCTGGAAAGCCTGTGGGATTAAAACCCTAAGTGACATCCTGGAAGCACACTCTGTGACTCCTTTTACCTCCCTCGAACACCAATTCTCTCTCCCCAAATCGGAATACTACCATTATCTGCAACTCGCTCATTGGTGGAAATCCAACTTCCATAATTATTCCCCCCCAGATGCAATCTCCCAAGTAGCCCTCGCAAGGCCCAACATGGTGCATTCTAAGGGGGATATATCGTTTTGGTATAAAGTCTTGGTGACCCCTCCTGAATTTTCCAAAACCTCAGCCCATAAGAAGTGGGAAGTGGACCTTGGCGGACCACTGTCGCCCGCCCAGTGGCGTCAAATATTTCTATCTTCCTACACAATGTCCCGTTGCCTAAACCACACTGAGATGCATATCAAACTTGTCAACAGACTTTACCTAACCCCCGACCGCCTCCACACCTTTTGGCCTTCTTGTTCTAATAAGTGCTGGAGGCAGTGTGGCGGTGTGGGGAACATATACCACATCTTTTGGTCCTGCCCAAAACTCCGGGAGTACTGGGAGGAAGTCTTCAACCTAGCCTCCACAGTCCTCCAGATGCCTATTACTCCCTCCCCTCATATCGCCCTGTTCCACATCTACCCCCGGGATGTCCCGACACAGAAAACATATGTCCTAGGGCATATTCTCATCGCTGCTCGGGCCAATTTGGCACAGCAATGAAAACAACCCTCCCCCCCTTCCCTCCTTAAGGTTATCCTGAAGACTAACCATCATTATCTTATGGAAACCAATGCCCTACCCCTCTCCTCCAGACCTCCCCCCCCACATTCCCGCTGGCTGCCTTGGTTTATATACACCTCGGAGGGTGATGGTGCTGGTCACCTACCCCCTGATACTACTCCGATTTCGCCACAATTCAATCTGATTGAACCTCCGGATGCCTCCCCAGTTCAAAGTCAGCCCCGCAGCCCTGCTCCCACCACCTCCTATAACTGAGAGTCCACTATTTCTGGGCTATAGGGCAACATTGTATAATAAAAGTCAATGCTTGTGTTGTATTGTTTGTATTCATGCCTTTACTGTGGATCACTCTGCGCAGTGATATGTTATGA
The DNA here is from genome assembly GCF_055691185.1 of Crinia signifera. Lineage (NCBI taxonomy): Eukaryota > Metazoa > Chordata > Amphibia > Anura > Myobatrachidae > Crinia > Crinia signifera. The sequence goes on along the minus strand of NC_139217.1, from coordinate 396,705,628 downwards.
TTTATGTCTGATTTGTAATCCCTCTTATGTTTGCTATCCATGCCCCCTCCCCCCCCCCCCCCCTTCCTCCCTGGAATGCCCCCTTTTCCTTTTTTTTTTGTACCCCATATAAACTTTCTGCACCAATAAAAATCTATTGATGGAAAAAAAAGAATTCATTGTAGGCAAAGGGACATCTATATTTTCATCTAAATGTATAGTTTGAGTCATTGTCCGAGTCAATAAATACAAGGCATTATTGAATAGTTATGTATTTTTTATGGTTCTTGACAGATTTAGATTTGTACCTAATTCTATACCTTACTATGTCTCAAACTCTTGTACTCCAGTACTCTTGGGTGAATGTATGGGTGTAAGATAAGTGGGGACACATCTGTATCTTCAATTACATGCACAGTATAGTGCAAAGAACTGCAGCTGCTCAAAGCGTGGCGTATAGTGTTGCGGCTTAGTTTACTGAGAGACTGGATGGACTGGTGTTCATATCCCAGGTGTTGCTTTTGAAAAATGTCATTGGGCGTGCTTGAAGTTTCCAGTATAGTCAAATGATGTTTTTGGGATAATAATTACTTTTTTTGTATGCTCGTTTATTCCCCTTTTGCCCTTGTGGTTCAGTGTCAGTCCGTGACACTCACAGTGATGACTTTGTATCTTCTGCATCAACTTAAACGGTCTTCTTGCAAAATAGCGGCACTAACCTTGTCTAACCACAGAAACTGAACTTCAAATTCACACGCATATGAACGCTTCTCTGCTAATTTGCAGAGCCCTACGATCAGATAGCCGCCGCCCTGCCAGAGTAAAATCCCACCCTGTGCAAGGCTGCAGATCAGCGATTAGCTTCAGATCCAGTCGCATCTCACTAATCATCTAATGATTTTCCCAGTGTGTGCAGTGTCTGAGTAACCCAGGACCTACTTTGCCAGTGCGATAGAATCAGGCTGATCATTCCCATAGTTGCCATCACACATTCTCCCTGAAAACTACCTTATGACTTTTAAAGTTGAGACCAACACAACTCCTGAATAAGCACTAAGGGGGCAGCTGTCACAGGTTTAAGATAAATAAGCTTACCTGGGGTACCTGAAAAAGCTATGATCACAGAATGGTTAATTTAAAAATGAACCCACTTATATACATACAAGAGTCCACCACACTCACCATTCCCAGAAATGGGGTGCAAACAGCACTCGCCAATCCCAGATTGGCGCTCACCACGCTGCGGGCACGATGGCTCGCTACGCTCGCCACCTATTCTATTCTCCCTCTATGGGGGTCGTGGACCCCCATGACAGAAAATAGCGGGTGGCCGTCGGGCACCCGTCTGTCTGCGTTTTGACAGTCGGGATCCCGACTGTCGGGACCGCATCCGGCACCCATCTGTGATCACCAGGCAATATAACCCTATGCTAAGGAAAAGTTTTTCGATGGGGAAGAAGGTAAATCATGCCTGTCTGTATGTACTGTCCCGTATCCACACTTGAGGGCAACATTTCAAACTACTGTATTTCATTACCAGATACTGACTAAAACAGAGCACATACAAATCTAGTTTTGTACAAATAGGGAACATTTTAAACCATTTTGATTTCTAGTAAAAGGGGAGGGTTATGTTTTAGTTACTTTTTTTATGCATTACAGTAGATAATACTAATGCTATATTTTTTTTTAAACTGTAGAATTTTCTGAAAATAAACCATCAATAATTTGTGTAGGTCCTGCATTAAAAAAAATAAGTGATATGGACAAACATCAAAAAATGGCCTCAGCACAGTAATGACAAAACCTTTAGAAGGAGTTATTGCCCTTCAACAAAATGTATAATTTTTTATCACAATACCTTGTCTTTCCTTAAATGAACTACAGGAATACTTTATTTTTGGCCTCTGTTTTGTGAAGATTTTAAGGTATGAATTCCCTTGGTCAAATGGCTATCTGACAAATCTCACTTTGTTAAGAGGGGATGGAGAGAAGATATTCATACGGAATGTCAGACTTTGTAAAATATGAGGAAAACTGAATCTGTTGCATTCACATTTCTTGTATACCTTGTGCAGAGTTCTCCTGTGGTCCATTTGCACAAGTCCATCACATCCCACCCTAGCAACAAGTAGGTCTACCTGTCACAGGGACGTCTCTGGTAGGTAGGCAAGCCTAATTACTATAATACTAATTAATATAGAAAGGTGTCTATGATTCATACAGATCCAATGCTCAATTTTCAATGGAAAGGCTTTAAAAGTTTTTTTTTTCTTTCTACAAAGGTCTGGTTAAATAGAGTAGAGAGTGCTGAACCCTATATTCTTTGCTAAATTACAAATAACTGTCTGAAAAAGATGCGGTACTTATGTAGTATCTGGGCTGCCGATTTTTTGATTGTATGCCTTAAGTTAAGGCATACAATCAGATGCGATGCGATATCGCATCGCATCGCATCGCATCCGATATCGGATGCGATGACCCGATTTTTCCATAGGAATCAATGTTAAAATGATTCCTATGGAAAAATGGGTCCTTTTCATACCCCTACTATCCAAGTGGGCATGGAGTTGGATATAAACCTGTGGCGAGCGTAGCGAGCCACCGAGCCCGAAGCGTGGCGAGCGAAGCGAGCCCCGCGAGGGGACGGTATTCGTCCCCTCGCGGGGCTCGCTTCGCTCACCACGCTTCGGGCTCGGTGGCTCGCTACGCTCGCCACAGGTTTATATCCAACTCCATGCCCACTTGGATAGTAGGGGTATGAAAAGGACCCATTTTTCCCATTGAATTCCATGTTAAAATGGACTCAGTCCATTTTAACATTGATTCCTATGGAAAAATCGGGTCATCGCATCGCATCGCATCGAATCGCATGGTCGCATGCGATGCGATGCGATCTCCCGATCCGACCCGATTTAGAAATCGGCAGCCCAGATACTACATAAGTACCAAAGATGCTTCTTCAAATATAGATATATTGGCATAAACAATCTAATTCCTATGTTAAAAGTTAACTTCAATAAATGCACATTAACATGATGCCCTGAGGTTTAGAAAACCTCTTCAATGCAAACTTCAAGCTATTTTTGTACTTGACATTTTCTTAGCCTGTGGTACAATGACTACATGTGCACTGCAATGCTCTCATTTGACTGATGCTTGCTGAGTACTCGTCATGATTTTGTTTGTCTCTGGGCTCTCATAATTAAAGTGAAAAATATGTATGCATGCTACTTAATTAGGTCTTAGAAATGAGGCATGTTCTGCTTTTTCTTCAATCTGTAGAATAATTTTTTTTAAAGTTAGACCCCCAACAAACCAACCCATATTGTCCTACCTGGAGGAATAATCTGTCATGTGCATTACTGCTTTATTACAAATGATTTATTCCAAAATATTTCTCTATACAAACACACAGGACAAGTCTATTAACATTCAACATCTTTTTGTGTATACTTAATTGTATTCTGGGGCAACAATAAGAAACTAATGCAAATTGTTGAAAAGTACCCTACCATGAGTAACCTCCGAGGATCCTGACCCTATCCCTCCCCGGTAGTGCCTAAAGCGAACCCCCTGCCCTGCAGACTCACCACTCCCCTTGTAAGTGAGTTAACCTAAACCCCCCCCCCTCCCCGCACCCTATGTTAGCCTTTCCCTCACAGCAGCCTAACCCTAAGACACCCCCTCCCCCCCACTAGTGTCTAAACCTAATTTTCCCCTACCTGCTGCCTAACCATAAGCTTTCTCTCCTGGCAGCCTAACCCAAATTCCTCCCACTAGTGCCTAAATCTAATCCCCCCCCCCCTCCCAGCTCAACTCTAACCCACCCTGCATACTCATCAATCATGATGCCGGTTGTCTGTATTCTTGGTTCAATGTTCTAGTGCTGGTCTTCTTAAGGCAATCGGGATGCCAGCTTCGCGATACTGATTACCAGGCATCCTGGCCGCCGGGATACTGACTGCTTCCAATAGCAAATGATACTTGATCATTTTTTGTGCAAAAAGTTTTTTTATAGTGTTATTATATGTCAGATAGAGATATAATAACACTACATACATATGCTGAAGTTCGTGGGCATATGATCTGTTCCAATGTGTTTCTTATAAGCAAATCCATTCCCTCTCTGACCTTCTCACTTTTAGCATATTCCTCTCTGCTTCTACACCTCTGCTTCCTAAAGCTCCCATCACTTGAGCAGAACATTGAGGCTATCTACACCGCACCCTTATCCTCCCTACTTGACTAATTTCTAACCCTTATTCTCTTACCTGCCCTGAACAAGCTACAGGGGCTGGCTGGCAACTTTTAGCCTAGGGGGCAAGTCCAGAGCACTGGCCCATAATCAGCCAAGTCACAGTCGGAAGGAATGCTTTTGCGCGCCGTAGGCGCGCCGAAAAATTAGGGGCGTGGCCTATCATAAGGGGCGTTGCCTGTACCATGATTGTATTGTGTACCTGCAGATTGCACATTTTAGCGAACCTTGTAATACCCATTACACATAAAGCCACATGCCGTAATGCCAATTACACATTATGCTGAACACCATGATGCCAGTTACACATTACGCCCAACACTGCGATGCTAATTACTCAATACACCGCACACTGTGATGCTAATTACACATTATGCTGCACACCTTGATGCCCATTACACCCCATACTGTGATGGCAATTACCCAATGCTCCCCACACCGTAATGTCCATTACGCCCCATACCATGATGCCCATTACACCGCACAATGTGATGTCCACAGTGCCAGATATGCCCCCACAGTGCAAGATATTCCGCCACAGTACCAAATACACATATGCCCCCACAGTGCCAGACACAAATGCCGCCACAGTGCCAGATATTCTGCCACAGTGCCAAATACGCATATTCCTCCACAGTGCCAGATTTGCCCCCAGAGTGCCAGAGACACATATGCCCCCACAGTGCCAGAGACACATATGCCCCCACAGTGCCAGAGACACATATTCCCCCACAGTGCCAAAGACACATATGCCCCCACAGTGCCAGATATGCCCCCACAGTGCCAGAGACACATATGCCCCCACAGTGCCAGAGACACATATGCCCCCTCAGTGCCAGAGACACATATTCCCCCACAGTGCCAAAGACACATATGCCCCCACAGTGCCAGATATGCCCCCACAGTGCCAGAGACACATATGCCCCCACAGTGCCAGAGACACATATGCCCCCACAGTGCCAAATACACATATGCCCCCACAGTGCCAGACACATATGCCCCCACAGTGCCAGATACACATATGTCCCCACAGTGCCAGATACACATATGCCCCCACAGTGCCAGATACACATATGCCCCCACAGTGCCAGATACACATATGCCCCCACAGTGCCAGATATGCCCCCACAGTGCCAAATACACATATGCCCCACAGTGCCAGATACACATATGCCCCCACAGTGCCAAATACACATATGCCCCCACAGTGCCAGATACACATATGCCCCCACAGTGCCAAATACACATATGCCCCACTGTGCCAGATACACATATGCCCCCACAGTGCCAAATACATATATGCCCCCACAGTGCCAGATATGCCCCCCACAGTGCCAGATACACATATGCCCCCACACAGTGCCAGATATGCCCCCACACAGTGCCAGATATGCCCCCACACAGTGCCAGATATGCCCCCACACAGTGCCAGATATGCCCCCACAGTGACAGAAACACATATGCTGGGGTGAGGGAGGGGGGGGGGAGCGCTTACCCACTCGCTAGCTGCGGGCCGTGCTGCGGCTGGATCAGCTTCTCCAGCCCTCCTGCGCTGGCCGCGGCTTCCAGAACACGGCCGCGGCTACAGGAAAATGGCCGCCGGCCTCCTGCAATGAGAACATGTCCTCAGTGCAGGGGGCCGGCGGCCATTTTCCTGTAGCCGCGGCTGTGTTCTGTAAGCCGCGGCCAGTGCAGGAGGGCTGGAGAAGCTGATCCAGCCGCAGCACGGCCCGCAGCCAGTGGGTGGGTAAGCGGCCCGGGGGGCATATGGCACTCTGCCCCCCGGCCCAGCCCGCCCCTGACAAGCTACTTCCCTGTTCAATGTCTTCCTTATTTCTGCTCTGGCAATAAGTATTTAAAAAAGTGTTTATGTGGTGACCAGCTCTAAGGCAGATTTTCCCCATTTCAAATGTATGCTCTCATCCTACAGTGCTAACCATTCCTTCTCTAAACAGTCAGATTTGGAAAACTGCTCGCAGTCCTGAAACCCATGGTGTTTCTTCACCTCAGTCAACTTGCTCCTCTGCCCACTGCATGTGTCTTCCCTCATCATTCTTTGCCCTTGGCTTTCCCACCTATTTCAAGTCTAAATTTTTCTCCATGTATCAGACATCACATCCAACCAGAAACTCAGCACCCATCCCTTTCCCACCTCCCTTCTAGCCTACCACACCACATCCATCTAACCTCTGACTTCTTAACCTCTGTATATGGAGACAAGGTAGTCCTAATCTGGTTTTTGCCCCCTTCCACCTCCCCGCACAGTCCTGTCCCCTAATGCCTTTGCCACTACAGATGTCACATACACCTAGCCTCCTTGCTTGTTAAACAGCCACTCTAGTCGCACAATTCCTTGACTTGTTAGCACTGACCAAGTTTTCATGCTTATTTTTCTGTAAAAATGCTCCTTATTCTGCTGATTAAAATGGAATGCAAAATGCCTACAGTATATTCTGTTTGTGACATTTTAGTTTTTCACTGGAAACCACTGTAATGTAGTATTTCATACAGCCACAGTCCTACATATAGTATAGGCATGTCACATGTCATTTTAATCAGCAGAAGCTGCTTGTGTGTCCATTTTGCATCACTCTGTGAACATGATGCATTTTAATGGAAAATGTCATATAACAAAATGCTTAGCACTACCAGTTCACTAGGCACTTGCATACTGTGTAACATGACTTGTAGCACATGAAGAATCAATGTATGTGGACACATTTTGTACCTCTCTCCTTTTGTCTGTGCCCATTTTGCCCACCTCCTCAATCTCTTCCTCACATCAGACATTAGAGATTCTCTAAACTAAAAATTTTGGAATGTTCTGGGTTATCGTAGCGGGGGGCATCGGCAGTAAAACCTGCCGATGCCCCATAGAAGCCTATGGGCTTCTACCGTGACCCACCGCCGCCCCGCACCGACCCCCCCTCACCTGTGACCTCCTCCTCCCTGCACTGTAATCCTCTTCCGGGTACAGGGAGGAGGAGAGCCCGGCGCAGAGCAGCAGCAGCGCCGGGTAAGGGAGGGAGGGGAGAGCCACCGGGTTCCAATGGGACCCACTGATTTTCACCGCAAAGGACAGCTCTTAACGCAACAGCTGTCCTTTGCCATAATTATCGCATATGTTAGTGCATATGTGATAATTATAAATGCGATGGGCGGCGAAGGGGGCGGAGCTGGAGTGCGGATTTCCCCAAGTTCCACTAACAGTTGGTGCACCCCAGGGCTCTTTCCTTAGGCCTCTACCTTTCTTCCTCTACTGTATATATATATATATATATATATATATATATATATATATATATCCTCTTTAGGTGTGCTAATCAGTTCTTTTAACCTCCAATATCATGTTTACACTGGTGATAACCTGTACTTGCCTGACCTCTGCCCCTCTCTTCTCACTTTTATCTCAAACTGTCTCTCTGCTATCTTTTCCTGGTTGTCCAATGACTTTCTTAATCTAAACATTTTTGATACTGAGCTAATTATCTTCCTACCCTCCAGGATAACTTATATTCCCATGGATTCATTATTGACCGCACAATCATCTTCTCTAGCACACAACTCTTTCTTGGAGTTGTCCTTGACTCATCCCTCTCCTTCAAACCACATGTTCATTACCGTTTGCATTCCTGCTGTTTCCATACCAAAAATATTACCAGGAACAGACCCTTTTTATTATTATTATTATTATACTTTTATTTACAAGGCGCCACAAGTGCTTCGCAGCGCCGTACAAAGGAACAATACAGTGAGACAAAACTTGGCATAACATTGAATAAATAACAAAAATAGAGTACAAATAAAGGGCGCCACAGTTCAATACACATTACAGATTAAATATAAGTAGTGAGGACTCAATCAACATACAACTAGAGGCTTGAGGCCAATGATGGAGAGGAGTATGCAGACGAAGATGGTCACTGAGTGTTGGAGTATAGGAGAGCTGTGAGTGAAATGTGAAGAAAAGTGGGCTTTGACAACAGGATGGAAGAGGGCCCTGCTCAGAGGAGCTTACAATCTAGTAGGAAGGGGAGACAGACAGATTACAAGAGGTGCACGTGAGTGGGTGATGGTTAGATAGCAGGATGTAAAAAGGCAAGGGGTTGGAGAACCAGCTGGTTTATGCAGTGGAAGGGTACACTTTAAAGAATAGGTGAGTTTTCAGTGCCCGTTTGAAGCTTTGCAAGGTCGGGGAGAGTCTAATGGAGCGAGGGAGTGCGTTCCACTGAAGGGGTGCAGCACGGGCAAAGTCCTGTACTCTAGCATGGGAAGCAGTGATCAGGGTGGAGGAGAGACGACATTCGTCAGCCGACCGTAGAGGGCGGGAGGGTGTATGAATGGAGATGAGGTTAGAGATATAACCTCATCTCACCCTAGATGCTACTAAGACCCTCATCCACTCATCGGTCATTCCAGATTTGACTTGTAAGCTTCCTCTACATGGCTTCAGGCCAGTATTGATCCAGGCCTAGGTGCTTTTTAGGGGGCATGGCCTAATTGTCGGAGGCATGGCCATGCACCCTAAGATTAAAATACGTAAACAAAATAGCACTTTAAGCACCTCCCTGGCCACACTACAGCCAAGCACACAGTAACTTGGTTCATAAATGCTGCAGATGCCACTGCTAGGTAATGAAGGCTCCATCAGACCTAAACCCTGGTAAATAGGGCCCTCTCCCCCTGCACCACTGTGTGGCCTCCTTGACATCCGCCTCACTACACTCCAGTCTGTACTCCCTACTGCTTCCTGCAGCATTTTTCTCTCTCCTACTGTACTTCCACTTAGCTACACTCAGCACTCACTACCCCTTCTGTTTTAGAACCACACTTGGCCTGACCCACTCCTCTTTCATTTACATCTCTGACCTCATATCCCTTCACACTCACACTTGTTCAATTTAGCCCTCAAATGAATGCCAACTCTTCATCTAACTGATTATGTTTTCCCATTCCCACCTCCCAGATTTTGTCAGTGGAATTCTCTGCCACCCCATGGCAGGGTGTCCATTGCTCTACAAATCTTCATATGGGCTCTCAAGATCCACTTCTTCACCAAGCTCAGAAATCTATCAGTCTTTACTCTCTGTTCCTTTCTTACTGCCTACCCCATGTGTGTTTCCTGTGTGCTACCCCCCTTTCCCTTCAAATATCAGCTCTCTAGAGCATGGCCCCCTTCCCTCATGTACTATGTACTTTAGCTTCCCTACTAATACTATAATCTACTACATGCTCCTTTCAGTGGCGCCTAACCATTGGTTTCTGCCACCATGCTGTTTGTTTGAATGCTTTGACCACTGACACAGCAATGTTTATAGACCATGTACTTGTTTATCTTTTAATGTAAATCACAGTTTCCTCATGTGACGTGTGTTTAGTTACTTTGTTAGACACTGTGGAACCCTTGTGGTGCCATATAAATAACGAATTCTCCTATAATACAATAAGAAAATCCATATATCTGCTGAGGAAGACAATTATAATATTTCGGAATCTAAAGTTCTCCCTGACAAAGCTGTCAGAAATTTAGATTGGCCATCAAAGGGGTCAGCATCTTATTATTTTTTCTTTAGTAGCATAGAACCCTTCAGCTAATAATCAGAATTATGATTCAGAGTGCACAACAAAGGCATTAAATGTGTACCTTATGGGTAACTCTGATGACATTTGTTGTGACAAGAATGCTTGATATATTGTAGCGTATGCAGATTTGAAATGAGTAGCGATGAATACAGGACTGCTATTTCCGTACATCAAATTGAGTTTTTGATTCAAATTTTGGAAGTGCAGAAATCATTGTTCTGTTGCATGCATTATACAAACATAAAACTACTTTTACATGAAATGCTAGAAGTCATCTCAATAATAATGAATAACCTGTGAGGCTTTTAGAGAACTGTTGTCTTTTATCATATTGGAGGGCGCCTCGGTAAACTAAAAATTACACGGTTTCTGATTTTGGTGAGAACACTGCAGATTTCAGAGCTGCAGTTACTTAGAGGCCGAGATGGCTTTCGGGTTTGATAGACTGAGAATAATCCTCACTTCACACTATAGAGATCGGTCTTGCCGCCCGTGACGAAGTAAAACTGATGTAAATTACGTGCGCATCAGTTTAAAGGACAGGTCTGTGTAGCTCAGTCAGGCAGAGCAAAGTGGAGTCTGTTTATTTGTCTCAGCTATCACAAGAATATAGGCTGCCACAAGAGCATGGAAGAATGAGATAGTGATGGAGTGCTTTCTGATGACCTGCATGCTGTGCCTGCACAAATTACACAAAGTGTAGGTTGTACAAGTCATGGAAAGCTTTAAAGGCCGATTCTCCCTGAGCAGGGAGAGCCTTTTAGTGATAGTGCCTATGACAGAGATGGAACATGTCAGATAGGCAGGTATTTTTTTTTTTTTTTTTTAACAATCATCCTTATTCATTGTCAGGGCTTACTCATGGAAAGCCTATATTAAGAGTATGCTTCAGTATATGACAGTCTCTCTGTATATTAGCAAGTGCAGTAAAAATAGTGTTAGTAGATGTAAGTATGAGCAGGTTACTGTGAAGGAGCTGTATGACTGGGTTCATTTTCTCAAGCATCATGCTGGATAATGCACATCATTTTGACTGCTGTAATGGTTAACAATACTGCCTCATGGTGCGGAGTTCTTGGGTCCGATTTCCATCCAAACTCTTAAGGGGCATACACACGTAGAGATCTGTGCTAAGCAATTTTGCTAAGCAATCTGACTAGATTTTGACTGCATGCACTGAATTAGTTAGCAAGAGATATTTAATCTCTTGGAGCATACACACATAGAGATCTGTACTTACTTTCTAAGCAATCTAGTCAGATTGCTTTGAAAATATCACAAATTTGCTCCGTGTGTATGCCCCTTAACAGAGTGTAGTCTGTATCTTCACCCCATACACCTGTATCATGTGACTAAAAGATCCAAAATTCAGAAACTTTTATATGAACAGTAATGCTGTGTATACAAGGTTAGATATCGCTTTTGATTTTGACAATATAGTCAAAATTGAATAGAAAATCGCACAGTGTAAGCCGCATTCAGTCCCGATTCGATGTGCGCTCCCGTTTAGTCTAACTCGAATAGAAAAATAGACTGTGCAGGCAAGTCTATATACTGTAGTACAAATCTAAACCATATAGCCAAAATTCAATGTGCACGCTGCTCCGTGCGATTCAATCCTGATTAAATTGAAACAGAATCGCACCATGTGTACACACCATAATATTATATATGAGACCACTTAAAAAGATGTCTGAGTTAGCTCATATTATTTATGGTCAGTGTAATGGGCAAAATGAATGCTTGCGGACATACAGAAACACACTCTGTCCCTCATCACATACTGTAAAAAAGCTCTGTCCACAAGCTATCAATCTATAGGGAAGTGTGCATTTATAAAAATGGTTAACTGATATTTATTGCATAATGGTCCACCAGATTGCAAAGGTTCTTCTTTGTCTGGGTTACATATGGATGCCGGCCTTCAGAAGTAGGGAATACTGTAATAAGAATTGACTTGACTGAAGAGGGGAGTTTTCAGGCAACACTTGAAGGTTTGGAGACTAGAGGAGATTATGCATGGGAGGGCATTCCACAGAGTGGGGGCTGCCTGAAGAAGGTCCTACAATTGTCAATGGGGTTTTTTGGAGATATTTTGCGATAAGCAAAGAGATGTATGTTGTGTATTTTGGTTAATGACATTGTGTGTGAGTAAAAGTATATTATAGTGAATATGGTACAATAAAAGTAACCAATGGAGGGACTGACCGAGTCGGTCGGCAGACTATGAACGCCAGCCAAGGTAGATTAGCCTTGCAGCTGCATTCAAAATGGATTATATTGGTGAGTCTTTTTGGTAAGACCGGTAAGAAGACTATTGCAATAAGCAATGCGGGAGATACTGAGAGCATGGATAATTGGAGGTTTTGCAATACAGTATTTGGAAGTATAGCTTTCCTACGCATACATTTAATGAATATACAGAATCTACATATTGCGCACACACAATATATTTATAAGCAGCTGTATTTCCAGAGGGAATCCTCTGAATACACAATACATTTTTGTATTTGCTTTATAAAACCATGCACTGCTGTGTTTAAGGATGCTTGGGGAACTGTTGATTAATGTACATACATTTGCAGGCTGCTAAATGTAACTAATATGTATTGATTAACATGGGCATAACATGACATGAGGTAGCTGCTAAGGATAGAACCTATTATTCACAATCTGCTCGTACCTTAGTGCAGATTATCATTACAACTCAAAAAATATATATTTTCCTGTACAGAATCCCTCTTGCTCCAGGCAGTAGATCAATTATCCTCTCCAGCAACTAGCAACTCATTACAGGCCCATGGAAGGAACTAATCCCTTCTCCTGCAGACATAAATATAAGCTCTAGGTAACAGTGATACTATTATTATAGGTTTATTCTATTCAGAATTTATGTAACCTGCAAACATAGGAAAAACTTTGAGAACTTTCTCTCAGCCTTTAGAAGTCCACCTGATAACTAGTAATTTATTTCCACTCCGGGCAATCATTCTGTAGGGTATAGACCATTCATTGTCAGCAAGTTGTTCTATGCTTTATATTTTGAATGTCATGTATGAGATGTGTGAGAGCGGTGCTTTGAGATGGCTTGAACCAGCAGGTCAATAGGAGCTTTATAGTCGGTGGCATGCATGGTCTGGAAATGGGTTTTCACACCTGTTTGAAAAGAGCTATAATTGCTATAAAAGAAAGCTCCTAGAACACGTATTCTCGGTCAGTTAATAATTATGTCAATTAAGTTATTATATGTATGAAACACGGCATTACCTGCTAATTGATATATAGGATGTGATTGGGGAACTCAGAAAAGAGGCTTTAGTACTCCAAAAAAGAAGATTGATCTTTTTTTTTGGGTGTAATACAAATGTTTTTACTTACATGCATTGTATAGTTGTTTAATTCGTTTTTGAGTTTAGATTTAAGAATACTTTAACTAGATTTAATGCTATTCTTGCGACAAAGCTTATTTTTGTGCATTGACTGTCCTGTGTCACTCCTATCATTGCATCACTTTTTGATAAAGGGCTAGGACCTCTGCTACCTTAGGTCTACCTTATGAAGGCCTTACCTGATACAGTGGCGGTTTGCTCCAAGAGCCATGAGCTGAACAGATAGTACTGTAACTCGGGAAGGACGGCACATATGCTATTTTGTGAGGGAGTCATATTGTTGGTTCAGGAAATCAAAGTTGTAATAACTTAATGTATAGTCAGGTTAGACTAGAGGGCTAGTCATCTGCAGACAAAATAAATAAATATAATTTACCTTCTCCCCATTAATCCTGACGACTGGTGGGAAGTGCCGAATGTACACTGGGAAATTAGGTCTTTGCAAATCTCTCTATCTACCAAACTGTGTCCACGTCCTATTAGCTCTTTTGCATGGTCACCACCCATCTGGACTTCATCATCCAGGCATCATCTTTACTTTTCACCCAGTGGGCAGTGGCCTATAAGATCCTTTGCATAGCTGCCCATATGGGACTTTCATGACATCTTGTTTGTTCAGGAGCTCTTCATCGCACCTTCGCCATTGTCAAACTGACTCTCCAGCCTCGCACAGACTAATATTAGCTGATTCAAGGGGGCAGGGCATTGATGCAGCAAGCTGTGATTGGCTCACCATGGCCATCTCGGATTTTCAGAAATAACACTATGGCACATCAATCAGGGCTTGCAGCATCATCACTTGGCCCACTCACATCACCTAATATTAGCCTGCACAAGACCAGAGAGGCAGTCATGCAAAAGAGCTTAAAACCTACCCCCACCAGGTGATGAGCTCGTAAGAAGCCTAGAAGTCCCAGATGGGCGGTGGCTACGCAAAACATATTAAAGGTGGTCATCCCCCCAGGTCATGAGCTCAGTAGATGTCTATTAGTCCCGGATGGGCAGTGGCTATGCAAAAGAGCCCCTTGGTTGAAGTGCTTGGAGGACCTCAGGAAATCCAGGATGGATGGCAGTCATGCAAAAGAGCTTAAATACCGTTGCACACCAGGTGAAGAATGAAGAAAATGCAGTGGAAGTCCTGTGAGAGACCATAATGCTGTTCCTAGGGGCAGCCTGACCCCCTCTGATGGCAATCTAACTGTATGGCAAAAAATTGTCAATAAAGCTTTGCTGGAGCTGCTGTGTGATTCTCATACTGTAACTTCAGCTTACTTACCAGCACCTGTAAGATGACTCTTACCACTTGCCAGAAAATTTGGGGGGCTTTCTGCACAGCTGACTCTTAGCCAGTTTTAGGAGGTATATATCTATATAAAATAAACCTTTAAACTGTATGAAGAGTACCTGACTAATGCGGACTATACTCTACATTCCCAGGTTCCCCATCCCCTGATTATTGAGCAAAACTGCAGTGATCGATAAGTGATTTTCTACATCTTGGATATCTGGCTTCCTTGTTCCAGTCAATGGGAAACTGAATTTCCCCAATTCTCCACTGATTTATGGGCCCCCTAAGTTTGTCTGAACTACTACTGCTTTGACTTTATGTCAGGCTCAAGGGGGAATTGCATGCAACTTCTCTGATATATCACCATAATATATGGGGGCATCCAGGTCTCCAGGATCTGGCACTACTCCCATGACGAAAACTGTTTGTGCCGAACCAGATTATGTTGAATAAACTGGTGACAGTGGCACCGCTCATGGTATCTGTAGCGTCTCCTAGTTCTGTAAGCTCAGGACCCATGGCTAAACTGACAGAGAAGTGTATGTTACCTACCTTCTCTACATATACACCATTTGTTGCATCAGCATCCTCTAGCACAGTATAGGTAATGAACAATTAATTTACTCCTAAAGAAATGCACATTTTTCACTTCAGGTCTATGGCAACTTATGCCCCTTTCAGACCGCACATATTACCCATTATTTTGCCACTTTTTTACCATGTCAAAACGGTAATTTGTGCGGTCTGAAAGGTCCACAGTGAATTTAACGTTTCCAAAAAAATTGTAAATGGTAAAAAAGGAGGGTCCTACCCATTTCAGACCCGTTATTTTTGCAGTCTGAACGGGTCTGAAACGGTATTTAGGACCCAGCCAATAGTGAGCACAAGCTGGTCCCGCTCAGTGAATATGTAATGAGCGGGTCCCCGCCCCCTGCTTATGGAATGAACGGGACAGCTCATTACATATGCAGGGGGCGGGACCCACTCATTAAATATTCACTGCACGGAGCGGGTCCCGCTCATTCCATATGCAGGGGTGGGGAAACGCTCATTAAATATTCACTGCGCTGGGTCCCGCTCATTAGATATGCACAGAGCGGGACCTCAGTGGCAGTGGCATGCGATGTGCTTTCACACCGCAAAACCTGCTTAGACCTGGGTTTAATACCGAGTAATATGTGCAGTCTGAAAGGGGCATAACCAGCTTCGTTTTAAATAAGTAGTGTAATAAATTAAATTTTTAACGGTCTAAGCAGGTTTTGCTGTGAGAAAGCAGCATTATTAAGCTTTTTGCCACTGCTCCACTAAACTTCATACTACCAGCCAGTCACATAAGCTGTGTCAACTAATATTCAGCTTGAACTGTGCATATGCAATCCACTGACTGAGGCCAGATCAGGAAGACTCACATTCTGCCAAAGATTGCTGTCCGTCTCTGTGTATTCTGTTCAGTAAATAGACCTGTTCAATGAAAAGTACTTACAAGAAATTACACATTTTTGGCCGAATTTTCTTAATAATAAATAGACCCTTAAACCTTATAAATGGTTTTGGAAAGTATATGGTTAATTTAAACAATAATAACACAATCTGAATACTGTTTGATCATGTTCTAGTTTCTATATCTTAACTGCTCCGAAAAATATATACACAACAAAGACATTTCAGAAAAATCTGTCACAACAAAGGAATAATAATATGGAGTTAGCAGCAGGTTGCAGACAATTCTCTGCTGTTATTTTAATGATACAGGCACATGAAACACCACATCAAATATAAGCGAGGTTTATTTCGTACAAAGGAACCATTTTATCTTTGCTCGGTTAGGGGACTTGCAAATGTTTAAACATGCAAGCAATATGGAATTCTGGGTAACATTTGACAAAGTCCTTTATTTATGCATCTTATGGGGTACTGAGCTTTGTTCCCCGTTCATTGCTTGCTTGTTTCGCCAAATGGCATCTTTTCACACCTGGTCACAAGAAAACTCCTATATGTCCACAATACATGAAAGAAGTACTTCATTGTTAACTCACCTTAATATATTACATTTCCATCTTTTTTTTTTACTTCTTAATCCTTGTCTCCACCATTAATGGAGCACAAACAGAGCTGTATGTCATTCAGCGCGGAACGTTCACAGGTCTCACAGAGGCCCTTTCAATTGTAGCCAGCTTAGCATTCCTATTGTGTGGTGTGGTGTTTTAACATTCGCTGGATTAAAAGAGCCACACTGAGGGCTTTGAAGAGCTGCATGTGGCTCACAATCCACAGGCTAAATACTTCTGCGATGGTGGCTTGACTTTAAATCTAATAAATTAGATTTTTAAATATATAAATCTAAAGCTCTTTAAATAATAATAGTACATTTTTCGAAAACAAATGAATGATCCCACCTCCTGAATAGATGAAATAACTGCATGCATAGTCATTATTCTCTGTAGCAATGTTTTTTTGTTTTTTATAAAAGCAATACTGTTTTTGGCAGAAATAGCCATACTGTAGTCCAATTAGTAGTGGAGATTTAAGGCAATTGTTAATAAGCAGGGCAGCTAATGAATTGTTCCGGGCAGATGTAAGCGTGAAATGACTAGAATTTTACAGTGTGGGGGAACACTATGGATCTCTCACAAATGTGAAATGCAGGAAAAGGTTTGAGACACAAGATGCAGTTACTGATGTAGCGCCGCTCATCCAGCACCGGGGCTCACCAGACCACCCTCACTGGCGAGCGGCACTCGCGCGTCCCAGTTTCACATCGGCGGGGGGGCAGGAACCCTGCCTGTCTCCGCTTGAGGGAGATGGGCAGGGTTAGGTGTGGGGGAGGTGGGGACCAGCGAGGAGGTGGGGCAACACGGTGAGGCGACGGGGACACGGGGGAACTTTGTTGTAATGGGACGCGTGCGTGTCCCCTTCCAGGGGCTGGCGCGTTGCAAATCCACTGCAAGCTTCTGCAAAGATGAAGGCCGCTTCATCTGTATGTATAGCAAATGTGGTACCTGCTCCGTGCATGTAAGAAGTGTGACTTTACCCAGCAGTTCCAGGCATTCTATCTTTCTCTACAAAGTCCATCTTCTTCTGATCTATTCTGCATTGGTTGTTCAAGCGAGAATTGTTTCCTCACAGAGATCTGGAATACAGTAGAGCTATTTTCTCCCTATTCCCTTTCTATCCTTTTACATATGCCTCATTCCTCTATTCCTTATTTATATATTTATTAACAGTTTCTTATATAGCACAGAATATTCCGTTGCGCTTTACAATAGGAGACAATTATAAAACAACTAGGTATTTAAAGACGTCAAAGCTATGAGGGCCAAGTGTTATAACTAACATTGTCTAAACATTGTCAAATTTCAAATGTGATTAAATCTAAATTGCATAGACTCCCCCCCCCTCACACACACACATATATATATACCCTACTTTTACTTTTTATAGCCACCTGGGGCTACCCTCTTTTTTCCTGCAGGCTTGGAAACCCCCCCCCCTCCTTTTTTTTGACCGGCATAACATCGACAAAGGGGTTTATATGGAAAAGGTCGACACATAATAAGGTCAACATGTTTTTTTCACTTTTTCCTATCAATGCAGACACTTAGGCACATGGACTCGAAATAGTGTAGTGCCTACCCTTATATGGCTCTTTTTACTCTTCATGCTTGGGGCCACTTCATTTCCAATCGTGTCCAAGTGGATGTTAGTAAGAAAAGTCCCATCCCACCTTAAAAAAAAGAAAGAAAACTAAAACCTGTGAAAAATTCATGTACACCTTTTCATTGCCATGTCGACACTTTGCTTGTGCCTGCCTTTTATTATACAAACTTATTTTGGGCACTAATTTGAGTATTATATAATTACTCAATTTCCTAGCTGCAGATAATAAGATACAGTACAGTATGCCTGTGGTAGCATACACAGATTTCAAAAACATGAACCCAAACATAACACTAATTGATACCTCAGCGCTATCATCAATTACAGCTGACATGGATAATTATTCACAATAAACTAATAAAATGTATTATTATATATAACTCCCAATACATCCAATAAAATGTAGAATCATATATGTATAATAAAAAGTAATTAGCAATAAGTGGATTAATAGTTTAATTTCCAATCAAACTTTAAAACGTCTTTCATGTAATTTAGATCTTTCCTTTGAAAATATATCTGCGCAGTTGGATGTATTAGGTATCTTGTAGTCAGTCAGAGTTTAATTTTGCACAGCAGTGTGATATACAGTATGTCCGCTTTCCGCTGCAGGGGATCAACAACTATTCAGGCTGCCTCTGGAGTTTTAACTCTACCAGATTGAGGATGGTGCAGGGTATCTTTACCGCCGGATCCATCCACACTTTGTGGCTGTATAATGGCTACCTCCTGTCATTATGATGCAATTTGCAATGTTCTGCTACTCCGCTCCTGCCATGTCTAAGAAGACTACTCATCCAGAGGGGTATGTAGCAATGCAGGGTCCACAGTAGTCCCCTGGCGTGTTTCGCTCCTTTATTTATTTATTTATTTATTTATTAACAGTTTCTTATATAGCGCACACAGATTCCGCAGTGCTTTACAGAGCATAGTTATAATCAAAAACACATAACAAATTACAGTACAAGACAGTTTAGGACAAGTACATGGTTAATATGGATAGTTGCACCAGGGAACAGGACACTGAAGCAATTATCAGGGTGGCAGAGGTTTATATATTCTAAGAAAGGCACATAAGGAGAGAGGGCCCTGCTCGTGAGAGCTTACATTCTAAAGGTTCTTACATTCTTTATGGAACTTTATCAATGAGACTATGGGGTATTTTATTAGTCCCGGTTGTTGTTGTTTTTTTTGTCTAGATGAAAAAATACAGGACTACTTCGCATCAGTGGCATTGCTGGCTTTTTTAGTTATTTTTCGACCATGTCTTTTCGTCCCCAAAAAAGGACAAAAAGGCATGTGAAAGATTACTGAAAAATAGGGTGAATACTCCTGCAATTTTGGCCAAAGATAGACAAAAACATGTGGATTTGCAGCCAAGGCAAAAAATGGCATTTTACTTGAATAGGGAAAATTGAAATTGGCGGAAAGTGAAACACTGCATCAATTGAATACCTTCTGTATCCATAACATTATATTTCCCTGTTTGTTCGACCACCAACTTCATTGTTTTTTTATTTAAGAAAATCTAATATTTGGTATATTTGTGTTATTGCCTCTTGCTTCATGACATGTTTGCAGCAGTATGACATAATTAACCAAACTTTCAGATATTTCCCTGCTGTTTTTACGTATTTTTGTATTCCTGACCATTGATGTCTTTTGTAACTACTGTTCATCTTTATCTTATATTTTTATTCATTTTATTACAAAGTGAGATTTTACTGGGAAACATAAAAATCTCTCCTTTTCCTCCGTTTTCTGGGGAGTTGTGACGACGTCCTTTATTAGTATGATAAGCAAAATGGTCCTTTAACAGGGGGTAATCCATGTCTATTCCGACTGATGAAACATTTACGACAGTCGGAATATTTTCCAATCTGATGTCAATTTGATAGTCTGAATTCGATCTTCGAATCCATGTGTATTTTATAGAAAACTGCTCCAAATTCAGCAATTCAACGTCCGCTTTTGATTATGCGGGTTCTAATTTTTAAAAAGTGAAATTAGCACAGGCTTCAATGTAGTCAGACACGGCCACATTCAATAGATGTGTGCTAATATTTCTGACTGTCGTAAACATTGGCACACATTGTATACCCCCTAAATTAGAACATATTTTAGGACCAGTGATATGTCTACACCAGGAAGCTACCCTGTTCCACTAGTATTTAGTTCATTTGAAAAATACTGGTTTCTTGTATTATGTTTTATGGTATTTTATACAATAACATATAATATATTGCAACAAATTAAACAGAAGAAGTCTATAGAATAAACCCATGAAAAACTAAATGTACGTGCTTCGTTGCTGGTAGCCGATCAACACTATAATGTTGACTCATTCAGGAAGATTGCTGTACTTACAAGGATACAAGGTAAAACCAATCCATTCCACAAGCTGCTTTATCTGATATTGTAAGCAAGCAGTGCAAAGTGTACACCCTTGAAGCATAGAGAGCAGATCTTTTAACAAGTTAGCATCTACCGTAGGCAATTGAATTGAATTTTAATAGGTTAATTTTCAAAATGTACTCAGCCTGAAATTTCATTTTAAGAGAAACATGCAGAATTCCAATAAGACTGGAATTGGATAGATTTATTGTGATAAATGTTTATGGGACCTGTCTGTAATCAGCCTGGGAAGTAGGAAGATTCATGCTCAATTTATTATGCTGCCCCATAATTGGGTTCAATGTTGAGGTGGTACACACTGAAGATACTGAATGGAGCTGGGATCCCAGTTGCCATGCCAACAGCAGAATTATGTATGATATCTATGCTGATTGTTGGGAGGGAGAATGAAGGATGCTGCCTTAACTGCCACACTCTTCGTGGAACTGATGATTTAATGTTAGTCAGGAAGAGAACAAAGGAAAAACAGATGCAGTGTTACTTTAGGATGTGTGTTCAAAATATGTCAGTCATTCTCATCTGGTAAAGAATTCAGCAACAAGACACTGGTCTTAAGAGGCTCTCTTATATAGTTATTCAGTAATAGCTTCTCAGAGTTATTGGCAAATGAGGAAAAATGGCATCTAGTTTACATTTTTTAACTCCAACATAGGTAAATATAGATAAATATTGCATTTCTAAACAAAGAGCGCATAGCTTTTACACCTCGCCTGATGCACATGTGTCGCTTGTTTTTTTTCCCTTGGTATCTAATTTCCAGGACTTTTAGGTGAGAGATAATTAGAATAAATCAGCTCCCCGGGGTGTTGTTTTGAAGCGTGAAACCAAGAGGGTTTTTGTAAACAGACCTGCAACGTGCAAAACATATTGTCCGACATGACTGTGAATAGCAAAGTGAATTCTGATTATTTCTGTCTGCCAGGTGGTATAAGCTTGTTTTATGATATATAGGCATACATTTAAGCAAAGTTGTTCCACATATATATAATCACTAATTATAATGGTGATAATTATTTAAATAGGTTGCAAACATTGCTACTGCTGGCATGAATATTGAGAAATATGCTCACTATGCACCACACACACACACACACACACACACACACACACACACACACACACGCACACACACACACAGTCTGACTGTAACCCTCTCTGCCAGTGCCTTAACCTAATCACTGTCCCCTGCTGTCTAAGCCTTATCCCCCATACAGCTGCCTAACCCCCCTTGTATTTGCCTATATGAGACCCCCCCCCCCCCTCCAGCCTCACCATCCTGGTCTGTTTGAGGGTCCAGGGCGGTCAGGATGCCAGTGTCGGTATATTAAATACTTGTATCCTGACCTCTACTAACTATAGTAAGAGTGTTAAATGGAGCATGTACATTCAATGTTATTATGTTTTAATCTGTGTATAGTACCATATTAAAGTATTCACACTTGGCAAAGATTGTTCCATTATTCACATCAGACACTTCATTACCCACCCCAGTGGAGCTGAAGATGGCCATAGACTGTAGACAATCAAATGAGGGGTGGGGTGCTGGGAAGATAATCGCTGTGCCTCCACACACTCCAAGAACAATTATGGTTTGGTTGATTAGAAAGGTTTGTTAATCAAACTATGGTACTCTTTACCTAGAACGGCGCCCGCGATTAGCATCGCGGGCGTCGGGGGTAAAAAATCGCGGGCATCGCGGCCATCGCATGCACATAAAAAACGGGTGAGACGCGATGCCCGCGATTTTCCCATAGGGATCAATGTTAAAAGTCAGATTGGACGCGATTTTAGTGTTAAATGCCTCAATGCCCGCGATTTTTACATAGGAAACAATGTTAAATGGGCCACAGAGCCCTAATAGTCCCCCTGAAGTCTTAAATGGCCCCCACAATTTTTAACGCCACCCCACGATCAACGTGAACCCGAAGCGTGGCGAGCGCAGCGAGCCCGCGCGGGGCGGCGGTACGCGGCCTCCGACCTTTTCATACCCCCACTATCCACGTCGGCGTGGAGTTGAGAATAGAATAGTGTGGCGAGCGCAGCGAGCCACCGAGCCCGAAGCGTGGCGAGCGGACGCGGATACCTTCACAGTTATACGCGTCCCCTCGCCGGCTTCACAGGTGTCCGTGGCGACGCGGACACCTGTGAAGCCCGCGAGGGGACGCGTTTACCTGTGAAGGTATCCGCGTCCCCTCGCGGCGCTCGCCACGCTTCGGGCACGGTGGCTCGCCACACTATTCTATTCTCAACTCCACGCCGACGTGGATAGTGGGGGTATGAAAAGGTCGGAGGACGCGTACCGCCCCCCCTCGCGGGCTCGCTGCGCTCGCCACGCTTCGGGTTGACGTTGATCGTGGGGTGCCGTTAAAAATTGTGGGGGCCATTTCAGACTTCAGGGGGACTATTAGGGCTCTGTGGCCCATTTAACATTGTTTCCTATGGAAAAATCGCGGGCATTGAGGCATTTAACACTAAAATCGCGTCCAATCTGACTTTTAACATTGATCCCTATGGGAAATCGCGGGCATCGCATCGCACCCGTTTTTTAGTGCATACGATGGTCGCGATGGGCGCCGTTCTAGGTAAAGAGTACCCAAACTATTCTCCAGCATTTTCATGATGCGATTGATTATCGTTCATGACCAGATGCTTACAAAAAATGGTACTTATGTAGTAACTGGGCTGCCGATTTTGAAATCGGGTCCATCGCATCGCATCGCACCCGACCATATCGCATGCGATGCGATGCGATGCGATGCGATGGACCCGATTTTTCCATAGGATTCAATGTTAAAATGGACTGAGTCCATTTTAACATGGAATTCAATGGGAAAAGGGGTCCTTTTCATACCCCTACTATCCAAGTGGGCATGGAGTTGGATATAAACCTGTGGCGAGCGTAGCGAGCCACCGAGCCCGAAGTGTGGCGAGCGTAGCGAGCCCCGCGAGGGGACACAGAATACCGTCCCCTCGCGGGGCTCGCTTCGCTCGCCACGCTTCGGGCTCGGTGGCTCGCTACGCTCGCCACAGGTTTATATCCAACTCCATGCCCACTTGGATAGTAGGGGTATGAAAAGGACCCCTTTTTCCCATTGAATTCCATGTTAAAATGGACTCAGTCCATTTTAACATTGAATCCTATGGAAAAATCGGGTCATCGCATCGCATCGCATCGTATGCGATGCGATATCGTATCGCATCGCATCTGATTGTATGCCTTAACTTAAGGCATACAATCAAAAAATCGGCAGTTCAGATACTACATAAGTACCCAAAAAATTATTTCATAGACTGAACCCATACACACAAACACACACACCCACACCAAAAAAAATACACATTTTAACAGAAAATGACCGCACAAACAGCCGAATCTGCAATGACTAAAACGGCTGCTAAATTCTCAAATTTGCGGCTGAATTGCGACCATATTCAATATTTCCGCCTGTTGTAAATATGGGCACACATTGAATACCCTTCTCAGTGGATGCTTTCTCGGTAACACAGGCGTACAAGTCCCAGAGTATGGTGAATCTAAGCTAACCTTGTGTTGATCGTGGTGGTTCTGGGAGTTTTTCAGATTATTGATACTCGGGCAAGCAGTAAGGGCCCGGCTTCAGCTGGCACACATGCTGTTGACGCCATGGCTGATAATGATGTCATCACCCACCATGCGGCTTTACTCTGTGTGCGATTCCGGCTATTATCCAAAAGGAAACATTTAAGGGGGTGTCCCATATCAAGTTGAATTTTTTTTTAGAATCACCCTATATATGGGAACCCTTAATGACGAGACTGTGCTGTGAAATTTGTTATGACACTTATAAAAGTGTGAACATGTACTCAAAGTACCAGCCACAGCTTTTTTTTTTCCAGTACAAGTTCTGTCCTGCTCCGTACACAGACTCAGGCACACACAATATACATTACAATTGTCATATATCATTAAATCAGCAGAGTCTCCTGGTGCATCCTAGTTGCGTTGGATTTGTGACTAATGCCGCCCATACACGTCCCGATACGGGCGTGCGTTCCGTGCTTAACTAGCACGGATCACATCGCATTGCATTGCCTGTGCATGCGTTGTGCATGCAATGTGATGAAAACTAAGTACAAAAAGTATGTGCAAGCACATACTTTTTGTACTGTGCAATGAGGTGCCGCGGGAGCGCGCACCTCAAAGCACACATCGGACCCGCCGGGATCGCAGCGTGTATGGGCTGCTTTAGATGGATTTTTAGCAAAACAAAGCATATTGTAGTTGTGCAGGACCTTGTGTGCAGGACATTTACGCCAGGCATCTTGTGCTTATGTAGGCTAGATGTAGGAGAACACGTGTACCATTAATCTACTATTAAAATATCACTGCAGTAAAGTGATTTTTATATAGATACAGATTTCATATATATATAAACTTTATGAAATGAGTGATATACAGCATTGGCATTGTTTAAATCAGTGGTTCTCAACCTCGGTCCTCAGTGCACGTTTTCCAGGTCTCCTGGCAGTTGCACTCATTATTCACTGACACATTTTAAAAGATCACAGGTGGAGCTAATTAATTCACCAGTGATTCTGTGAGGAGACCTGGAAAACGTGCACTGTTGGGGGTCCTTGAGGACCGAGGTTGTGAACCACTGGTTTAAATAATAAACATACTATAGAGCAGCCGTGGCCAACCCGCGGCTCGCGAGCCGCATGCGGCTCTTCTCCCCTTGTTATGCGGCTCGGGTGTGCACAGCGCCGTGGCCGCATTGAAAGTTACCCGCACACACTGGGAATCACGAATTGGCGCTGGAGACGCTGCTGCTGTCGCCAGCGTCCTCCTAGCGTGAGAGCGCATGCGCCGGGTCACTACTTATGCAGCCGTGGCCCGGCAGCGCTGATCCGGCGCATGCGCTCTCGCGCTAGGAGGATGCTGGCAGCAGCAGCAGCAGCAGCGTCTACAGCGCCAGTTCAATAATACTTGTGTGTTCAGCTCCAGCGCCTGCCATCCTGATCTCTGGCTGGCCACCACGGTCCCTGGTAAGCAGGGCCCTTTATAAAATGTTTAAAATATCGAGCCGGTATATGTGTGTATATATATATTTTTGGTGGATTGGAGTGCTGCTCCTATGCAACTATGTATGTATGTATGTATATATGTATGTATATATATATATATATATATTTGTATGTTTTTATATTGAGGTTTTTACTGTTTGAGGTACTGTTTGTATGTGTAAGTATGTTTATATATGGAACTCTGGCCAGATAGATGAAACTGTCTCGATCTGTATATAGGCCACAACCCATTTAGAAATGGGGCGTGGCATTCTGGGAGTTAGGCCACACCCATTTTAAAATGGTTGCGGCTCTTTGTCTTAACAGAAAACAATTTTTGGCTCTTTGTCTCAGATGGGTTGGCCACCCCTGCTATAGAGGAACAGACCTCCCAACATCTCCTGCTGGCCCCCGATGCTCCCGGGAAAGGGGCATGTCCAGTGTTGCAGGGGTTGTGGCCTCACAGGGATGCTGCAGCCCAGAGCTACACCCCTGTTTCCCATCACTGTAAGTGCATGCGCACAGTGTCTATTCTCTGCAATGACAGTGAGGACATCTCCAACTGCGCTCCCCCCATGCAGGACAGTCACAAATAATTGTGAATTTCCTGCGAGAATTAGGACAGTTGTAGGGTACGAAGTAATATACATTGGTACCTGCTGACTTGTAATTATGTGCGTCCCTTTTCTTATTTTGTACAGTTTAGTTTTCTACAGCATGTACTTTTGTACATCTTTGCATTGTTAAATATAGTTCCCTTGGTTCATGAAGTACTTAATAGTCTGATAAGGTGCTGGTTGTCTGCAGCTTCTGTAATAACAATATGGCTGCTATCCAATCTTGTTTTTAACAAAAGGCTGAGCTTCATTAAGACTAGGACTGTGCTGGCTCTTTTAGAGCTGGATTTTTTCTGACTGGATGCTTTTCTTACCCTAAAAAGAAATGTGATGATTTTTTTTAAACATATTTAAAAGTACCACCTGCGTAAATCCTTAATTGTATAGTTAGGAACATGTATGCCATTCTGGAGAAAAGCTTCTGTAAACATGTGTTGATCACCATCTGTGTTCTCTTACCTTAGGCATTGCTTAAATTAGCTGCTTGCATGACTATCCTTTGGGCTGAAAAGTGTGCGATACTAATTGCGTTAGATACTTCAGAAGCAGTGAAGAACCCTGTGAATAATCTACTACCGTTAGCTTATTGCTAAATGCACATACCTTGCAGATCTCGTGCCCAATTCTGTATTGACATAAGTATGCAAGCTTCCGATATCACTGGTTTCCCCCCAAAAAACAAGAAAAATGCACACAGAGAAAAAAGTGATTTCTATAGAAACTTGTGCTGTAGGCTTTTTCAAAACTCTGCTCTAATTTGAATATTCCTGCTTTGTATGTTCCTGCAAGTATAGTATATATTCTTACTTATTAAGGTAGCTGAATCTGCCATACTTGGATAGGAGGGGTATACGGTCGTTCTGAAGGTTGACAGGGCCTAGGTCGACACATAAAAGAGTTTGACTTGACTGAGGTTGACACAAACAGTATGGGAAGGTCGACAGACAAAATGTCGACATAAGTTTTTAACTTTTTTTTTTTGAGACAAAGTGCGTACAGGTGGTATTTCATGCCCTACCATCCACTAGGGCGTAGAGGGAGAATATAATAGTGTGCCTAACATATCGAGTCCAGTGTCCATGTCGACTGTGTTGACATTGGGGACAAAAAAGTGACTCTGTCGAACCAATGCATGTCAAACTTAATTTGGAGATCTTGATAATTGATGACCAAGCGGCAAATGTCTATTATGGCTTGAAACATATACTAACAATCTATGTATGTGATACACTGCCTGTCACGACCACCATGTCTTCTACCCGATCCCTCTGTGCTGTTCCTAGCCCTAAGACCTCTGACAGGGTATCTCCTGCCCTGGTGCTCACCTCCGCTGCTGATTCCCATGCTGGTAGTGTGCATGCTGTCGCGATGACAATGGTGGTGTGTACTCCTGTGCCATGCGGGGTCTGGGTGGCGTGAGACATGAGCCGACATGATGGGTCCGTGTCAGGTCGGGCCTCTGGCTGGACACGCCGGCTGCAGCACCTCCGCGCACAATCACCGGCGGCTGGTTTCTGTCGCCACCTCTGGCGGCGGCCATCTTTTAGGATCCTTCAGCCTATGCTGCGCGGCTCCACTCAAGTGATGTCAAGCGTCAGCCAATCACCGCGCAGCTTACCCTTCAAATGCTGACTTGCCGGGCAAGACCGTCAGTCAGTACAATGATGTCTACCCACACGCATCATTGATCCTCTCTGGCTGTCTGTAGTTCCCACTACAGTTCTTGCGCACTGGTGAAGTCTTCTCCAAGTCTCCTGCTGATCGTTTCACTGCCTGTACCATATCATCACAGAACCCGCTGCCGCCTATACAGACTGGACAAGGTTAACCCCCCAAAGAGGTAATATCTTTTTCCTTGTTCTCTGTGGTCATCCCTGGTTCTGCATCTACGATCCTACTCAGCACAGCTTCATTCGGACTTCATCATCCAATCATTCATCCAATCCTTCATCCAATCCTTCATCCAACCATCCAATCCTCATCCAATCATCCAATTCTTCAACCAATCATCCAATCCTTCTTCCAACTGCTCAATCATCCAATCTTTCAGTTGTTCAATTACCAATCATCTTCAAGCTCTTCAATAAGCATTGTATATTATTGACTTTATCATTTACCAATAACTACAGTTTTATTATTGTCATCATTCATATTCTGTACCGCAGTATCTTCATTAAATAAGGTTTACTTTATTCAATTGCTTCACTCCCTTCTGTCGTTAATTTAACAGCCCTACATCAAGGCACCCAGCCTCCGTTACACTCCAGCTGGTGCTTCATGAAACGTGACACTGCCATAATGTTACAGCAAAAACAGGCTTTATCGGTCCGCTGTGTGACTGTGTAGGCTTTGCTTATAGACTGGCAGCCTTTTTAGTAACGCACATCAGTCTCAGCTATATTACAACATTTTCAACAGTTAAAATTCAGAAAAAGAATGTCCTTTATTTTTTATGATTAGAAGCAGGAGCATGTACCCCATCCCCGAACACCTCGGATATCATATGCAGATAGTGACTATAAAAGTAAATGTAGCCACAATTATAACAAGTGATGATGTAAAAATAAAGAATATTCTGAAGTTTAGGGATGAAGTTTTTGCTTCTCACATACCTCCCAACTGTCCCGCTAAATGTGGGAACGTCCCGATTTTTGGGGACGTTCCCGCGTCCCTTCCATGGCCGGCAGTGTCCCGCTGTGGGGGGGGCAGTTGGGAGTCCCCCCCAATCTCACAGAATAGATGCTGTGCGCATGCGCACAGCGTCGATTTGCGGCCGAAAACGAGTGTGCGACCTAATTTGCATAAGCTGCATCCTCATTTGCATATGCCACGCCCCCTTTTAGGGCGCTCGCGCGGGAGTGTCCCTATTGTAATCTTCAGAAAGTTGGGAGGTATGTCCTCATCAACTAAATTACTGTTCTTCAGCTGCAAAAGTGCTTTAAGAATAAGCAGAAAATGCCACAGGCAGGGTACAGTAACATGGTAGCACTCATCTAACCCCCTCAGTGCTATGCTTATTGCTTTGTCCTCCAACTCTCAGTTCTTGAATGAGGGCTATTGCATATGTAAGTAGCAGCAGGAACCTTGGGGGGAGACTCTCGGCTTCCAATAAACATGTAAAAAACATGATAGGTATTCTCAGATATAACATAGATGTCATTATTATGTCCTCCCACCTCAGTGTTTCTCTGCTGACAAAAATGCTTTAGTATACCAACTTTCTGTATCAATATAATTCAACTGCCAATAGAAATGTCTATGTGTGAGAACACATGATTGTAAGATTTAAAAACATACAAAAAAAGGCGTTTTTTCGAAAATAACATTTAGGCCCATATTCAATCCCAGATTAAATTTTCACCAGGCAAAAAAAAAAACAGCAGTTTTCGGACATTTTTATTTTTTGGGTAAATTCATCTGGGCGGAAAATCCAGCATCTGCGAAAACTATCCACCCTACCCAAAGTGCCGCATACCCTTATTCCTTCTAGCCATCTCGCTATGCCTCAGCTTTTCTCATCCCAAGAATTGCTACAACTGCTCCTTGCCCATATCCCCTGGACCCCATCTCCTACCTGCCCCCCAGCACTGCCAGCTTACTCTACCCCCATTATTAACTGCTTCCTGCAATTATCCGCTCTCTGCCCCTAGCACTGCCTGCCATTACCCCCATCTACCCCCTTCATACATTAACTGCTCCCTGCCTCAACCCCAAGCTCTACCCCAACTGCTGCTTTCACTTAACCTCTTCTACCCTAAATGCTACCTGGTCAATGCTGCAGCTGCCGCTGGTCCCTGGGATGCAAATAAAATAACAAAATTATTTCAAAGTGTTGATAGAATACATGTTAGTAATTTCAGTAATTCAGATGTTAATATAAAATTGGTAATCACATTGGTTTCTGCCAGCTCTGCAGTCTTTCGATAGCATAACATAAATTATCTCCTCAATTGAATAAGCTAAAACATGTAAAATAAATTATTTAATTATCCATTCCTTACAGATATTTACATTTACTGTTACCTTCCCCTGGGATATGTCTCTGTACCGGCTTGTAGATCTCTTGTTGCAGTAGGCACAGCTGGCCATTTTCCACTCTATCTTATCTCTTGGCTGGGTAGATTGGATGCTGTCAAAATGACACTTTTTCCATAGACTGATGTGTCTCTTTCACATGTTGCATAAACAATCATGTTATCTAGCTGCACAGTGTACACTGATAACTAATCCTGAACATCATCAATTTAATGCCATGGATGGAAGTCAAACAGAAGGTAACCAGTACATTGCCCCTCCCTTCTTTGTTTTGACTTTTATCTTCTATTAGGCTTATGCAGCTGGGTCTGGCTGTACCTCTGATATGTAGGAACCTTAGAACAAAATTATCTTATAAATAAAAATAAAATATGACATTGTTGTGCTAAATATATAGATTGTTACCTATCAAGTTAATGCTGCTTAGTCCTTTGCCCAATGCTTCTAATTTATGTTTTAATCTAGGTCAGGGTTGCCGACCCTCCCGGAATTACCGGAAGTCTCCCGAAAATCGGGTCCCCTTCCCGGCCCCCCGGAAGGGTGGGCAACCCTCCTAGAATCGGGGACCCCCACTGAGCCCCCCGATCGCGGCATTTAAATGCCACAATCCGCGGGTCTCAGAGGAGGGGGTGGAGCTAAAATGACACACTCGTGTCATTTTAGCCCCGCCCCCTCCATGGAGATCAGTGATTTTGTCTATTTCCCGTAATGACGTCACAGTCAAGCCCCGCCCCCCGAACGGGTAATGACAGTCTCCTCTCCGGGCTTCTCCTGGAGAGGAGCATTTAAAAGTCGGCAACCCTGATCTAGGTCTTGTTTAACAAGCACAGTGGTATTTTACTGGACATTCTTTGACCATTAAGGGGCTATTCAATGTGTGGCGATATTTCCGACAGTCTGAAATAAAGCCACACATCTATTCCATAGATAGGCGGTTTTCGACTGCATTGTAGCCAGTCAGATTCAGCTTTCTAAAAAGTCGAATCTGCATGATCAAAAATGTGCTGGATTGTCAAATCCACCGCCAATTTTTACCAAATACATGTGGATTTCGACAATCCACGTATATTCCGACTGAACACTTCTAACTGCCGAAACATTGAATACTAACATTAAAACCAAAAAAATGGAGAATACCCAATGGCACTGTCTGGAGTCAAAACTTCCTTTTATCAAAAAGTTCTTCCAGCTCCTTGTGTTTCTTTTAGCAACTCATCAGCGGCTCAAGTAACCACACTGACCTTTTCTCAAGGCCTTATGTTCATATAGCAGTTTCTTTTGAAAGGCGTGATAAAGCCTCCTTCAACTTTAAAAAAATCCTGATTTGCACCTCTCAAAGGTATAAGCACTGACCTCCAATATGGACCCTATTTTCACATAAGGGTTTCTTTTGATGTTATATCTCCTCTTCCCATAGTCAGCCAGACAGGTACACAGGTGACAGGTCACCCTCCACCAAAGGCAGTGTTGTGTATATTAACTCACCTCTATATGAGGCCCTATGTGACTCAAAATATATCTTTATTGTTCCTCCACAATAGAACCCATTCCACACGTCCATCCATAAAAATATCAGTATTTAATCCAATCACATAAAAAGGGATACAGTTAAAAAAGGGCAGGAAGCCTTAAACATGTTGGTGAGCGGGTACCTTTGTTTGTTGTGGACTTACCGTCATTTTCCATCTTGTACCTTCTCTGCCTCTGATCCAGACACAGGGGAGAGGAGCTGGTCCCAATCCTTGGTGGTTTAAAAAAAATGTATGTAATTTTTTTTTTTTAATCTGTAATTTGACATACAGATGTAGCTGCCCTCAGCCTTGCTGAGCGCTTGCCAGATCCCTCTAGCTGGCGAGCGCTGGTGGAGGTGCACCATGTGCGGATGGCTCATAATAGTTTCATTGGGTTTGGTAAACCCATGAGCACACCGAACAGCTGTAGTCTGGTGGGTGCATACATATTCCTTCCATAGTTACATAACCAATTACTAACATTCAAATTGACATCGGATTGTCCGTGAGTCTGACTGTCAATCATTTTTGGAGTCAAACCTTGAATACCCCCCTAAGTCCAACACTTGTAAATGGTAAACTTCTCATACTTTGTGCTGAGCCACCCTCCCAAATTGTGTTGCTTCCACTAACTACAACTGCAATATTTTTTTAAGAAATTCTTTATTTTCATTTTCCATTTCACAATAAAATGACAAACAATATATCAGAAAAACATGACATTTAACAATATTGAACAATATGTAAGGGCCAACAATCAGTCTGGAATAGACATTAAGTACCACTCTAAGGGCGGTTTCACACTGTCCGGCTCCTGCCGGACGGTGAAATCTCGTACGGCCAGGGAGCCGTGCAGCCCACAGTAGTTGTGAATGGACACTATTGTGTCCATTCACACGGGACGGCCACGGCCCGGCCGTCCAGTTGCAGCCGGACCCCGCCACTAGAACAAAGAAAAAAGGTAGCGCTTAAACCAATGAGGATTTATTGGTTTACCCCGCCACTAGAAGGGACGGCTGCCGGGCTGTGGCCATCCCCCTCCATTCTAAAATGCTGAATGTGGCACGGCCTCCTGGCCGTGCGGGTTTTCGCCGTCCGGCAGGAGCCGGGCAGTGTGAAACCAGCCTATGAAACAGTAGCAATATGACATAATCATAAGAAAAAATACAGATAAACCAGAAATAAAGGAGAGGTGCGAAAAAAGGAAAGAGAATGAAAGTTAGTAGAAAGAAAGGAAAAGAAGAGAAAAGTAGCAGTGAAGGAGGCCATCCAGCAGGGGATATGGGTAAGAACCTGATGAGAACATAAATAAATAAAAAGTCTATAGGGCAGTAAGTGAAAAAGGCCAAATTTGTTTAGGATTAAATCCAGATCATGTCTGGTCAGTAGGAACCAAAGCATTATAAGTAAGATCTTTTCAATTCTGTCCAGCCAAACCATATGGATTAAAAAAGTTCATGTTTCTCAGGGGTGAAATAGTAGATTTCGTCCATTGCCATATAGAAGTCCAATCGCTGGCACCAGTTCCATACTGTACAATCTCCATCTCACTGGGAGGACTCTAGCCGCGTTATTCAAATGTCTAAGCAGGAAGTGTTTATATTTAGAAAAAGGAATATTAGAGTGGGACAGCAGCCAAAAATTAGATCCCTCAGGGGAAGGGGGGAGCCCAAATCTCAACAGTCAGCTTTCTTATACTATCAATCCCACCACCTATGCACAAGTGAAACTTGAGCTTTATCACATCTCCAGGGGAGATACTTGGATACAATTTGTGTAGGGTAGTCGGGCATCTAGACCATCTGGATAGTAATTTAAATTGTGTCTCTACCACTTCCATGCTATTAGAGCATGCACTAGTTGTTTGATAAATCTTGTCCCAGCTTACAGTAAGTTCCTTACCCCAATCTAAAGGCCTACCTAAGAATGGGATGAGATAAAATGACATAGTTGCATATAGAACCAAAAAGTCTTTCTTATTTAGCCCTATTTCCCCAGATAGTTGCTCAAGCGATCTCATTAAGTCTCTGTGCATCAAATGGCATATTCTATTAATGCCCCTAGATACCCATAAGGAGGCAACCCTTCTAGAGAAGCCGGGACTAAAGCGAGGGTTTTAAACTAAAGAAGTCAATGGGGAGATCAAGGAAGTTAAACCCAACTGTAATTGTATTTTCTTTCACATGGATAGAGTAGGACACACCAATGGGTGTGTTGATCTCCCAATATCAGATAGCCATGGGATACAGCTGCAATATTTTAATGTTTAAAGCTTCTGCATAAATGGAGATTGTTAACTGAAAAACATAAACCATTTCAGTGAAAAAGCACTTAGATATTGGCAGAGTATTTTACTTGCACTGTCCATGTTTATTACTATACGGTCTTGTTACTGTTTATCATGTTTTGTGGCTCAGTCTGGAAACATTCACTTTTTAGTGAAAATGGTAGTTGACATTATTCTACCACTGTCGTCTTAACGTGCTTTGAAATATCTGAATAATTATTTGCTAATGTAATGATGTCATTGGTATTCTAATGTGACATTTGTACTTACGTCTTATTGAAATGAAAATTAACAGGGGGGGTGAGGGAGGAAGGTATTATTATCAATTTTGCTTGTTTTTTTATTTGCAAGGGCTTCCGGGATGTTCAGCATCCGCACGTTCATCACTAATTTTTTTGTGCCACTAAAACACATGCATGTGACTTGCAATTTCCTCCCAATACTTAAATTAGTTCTTAAAGATTTATAAGTCACTGTAGACGAAACGCGTTGGAGTGTATATATCGTTTCTGTTTCATCTGTGATAACATGCTGAAGATCTTAATGAATGAATATTGGATGAACTTTTCTGGTCTATTGGTTCGCCTAACTTATGGACACTATGTTTATGTTTTAGGCACTATATCGCAATTGGATATCATATATATATATATATATATATATATATATATATATATATATATATATATTAAAATATTATTAAACATGTTTTAAACTTTGACAAGTAATTTAAAAAAGACAATTACTAAACAGCGTTGGGTGAAAATGTTTAAGTGGTTTAACTATATATGATAGTAGATATGGCTAACATTGTATACTTGGCCTTAGGCATTATATATATTACCCATTATATTCAGATGGAAGATAAGGTTTAGCTTTGAAGATACTGCAGCAAATAATGGCTAAACATATACCTGGCACCTGTTTGTTCTTATGTTGGCTGCCAACATTTGGAGAATGCTGAACATATTTGGTGATACCAGTTCATTCTGTAAGTAGCGCCAACACCTGCCATACCAGTTATTTACTGAACCAGAAAGGTGTTCTAAAAATACATCTCAATAGAATAAGTAAAAATTGACATACAGCAAAGCTTTAAACAAAGTGCACTTACTCCTGCGGATCATCCCTGCAAGTTTCCTGCAGTGTCTCATTGCCGTGTATCCATTGACCTAGAGCTCAGTCTGTACACTTTATTTATTTTATTAACATTTATTTATAGAACACCAGCACACTATGCAACACTTTCTGGTTCAGTGATAATTAGTAAGACAGATGACGACAGTACTTTCAGAATGAGCAGGTACTGTATTCTCACATACTGTATGCCCAGCAAGCTCTGGGTCAGTGAGTACATAGCAAGCAAGTTTCCTACATACACTAAGGGAAACTGTCAGGTAAGATCTGCAGCAATACGTTCATCTTTTTTCTTTTATTTTTATTAACAACAATCAATACAGATACAATGTAGCTGAACATAGTCCATCAGTTATGGACCAGTAGGAAGTAATAAATAGACATCAAAATAAAATAACTTATGGAACTAAACATCTCAACCTTTACCAAACGCTAAACACATGCTGTGCAAAGGGTGTTTTTGGGGTGGCTGCGCTGTAGACTTGGCTAAGGTTGGTCGGCTGCGGGGTGTTGGAGGTATACTACAAAATACCTCTTTAGAGAGTGGAAGGTTTGAGTGGTGCACCCTGGGGTGCCACCCTGCGCTCTGTTACACCTAGCCTTGAGGAAGTGTGCTGGGGATTTCCGCAGTAATTATATAAATATCACATACACTGTTGGTTCAATTTAATAAATAAATAATGGGTTTATTGAAATCCTTCCAAGCTCAAAACATAGTTTGGGACAATTGGCCCGTGCATTTACATTTATACCGTAGTGGAGCAATGTATATGCAATACAATACAGATATAATAAAACAAATGTTAATAAGAAATGAGCTGTGGATAAAAAATTGCTATATACAGTATAAATAATGGACACAGTATTTGTATAAAAAATGGTAAAATCACCTAGTACCGGTACACATACCACAGTGGGGGTGGGGTGGGGAAGGGGTGACTTACAATGACTAACACAGACTAACACGGTCTTTGTGGTACCGGTGGAAATGTATAAATATACATGTGCCGTATGCTGTGGCTCCTGTGTTC
This sequence comes from Crinia signifera, assembly GCF_055691185.1. Taxonomy (NCBI): domain Eukaryota; kingdom Metazoa; phylum Chordata; class Amphibia; order Anura; family Myobatrachidae; genus Crinia; species Crinia signifera. Next base: position 396,669,398 of record NC_139217.1, on the reverse strand, counting down.
CCTTGATTGGTGGTTAGGTCTTTCTTTACCTTTGAGGCTGAGGTGAGTGTCTGCCGGCAGACTCTCGCTGGTGCTGTCACTTGTGGAGACGGCGCTGGGCGAGTCCAGGAAATCACATCAACTAGTTTCGCCCGGGAGTGGGCTTCTTCAGGATACTTGTGAAGTATCCTGAAGAAGCCCACTCCCGGGCGAAACTAGTTGATGTGATTTCCTGGACTCGCCCAGCGCCGTCTCCACAAGTGACAGCACCAGCGAGAGTCTGCCGGCAGACACTCACCTCAGCCTCAAAGGTAAAGAAAGACCTAACCACCAATCAAGGGAACACAGGAGCCACAGCATACGGCACATGTATATTTATACATTTCCACCGGTACCACAAAGACCGTGTTAGTCTGTGTTAGTCATTGTAAGTCACCCCTTCCCCACCCCACCCCCACTGTGGTATGTGTACCGGTACTAGGTGATTTTACCATTTTTTATACAAATACTGTGTCCATTATTTATACTGTATATAGCAATTTTTTATCCACAGCTCATTTCTTATTACCATTTGTTTTATTATATCTGTATTGTATTGCATATACATTGCTCCACTACGGTATAAATGTAAATGCACGGGCCAATTGTCCCAAACTATGTTTTAAGCTTGGAAGGATTTCAATAAACCCATTATTTATTTATTAAATTGAACCAACAGTGTATGTGATATTTATATAATTACTGCGGAAATCCCCAGCACACTTCCTCAAGGCTAGGTGTAACAGAGCGCAGGGTGGCACCCCAGGCTAAACACATGCTACTGATGTCTAAAAGGTCACTCTTTTAAAATCATAGTTGCAAATAATGTCCTAAATTGTAACTGCATTGGTGGAAAGCATGTAGATAGGACTCTGCATATGTTGGCGGTCGCCTTCATTTTGTAGCTTGCTGGACATTTTGGATAAACTATTCTCATGCTTAGGGAAGGCAATCCTGGGCCATTTTTTTCAATCCCAGTGATCGAGATTGAAAAACTGTCCTCTCTGCTGTTTAGCAGTCCTTCAGTAGGTGGGTGGACTGGGCTGAGATGGGGGGGCATCTACGTGGCTGAGCAGCATCACCTGTAGCATCATGTCATGCACCCTAGTTGCCAGCAGCGTCTGAGCCAAGTGTTGCATGTTCTCAGTGCTGATCAGTATAAATATGTGAAATACGCATGCACAAACTTATGCCCAGGAGGCTGCTATCCAAGAATTAACAACAGCAATTTTGGGACTAATCCAAAGATTGGCCTCCGTACTCATGCTGCAAGTGCAGTACCTTGATCCAGTGTGCGAACTACCACTACTGTTTTCCCTGACCCGCTGGGAGTCACCTGACTATTTCTGTATGCACTGGAACCATGAGGAAGCAGTGGGGAACCCCTGTGTCTATTATGTACCTGTGACATTTTGGGAGTATTAAGGCATGTGGTAAAGAGGCAGCAGAAAGGATAACAGCACAACAGAAGTATACCATGTGTTCTGTCAGCGTCCATGCTCTGCGGCTTGTGGGAGGAGTCTGCAGGACCACAAGAGAGAGGAGGAAGAGACCTGGCTCAGTGCCTGGCAGGGCTGCCTCAGTGAGTACAGAGGACACATGCATCACCATGATTTGGACTGTTGTCACTCCTCTTGTCACTGACTGCCTCCAACTGTCACCGCCTGCATTACAGAATCCTATGTCCCTTCCCTTTAAACTATGCCTCTCCCTTTCACTCACTGCCTCCCCCTGTCACTCTCTGTTTCTCCCTGTCACCCTCAGCCTGCCCTCTTCCTTGCAGTACAGTAGTGCACCGCAGCATATTATGAGCTTGGGCAAGGCAAGCCATATTTTTGCAAATGGACCCATCATTTGTTAGTTTTGCGGCTCACTTCATCCTCTGTCCTACTGAAAATGCTGTTGTATTGAGCCATTGTTTCAGGGGGAGAGATGCATGTGGACAGTACCAGAGAATGGGATAATAACACAATTCATATTATGACCATGTCCTAATTTACACAGGGGCACACATTTAGGGCCTTATTCTAGTTCACTCTTAGAGGCAAATTCCTTCTTAGCTGGACAAAACCATGTGCACTGCAGGTGGGGCAGATGTAACATGTGCAGAGAGAATTAGATTTGGGTGGGGTTTTTCTTCAAAGTGAGATCTATATTGCAGTGTAAAAATGAAGCAGTCAGTATTTTCCCTGCACAGAAACAAAATAACTCACCCAAATCTAATTTTCTCTTCACACATTACATCGGCCCCCCCTGCAGTGCACATGGTTTTGTCCAGCTAAGAAGGAATTTGCCTCTAAGAGTGAATTAGAATAAGGCCTTTAGTCATTACATACAGTACATTAGAATTGCATGATGAAATGCTTTGCTGATAATAATGTCAACATGTGACCTTTCTCCTTCACTTTACTCTTCTAGGAGTTCATGGTAGCACCAGTAAAACTGGAGTGTGCTGAACATTTCATTAGAGTTTGTAATTATGCCATATTATTTCTGCCAAGTGACCCATTTTATCTAAACCATTCCCTGTGATAATATTGTTTATATTTTAAGTTGTCTTACTTTGACTTATAACCTGTCATGCTTGATTTTGTCTGTTTTATAGGATGTTAAATAGTTGTTGATTTATAGTGTTTGCAGCAAGTTATTTTATCCCCTTACAAACAGTCCTACCTGTAAACAGTATCCAGGCTGACTGGCTTCCAAGTAGCGCTATAAATAATTCATACAAATCTGGTTTAGTGTTGTTTACTAAATCTATGGAGCAATGCAGAATTCATTCCGTCACAGTTTATTGTCTGTTGTTGTATTTAAGAACAATGATGTAATTTCATCTCCTCTTACTGCTAGACCATTAATTACTTGAATTGTCACATATCATTAATGCGTGAATATCATTTGTAAGCCTGCTGAAAGAATGTTATAACATTAGCATTTCAAAACATTTCTGTTATTGCATTATTCTCCGGCCCACTTATGGCAATCGCGCATAATAAGAAATGATTGTGTCCAATTACTCACTCAGGTGTCAGATTTGGAAGATATAGTCAGGATAAGAAAAAGCAACGGCACCGCTGCAAAACCCTGAATATGGGAGAAAAGCATATCTGTCGCATACATCTTTACATTACAATCAGTGCATCTAGGCCCTAAGAAAATCTTTCTACCCTCTTCACCAACACCTATTTCCACCAAGGATTGTTTCCAAATATCTTGTTACATGTACAGTAGGCTCGATTTGCGGACTTGATTTTCAATGAAGTCATATCAGTTGATCAGTTGATCATATTAAGTACTGAAAGTATATTGAAGTTTACACACATAAAGATGACGATAATATTTTCACATAATATACAGATGGAGCAGCTCTCAATGGAGCTCCTTCTGGCTATAGAATCGCCTCCTTGTGCCAGCCGCCGCATTCTGACTGAAGGGGGTGTGCGTGCATGAGTAGCTTGCGTGCCCCCATCTGTCAGAGCCCTCCGCCGTCTCCCCGCCGCCCCCACTCGCTGCTCATCTTCCTGAAGCGGAGACAGGCAGGGAAGCTGCTCCCCGCCACCTTGCTGATGTGGACGCACAAGCGTGTGAGACGCTAGCGCATCCCCGTCAGATAGAGCTCCTGTCCACCAGCCTGCACCAGCTCAGGACGACTGGCGATCCTGCAGGCTGGCTGACAGGTGCTCCATCTGTATATTCATTTTCGGTACTTGTTTCCTAGCACGGCGCCAGCGATGGAAATTGTATCCATCGGGTCCCAAAAAATAGTGCCCATCGCATGCAACCAAATCGCATGCGATTTTTACATTGGAACCAATGTAAAATGGTCCCTGAGACCCGATTTTACATTGGCCCCAATGTTCAATGCCCCCCAGACCCCAATTTTCATTGTTTCCCCACCCTGATGGATCAAATGGCCCCCCATTGTTAACGCCACCCCACGATGAACGCCAATCCGAAGAGTGGCGAGCGGCGGCGGTACGCGTCCTCCGACCTTTTCATACCCCCACTATCCACGTTGGCGTGGAGCTGATTTCACATAGTGTGGCGAGTCACCGAGCCCGAAGTGTGGCGAGTGGACGCGCATTACTTCACAGGTATTACGCGTCCCCTCGCGGGGCTCGCCACGCTTCGGGCTCGGTGGCTCACTGCGCTCGCAACACTATATAAAGTAAACTCCACGCCGACATGGATAGTGGGGGTATGAAAAGGTCTGAGGACGCGTACCACCGCCCCTCGCGGGCTCACTGTGCTCGCCACGCTTTGGGTTGGCGTTCATCGTGGGGTGGCGTTAACAATGGGGGGGCATTTTTAATGTAAATTACCCACCAGGGTGGTTATACAATGAAAAATCTGGTCCATTGGCCCATTTAACATTGTTCCCTATGTAAAATCGGGTCCATCGCATCGGTCGCATTGTATGCCATTATAATAGTATACAATGGACTAGATTTTACATAGGAATTTAACATTGAATACAATGCATTCAATGTTAAATCGCGTTGGTCGCGTCGGTCATGCGATGGACGCAATTTTTTAATTGTCGGGGAAAAGGCTAAAAATAGCCCTAAAATCGCGATGGTCACGTCCATCGCATACCTTAAGTTAAGGTATGCGATCACCCACGACGGGCGCCGTGCTAGGAAACAAGTACCTAATTTTCTTAATTTTTTTCCTGTGCCTAACAGTAAGGCAATGCAAAGGGTGTGATGTGCCATTGCCACAGCATTCTAACAATGGCAGTGGCACTCAATCGGGCACCCTTCACCGGATAATTTCAGCTTAAATGCGCGCTAAATTGCTTTTATAGATTTTAAGCTTGCGAACAGTGCACTCCTACCATTTTCTCTAACTACCCAGTTTGTTTTATCAGGGTTTCCAATTGTTAAGCACAACAGAATTTGCTGCGCTGTATACATATCCGTTAATAAAATAAATGCATCTCTTGAGGGCAGCGAGCATTTTGTGTGACAACGTAAAGTGTGGCCACTGCCACCATGGGCCTTATTCAGATCTGATCGCACAGATGTGCCAATACCAGTATACTGACACAGGTAAAATATGCTTTAAAGCATTATAACTTTAAAAATGTTGGCAAATTACTATGTCTACTGTTCTCCTTGCATGCCTATCTCTTGTTAAGGGATTTGGCGTCTGTACATTATATCAACATTATGTATGTTGATATAAAGTACAGACTACATACCCCTTAAATGCAAAGGAAAAAATCCGTTAGTGCTAACAACATTGTATTTGATTCAGAAAAGTCTTTCTATGGTAAATATGGTGGTTCTATCTCCATTTTGGATCATGGCGTATTGCGTGCATCCAACTGTAAAAAAACTGCTTGCTGAGTATTTTGCAGTCAAAATCCTGTAGTAGAGGATATTGCAGGCAGCAGCCGGTGCAGAGTAAGGATGGCTACTGCTGATCCTGTATATGGGGAGCGGGTTCAGTGTAATGTACAGTACAGTAAGTATAGTGTGTGGGCTCCTGGTGCAGGGTGAGTAGCAGTGTGTGCATGGTTATAAGTAGTACCTATCCTGTGCCCGGCCAGTCCATTAAAAGCTGTGTGCGATGCTGGAAAAGAGATGGAAGTGGAGGACAGCACTGCAGTAGGTTGCTGATTTAAGGACTATTTGAGCTAATTGTAAACCCTATTACTTAACCAATATGGGGGCAGGGTTTACAGGGCAATTCTGGACTATTCTGTCTAAAAATATAAATTTTAGGATAAAATGGTCAGCTCTACGGCTGTGAGAAAAACAAAATATCCCATTGCTCAAAAAATATGTATCAAAGACCATGCAGCCTTGCACCTACAGGAAAAAAAAACAAGTACTGTACGTGCAAGAGTTTTGATAATCTCACGCCTTTTTTAATATGCCGCATTTTCAGTCAGCACACTTTACAGTAGCGACACACAGCAGTCACTGGGAAATGCCGTTTTCCTGTCATGCCAAAAGTACTTTTGCGGCTAAAACACTGTGTTTAGAATCCACTGTATTTCCTATTTACTGCTCTACAGTATATTACTTCCCTCTTATTCCCTCTACAGTATGTTACTACCCAAATTATTAATGCTGCACTTTTTTTATATATCTTAAATGATGATGTTACATGTTTTTGCCTGTGGTTCGTTTGATTTTTTTTTTTTTTACTTGTGCACTTTTCTTTTTGTATGCATTTTTTAAAACCAATTACCACTGTTTCATATTGTTATACAGTTTGTTTAGTTTTGAGGAGTGGTAATACATGGAAACAGGTGTTTTATATACTGCTCTTTTGATATTCTCTCTTTATATTCGTATTGTCTATCAATACCTAGAATTCATTTTTGTTGTTTTGCCAGAGATGCCAACATCCAAAAACTGTTAATAAAGATGATTTGTACAGTATTTAAATGAATGATGTAATATTAAGCCCACCCATCTGAACTAATGAGGTGAAGCATATAACAGCTTTTCTGCGGCCTGATATAAGCTAATAAATTTCAGTTGCTAACAAGATAATGGACTGTTGCGCCAGTTATCAGCATTGCCAACCGGTTTACATTTGTATGTGCCCATGACACGCACTAGAACAGAACTCACCTGAATGATTACTCTTTATATTTGGCATTTAGTAATATATCCAGAAAGTAATGGACTTCTTTGTGCGCATTACATTTACACTTCAGTCATGGATTTACTTTCATTAAACTAACCGGTACTTGTGTACTTTCACGGCTCCCATCGCATGCCATATGTAGTGGCATTAGATGCCATTTTCCCGTGTTTTTGTGCATTTTTATAAAATTGTATGCGATCGCATCACATGCGATCTGATGCGATGCGATGTCATTTTTCACAGAAATTATGGACATGAGTTGACACCATGTAAAATGCACCCCAAATGTCATTTTTCACACTGTACCACCCCCACTATCAACGCCAACCCGAAGCGTGGCAAGCGGCGGCGGTACGCGTCCTACGACCTTTTCAAACCCCCACTATCCACGTCGGCGTGGAGTTGAGAATAGAAAGTGTGGCGAGCGGATGCGGATACCTTCACAGGTATCCGTATCCCCTCGCGGGCTTCACAGGTATCCGTGTCCCCTCGCGGGGCGCGCTGCGCACGCCACGCTTTGGGCTCGGTGGCTCGCTGCGCTCGCCACACTTTCTGTTCTCAACTCCACGCCGATGTGGATAGTGGGGGTATGAAAAGGTCGTAGGACGCGTACCGCCGCCCCTCGCGGGCTCGCTGCTCTCGCCACGCTTCGGGTTGGCGTTGATAGTGGGGGTGGTACAGTGTGAAAAATGACATTTGGGGTGCATTTTACATGATGTCAACTCATGTCCATAATTTCAGTGAAAAATGACATCGCATCACATCAGATCGCATGCCATCTCATGCGATGCAATTTTTCCTGTACGATGCACATCGTGGGAGCCGTGAAAGTACACAAGTACCAACTAACCTGATGTTATATTACTCACAAGCAGTGGAGGCGTGAAGGACACATGCAAATAATAGCTATGGTTGTGTGTAAAAAAAAAATATATATATATGCCTCTAGTTCGTCCAAGTGCTCTATATCGTATATCTACTACACATACAATGCCTCTAGAAAGTGCTCCATTACTGTGTGTAAAGATCCATAACCCAGTGATTATATGCTAGCAAACCGCGCAGGTTTTAACCTTCCAATTGATCTTGCTGAAATTGACTGACTTTTATTGTATATTAATATTCTCTTGGCTGTGATATGTGCTCAACCACATTTAATAGATATACTGTATTCATTTTAAGAAAAATCATAAATGTGAAGCAACAGATTGAAGAAGCGGTTCAGCCGGCTAAAGCCTTATAAATAATAGAGTATTATTTATTTATTTATTTACAGTTTCTTATATAGCGCAGCAGATTCCATTGAGCTTTACAAGAGTATGCATTTTGCTTGCATGTTTGATAGGGAATAAGACATATATTAACCTTAACTGAATAGAAGACAGTGTTTTATTTTTATTTTTTATTAGATCTTATCTTCATCCGCAACTAACAATATGAGTATCTCACAGACAACACAGCCATGAAGAGATGGTGGGGATAGCCTGTTATTGTAGATCCAGGTCACCTGAACATTCCTGATGGCAGTTGCTGCTGCATAGACCTAGACCTGATCCTTAGGTTCTAAGACATGATGCATAAAAAAAACATACACTACCTTTCAATCATTTGTCACTTCTGGAGGGCTAAGCCACCTCATCTGCTACATAAACCCCATCACAGTGGAGGCAGCAGTCTGCATTACATTTATAAAGGTACTTGTTAAATTATGTAAGCACCAATTTAAGTTTTGTATACACCAACTTTGTATAAATAAATCTATAGCACATTTATAGACTGCATGGGAATGAAGAGAAAGTAAGCCAATATGAGAGAGGTTATTAGCATCTAGTTGTCACATGGGGAGAAATGTTGGAACTGAACATAGAACTTTTATGACGGGATTGGGACTTAGGCATTTTGTATCTTTTTATGATCAGGGGAGCTGATTCAGTCACAATTCAATGGGGTTTGCGCATGTACCGGAGCCACAATGCACACGTCTTGAGATAGTATTGTGGTTGCGGGCATAGTACCTTCTTTACCACAGCTGGATTGACAGGAAGTGTTCCAGAAAATGGTTTCATGTCAGCTTCATTTTCTGTGTGTACCCAAGCCAGTGGCTGCATCCTCAGATGTACAGTAGATTCACTGGTCCCATGCATCACACCTGAGTAGAGATGGGTAGCTCACTTTTGAGATGCTCGAAGAATCAGCTCTGTTAATTGAGCCGAGTGAGCCGTGAACCAGTTAAATAGAGCAGCGGTTCGTGCGAGCTGGTTCTTCACTGACAGGCTGTAGTTTAAAGAACTGACTTATTCCAGGAGCCACCACTCACTGGTGTTCACTTACTGCCTGCTGAGTCATATGTCAAGACATGTGATTCATCAGGCAGCCAGTGAAAAAAGTGGCGATTCCTGGAGCGAGACAGTTCTTCACTGTCAGTGATTAGAAAAGAACTTAACAGTGAGTGTCGGTTCCAGGATCGACATGGTTATTTTCCAATTACTGACAGTGAAGATCCATCTAGTTTCAGGAACCACCACTCACTGTTCAGTGTCTGATGAGTGAGAGTAATGTCATCTTACAATCACAGGACAGGACACTGATGTGAGCCATTCAAAAGAACTCTTTCCCATGAGCCGAACCGTTAGGAGCCGCTCGCGAAAAAGAGCCAAGTTGCCCATCTCTAATCCTGAGTACTGTAATTTGAGGATTATTCAGAGGCAGGTGTGTAGTAAGGGCAGTGCTCATGCTCCACCTGCTTTTTGCAGGAGATCAGCCCTCTAATGGACCAGGGGCATAATTGACCCCCCCAGGAGCGTGAGTCCGTCAGTTCCCCTTGACTAATCCCAAACTCTCCTTACTTCTTCACCTCCGCTTTCATGCATAATTTATAACTTGAATGAATGAACACCATTAGCTCTACATCCATACTTTCCTATCTTTTAAGTCTGCTCTCTGAAAGAAGCCCAGAAAGTAGACTCTGCTAGAACCTTTGTGGGCCATCAGTCACTAGGTCCCACTCCCAAAATGCAGTGATTTGTGGGGCTGTGGAGTGTCAGGGAAAATGCAGGTGTGCCCAGGTATTTGGAGGGAGGGTGTGTGACATCAGCTCTGGTCACAATCAGCCTGATTTTTTCACAGTCACCATGCTGGCCATACACCTAAAGATTTATTGTCCAATCTGGCTGGTTGGAACAAAAATCTAATAACTAATGGGATCAAATACCAGTTGACAATTTGTTTCGATATGCTGGAAAACTCCCAAAAATGGTCATTCAGATATTATCAGATTGTTGTTTCAACCAGCCAGATCGTATAATAAATGTATAGGTGTCCAGGGCTAATCAGACACTGTACACAGTGGGGAAATCATTTAATGGTAAGTGTGCTGCGAATAGATTTGCAGGTGAATCCCCGATCCAGCTAAGGGTCGCACGCCATGTTAAGCCATTCGCAGGCTTGCACAGGCCGGATTTTACTCTGGCGTGGCCAGCGAGCGTTTTCACTGCGCATGCTCCGGTTTGGGATGCGGTGCCATGACGTCACAACGTCATGGCGCCACATCCCTGGCACCGGCATCCATAGTGAAAGCACTTGCCGGGTTATTATGGCAGTACGGTGTACTGATGCCAGGTACAGCAGGGAGCCGGGAGGACCGTCCAAGGTACTGATGCCGAGCACAGCAGGGAGGACTGAGCAGGGAGGGGGAGCCGGTACGGGGTACTGATGCCGGGTACAGCGGGGAGCGGGGGGACCGTCCAAGGTACTGATGCCGGGTACAGCGGGGAGGACCGTCCATTTATTATTATTATTATTATTATACAGGGGAAGCAATCTGTGGGGTCCTGTTGTAAATATAGAGGGGGAGCAGACTGTGGGGTCCTGTTGTTATTATACAGGGGGAGTAGCCTGTGGGGTCCTGTTACTATTATTATACAGTGGGAGCAGCCTGTGGTGTCCTTTTATTATACAGGGGGAGCAGCCTGACCCTTTGTCATGTAGTCACTCCCACTAATGTCTTATGGCCATGCCCATGACCATGCCCATTTTTCCACCGCACACCTTCGGCGGGAGACTTGAGCTCTGGCTCAGGCGGGCACAGCAGAGAGCTGGGCGGGCGGGGGAGGGGTCAGTCCCCCTTGGCAACGAGCATGAAGTTCCTAGCAATGAGCATGTAGGTAAGTGGCACTTATGTGACAAATGTATAATGGGCATTATAGTTTGTTATATAATATGTAATGGGCATTACAGTTTGTTATATAGTATGTAATGGGCATCATGGGTGGCCTTATGTGTAATTGGCATTACGGCATGTGGCTTTATGTGTAATGGGCATTACGGCATGTGGCTTTATGTGTAATGGGTATTACAAAGTTCGACAAAATGTGCAATGGGCATTATGGTTTGTGGTATAATGTTAGGCCATGCCCCCAAGAGCCTACTACAAATCGGGGAGGGGAAGCACGGGGCGCGGAACATGCCCTTGCTCCGGGCTCTGTGGCACCTCACTACACCACTGCCCCCAGCACTCCAAAGGACATGAATAATAAGATTTGAAAAACTAACATACTGTAATAGAAGGTAATTCAGAGATCTTGATTACATGAAACATTGTCGGCTGTACTGTACAGTCTACCAACTGATTCCATCATATAAAGCAGTACCAAACATACCAAGCGTGAATAAAACATTGTTCGCTTTGTCATTGATAAGCCATCAATTCCCAGCATATTATATCCACTGTGCTCAATATAATATAGCAACTATGCCCATCATATGCCAGAAGTGCACAACACAATAAGTTACTAAAAATATCCTAATATGTTCCCATCATATGCCAGAAGTGAACAATATTAAACCAACATTGTAAAATACGTTGTCAGTTATTATAACTTTTTTACATTACCAACAGAACCCAACACATTATACAAAAGTGCATAAAACATTGGGGGCAGATGTTCTATGTCTTGGATGGAGCTAAAGTACCAGCCAATCGGCTCTTAACTATAATGTTACAGGATACACTACTCACACCACACAGCAGGGTTTCAAACAAGCAAAATTACATACACTGCTAGTGCACCATATTGGAGGTGACCATGTCAAAGAAAGTTAAACTGGCTGAGGTCACATGTCTTCTGGCCGTTCCATGGATGTGATTAAGTCAAAATCAATAGACACATTGCATTTAAAATGTAAAAACAGTTTGTTTAGTTGCTCAGACCAAGTACTAATATAATTAGTGGTCTCCAAGGGCAACACTAATATACTATCGACCGATTCCGATGGATCAGGCCAAGAAATCGGCCCAAATCGAATGTGTTTGACATCCCCTCAGACCCGATGCGTAGTCCCGTGCTCATCGTATCAGACTGGGGAGGTTGGACGGGCTGCACATTAAATTTATCGGATCGGACCCATCAGTGGCACATCGCGGGTGCTTTTTAGCACCCATGATGTGTTGGGTCCAATCCTAGGTGTGTGCCAGCGGTGAAGCACCATGTACACACCTAAGAAGCGGGATCCGTGGGACGGGCAGTGGGGTCCATGCAGCGGGGGCAGGCAGCCTTGTCCCTGCGGCTAGGTCCTGGGGCGGGCAGCGGGGTCAGCACAGCAACTGGGAACTAGTAGCTGTATTTGCCTGGTGGCAAGGGGGGAAGTGACTGTCGAATTTGAAAAAATATTTTGAAAATACTGGCTGAGACTGAATTCTCTCAGCCAATAAATGTTTTCAAATTCAGCAGCCGCTTCCAGCCTCCTGGCAAATACCTCTACTAGTTCTCAGCTGCTGCACGGACCCCGCTGCCTTCCCCGTGCCGCACGGACCCCGCTGCCTGCCCTGCACCGCACGGACCCCGCTGCCTGCCCTGCACCGCATGGACCCCACTGCCTGCCCCTCACCGCACCAAACAAAGCTGCCTGCCCCGCATGGCACGGCCCCCGCTGCCTGTCCCGCGACACACGGAACGTGCTGTCTGCCTTCACCACAGCCAGCTCCCTGGGAGTTTTTACATGCAAATAATCACATGCGATTTATTGCATGTAAAAATGTCACATCAAGTGCCAAATCATATGCGAGCCTCACGGGGAGCTCAAGGGTATATTGGTCCGACTTGTCCTTAGGAATGTTGTATCGGGGCCTTTAGTGTAAACTGGGAATTTAGATGCATTTAGCATAGACAAATTCAGATACAGTTTACAGTATGATTGTCCTAATTATCAGTGCATATTTGCAGTATGGGACCAGAACCAACAAGTGTTTAGCCTGTAAACATGCCTATCTGCTTGGAGATCGGAATGGAAGGAATCTACTGTATAGTTTTGCCATACATAGAGTATCCCTTCCAGATCCTTATGACATACATTACTAAGAAGGTAATCAGATGTGCAAAAGCACAGGCTGAAGAGAAAATGGCCCCAATCAGTGGGTAAAGGGGGGAAAACTTTTTTTAGGTATATAAGTGAAAGGAGAAAAACAAAAAGTGGAATAATAAGACTAAAGAGTGGAAGTTTTCTTGAGGGGGACAATGTAATAGCAGATAATATTAATAATTATTTCTGCTCAGTATTCACTGCTGAAAGAGAGGGGAATGGGCCACAATTAAGTTGCAAGTATAGTCAGAAAACTGAGGGAGAAACAAGTACATTTACAGAGGAGAAAGTCCTCACAGAACTCTCAAAACTGAAAGTGGATAAATCAATGGGGCCAGATGGGATACATCCAAGGATACTAAAAGAGCTCAAAGGGGAGCTGGTAAAACCAATAACAGAATTATTCAACCAGTCACTAGCTACTGGAGTAATCCCAGAGGACTGGAAAACAGCGAATGTAGTCCCACTGCACAAAAGTGGAAGCAAAGAAGAGGTAAGCAACTATCGACCAGTGAGCCTTACATCAGTAGTAGGGAAATTGATGGAAACACTCTTAAAAGAAAGAGTTGTAGAATATCTCAAAACCAGCAATTTACAGGATCCAAAACAGCATGGGTTTACTGGGGGAAGATCATGTCAAACAAATCTTATTGAGTTTTTTGACTGGGTGACTAAAGTAATAGATCAAGGTGGGGCTGTAGATGTAGCTTATCTAGACTTTAGTAAGGCTTTTGACACTGTCCCACATCGAAGACTGTTAAATAAACTTGAAAGCTTGGGATTGGATTCTAAGATAGTTGAATGGATAAGAGCATGGTTGCAGGACAGAAAACAGAGAGTTGTAGTAAACGGAGTACAGTCAAAGGAGGGAAAGGTTACAAGTGGAGTACCCCAGGGATCTGTACTTGGACCAGTGCTTTTTAATATCTTTATTGGTGATATTGCAAATGGAATTGAGGGTAAAATGTGCCTTTTTGCAGATGACACAAAGGTATGCAACAGGGTAGACACACCAGGAGGGGTAAAACAAATGATTGATGATCTAAGTAGATTAGAGGAATGGTCAAGAGCATGGCAACTACAGTTTAATGCCAAAAAATGCAAAATCATGCACTTGGGTTGCAAAAATCCAAAGACTAAGGGCGAAATGTAATAGAGTGCGATTTTTTAGACATGTGCGATTTTTGGTCAAAAACGGCCGAAATCGCACATTTTCCGAAAATCGCACATTTAATAGGTTGAAAATCGCGGTAAAAAATCGCACTTTTTACCGCGAAATCGCACTTTTAGAAGTGCGATTTTTAGTCACATTTCAATTCGCATCCAGATGTTTTCCCATTATAAAGTATACAACTCGCAAATGTAATAGGGTGCGATTTTTGGTCAATGTTACCAAAAATCGCAAAAAAAATAGACCAGGTTCTGACAGGCGAATTTGACAGAACCATGCACAGATCATTGAGATCTGTGCATGGTTCTGTTAATAAAAATGTGTAAAAGTGTTTTTATAAAAAAAAAAACGGCGTGGGGTCCCCCCTCCTAAGCATAACCAGCCCCGGGCTCATTGAGCCGGACCTGGTTCCAAAAATACGGGGGAACAAAAAGCATAGGGGTCCCCCGTATTTCTGAAACCAGCCCCGGACTCTTGGACCGGTCCTGGTTCCAAAAATACGGGGGACAAAAAATCTGGGGGTCCCCCGTATTTTGAAACCAGCACCGGGCTCCAACAGCCCGCGGTGTCATGCCACAGCCGGGGGACACTTTTTATACAAGGTCCCCCGGCCAAAACATGAGCACCGTGGCTGGTCAGCCTTGGACGGGGTACCTGGAGGAGTGGGGACCCCCCCAATAAAGGGGTCCCCCCCCCCCAAGCTTCACCCGTCCAGGGCTGAAGCCCGGGGCTGTCACCGGCGTCCATGGCCAGTGGACGCCGGCCTGATAGGGTTAAATCCATCATACATATCATTACATTGCTTTTTACCGGCGAACTACAAGTGCCAGCAGACCTCCCCCGCATGCTGGGACTTGGAGAACCACAAGTCCCAGCATGCAGGGCATTAATGGGCCCGCTGGGACTTGTAGTCCACCTGTAAAAAGAATGTTTATAAAAAACACACACACAGAGAAGTACAAGTTTATTACACACACACACCTCAATTTTACACAGCATACTTACCATTCCTGGATCCAGCGCTGGTCTGGCTGCTTTACAGCCGGCTCCCCCCGCACTGACAGGCAGCGGGGAGAACCGCTTTCTCCGTTGCCTGTCACCGGCTTTCTCCGTAGCTTCTGTAGCTCTGTCCCAGTGCTACAGAGGCTGAGAGCGTGATTGGCTGAGCTACAGTATGCGTCTCCATGGAGACGCATAGCTCAGCCAATCAGGACTGAGCTATGCGTCTCCATGGAGACGCATACTGTAGCTCAGCCAATCACGCTCTCAGCCTCTGTAGCACTGGGACAGAGCTACAGAAGCTACGGAGAAAGCCGGTGACAGGCAACGGAGAAAGCGGTTCTCCCCGCTGCCTGTCAGTGCGGGGGGAGCCGGCTGTAAAGCAGCCAGACCAGCGCTGGATCCAGGAATGGTAAGTATGCTGTGTAAAATTGAGGTGTGTGTGTGTAATAAACTTGTACTTCTCTGTGTGTGTGTTTTTTATAAACATTCTTTTTACAGGTGGACTACAAGTCCCAGCGGGCCCATTAATGCCCTGCATGCTGGGACTTGTGGTTCTCCAAGTCCCAGCATGCGGGGGAGGTCTGCTGGCACTTGTAGTTCGCCGGTAAAAAGCAATGTAATGATATGTATGATGGATTTAACCCTATCAGGCCGGCGTCCACTGGCCACGGACGCCGGTGACAGCCCCGGGCTTCAGCCCTGGACGGGTGAAGCTTGGGGGGGGGGACCCCTTTATTGGGGGGGTCCCCACTCCTCCAGGTACCCCGTCCAAGGCTGACCAGCCACGGTGCTCATGTTTTGGCCGGGGGACCTTGTATAAAAAGTGTCCCCCGGCTGTGGCATGACACCGCGGGCTGTTGGAGCCCGGTGCTGGTTTCAAAATACGGGGGACCCCCAGATTTTTTGTCCCCCGTATTTTTGGAACCAGGACCGGTCCAAGAGTCCGGGGCTGGTTTCAGAAATACGGGGGACCCCTATGCTTTTTGTTCCCCCGTATTTTTGGAACCAGGTCCGGCTCAATGAGCCCGGGGCTGGTTATGCTTAGGAGGGGGGACCCCACGCCGTTTTTTTTTTAACTTTTTTTTTTTTGCACAAAAGCGCATTTATAAAAATGCGCACATTTTCATGACTGAAAATGCGCACATTTTCATGACTAAAAATCGCGGCAAATCGCATTTTTTTGCCGCTAATTCGCATCTCATTACATATGCGAATTCGCGGCAAAAAATGCGATTTTTAAAGGTGCGATTTGGTGCGATTTTTTTTTAGTCTAAAAAATCGCACCCTATTACATTTCGCCCTAAATATAGTATAAATGGCACTATAATGGAAACTACTGAGGAAGAGAGGGATCTAGGTGTCATTATTTCAGGGGACTTAAAGGCAGGTAGGCAATGTAACAAAGCAATGAATAAGGCAAGTCAGATGCTTGGTTGCATAAGGAGAGGTATCAGCAGTAGAAAGAAAGAAGTAATAATGCCACTGTATAGGTCATTGGTACGACCTCATCTAGAGTATTGTGTTCAGTTCTGGAGGCCATATCTCCAGAAGGATATAAATACATTAGAGACTGTACAAAGAAGGGCAACTAAAATGGTGCATGGCCTACATCACAAAACGTACCAGGAAAGACTAAAAGATCTTAATATGTATACTTTAGAGCAGAGAAGGGAAAGGGGGGACATGATAGAAACTTTCAAATATATCAAGGGTTTTAACAAGGTACAGGTGGGAGACATTCTTCACAGGAAGAGGAGCAGCAGAACACGAGGACATGCACTGAAACTAGAGGGAGGAAGATTCAGGGGAAATTTGAGGAAGAATTACTTCACAGAAAGAGTAGTAGATAAGTGGAATAGCCTCCCATCAGAGGTGGTAGAGGCAAATACAGTAGTACAATTTAAACATGCTTGGGATAGGCATATTGATATCCTTACAAAAAAATAAGGATCAAATATGGTTTGAGGTAACATGTTTAAAAAAGGGGCAGACTAGATGGGCCAAGTGGTTCTTATCTGCCGTCAAATTCTATGTTTCTATGTTTCCAAGTAAGATGTTTGACAAGCAGCATTCCCATCTGCACCTGCCACTTTATGTAGAATGGCACTGGTGTCTGTAATGCTACAGTAGTTATTTGTCTAGCTGAATTGTGTTTACAATAGTTTACTTCTAGTTGTATTACCCATTTTACCTGCTCAAAAGCAGTGACAGAAACCATCATTCTTTTTGAATTATAAGAAGCGTCTCCTTATTAGTTTGCAGGAGCTGCTGGCATTAAGCAGGAAATGTCCGCAGGAAAAGGAGGAGTACAATTAAGTTAGAGGAATAACAAGAAAAGAGAAAAACACAGCTTAAAGGGATTTTTTTGAAGGTAAATAATGACCGTACCCCTTCCTAGGTAATAAATATACATTAGAGAGACAGTAAGAGATATAGCTGCCATTAGCTGAAAAGTGAGATCTTGAATTAAATATCAGCTATAGAATCAAGTTAACATAATAAAGAAACATAGCTATTATGTATACATTTACAGCATTAATTGGCATTCTTGTGGTGCCTGGGTAAGTATTTACTGCACAAATATGTCACCCGGTGTGTTATATAGAGATACTTAGAGGTTTCAGCCTTTCTGATATCTTATAACCATCAAATTGCTGGCAGGAAGAGTAATAAGGAATAATAGATTTTCACTTATTACGTCCCACATTTTAAGTAATGCTAGTAATGTTTTTACACCGCATCGCATTGTCTGTTCATTCTTCAGTCATGATGTAAATGAATACAATTCACAGGGAGCATTTGATAGCTACACTACAGTATCTCTCCATTCTTATCACCAGCCTTGCCTTTGTATACAGGAGTGTCCAGATGGCTGACAGACAATGTGCAGTATTCAATGCCGGTGCGAGCGGCCGGCGAGGGGGTTAAACTGCGAGGATCACAGAAAACCAGTGATCCTCGCAGTTTAACCCCCGCGCCGGCCGCTCGCACTATGCAACGTTCCGGGGGAATCCTCGCAGTCACAGAACTGCGAGGATTCCCCTAAACTGCGAGAGCCGCGGCTAGTGCAGCAAACTCGCTGTAATTAGCCTCGGCTCTCGCAGCTTTTGGAGGCACATTCGCAAATTTGCGAATGAGGGGTGTCAGTTGAATACTGACAGGGTGAGCGGTGACTGCGAGCAAAAAGTCCTGCTCGCAGTCACCGCTCGCCCACGGCATTGAATATATGCCAATGTGTAGATCAACATGTACAGGGTTGATACATGAAAGGGTCGTCGTCGAGATTTTGGGGGATTTTTTACTTCTTCATATTTAGCAAGTATGCCAAGTTCAGCAGTAGTGAAGCGTGGTATCTTGCCTGAAGCATGGTGAGCGAAGCAGTACACTATTTGGCGTTCCGTGTGCTCCGGTGTCGACATTGACACCCAATTGAAAAAAAAAATGAATGTTGACATTTTCATGTTTCAACCTTTTATCAATGTCCTCCTTGTGCACATACATGAAGGGGGTACTGTGGGCGGCACAGGTGTCGCAGGCCCAGCCACACTGACAGAGAGGGAAGGGCCTGAGCCGCTCATTAGACCCACTGCAGCCACTGCTGAAGCCCATAGCTTTCGGAGCGTTTCTAGTGGAGCGCAGGCTTTTCATACGGTGCTGTCTGGTGAGCCAATCAGCACTTGCATACCGGCAGCCACTCTGACTGGCAACCAGGCTGCAAGCTCCTATTCGCTGACCGGTCTGCACCATATTTTAAATGGCTGCCAGCATCCAGAGGTGTAGGAGAATCCTGCATTCCTCTAGAAGCGCTCTGGGAGCAGTGGGCTTCAGTGGGGGCAGCACAGCAGAAGGGAGAGGGGCCTGCTTTACGCTTTGGGTGGTGAGTGAGCACCAAAGGGGCATTATATGTATGCAGCACTACATGGGCATTATTAGAATAAGTGGTACTACTGTGTACATTCTAGGCAAAAGTATCACTACAGGGGGCATTATAGGTATAAGTGGCACTATTAACAGTTTCTTGTATAGCGCACTATTCCACAGCGCTTTACAGAGAATATATGAACATTCTCATCAGTCCTTGCCCCAGTGGAGCTTAGAATCTATGTTCTTGACACGCACACACACAACTCTTTGGTTTATTTTAATAAAAGCCAATTAGCCTACCAGTATATTTTTGGATTGTGGAAGGAAACCGGAGTACCTGGAGAGTAATCCACACAAGCACAGGGAGAATATACAAACTCCGCACAGTTAGGCCCATAGTGGGAATCGATGACCTCAGCGCTGTGAGGCAGTAATGCTAACCATTGCACCGTCCATGCTGCCACAATTGAATACAATAGAGGACAAATACAGGGTACATAAACCTAGCTGCATCAGCAAAGGATGCAGGGTGGCAGAAAACTGCAGGATTTGGTGCCATCGAAGATGGGTTTAAGTGAGTGTAGGAAATTATGCAAATTTACTCTGCGTGAGGCAACAAAGAAAATACATGGCCCTTTACTGAAATTGACATGAGATTGCCAGCATACAGTATACAATATATTTAGTACATATTTAGGATGGGTAGCAGATAGTACAGTATGGGGTAGATTTATGAAGCAGTGATAAAGTGCCTGGTACTTTATCATTGGCCAATCAGCTCCTGACTGTTAAGTTACAGGCTGGGTTTAAATAGGAGCTGATTGGCCGGTAATAAATTACCAGGCACTGTATCACTTCTCCTCCCTTATCACTGCTTCATAAATCTACACCTATGTGTGGCTATCCCAACTACACAGTCTTTGCAATATATACTCAAAGTAAATGTGTTGATCCCCCTACATGCTGCTATTTTGAGTACTTAATTTGCTCACTTTAACACTCTTCAGTGTTTTCCAGATAATATAAACACATTCCAAACAGGAAAGCTGTGATATCCTTATTAATGTGCTTAACTTTACATTCTCGTCAACTGCAACTAAGCAATATGGATGTGAAAAAAATAATAGTGTTGGCATTAAACCTTCTTCCCAGTCCTACTGGCACGATAAGGGTGTAACTTACATAGAGCAAAGAGGACACAGCACAAAAAGCTATAATTTGTTCCATATAGAAACATGGTATGTGATTGCAGATCAGATCCACTTGGCCCCATTAGTCTGCCCTAAACACATCTACATGCACTCTAAGGGGGCTATTCAACCCTGGCCGATATGTTTCCACCAGGCAGAAATATCGGCATTCCCTGGCAAAAATGGCCAGGAGTCCCCTATGCAGATTCTACTCGCAGCCAGCTTTTTAACCATTGCAATATGACTTTCTTCACAGTCGCTCTTGTTTTTACGCTAGCCAAGTTGTCCTGCTTCTAATATATCCCACCCCTTGACAAAGTGCCATTGTAATGATATAGTAGTGTTCACTCTTCCTGTCAGTGATTTTACTATTATGGTTGATCAGTGTAGCTGCATAGAAGAACTATATGTACAGGCAATTTTTTGCCTTTACAGATCTTACATATATAGTTCCTCTGTTTGTACACCTACACTGATCAACCAGGTAAAGCATAACGGAATCTGGTGCGCTATATAAGAAACTGTAAATAAATAATAGTAAACCACTGACAGGTGGAGAGAATAACACAATCTCATTACAATGGCATTTTTATTGATGTAACCAAAATAAAAATCGGTACTTATGTAATATCTGGGCTCCCATTTTTCTTATGAGACCGCGTCCCCTTGCGGGGCTCGCTGCGCTCGCCACGCTTCGGGCACGGTGGCTCGCTGCGCTCGCCACACTATATAAAATCAACTCCATGCGTAGTTGGATAGTAGGGGTATGAAAAAATGGGGTTCATTTAACATGGGAGCCCAGATAATACATAAGTACCTAAAAATCTGCTGCTAGTGTTTGCACCAGTGTATTGGACTGCTGTGTAATTTACTGGCAAAGTACCTCCACTACCCAGGAGATGGAATGTTACTGTATATACTTTTTTTCTTTTAAAAAGTAGTGAATTTTAAAAAACGGAGTAAATACTGGTTGTTTAATATTTGAAGTAATTGTGATTTGGAAAAATATTGAATCCTCTTTTCTCAGAGATATTGGTATTTGTAAGCCATAGGGCAGTATTCAATGAGAAAATTTTGCTGTGTTTTATGGCGAATTTGTGCTATTTTCGCGTTGGAAGGAGCATTTTGCTCTCCAAAAGTGAACCACCCAATTCAATGTGATATTTTCGCCGTCTTTTTAAGTGATTTTCGCCGTGTCTCTCCGTTTAGCAATTCTCCATCTTTTCATGGAGAACTGGAATGTGAACTTTTAAACTAAAAGGTTTTTTTTTTTAATTTTGGTGTCAAAAAATCAGGATTTTTTTTCTGTGAAGGGGCATGTTATTTTTATTCATGTGCTTATAGCACATGAATATATATTTAATTTAAAAAAAATATATATTTTTTTTTTTTTACACAGAGCAGCCAGCAGGGGGCCGGAGCTCTCGAGCCGCTCATTAGATATTCATATATTCACTGCACCCGATCATTACATATGCACGATTGGGTGCAGTGAATACTGGGTCCCCCGCTGGCTATAGGGGGGGGGGCAGCTTGTGCTGCCTGGGTCCCGGGGCAGCCAGGGAGACTTTAATCTCCCTTGCTGCCACCGTCCCCCGGCTCCCTGCCAGCTCCCTGCCGCGGACGCTCGTCCGCTGCAGGGGTTAAGACTCGCCGCGAATGGCGGCGAGTCTTAACCACATTGAATAGTGGGAGCAGGAGTGGCAGCGAGCCCTCCGGAACAGGGCGAGTGCATGGCGAGAGAAAAAATCTCTCGCCATGCACGGAGAATTTTTCTCATTGAATACTGCCCATAGTGACATCACTTAGTTTTAGTGCACATACTTTTTGTTGACATCACTGATAAGTGACAAGATGTTACATGATCTGTTAATGGAAAATGATTCCACTAAGCCATCATTCTGTAGGAAACATGTTACAATTTTCTCTCCCTGACACATGAAAATTATAAAGTAATAGGAATCTGGAGCCCAATTCATTTGGGTAATTTTTTTTCAATTCACATCTATGATAGTAAAATCTTTTTGCAAAATAGGACCCAAAATTAAACTATTCATCTTCGAACATGTATTCTCCAGTTACAATATTGAGGACGAGTTCTCAAACTAGAAGGACATCATGCCTTTTGTATAACTATTGATTTTTATTGCATTTCATATTGTCAGCAGAACATGGAAATTGATCTGGTAATAGGAAATAAGAGTAGCACAATGCTCTTGGACGGCTCAGGGAAAAGCGTTAATGTGTTTTGGTTATCTAGGAAATGTGACATTTTCCAAAAATAATGAATTGTCTGACAACACACAAATATATTTACTGCAAGTGTTCAAAGTAAATAGCAGACACGTTTACCATGAGACCCGGCCTAAGCTGTACTTATAGTTGTTCCCACTAACTTGCAACTTTAACTTATAGTATGCTAGTGCTTTCCTTCAACTTGTGCTAAATACAGTACATTGGATTCTCTCTCTAGTTTCCTTCTGTGATCCTACACAGTGTGTATACATATCCAGCTACGATTGTGGATTCTTTATTGGATATAATTTTATATCATGCAGAAGTTTATGTTTATGGTGATCCCATGCACCCCAGAAGAGTGGGCGCTCCTCCCACATCATGCCCGTTTCCTAGTGAAGCGGACATAAAAAAAATAATGTTTGGATGGGGCAGGGCTAAATTGCAAACAGCGCTATCCTATTACGCATGATAAAACATTGGGTGCGAAAAACTGCTTTCTCGCTTTTTATGATGTTTTTTATTGGGCTATCCTATTTGGATTGTACGATAAAAAGCATAAGCTCTCCCGAAAACACACAGGTTCAGTGAAACCTGTGTGTTTTCAGCCACCGCAGCTGCTTTCTGGAGTTTTGCTTTTATCCCCAATAAAACGGGTGCAGCCAGCTTTTCGGCGCTAGTTTGATAGCCCTGAGCATGGGTATTAGAATTTACACAATAAGGTTAGGAAATGTTGGGTACATTTTCCAGGTGTCGTTTCAAGAAGGGTGGAGTAGCAGCATTCCTAAGGTGCAGTGTTTTAAAACTTCTTTCATTTGAGGTTAGAGCGTAGACCTACTGTAAGTCCAAATCCAGCTCAAACACCAGTTTTCAGTTCCAACTCCAAGCTTAACATGCAGGCTTGGACATGGCAGGCCAAACCAGTTTGTGCAGGCCTTAATGATCTGCTTTCGAAGGAGAATGCTTATTTTTCTGTGCACAAAATATATCTCCCAAGCTGTTTAGATTGTGTCCCCATAATAATGTTGTTGTTACATAACTGCACAGCAAGCTAGCTCATTAGACTGAATATTTACTGTTTGCAATATTTGGATGTATGTTTCTCCTCTTACCCGTGGCCAACTGCAAACACCATGTGTTCCAGCAAAACCAAAAATATTTAATGTACAGTAGATCAATAAACTAATCACAAATTAATTCTAAAGGAAACGAAATAAATCGTCTACAATACTTATTTTAATAAATAAATTATTCCTTTCCTTTTTCATGTACTTTGAGTGAAAAAAATGTGCAGCTTTGCAGCAGCCAAAAATTTACGCCAAGTTGTATATTAATAAGCAGCTGAGTTTAAGTCCAATTTCTAATCATGTCGATGGAAATGAGGTTTGTTGCAGCAGATTTGTAGTGCTTGATGTGTCAAGGCACACTGCATGTATTATTTTACTTTACAAACCTGCTTTCAACCCGTTTTTGTAAACGTTTCTTAAAACGGGTCTAAAGCCAGTTAAACCCCTTTCACATTACATGTTGTAACGGGAAGCGGTCATCTATTAGAATGAACTTAGGTCTACAGTCATTAGGTCGACCCCACTAGGTCGACTGGCAGGAAGGTCGACCTGACTTAAGGTCGACATGGGCCAAGGACGACATGACTTAAGGTCGAATTTGCATAAAGGTCGACATGAGGAAGGTCGACTGGTCATAAGGTCGACATGGGTTTTTCACTGTTTTTTGAGCCGACATGTGCCGACAGGCGGTATTTCATGCCCTACCATCCACTAGGGCGTGGTGGGAGAATAAAATAGTGTGCCGAGCGCAGCGAGGCACTGTGCCCGAAGCATCGCGAGCGATGCGAGGGTCCGATTCTCATTGCCAACTGTGTCCATGTCGACTGTGTCGACATTAGGATAAAAAACAGTGAAAAACCCATGTCGACCTTATGACCAGTCGACCTTCCTCATGTCGACCTTTATGCAAATTCGACCTTAAGTCATGTCGACCTTGCCCCATGTCGACCTTAAGTCAGGTCGACCTTCCTGCCAGTCGACCTAGTGGGGTCGACCTAATGACTGTAGACCTAAGTTCATTCTGACAGATGTACCGATTCCGTTGTAACTGGTATATATAACCATTTCAATACCGTTTTTTGTACCATTCACATTCAACCCATTTCACCCATAGAAAACAGTGGATGTCAATTTAAAGGGTGTGGATCGTTTTATCAGCCATACTTAGGTCGACACCATTGGGTCGACAGGGGGCAAGGTCGGCATGGGTGAAGGTCAACAGATGTCTAGGTCGACATGGGACAAGGTCAACATAGGTTTAGGTTGACATGGGTTAGGTCGACGGGGTTTTTCGCTGTTTTTTTACCCGAATGTCGACATGGACACAGTTGGAAGTGAACCGCAGCCACTCGCTTCGCTCGCAATGCTTCGGGCACAGTGCCTTGCTGCGCTGTGCACACTATTTTATTCTCCCACCATGCCCTTGTGGTTGGTAGGGCATGAAATACCGCGAACCATGTCAACCTTCTGCCATGTTGACCTAGACTCATGTTGTCCTTCTGCAATGTTGACCTAGACACCTGTCGACCTTCCAGCATGTTGACCCAACAGTGTCGACCTAAGGACTGTTGACCAAATGATCCCAACACCTGCACAGTATGCTCTGGGTTAAAAAAGTCGGTACTTATGTAATATCTGGGCGCCCGATTTTTACATCACATCGCATGCAATATAGTGGCATACCATTCATGCAATGCGATTTTTCATTGTAAAGACCCGATTTTTAATTGTTTAGTCACCCATGGGTGATTTCATACCCCCACTATCCAACTACGCATGGAGTTGATTTTATATAGTGTGGAGAGTGGACGCAGAATACATGTAAAGTAATCCGCGTGCACTCGCCACGCTTCGGGCTCAGTGGCTCGCTACGCTGGCCACACTATATAAAATCAACTCCATGCATAGTTGGATAGTGGGGGTATGAAATCACCCATGGTTGACTATACAATTAAAAATCGGGTCTTTACAATGAAAAATCGCATCGCATGCCTTAAGTAGTGGCATGCAATGAAAAAATCGGGCGCCCAGATAATACATAAGTACCAAAAAGTCTCCTCTCTGCTCTTTACTTCCTGCCTGTGCCTAGTGAGATCACAAGGGAGATAGCCTATCACCCTCTGTGACCTGCTTATGACTTGTAAATACCGTTTCAGAGCCATTTACACTACAAATGGATTGGCTCTGAAAAGGGGAAGGACTCTGCTTTTAACCCGTTTTGTGTTACAGGTATTTTAAAAACGGTAAATTCTCTCTGGACCTTTCACATTACAGCTAGAAACGTTTTAAAGCCATTTAAAATCGGCAATTTACTGTGTTTTAGCTGTAATGTGAAAGGGGTATTACTGTAGTTCATGCCCAAAGAACAAACTGAGGTGAAGTGGGTACATGCATATAGAATAATAATATATGTACCCCAAAGTTTTCCTGGTCTAAATGAAATACTTCAAACATTCTGTTAAGTGATTAAGGGGCCTTTATTTGTATTGCTCTACACTGCTAATAGAATAATGCTGTATTAATGTTTTTTTTTTTGCCTGCTTCTGCATAACTATAACCTAATGCTTTAAGAAGGCTTGTTGTGTTTGTGTGTAGTAGTCAAAGGGGTGGATTCAATTCACTGTGGGTCTTACCGCATGGCTAAAACTCTGTCCTGAGATTCACTAAGTGCCACTAGCCTGCACAGAAAAACCCACAGGCTGCACAGAATTTTACCATACATGGACAAAGGGAATACTGTAGCTCTGCATGTAAAACCTGATGCTTCAGCCACATTGTTAACTCTGTAGTGTAACTAACTGAATCTGCCCCAAAGAATGAAAAGCACCAGTAGGTGGGAGCAGTGATCGTGGGGATAGCAGTGTCACTGATGTGCAGCAGCTCTGGTCATGATCCTTTCTTCCTGCTGGTCCAATACTTCTGACAGAGTTCAAGTAATTTAAAAGAAGTAGGCGGACAGTGACCGCCTACTTATCGTTCAGTTGAGGGAATGTTCTCTCTACACTAGAAGGATAAGTTGTGAAAAGTCAAACCGGTTTGATTTTTTTCCCAACTAGTCGGCCATACCGTTTATGGACATTTTTCAGCATGTGGGAGCAAATAGTTCATTATCATTTGCTCCCACACACTGCCAGATTATTGGCTGGTTGGAACAATATCATTCTGGTGTATGGCCAACATTATGTTTAGACTTAATTTCATTGACAATTAACCAAGTGAAGTCCATAGCAGTGGTATGCGGTGGGGTGCGGCAGGTGAGGCATACTAGCATATAAGCCGGCATTTTGAATTGCTAAAGTAGGTCAAAATTACAAAGAATATATAAAAAAAAATCTTATTTTAATTATTTTAATCATTTTTATAGTCAAAACTCTGGAGTAAAAAGCCTATGGCAGGTGAGGCCGTGCCTCACCTGGCTACCTTTTCTGTACATCTCTTATCAAAAACTCAGCGAATCTCCAGCAGTGTACACTGCTGTACATGTGTATAATGCTGGCATGTACCCCATGGCTCATATATTGTGTGCATATCTGACTCTGGTACTTGCCAGGGACTCTTGAGCCATTTCCCTTACCGCACATCCCTGGTCCATAGCTTATATACTATTATTCAAAATGAATAGTAGCCCTAAGTTCTATAAATCAATTCTCTTATACTTTATACAATATTCTGTGTGCCTAAGAAGGGGCATTCTCTTTCCTGTTCATACGCTGCTGAGGTGAGAGAGAGGATAACCCCATTCGAGCATGGCTCCTCTACATCTGTCGGAAGTGTTGAGTTTAAGTTGTACTGGCTCCATTATCCTGTTGTGTCAGCTTGTTACAGTATGAAATACCCAAACTCCCCTCTGCAAACTTCTTTTAGGGAAACTGAATGATTCAATAAGTGACTGTCACAAACAGTCTGGTTTTATACAAGTTCGAAGTCCCAGCGCACAGTTCTCTTGTTGTCCAAGGTGAGATGGAATCTGGCCGTGACAGTCCATTTTTATGACCCTGAATTTCTGTACAATCAATGAGTGCAAAAAGTAATATATATTACATAAATTCCTGATTATCATTTTTTATAATACTGTATATCATATATGTTAGGTTATATATTCTAAATGTGATTGTTTTATGTTGCATTTACTGTGACAATCTCAACAAGTCTGCTCTTTATCTATCCTCTCTCAGTATGACCTTCCCCTTGAAGAACTGTCCTGTGTTTAAAAAAAAGTTACTTGAATACTTGTTTTCTCAAAACTATGCACATCATTTTTCCAGCCAAGCATTGTCCATCTGCCTCACGCTGGCTCTCAAAGAAGTAATTCCATATATAAGCCATTAACCTATTACACACATGTAGACACACACAGTGACAGCCATCTGAAAGTCAATTGGCAATATAGTTTGCGATGGGTAATACTGGACCTCATTTACTGCAAATCAGCTAGCTTGTTTCCATTTGCTCAAGCACATGAGTTATTGGCTCAAGATAGCGTCTGCTGATTTGCATACGTTTGCCCTAGCCAATAAGAGGTGGGCAGAGTGAGGACATTCTTTGCTGAGTTTTTGCAGAACAGTGTAAACCACTTGATTTAAGCTTGAGTTTTTAGGGTTGTTGATTTGTGATGTTCCCCAGCATTAGACTGTGGGAAATACAGAACATAAACAAATAGGGACATACAAGGTTGACAAAATAATGCTGCTTTCACATTGCCTAAACGTTTAAGACCTGGTATTTCAAAACGGTATTTAAAACAGGTCTCAGCCACTAGACCCCTTTCACATTGCAGGTGCAAACCGTTTTAAATAGCATGTAATACCATTGACACATTCAACCCGTTTAAACCCCAAGGAACATGTTTCAAGCCATAGAAATACAGCCGTTCACACTGCCAAAAAAAGGCTCTGAAACGGGTAGGACACTGCTTTTTAACCCAAAGAATAGGAAAGGACTTGATAAATACTTTTCACTTGTTCTACAGGTAGTGTATATGCAGCCATTGTTCAACATGACTGCAGTTAGATAAGGCACCTTTATGTAGCTCTTCTGAATATTGTGGTGATTGGAACACTGACCTAAAGGAAAAATGGCACAGTTAAGGCAAAAGTGGAGATTGGGACAGGTGTGTGGGTGTTCTAGTTTGCGTAATATACATGAGAGTAGAATAGATTGCTACAGATATGAGTTTTTGGAAAGCAGTAACTATGGTTTGAGGCAAAGTATGATGTGGTGTAGTAAAGGAGCATGCATGTGTAGGGGCATGAGAGAAGTTTGTAGGCAGCTGGGAGAGGTGATGCACAGGTCAGAAGGGAGTATTTCAAAATAAGGTTGGCGATTCATTAAGGAGCCGTGTTTTTAAAGGATTTTGTAGATGAAGAGGACAAATTAGTATCGGTTTCTGGATTGATGAGATGTACAACCCTCTGTAACGATTTGCAAAATTGAGCAACAATAGGGAGGGGGAGGGGCAATGCATATTTACTAAAGTATGGGTTTAGTGAAATGGAGATGTAGCCCATAGTAATGAATCAGATTATATGTATATATCTAGCACCTTTTAGAAGATGAGATCTATCTTATTAGTTGTTATGGGCGATATATCCACTTCTATAAACCAAAACTTTAGTACATAATAAACTGACGGATGTGTGTGGTAAAGTTGAGGGCAGTGCAGTGTGACACATACGGGTATTTGCTGAAATTCGGCATAGCACGTCGTCATGAAATGTCATAGGGGGCATCAAATCAAATGATGCTAGTCTGGGGGCATGGTTTCTGTGATCACATACAGTTGTTCTCATAAGTTTACATACCCTGGCAGAATCTGTGATTTTCTGGCCATTTGTCAGAGAATATGAATGATAACTCACAACTTTTCTTTCACTCATGGTTAGTGGTTGGGTGAAGCCATTTATTGTCAAACAACTGTGTTTACTCTTTTTAAATCATAATGACAACAGAAACTACCAAA
Organism: Crinia signifera; assembly: GCF_055691185.1. Taxonomy (NCBI): domain Eukaryota; kingdom Metazoa; phylum Chordata; class Amphibia; order Anura; family Myobatrachidae; genus Crinia; species Crinia signifera. The sequence continues at coordinate 396,639,929 of NC_139217.1, read as the reverse complement.
ATGACCCTGATCAAAAGTTTAAATACCCCAGTGCTTTATACCGTGTATTGCCCCCTTTAACATCAATGACAGCTTGAAGTCTTTTGTGGTAGTTGTGGATGAGGCTCTTTATTTTCTCAGATGGTAAAGCTGCCCATTCTTCTTGGCAAAAAGCCTCCAGTTCCTGTAAATTCTTGGGCTGTCTTGCATGAACTGCACGTTTGAGATCTCCCCAAGGTAGTTCAATGATATAGAGGTCAGAAGACTGAGATGGCAACTCAAGAACCTTCACTTATTCTGTTGTAGCCAATGGCAGGTCGACTTGGCCTTGTGTTTTGGATCATTGTCATTTTGGAACGTCCAAGTACATCCCATGCGCAGCTTCCGGGCTGATGAGTGCAAATTTTCCAGTAGTATTTTCTGATATCATATTGCCCCCTTTAACATCAATGACAGCTTGAAGTCTTTTGTGGTAATTGTGGATGAGGCTCTTTATTTTCTCAGATGGTAAAGCTGCCCATTCTTCTTGGCAAAAAGCCTCCAGTTCCTGTAAATTCTTGGGCTGTCTTGCATGAACTGCACGTTTGAGATCTCCCCAAGGTAGCTCAATGATATTGAGGTCAGGAGACTGAGATGGCAACTCAAGAACCTTCACTTATTCTGTTGTAGCCAATGGCAGGTCGACTTGGCCTTGTGTTTTGGATCATTGTAATTTTGGAACGTCCAAGTACATCCCATGCGCAGCTTCCGGGCTGATGAGTGCAAATTTTCCAGTAGTATTTTCTGATAACATGCTGCATTCATATTGCCATAAATTTGGCCAAGCTTCCAGTGCCTTTGTAGCTTACACATCCCCAAAACATGAGAGATCCACCTCCGTGTTTCACAGTAGGAATGGTGTATCTTTCATCATAGGCCTTGTTGACTCCTCTCCAAATGTAACGTTTATGGTTGTGGCCAAGAAGTAAAATTTTTGTTCTTATCACTCCAAATTACTTTGTTCCAGAAGTTTTGAGGCTTGTGTCTGTGCTGTTTGGAGTATTGTAAGCGGGATGCTTTGTGGCATTTGTGTAGTAATGGCTTTCTTCTGGCGACTCGACCATGCAGCATATTTTTCTATGAATGCCTCCTTATTGTGCATCTTGAAACAACCACACCACTTTTTTTCAGAGAGTCCTGTATTTCAACTGAAGTTATTTGTGGATTTTTCTTTGCATTCCGAACAATTTTTTGTGCAGTTGTGGCTGAAATTTTTGTTGGTCTACCTGACCGTGATTTGGTTTCTGCAGAATCCTTCATTTTCATGTTCTAGAGTTTGAACACTGCTGATTGGCATTCTCAATTGCTTGGATATCTTTTTATATCCCTTTCCTGTTTTATACAGTTCAATTACCTTTTCCCGCAGATCCTTTGACAATTCTTTTGCTTTCCCCATGACTCAGAATCCAGACACGTCAGGGCAGCACTGGATGAAAGATGCAAGGGTCTTTCAAGAGACCAGAAACTCATTGACCTTTTATACACACACACTGATTACAAGCAAACAGATCACATGTGAGGATGGTTACCTTTAGTAGACATTCAAACCCGTTTGTGTCAACTTGTGTCCATGTTATGTGGCCACGATCTCCAGGGTATGTAAACTTTTGATCAGAGTCATTTGGGTAGTTTCTGTGGATGGCTTCACCCAACCACTAAACATGAGTGAAAGAAAAGTTTGTGAGTTATCATTCATATTCTCTGACAAATGGCCAGAAAATCACAAATTCTGCTAGGGCATGTAAACTTATGAGAACAACTGTAATTATGGCCATGTTGCCCCCTTCTAATGAAGAAATTCAGGGTGTACGGCACCATCTCCTAGCCTCCTGTTCATTATACTGGAGTAGGCACGTATGGTGTACCACAAAGGATGTGGACTTTAGAGACTGAGGCAATTATTATGTAGTTGATGGTGAGGGAGATTTATATGGAGGCATAGAATTTGGTAGTCGGGATGAAATTAAGAATTGTGTGTGTACATTATATGTACCTCTAAGGACTGTTTCACATGCTCCGGCTTCTGCTGGGCGGCGAAACCCCGCATGGTGAAAAGCTGTGCCGCACACCGTAGTTAATAATGGACACAATTTTGTCCATTCACACAGGATGGCCACGGCCCGGCCGCCCGGTTGCCGCCGGATCCCACCACTGGAAGGGACGGCTGCCGGGATGCCGGCAGGAGCCGGAGCGTATGAAATAGCGCTTAGGCAGGGAATATATAGATTAAACTCTGCTAGGGCTGTGACTAATCTTTTCGGTTTAAATATTCTCTGTTAACTACTGCATAATATGTAGTTGCTATATAAATAACTGATAATGAAAAAAAAAACAGTACAAATGTATTATATATGAATGTCTTAAAATTACAAAACAGCTGTACTACCTTGACAATAAACAATCCATTAAAATGTAAGTTTTAGAATGCAGACTGACAAAATAACTTGGCATAAAGCAATTTGCACTGAAGTGTTGATTTATGTATTACTAACTTGTGGCCAAGAGAAAATTATAGCTGCTATCCCACATCCTGCAATATTCCAAAATAAAATAACATTTTGTGCGGCATTCATTTTTGGTCAGACTATCATTACTTGCTTTAAGTAAATCGTGTTCTTTTGCTAGTGCTAATAAGCTACTGATGGTTTCTATGTAGATATCGCTATTCAGTCCATAATAGTCATTAATATGACTTTTGTCTGTACCACATAGCTCCTGGAATCATTATGCTTGTATCTGAGAAGCCTCTTGTTATTCAGACATGTTATACTGTGCATTGTAACTTCCCAATCCTAATAAAATATGCCTGCTGAAACCTCAAAACGCATTGCTGTATTCAGGAAAATATGTACAATGCTGTTTTGTTGTTTCAGTAAGTTTTTTTGGAAGATGGCAGATATTGGACAATAACAACAGTTAATTATTGTATTTTTATTTAATGCAAAACTGAACTTGAAGTGTCAGTATAACTAATAAGATTAATATTTTGTTCCCCACGGAGCTCACAATGGCCCTTATTCTGGTTCATTCGCTCGGATGCAAATTCACACCCTTGCGAATGAACCAAGGTTGCTCAGAGCAACCTTAGATCTGCGTGCGCATTCGGAGGGAAGTGGGCGGGCAGCTGACATCCATTGATGTCAGCTGTCCGCCCCCGCGTCATTGGCCCATTACCATGAGAACGCCCAGTATGCTGGGCGTTTCCATATGGTAATGGGCCTACCCCCCCCCACCCACCCTCCTTTTGCAAGGATGGACGCGTGTGCCCAGCCAACAGTTTGTTTGCCGTGTATGCATGCACATGCGCAGAAATCGGCAAAGAAAAAATATCAGCCCCATGAAAACGGCCTTGTGAACGGACCAGAATAAGGTCCAATGTGCAAAGACAGTATGTTTTGCTTAGTTTATTCATCATAGACATCATTGTATTACACTTTATCTGATTGACAAAACAATAAGGCATATTTATTAAACCAATTTTGCAGGAAATACCTACAGTATGTAAGTTTGCCCTGGACGTCTTACATGGGTTCTCCTGATTTCAATCACATTCGCTGCCTTTATAAGATCTTCTATATTGTCTTTTACCAAGACCTCTATCTACAGTATATAAGGAAAAATGGACGTATTCATTTTTCTTTGATTATTTGCATTATTATTCACTGTAACTTAATCTATATCGGGAGGCGCCATCTGAACTGGCAGTCATTTTTCTTTTTAAGATTGTATTAACCATTGTAGCTATTGTAGATGTACCCAGGAGGGGGATCCTCATGGTCCCTCTCTGATAATAGCCACTCACCCATGAGCTGTCTGATGACTGCGTATTTACGGTAGGCCACCCAAAGTTCCAAGGAATGAAGTGATGTGATCGCAGATGTGTTCACTTTTCCTTACACATCCCTGAGAGTGATTTTTAATACATCTTTGCTGTTAATAATTTTAATGATCTGGTCTAAAACCTAATAATCAAAACTGTAAATGGTCCCCAAGGTGAGCTAAGTGCCAAAATAAAGACTTCTCATCCGTAATTTTCTGACTCTTGCACTTTGTTTATATAATCTTTCAGTAAGATGTTGTGCAATCATTTCCGAACACCATTTCCAAGTCTGATCACTTCCAAGACTTTAACACTAATTTTATAATCCAACTCCAAACTTCCTCCTTATTCTGTTAAAATGCAATGTGAAATGATTTGTAAAACAAAACGAAAAAAAAAAGCGATACTGCCAAATACCGTCTCCTTCCTGGCAGCAATTACTTAGTCTTATGTCAGAATTTAATAACAGTATGGAAGAGGTTTTATTGCAGCATCGCATAGGGCTAAGTAGACCTTGGATAAACATAGGAGGAACAGTAAAACGCTAAGACATTTTGGGGCTAATTCAGAGTTCGGATGCAAAGCAAAATAAAGCCAGTCATTTTTATCTTTGCTTCAAACTCAAAATCCAGAGCCTTGTTTTGCTGGTAACTACGGAAATGTTTTGCTTTGCTTGGATGTGAACTTGTGTCAATATCTGTGTTATATGCCTCACTAAATAGTTCCCAGTAAATTGATAGGATGCATATTAGCTCCGCCCACAAAAAGCCAGTACCCCTCACACATACTGTACATGTTCTCCATTGTGTTTATGTGCATACACATCGGACACTTTGTCTCTCTGCTAAGAGCACATTATGTTTCTTGCATAACTTCTGTTTGCTCATGGCACTGAGATTGCACTAAGCTCATTTTCACATCTTTTTTTTTTTCTTCCTCACACAACAGTTTCCACCTATAAATTTACAATTCCAATTTCTTTCTAAATAGGATTTCTTTTTGAAACCCGGCTTTTTTTTTTACTTTCATGAAATGTTTTGCATTAACATTTCTACTTTTGTTCAGTCACAGTATGGAAGCCACTTCTGCTTGTTATAGTCTTCATTTGCTGTTTTATATGTAATTACGATATGCATAGTACTGAAGTATTCATGTAACATTCACCGATAGGTTATGCCATGAGTTCCTCCTTTGCAAACATACAGCAATATGCTAATTAACCATAGTAGCTACTGTATTTCAGTTGTGAATAGTTACAAACAATGTCCTTATATAAAGGACACTACAAAACCACCTACTGTACATGCATAGTTTGTGAAGTAAGAACAATATTTTATGTAAAAAAATCATGTTCAGGGATTGGATATATGTATACACAAAACCCTTTGGACTACCACATTTATAGCATGTCCTTTTCAGTTCTATAGGCAATTTACTGTGAGAGGCAATGAAGAGAATTTCCAACAGAATGTACAGTGGAATAAATCAGTGAAAGCAGAACAACTCCCATTATGAACACACAGAGGCATATGTCCTGCTATCCTGATTTAGGTCAGACAGTTCCAATTAGGGATGCCAGTCTCGGGACATATTTACAATCCCGGGATTCGAGATTGAAAAATGCTCAATCCTGGGATTGGGATCCCTAATAATACCCCTCACCCCCAAAGAAAAGCAACAACTGCCCCCCATAGATTTACTAATATGAGCGGGCAGCATGGCTGGGAGCGCTGCGGGCAGCATCTGCATGGGCCGTCTATTACCAATATCCCGGCGATTTTAGGGCCAGATCCTGAGATTGGTCACACTAGTTCCAGAATAATATAATAGTCCCAGTAGTCAGTGCTTTTATTCTAACTGCTGGGAGTGTTGGTACAGTAGCTGTCGCCTACCCACAGCAATGAGAGGGTGCATCAACAGCGGTGAGAGGTGGTCTTCTACATAGGGGGATCTAGAAATATGCTAGTGCGTGCCAATAAAGGGGGTGTGGCCTAATTTGAGGGGCATGGCTTAACAGGGGCAAATCACTCCCTACCATAAATAGGCCAATAATTAGAGTATGCAGTGGTTACAGTCATGAACTGTAAGCATCATGTGTAGTTGAATGAATGGTAGACAATACATTATATATCTGCTACACCTTACTGTGCAGCGCTCACCGAAATGACAATAAAGTAAATCAGAAAAAAGAGTGACTAGCATACACCCGAGGACATCACTCTGCACTGCTACACGAGGTACCTGGTGCCTCACCCCTCTCCGTTCTGACCACGCCCATCTGTCACCACAACATGTCAGGTACTGCACCCATAATAGGGGAATTGCGCAGCCCCGTCACTTGTTAGGTGTAAAAGTGCAGCCTGGTGTAATACTGTAAGTAGACTGCCTCACAGCACTGAGGAGGTTGTGGGTTTGATTCCCACTACTTCTGCCATGTGTGGCGTGTATATATGCTCTCCATGTTTGCTGACGTTTCCTTAAGGTACTCTAATTTCCTCCCACAATTCAAAAATCTGTAATCAATAACACATTGCACCAAGCTTCAAAAAATGATAAAGTGGAGAGTGATAACCAGCTAATTAGCTACTAATGGTCATGTTGCAGACTGGAACTGATAAAAATGACAGTTGGGAGCTTGTTGTTTATCTCTCTTCGCTTTTTTTAAACTTAGTGCATCTGGCCTTAATTCTTGTCAGAAGCTGATTAACCTACTGGTATGTCTTTAGACTGCAGGATGAAAAACATGCAAAATGATTGGTTGCCCATAGCAATATCCCATGTGAAATAGAACTCACATCTTAGTAAATTTTCCCCTGTATGTGCATTAATCTGTGCATCTACCGTCCTAGTCTGTGTGTGCATAAGTGTGCCCCACTCTTAGGGGGTTATTCTGATCGGTGCGGCCAAACGTGCGTACGTTCCATATTAGCGTACGCTCTCCGTACGCGGCCGTTAAGGTTAAGTCCACCCACCAATCAGCCGCATACGTACGGCCAGAAACACCGACAAAGGGGAGTGGCGTACAATTGAGCGTACGCTAACGTACACGGACGGCTCACCCCGTAGACTCCGACAACTGGCGTACAACAGAGCGTACGCCACCGTTTACGGATGTCTCTCGTCCGTCTTCCCACCGACCTCTTGCGACAATCTAAGCGTACGCCACCTTGCATGGACGGGTCTCTATTGTTTTCAATGGAAAACTCAGCGTATGTCACCGCTCATGAGAGTGAGCGTACGTCCGTGCACGCTGGCATACCCTTCACATATATGGACCTGCAAATCTTGCCTTTCATCTATAATTAAGAAAATTAATTAATTCTAATTGTTATTCAATTATTGTTTTCTATTAACTCAATTGTCTACTTTAATAAAGACCCTAATAACACAACATTTTAACCCTCATTACATGTATATTTGTTATGTTCTAATGTGGCATTTTAATCACTATCTATGTGTCCCCACATTGCTGTTACTTTTAGATCAACTTATGTTGATGTTACAGTGAAAATGTTGACACATGTCGACTTGTGTAGATTGAGTGTGCTACTGTGTAAAGTCTATGAAAGCACGTAGTGAATGTGTATAACTGTTTAACAAATACCTACCTTAGCATATATAAGCAGGTCTTACAAAGATTCTTACCTTAAATGAAACAATCCTTTAAATGTCGAGAAGTATAGAAAGATAAGCTTCCAAGGTGTTTGAGTGCTGTGTGTGGGTTGCAGGTAGTGAAATCATGGTTTGGACTTAATAGACTGCAGCATTGCTTATTACATTCAGGTGTATGTGTTTGAGTAGTAATCAGCGTAAATTAGCAAACCCAGGCGCACGCTGTCATGCGGTATCTGTAGGGGTGGTCTGAGGTGGCGGTTGGCGGCCGCCTGTTTTGTGTCCGAAATGAACGGTGCTTTAGCCGATCGAGCGGTAGTAGCACTGTTCATTTTTGGTGCACACCCCCGTGTACGCCCATGTTTACACCCATTTTCCCTCATTATTTCGGCCGCTCCCCTCAACACGCCCCTATGCCGCCCCCAATGCCCGTACTCTCGCGTACAGGTTTTTTCGCACGGAGAGACCCGTCCGTAAGCGTTGTGGAGTGTTCGCGCCTGCGCATTGGAGATGGTACGCATGCGCAGATCATTAAAAACCCCGGAACGTACGCGTACGGCCCAGCCGCACCAACCAGAATAAACCCCTTAGTCTGTATGTGCATTAGTGTACCCTCCTCTCCTAGTCTATATGTGCATAAGTGTATCCCCCATCCTAGTCTATATGTGCATAAGTGTATCCCCCATCCTAGTCTGTATGTGCATAAGTGTACCCCCCATCCTAGTCTGTATGTGCATAAGTGTACCCCCCATCCTAGTCTGTATGTGCATAAGTGTACCCTCCCCTCCTAGTCCCTATGTGCATTAATGTAAGCCTCTCCCCTCCTATTCTGTGCATAAGTGTGCCCTTCCAGTCTGTATGTGTCTTAGTGAGCAGCTACACACCCTTTTAGTTTGTATGTGTATTACTGTGTCCATACTTCCTAACTGTACTGATTTTCACGTGACCATCTAATTTTTTTAGGACTGTCCCGAGTCTCAACTTGGGCCAGCAGTGTCCCCCGATGGGGGCAGTTGGGATTCCCCCCTGCTACCTGCTGCGACTAGATGCTGTGCGCATGTACACAGTGTCTAATTTCCAGGGGCAGAGAGGCTGGGGGCATGGCCAACAGCTCACAGAGTGCTGGCCATGCCCTTCACTGGTGAAAATGGTGGCATGGCCTCATGGCAGTGGCACAATTTGTAGGCCAATTTCTAGGTCACACCCCCAAATTCTGGGTGTGCACCTCTGGCGCATTCAGGAGTCCTGCCAGCCACGCTACAAATGTTGGGAGGTATGCTGTGTCTAGATTCCCCCATTACCTCCTTCTCTATCATGTGCATCCTGTCCCCTCCCATAGTAAGCAGCTCAGCTCATTTTCCAAGCTCACACTCTGTCTGCAACTGCTGCTTCATGTGCCTGGTTCTGACACCGACTGACATCTAACAGTAGCCACTAGCTCCCAGTCTCTTCTCGGTAAGGATTGGCTTACCTTATGGCTGTAGGCATACTGTACCAGCAGCTTCATGGCAGCAGCTCCGTGATGCTACCTTTATTAGGAGCTGCATCCTCAAATACAGGATGCAGAGGTGCTTTCCTTAGGCAGCTCCCCAGGGCTATAGTTGTGCTGCCACCACTGTGCTGTCTGTTTGGTGCCCTGAGCCCAATGCCAGTGCGACTGCTTGTCCATACAGTTTGGCAGGTGCAGGCTGTGGCGGCTGTCAGCAACAGTGGCAAAGTCTGGAGAGCACATTTCCTAGCCAGCTTCTCACTGCTTTGCATATTTTTGCTGAGCAGCTACAGTAGCATAAGCCCTGAACACAGGGAGAACAACCTACAGACTTAAAATGTATTTGGGAGTTCTCTATTTTTTTTTTGCTTTTATCAGAAAAGAGAAAAAGAGAGAGTAGAACCTTACATAGAGATCACTGCACTCTGTAGGGCCGTATTCAATGTGCCCGCGAGGGGGTTAAATGGCCCTATTCTACTTTCTGGGGGAATCCTCGGTGTCAGATGATGGCGGGGATTTCCCTGCACATGCCGTTTCCCCCATCGCTGCAAAAACCACGTGTGCAGGGGGGTCAGTTGAATACTGACTGTACGAGCTGTGATAGCGATCAGTCAGCACTGCTCGCTGTCACAGCTCGCAAAAAGCATTGAATATACCCCATAGAGAGATGGTGGAGTTGTCCATGTGGCCATCTTCCCATAGCTTTTCTTCCATCGTATGGCAAGACAATTTTGTGCACTGCACTGGAATTTCTCTGTGCTCACTATATGAGCTTCCTACTCTACATTCATTATAACAGAGTGGAAATGGATTTAAGTAATACCTGTGTTCTCAAACTCAAGCAATCTTTTGTATTCTAAAGTGGCTTCCTGGTGAGCAGCGCAACACAGTATTTCAGCATGAAATATATTTACATATCCAAAGCAAAATGGGATATTTAACGTCTGAAGATTTTTTTTTTTTTTTGTAGATGAGATGTTTGAATTCTCAAATTTTGGAGCTGCAATTCCGTTTAATTTAAATATACTACATTCATAATCATTTATTTATTTTCTTGAAATATTCACTAAAACGTGTACTACATAACTTGCAGTGGCAATATAAAAAGAACAAGTCTGACTCATACTCCATTTATGCATCAGAAATGATGAGCACCAACTCCTCAATCTCTGTACTGTAGGTAATTAGTAAAGTAGATCACTGTGCCATTCATGCTATTAACTATTGCATTTTATTATGTGTGGGTGATAAAAACAACTGTGAAGAAAATAAGCAAAGTACTAAAGATATAATTAGGGATTACTTTATACAGAACAGACAGACCCAACACTTTAGACAAAATGACCATTCCAGCAGTAAATATCTGATTTCATAGTTCAGTTACCTAAGCATAGGCAAACGCAAGGGGGGGTGTTCTGGTTGCCCGGAAACTACCCTACTCTAGGCAAGTGCCTTAAATGATGACAACAATAGCACTGGTATCAAATATGATTATTTGAACTGCCGCCACATTATGCAGTGTAAGGGACAGAGTGGAGCTGCAGCACATGCCCGGTGTGTCAGCTTCTTCTACAACATTTACTGTAGTTGTGGATCTGAGCCCTCAAACATTGCACTGGACCAGAGAGCAGCTACCAGGAAGAAAAGACAGCAGGAGCCTTACCATAAATTGGGAGATTGTGAGCTTAGAAAGTGCAGTACTGTTTCTACTATGTTTGTTTAAACTTTTCCTGACCACTTATTTAAAAGTTTGAAACAGCCTGAACTATAGACCATCTGTACTGTTAATTATTAATACTGTATTTCATACAGTATCCAGTGCAGTGGTCGAAGTGGAAATTTTGAAGTGGGGGTATGGAAATTTTGAAGTGGGGGTATGGAAAAGTAAAGAGTGAATATAGTGCGCACCTTCGGACACCCCCCTGTCCATCAACGTCCCCTGCCAGACTGCCCCGTTGTACAGGGGTATTACAAAAGCACAATATGTGCTGCTGAGTGATCAGAGAGCATCCTGAGGGGGAAAAAAAACTTTTTTTTTTTTATCTTCAGATTAAAGTGGGGGTATGCCATACCCCCGTATACCGCCCCACTTCGACCACTGATCCAGTGTATAAAAAGACCAATATTCAGGGCTTTTGCCACTCCCCCAGACTCCCGTACTTACTCCAATGCGCTGCAGATGGGAGATTTTGGATTAGATCTGGAAACTCCCCTCTAAAAATCCTGCGTTTGCCACTGCTAAGCACTTTTAACTATCTAATATTACACTTCTTATTTGCGCATCAAAGTACAGGTAATGGTAAAATACTGAAATCTAAATTTAATGTAATAATTCAGCTGTATACTGATGTGCGAAAAAAGGTTAATTAAAGGTTTTCAAATGTCTCGTACACACAGGGTGATGGTTGTAGGGAGGCTGAGCGGCGTGCTTAAGCACGATCGCTCAGCACACTTTGCGGCGCACCCGTGATGCACACTGCGATGTTTGCTGAGCGATCTGTGCAGAGCGGGTCTTTGCCTATGGTTCATAGGCAAAGCCCTGCATTCTAGCAGAAAAGACCGTGCAAGCACTGTCTTTCCCTTTGGGCGATGGTGACATGCGGGACCACGCAACACTTTTTTCCCCCCAGCACACTGAATGATACCAGTAATCACATAATACAACACTACATGATAATTGGTTACATATATTTTTTAAATATATGGATAAGCCCCCAAACCAATCATCATGGCTTCTTCTGCTGTCATTGGGATCATTTGGGCACAAATAAGAGGTTTTGGGGAGTTTTCTCGCTGCAAAGACAAGTGGCTCATTCTCCACAGTCTTGCTGTATACCCGGAGGTCGAGCCTCTGCAGCAAAGGGGTTAACCATTTACTAATGCAGCCTTGCTTCTTGGGTAGTTGTATTTTAATTGTCAATGCTCATCTTCCCTGGCTCATCAAAATAACAGGCTTATGCAGCAACAAGTATAAAGTGTAACAGAAAAGGCACATGGTGTGCCTCAGTATAATGTTCTTGTATGGTTTCATTGCAAAATGAATGTCGCAAATAAAAAGTAATTCAATAGTCGATAAAACCATACAGCCATAAAGACGACAGACACAAATAAGACTGAACCTTATATACATAAAATAGAGATTTGTGTCAGTGGCTGCTAAGCTCTGCTTGGTAGGCATCTGTTGTGTGCAGATCAAATATATAGTTATACATAAAGTATCTGTAACGTACTGGTAACAGGATATGGGTAAATTAAACACAATGTTCTCAAACCACCAGACACTCAATGAAATATTTCCAGGATAAAATGTAAACCTGCAGGGGTCCGTGTGGTTGACTTTCAAGGTACATGAACCAACCTTGAAGCTATATATAATGGTTAATAGCACAATTGGCCATACATTTCTGGATGTAAATGTTAAGTACTTTCAGAGCTCTGAAATGGAAGCAATGTAACAATGCTAAATCACCATAGCAAGTACGTACTTCGGCCGGAACATCATTGGTAGTTGTTAAGTTACCTGGCTATTATTCAACTTTGTATTAAAACGAATAAGCTCTGCTGACTCCGAGAACTATGGCCTGGACATACTTTTATCCTGGCCGTTCTTCTACGAATTCAGGATGGGTGCTGATGTCATGTGCCCACCCCAAGCAGGCAGTGGCACACCTGCATTTGCTGGGATCTGTCCAGCGTTTCTATGGGCACACTCACTTTTTTTTTTTTGTGGGCATGCCCTAGAAATGCTGGGTGTACCCCAGCAACCGCACCCTACCCATCAATCATTGCGAACGGCCCGGCGAGTAAAAACTTGCCGAAGGCATTCGCTACGGGGGCTTGCGCATGTACATGAGTGACTATGTGCATCACTATCAGATATGGGGACAAATTCGCTGCTCAATGAGGTCTGAATCATGCCCTATGCTGGTACTTTTTTCATTTTATGAGGGGGGGGGGGGGTCTTGAAATGCACACACTGTTTACACACATGTATCATGAGGTGATATAATGCTGGGACTTGTAGATCTACAAAGAAAAACATACAGTCCTGATGCACACTCCACAATATTAAGCTCTGCTCTCTAATGTGGAACAATAATCAAGGTTCTTGATACATTTACTGGCCAAGAAATTCTAGCCCACCAACCATCATCTAGGTGACCTCGTATATCTGTTGAGTCCCTAATACTAAGTTTGAATCCAGGCTGCGTCACACCAAAAGGCCATCAAATGCCAGTCACCCCATGGCAGCACACTAGTGAAAAACTAAGGTATTAGTGGGTTAATAATACCCCTTTCAAACCAGCCCCCTGGCAATTACCCGACATTTTTGAATGCTGGGTCATTTTGCTGAGTGCAGCCTGACCGCCCTACCAATTATCAGATTAAAGCTTTTCAACCCAGGAATTTGCTGAAAACCCCAGGTTTTTCTGTGGTGTGAAAGAGTCAACACAGGTCTTAAATCTTGACAGCAGGGTCGGAGTGCCGGAATTTAAGACCCGTGTTGACCTTTTCACACCAAAGAAAAACCCGGGTTTTATAGCAAATTCTCAGGTTGAAAAGCTTTAACCTGGTAATTTGCTTCTGGCGTGAAAGGGGTAAGAAGAAGAAGAAGCAAAAGTTAGGGTTTAAAAAGTGTTACATAAATGAAAAATGCTAGAAAGTATGATATTAGTGGAAAAATAAATTCTTTTTTAATTCTTTAAGAATTGCTAGGTGTGCAACCACCATACACCAATGCAATATTAATGTTTTGTTGAAATCTGTAAATTCTAAATCTGCTGTCAAGCATCTTGTGACAGTTTTTTGACAGCTTTCAGCTTCATTTGTAAAGTAATGTAAATAAATAGAGATGAGAATTACCTTATTTTATGGCCTTTTTTCCCTCCAATCTCAATATGCCTGTCCAGAAAAAATATAGGTTGTAGTTTAAAATCTGCTTTTTTAAACCACTTTCCTGATGTGGCAGCATTGTGTTATCTGACCTGGTCACAAACCATGCCAACTACAACTGCCAATCGCAGAGGGTCCTCTTTGCCCCTCTGCATCCTCAAGTGTCTGCCATGTGACCGATCACTCCTGATCAGTCAGCATGGCAGGAACCCTACCTGATGCTTCCGAAAAAAAATTATTTTTTTGGAACATTTCGTTTTTTGGACTACACGGATAAGGGAGACCCGACCTGTATGAGCTGAAAGGTTGCCTATACTGTACAGTATCTCAGCTAGCTACCCAGTACCAAGATAAGAGATTTTTTCATATTTTGGAATTTCTTTTTCCATACTTAACTGCATGAAAAAAAAAAATCCAAAATATGAAAAAATCCCTTATCCAAAATGCTCGTGGTCCCGAGCATTTCGGATCAGGGATATTCAACCTGTACAGTAATAAAAGTAAATGCATGGAAGTCTTCGGACTGCAATTTTTTAAATTTATCCTCAACTTTACTTTACTTTTGGTACTTGTTTAGTTTCACGGCGGCAGCTTATGCTACGTTTGAAGCTACGCTATTAGCGTAGCCCAACGGCTGCCTTACTTGTGTAGTTTCACGGCGGCAGCCTAACCTACATTATCAGCGTAGCCCAACGGCTGCCTTACTTGTGTAGTGTCACGGTGGCAGCCTAAGCTACTTTTTCAGCGTAGGCTGCCGCCGTGAAACTAAACAAGTAACTACCGTACTGTTGCCGTGAACTGGCGCCAGGGGAGAGGCGCTACATCTGTTTGATACGCTGGCTCGTGTCAGACTCTCTAGCAATGAGACGCTCCTGCGTCTGAGTGGCTATTACGGCAGGGTACAGCAACCCTGCCTACAGGGTTAGGGGTTCTGTAGCGCCTTTTCAAACCCCCACTATCCACGGCAGCCCGAAGCGCAGGGAGCCCCGTGAGGTGACACGTTGCGAGTCCTCCCAACCTTTTCATACCCCCACTATCCACATCGGCGTGAAGTTGATTTTATATAGTGTGGAGAGCGTAGTGAGCCACCGAGCCTAAAGCGTGGCGAGCGGACGCGGATTACATGTAAGGTAATCCGCGTCCCCTCGTGGGGCTCGCTGCGCCCTCCACGCTTCGGGCTCGGTGGCTCACTGCGCTTGCCACACTATATAAAATCAACTCCACGCCGACGTGGATAGTGGGGGTATGAAAAGGTCGGGAGGACGCGTAACACATCCCCTCGCTGCGCTTGCCACGCTTCGGGCTGCCGTGGATAGTGGGGGTTTGGAAAGGCGCTACAGACCCCCTAGCCCTGTAGGCAGGGTTGCTGTACCCTGACGCTCCAACGTATCAAACAGATGGAGCGCCTCTCCCCCGGTGCCAGCATGATCCTTTCTCTGCCAAAAAGAGGGGATCATGCTGGCGCCGGCAGTGTGAGAGGGTGCCGACTGTCAAAACGCCGACAGCCGTATGCCCGACGGCCACCCGCTATTTTCCCACGTGGCAATCGGGATCCCGACTGTCGGAGTCCCATACTACACCCATGTGAGAGAGGCGCTGAGTAGGCTTGCCAGGGATGCCGGGGACAGAGATGCAGTTCCCGGCAACAGTACGGTAGTTACTTGTTTACTTGATTTTAGTACGGTGTTGTGCCAGTTGGTCATATGTAGACATGTTCTAATTTGTGATTTCAGAGACAAAATTAATGAAAGTGCTCCTTTTGTACAGATTTTTCATATAATTCCTTTCTTTCTTTAATTTTTATTATTTTAATAATTTTCTTTATGTTTAGACAAAGTGTTTATAAGGTAACCCCTTGTTTCAATCAATATTCATAGACTTTATTATGTGGGGTGTGCTGTCACTTACAACAGTAATTTGAGCAATAACAAGGGAAGAGAAGAAAGATTGTTATGTACGTGATGCACTGTTAGGACAAGAAAAATTAATAAAATGTAACCTTTAATTGTTTATTTTAAGATTTGCGACATATAAAAACATGGCAATTGTTTTTATATGTCGCAAATCTTAAAATAAACAATTAAAGGTTACATTTTATTAATTTTTCTTGTCCTAACAGTGCGTCACGTACATAACAGTCTTTCTTCTCTTCCCTTGTTATTGATCTCTGTCTAATAGGGGGAGGATGACGGCGTTAGGGGAAAAGAATTCCACCACCTCTCCAGGACCACCCTCTTTAAAGGCAGGTATTCAATGGTTGTACTTGGGGGAAGCAGCGAATCCTGTGTAGGATTCGCTGCACTTTCGCCCCAATTATTCCTGTAGGGAGATTCGCTGGGCAGCCTCCTGTCCGCCCTATTCAACTCGCCCCTGGCTCTCTGCCCCTGGCGGCGGATTTTAACCCCCCCGGCGAATGCCGGCGGGGAGCTGGGGGACGGCTGCAGGCAGGGAGATGGAAGCCTCCCTGCCTGCGCCGGACACTGTGGAGGTGACGGAGGGCTGTGGGGGACACAGGGAAAGCCCCCCAGAGGTGGCAGGGGGCTGTGCTAGGGAGCCGCTATACACTGGTCCCGATCGTGCATATGTAATGATCGGGATCAGTGTGCAGTGAATATATGAATATTAATGAGCGGCTCCCGGCTCGGCCCCCTGCTGGTGAATAAAAATAGCATGCCCCTTCACAGAAAAAAAAATCAGATTTTTTGACACAAAATAAAAATAAAAAACGCTTTATTTTCAAAGAACACATTCCAGTTCACCAAAAAAAGATGACGAATGTAAAATGGAGAATCCGGGGGAAAATCACTGGAGAAAGCAGTTCTCCACTTCAGCATTGAATACACTCTCGGCGAATTCCACTAAAAACCCCATTGAAAACCACTGGCGAATCGCGGAGAATCACAAACAGAGAATCGCCAGACATTCGTTCTTCATTTGCAGAGAATTGTGTCCATTGAATAGGGCGAATTGTTTTTCCTGTGAGAAAATTCCCTGTAAACCCGGGGAATTGCCTGATTCCCCAGAAAATATGGCGAATCAGAGGCATTGAATACTGGCCTAAATGTTACATCAGCCCTACCTGCAGTGCACATGGTTTTGTCCATTAGAGAAATATTTGGCTTTGCAATCAACCCTGAATCAAAAGTAACAATTGATGTAGAGAAAGGAAGCGGTTGCACTGATCCACAGCAAGTACTTGTTTAGCAATACAGGTGTGCTGTGTACAACTGGTACATGAAACACATTATACAGGACATTACCGCCTCTGAGCGCCTCTTAATCCTGACATAGGGGGTTATTCTAGTTCATTCTTTCTGACAAAATCCTTCTTAGATGGACAAAACCATGTGCACTGCGGGTGGGGCAGATGTAACTTGTGCAGAGAGAATTAGATTTGGGTGGGGTTTTTCTTCAAAGTGAGATCTATATTGCAGTGTAAAATCATGCAGTCAGTATTTTCCCTGCACAGAAACAAAATAACTCACCCAAATCTAATTCTCTCTGCACATGTTACATCTGCCCCCCTGCAGTGCACATGGTTTTGTCCATCTAAGAAGGATTTTGTCAGAAATAATGAACTAGAATAAACCCCATAGAGAGGAGGCAATACTACCACTATATACACAGGCAATCTCACTTCCAAGTATCTGCTGGCCATTGTCCTTGTGACCACATTCAGGGCCAGATGTATCAAGCTTCAAAAAGTGATGAAGTGGAGCTCCCTATCATTTTTAAACCCAGCCTGTAGCATAACAGGTAGTAGCTGATTGGCTGGCTGTTTAGCACTCTCCATTTTATGACTTTTTGAAGCTTGATACATCTAGCTCTTAAAGAGAACCATTTAATAAAAAAGTTTTAGGCTTTCACTTAGGGGCTGTGACTACAATTAGATTTTTGCTGATTTTAGACATGTGGTTCTGGCAAATTTGGTATCCAGACGCTTGGTCCACAGTGTCTAAGTCGACAGTCAATGGGTCAACCACTATTGGTTTACAGACAATAAGTCAATATGTTGAATATTTGCATGTCGACCGTTTGCTTGTTTTTACTTTTTGTCCGTTTCGACCTAGACCATATCGAATTTTTTCATGTGTTGACCTTTTGCCTGTTGACCATTAGTGGTCGACCTATTGACTGTTGACCTAATAATCCACACCTGGAAAATTCCTGGGTCTCCGCTCCATGACCCTTGTTGGGAGCAGGGTTGTGAACCCAGGACTTAGAGGTTTGTTGTTTCTTTCATACAGTACATGCAAACATCCCGGGTTGATGCGGGTTAACATTCAAAAACCTGAGATTTGCTGCTGCTCTACATAATACTCTACTTCAGTTGATAAATACTTACGCAGACGGTTTTTCTTTTTGTTTTCTTAATTTGTAATTCAACTGTAATAAACGAGTGCCGCATGACAGCCTGACAGTCGGGATTCCGACGGTCACTACACCGACGTCGGAATCCCCACTGTTTAAACGCCGACAGTCGGGATCCCGACTGTCAGGGGCTATTCTCGCTTCTGGGGCTCCACGATCTCCACAGATGGAGTTAAGAACCTGTGGCGAGTGCAGCGAGCCCGCAAGGGGCTTCATTGCACTTGAACCCTCTGTCTGAGTACCGGCAGTCGGGTTTCCAATGTCCGTATACTGACAAAAAAACACACAAAAATGTTAAATTGCTCCAAGAAAATGCAATTTTCAGTGCTTTTAAATAAAAGTATCACATAGAATTAATGTAAGTTTAGGATTTGTTATTCAGTAAAATAAGACTTTTGGTCATGGGGTGAACACTTTTTGAGGCACATACAGTACATCTGACTCTTTTTTTTTTTATGATGAGCTTAGAACACTGTCATAAATTGTTGAAGGGTTATTCATGTTACGCTTGATCAATAAGGACAGCTGATTTTCATAAGCAGCCATGACTGTAATGTAAAAATGCTGTACGGTGCTATGCGGATATACAGCTCAGGCTTCAAAACGTTCAGCTTAATGTTCAGAAAGCGTACATCTCGGCTGCAGCTCCAGTAAAACCGCTGAATTATTTACAGACCGTGCCAGTTCCATCCAAGATGCTTATGTAAATGGCACACAACTGGTCATTGCAATGGTAATAATACAGTCAGCAGCATGTAGGTTTAGCTTTATTTGACAGCTGCCTTGGCTTTTTCCACTTGTGTGCGCGCTGTGCAGCCTTGAACCAGCAATGTTCTGTATTGTTGGTGATATTACTGCTGCTCCCATTTAAACAGCTTGATCGTTAGGAAGCATTGTATCTTATTTAGGTCATACGAGAAATAGGATATTTCGTGCAGTGAGAGAAGGTGATGTGCTATTCGCATACAATATATCCTTTCTCTCACTCTGTTTGCAAACATTATTTACCTTGGCAATAAGGATTATACACTTTTATATCATTCTAAACCTATATTGCCGTTATAAGTTTTATATATATGAATGGTGGGGGTTCCGGGAAAAGGCCCCCCACGAAAGTGCAAATAATGGTAGGAGAGAGGATTTTGTATCGTTCTAACTTACAGTAGTTTAATTAAAACACCTTTAATTAAGAACGAGTGAAGTGTGTGAGGTCTGTGTGTTAGGGATGAATGTATTACTGTGACATTACTATGTCACAGTAGCACTTGCTGATTATATCACAGTGTTGGATAAGAGGCTGCAGAGAACAGTCTATATTGTACATTTTTCACTTAGCAATTATTAATGCATACAGCTATACACAAGTGTGTGTGTATATATATATATTTATATTTATAAAAATCGCATTTGCCAGCCCCCCAGGGCTCTGACTTGGTCACAGGTGTTTACCTAAATGCCTGTTTATGCTGGTCTAATAAAACCCTAGTGATGCATCTGATGATCTTTATTTTATGGTTTCTTATAAAAATAGATATACAGGCATAAGCAGTGATCTTTGTTTTAATGCAAAGGTCAAATGTGATCTTTTCAGACCGTAGTCTCCGATGAACCAAAATATGAATCCATTCTGTCTGTCAGATCCTATGTTCTACCCTTGCAGCAAATTCCAAACTGCTGATATTTCCATCTTTGGTATCCACAGAACAGTACTTTTGTTTCATTTTGTGACAGCTGAGGCACTGATGTGCTTTCCCTATGAGTACTATCTTCTGTGTAATCTGCCTGCTGGCTGAGCTGTAGAAAGACATTACAGGTACAGTAAGTATACAACTGGCTAATATAGTATACAGATGGTGCACCTATCAGCCAGCACTTCCTTTAGCTGGAGATCGCCGGCGGAGAGGCCCGCCATCCTACAGGGACGCACGAGCGTCTCACACCTTCACAACGTCTATTCGCCGCTGCTCAGCGGGTGACAGGGGGACTCCCAACTCTCCCCCGTGCGCCGCGGAACATGCTAGTCCCGTGCGCAACGCGGGAACGTCCCCAAAAAACGGGACATTCCTACTGAAAGCGTGACAGTTGGGATGCCCACACCGCACCCATTTTATTAATACTTACCTCTCTGGAGTCCCGTGATGAATGCAGCAGCACTGCGTAAATTGCCAGAAAAATCTCCACCACTACATTTTTCCTGAGATCTGCACATACAGTTTAAAGTCTGAGCCCTCTAGTGCTCAGACTCTATATTGCTGCACATCACGACTGCAGGTAGAGAGGATGGGAGCTTGAACACAGGCCTCCTTCTTTCTTAAAAAAAAAACCTGTCTATGGCATACTGTATGCTCCCTAAAGTTGCCCTTTTCTTATGTAATCACCCTGTGAACTGTACAATGTACACACTGGTACCTACCTTCTAAGCATTCAGTATAGAAGTTGACTCACTGATTTGGGATGCGTAGTGCTTCAGAAGTGCTAGGCCTCCTACCATGGGACATGACACTAATCCCCAGTGTGACATAGTCATGTCTGCAATGTAGCATGACCACATTTCCATCGCATCCCATATTTTGATTTGCATATTTTTGGAGGTCTGGACACTTTTGTCCATGTGCTGCCTTTTAAGGAACCACACACAAACCATGCAACAATGCTGGGACAATGACGCCTTGCACTCACAATCACAACGGTTTGCACTTAGCAAATCATAACCTAAATTCATCAAATTAAAAGAGAAACAGGATCTTGGACTCAACCCAACCCAATTTGTAGCCAAATTAGGGAATCTATTTACTAAGCCTTGGAGAAAGATAAAGTGGACAGAAATAAAGTAAAAACCAACCAGCTGCTAACTGTTATTTTCCAAACAGCCTGCAACATAGCAGCTAGAAGCTGACTGGCTGGTAATTTATATCTCCATGTTATCTCTCGTCAAGACTAAGTACATAGGGCCTTATTCTGGTTCACTCTCAGAGGCAAATTCCTTCTCAAATGGACAAAACCATGTGCACTGCAGGGGGGCAGATGTACCATGTGCAGAGATAATTAGATTTGGCTAAGTTACAGTATTTTGTTTCTGTGCATCTGCAGTGCATATGGTTTAGTCCATTTGAGAAGGAATTTACCTCTAAGAGTGAACCAGAATTAGGCCCATAGACCCCCTAGGAGATCAGATAAAACAAACTACAGTATGTGTTATATTTGTTTTTCTTTGTATAAAAGCCACTTCTATATTCATATGTTTGGGTTTAATGATTACAAAGCGACAAAATATATATATATATATATATATATTTATTTCACTATCTGTTATTACTGCCATTTAACAATTAAATAACTTTAGTTGAGCAATGCCTACAATAAATTTTGGCCAACCCTCCCAGAGTGGCTGTTTGGCTCCCTAAAATATGGTGGCCCTCTCCGCCCCCGGAAAGGTGAGCAAATATCCCACATGTCCCGGGACCCTCTTCCCCCGTGTCCCCCATTCCTTCGCTGGTCAAATATCGTCAATTGCCTCTCTTCTCGGATGGGGAGAGGCTAAAATTACATACTTGCTGTAATGGGGTAGGGCTTGATGATGTCTGGCTCCAACCTCGCCCATGCAGATGAGCGTCTTCTCCCAGAGAGAAGAACAAAAAATAGTTCTGTATGCTGCAGTACTGGCAGTGGGTAGTAATACAGCTCTGTCTTTGGGGGAGGGACGCATACACCTGTGTTATTCAGCTACTGTAGATGGTTTTCCCATGTGCAAAAGAACAAAAAGCAGATATTTAGGCTGAAGGAGCCCAAGGAGCACAAGGCATGCAATGCGATGTGATGGATGCTATTTAAGCCCAGAACGCACGCCGGGATCGGAGCGTGTATGGGCTCCTTAAGAAACATTTGACCTATGCTTCTAGGGTTCCGTAGTTGAAACAAGTTTGGGAATCAGTGTATTGATGTAGTATGTAACCCTTATTCATCTGGATATTTTACACCATGTCTGCTGAGTTATATAAAATAATAATAAATCACAGCAGTAAGTGTGCTGTTGATAAATAGACCTATTTTGGTTGGTCCCAATCACTCCCAGCCCAGAACTGCTGGTGTTGTGTGACAACGTGCATGCCCGCAGGCTATTCAGAAGCAGTTCAGCTGAATTATGAGTTGGTTTCCCATCCCTTTGGCTTTCTCTACTAATCTTTCCTGCTCCTCCATGTCATATACAGTTGAATATTCTGCAACCTCAATAACGCTTGAGGCCAAGTCAAGTCATTTATCGGATTTCACTTTAATCTAGTTTACATTTGCCATTCGCACAGCAATGATTGTCAGTGGTGTTACAGGCTTTGAATTGTCTTTTATAGGTCGTTTAAGAATATTTAATTAGGTGTTCATCTTGATGTAGCCCCTCCAGGACAAGCATGTTCAAATCTGATATAGCGCAGAGCAATTCATTACAGGAAATATTAACTTTCAGTACTAGACGCACTGATATAAATGCTGTAAGATGCAGTCATAAATAAGGTGGGATGGTGTTATTGCTTCTTATGTAATCTAATTTACTCTTTTTGGTTTATTACAATTTTAGCATTTCTCCTCAGTGTGATGTTTTATTGAACTATTGAATTTCAGTTATTTTATACATAGTTTGAGCAGTTAATATTGATGTACTTGGATTTCCACTAAGTCTTATTAAAAATATGCAATTTAATTTGCTTCTGAGATTGACAGCATCAAATCACCTTATATAAACTCTAAAATTATTTATTTAAAAATTATATTGAAGATAATGTTGTTCAATTTTATTATGTTTATTTTATGGTTCATATAAATATGTAAAAGTACCAGTGCTTGGTCATAATCAGCAAAGGCGCTAAGGGGTAGTTGGGCAAATCGTCTATGTGTTTAGACTGTAAAGTCGTACTAATTGCCAGCAATAATGTTAATCTTTCCTCCAATCTCCCATGGGAATACCTGAATAGTACATATATCTGGAGGAATGAATGGCCCCACAGGAAGTAGGCTCCTAATATGGATCTCTCCATGCTGCAAATGGGAGCCAGGTCGGATGAGCCGGCTCATTCGCAGGATGAACTCTGCAAGATAATCAGATGGATTCCTGGCTCACTGAACCCAGATTAACCCTTTCCCACTGAGCCATAACCAAGGTTATCATGGCAATAACCTGGGTTTTAGCGGCAATGGAAAAGGAGTATTAATAATTTTATCATGTTCTGTTTTCTGCTTTTCTTTATGTTGCACCTCTATTCTTAAACCCTGTAATCTAACAATATAGTGTGGCCTATGAAGATTTATCTTTGTGATATATGAATATACTTCCAACTACTCCTCACAAAATGCATTTTATTGAACTTATTGAAAAAAAAAGTAATTGCACTTTATAAGAAAGGAACACAGGTGCCGAAGAGATGGGTCACAATTTAGCCCAGCTGCGATAATTAAAAAACAAACAAAAAACACATTATAAGCCTTTACTTGGCATGTTCAACTCTTTATTAGAGCGAGATGTGCTCGGCATTATTTGATAATGGAGTGCAAATTGCATTGGATCCCTCTTGAAACTTCACAGCTCTGAAACCTGTAATGGGGCTACACAGGCAAGTCTGTTCCTAGCAAGCGCTAGTTATTTTTCTCTGCTTTTTTGCAGCTGCGCAGGGTTCTGTATGTTGATATTCGTCTCATGTTACTTAGCACCATGATGTATCACTGTATGCGCTACAGAGTTTGTAGGTCATGTCTGCCTAGTTTTCATCAAAAGTGGACATGGTATAATCAGAGGTACTTGTGTATTATAGCGGCGCCCCCGATGTACATCGCGCAATGTTTTTATCGCATCGCATGCCATGCACCCGATGGCATGTGATGCGATGCGACGCGATTTTTGCCCCCTATGCGATGAAACATTGTGTAAGCACCCTAAAGGGTGCTTTTAAGCACCCAAATGGGTTCTTACAATGTTAAATGCCCCCCCACGCCACCCCCCCACTATAAACGTGAACCCGAAGCGTGGCGAGCGCAGCGGTACCCCCACTATCCACGTCGGCGTGGAGTTGAGAATTGAAAGTGTGGCGCAGCAAGCCACCGAGCCCGAAGCGTGGCGAGGGGATGCGGATACCTGTGAAGCCTGCGAGGGGACGCCGATTCCTGTGAAGGTATATGCGTCCCCTCGCGGGGCTCGCTGCGCTCGCCACGATTCGGGCTCGGTGGCTCGCTGCGCTCGCCACACTTTCTATTCTCAACTCCACGCCGACGTGGATAGTGGGGGTATGAAAAGGTCGGAGGACGCATACCGCCGCCGCTCGCCACGCTTCGGGTTCACGTTTATAGTGTGGGGGTGCATTTCACATTGTAAGCACCCATTAGGGTGCTTATACAATTTTTAATCGCATCGCATCGCATTTTATGCCATACACAATGTCATACAATTTTAAAATTGTATGACATTGTACAATATCGCGTGATATCGCGTCGCATCGCATACCATCGCATGCCTTATGGTATGCGATGCGATGGGCGCCGCTATAATACACAAGTACCTAATCAGCTACTTTTACTTGATTCTACTATTCCCAGTAAGACGTAAAACAAAAATTTTATTCAATTGAATTTGTTTATCCAAATTTTATACAGATGATTTTGATTATATTATGCTAATCATTCTAATCTCATTTGGGGGAAATTCTGTTCTGAGTGATGTGCTGGTGCACACATGGGGTCTGATTCAGATGTGGCTGGAGGTCCTATTGCTGCTGCTTACATGGAATCCACTGTGATAACAATAATATTTTATGTTAATACAGCAGCGGACATCACACCTCCTGCATGCATTACTGATATTGCATGCATTACCTGTCCAAAATGCATCCTAGAACTCTGTATCAGATCATCTGCAACACCATTGGCCAGCTGCTTGCCACTTGGATCTGCAAAAGCCAGCTGCCTCATAGCAAACAAAGAGGCCAAGAAATCTTGTCACTCCAAACAACAGCAGGTTGTACAGTGTACAGGTGGGCTGTATGCTGGGCCTCGTTGGCCCTCTCCCAGTACTACCTATAGGGTGCCACAGTAGTTTATACATTGCCATGTTCAATTGAGTAGGCATCTGTGGACAGCATGGACATATATGCAGCATAGCAAACTCTGCTGTCTACAAACGCCTATTCCATTGAACATGACACTGTGTGGTCTATATGGATTATTGCAATAATTTATATTAGGGTACAAAAACACATGTAGAATTTCATTATAAAATAGCATATGTAAAGGTGAGTGTGTGTATAAGAAAGAGATGATATATAAGGGAGGAGTCAGGACTGGAGGGGGGAGTGTCAACACCAAACGGTAAACCACCCTCCTAGATGAAAGTGTAGATCTGCCACTGCTTTCAGGTGCCCCCTTGCTGCAGCCACCCCCACCCTCACCCTTCCGTAAGTTATTGGGAGGGAAATACCTTCTGATAGGGGTCATTGGGGAGAGAGAATGGCTGCTGGGGGGGGGGAGAGATAATGGCTGCTGGGGGGGGGGGGGGGTGTGCCCGCTCAAGGGGCAGCAACCTGCCCTTAAAAATCCTAGAGTGAACACTATTTTAAGGTATGTCAATTTTACATTTTCATATATATCACAATTCCTATAGAATTCACTAAAAATGAATTTTTGGGCCAAATTATAACATTCTAGTCCCATTTAATTGATTGTATGATACGTGCAGCGAGTAGGATCTGCCTACAGTAGATAATTATTACTGCTAGAGGGCAGTCAGCAGGTGGACATTTACATATAGCAGAGATATCAAGAATAATGTCCAGGGTGAAGTCTTTCTAAGCTGGTCCCATCCTGGGGGCTTGGAGACATTTGGTAGCTATGCCAGCTTATCCTAAGCAATGCTCACATGCATAAAAGGGCTGAATTAATGTAATTATTCCCGCGGAAAGGAAAAGCTGACATTGCCTATTAGCTATTTCAGAAGACTGAAGTGTCAGATGACTTTAAAATGAAGGCAAGCTAGGTTCAAGATCTTGACACATCTAATCGGATTAATATGCATGGCTTATTTATCCACTGTCTGCTGAGGAACTGCATTGGGTGCTCAATTGACCGAATACTCAGTTATGGGCAAGACTGAGAACTGCTATTAACATTATAAAAATTAATCATCTGATGCAGAGGACAGATGGATCTCTTAAAAATTGCATGCTAATTAATTTCATTATGACCTAATGAATACAATTGTATTTTTTCTTAATATCGGTACATTTAGCTGCACATTACAAAGTGTCCAACTAAACTGTTTCTCTTTTACATGGCCCATTGGTTGCTGGCTGTAAATTTGTTTTGGTTAGCTCCTATCCTAGTTTGAGTGTTGAAATCAGCTGCCATTGTAGTCACGGCGTCTGGTTCAATTCATTAAGCTACGATTTCCCCATATCAACAAGTAAATGATGCATGATTTACAGGGTTTTTTTGTTATCTATCTGAAAAATGAGCACGCTGTATTAGTTTATGTAGTGTAAAATAAATGAGAAAAAAAAACCTCAGTTGTCAATCGGGTTCTTGCAATCCAATAGAACCACGATATTCGCAGACAGTTATATTTTCATGTTTTAAAGACATGTTTTTTAAGGCACAGATTTAAAAATGCAGCATGATACATACAATATGATATATAAAAGCAGTGTCTGTGTCTGTGATTACCCATGATCCTTTGCAAGTGCTTTTTTTTCCTCATTCCTTGCTTTTTCTTTTTTTTTTTAAAGCAATACATCCTATTTCATGTTCCTTTCGTGCATAGTTTTTATAACTGATGAAGGACAGTGTATACAGAGAAATGCACTGTACTGTATGTTCAGGCCATATGTCTGCAGAGACCAAAGCACACATCTCAGCTTTTCAGATCATACACAGGTCTCTCTGTAATGCTAATGTTGTGATATATCAATTGCATAAAATGAATGTGCTGGGTGCACCAGTAGTGAAGGTTCAGTATATTTTATTCCTCATACCAGGACAGTTGTGATGCTTTTACTATTTATGGGGCACCATAGAGATGTCATGGTAAGGTTAGCAGCACTGAGAGCAAATCCTGACAAAGTCTCTGTATGTTGAGTTTGTATGTTCTTCCCAGATTTGCAGGCATTTTTTGCTTTTGACAGATAAAATAACCCTTAAGTCAGTATGGGTGAGATTCTCTAAAGCAAGAATGTGGTAAAAATCCCGTTATCTGGGTTTTTACCGCATCTTGATATGCAGCAAAACCCGCACGGCGGGTTTTCGCTGCGAGGGGTATCGCCGGCAAAAGCTGGCGATACCCCATAGAAGCCTATGGGCTTCTTAACGCGACCCACGCCGCCCCAAACGGACCCCCGCCGCCTCACACCAACACACCCCCCTCACCTGCTGTGTCCATGCAGCACAGAGCTGTGCTGTCTGGACCTGTGACCTCCTCCCTGCACTGTATCCTCTTCCAGATGCATGGAGGAGAGGCCGCCCGGCAGCAGCAGCCCCGGGTAATGGAGGGACGGAGGAGCTGCCGGGACCCGCAGCACATCGCCGGCAAGATTTTAACGCAAGAGCTGTCCTTTGCCATAATTATCGCATATGTTACAGCATATGCGATAATTAGGTCTGTGGTAGCCGGCGATGTGCGGCGGACAGGAGGCGCGGATGTCACAGCATCCCGCCCTATATCTCCTTGTGATAGGTAATATAGATTGAAAGCTCCCCTGGGAGGCCACTGATATCAATGACTGGAATATCCTCTGCAAAGTGGTGCATAATATGTGTGCTATATAAGTACAATAACTGATAAATAAATAAAATATATAGTATAATCATCAACATAGTATACATAATGGTCCTATTGTGAACGTCATGGATTTGGCAGTAAATTATATGGTAGCCGTTAGCAGTAGCGTAATTCTCACTGTCAAAAAATGATTCCTGATTAAACGAGAGCCTACAAATTGTATCTTCTGAGCCTTTCATTAATTAATAACCACATTTTTGGACGTGAAGTAGATAAAATAATTATTTACAATTGGATATTTTCAATGTATACCTCTTCATCATGTATATCTCTAATGTTAACTAAAGTTTCACTATCTACCTCCATCGCTGTAGTTCTCTTTGGTATGGTGATATGGGGCTATATGTTATCAGCTCTGAAAAGTGAATAGGGGGCTCACATCCTTTATAGGCTGGATCCTCTCTTCACCAAAGTCACACTGATCTACAGTGGTATAGGGGAAACACCCAGTTTGCCCTACTACCTGGGCCCACACCCCTTCCTCAAGGGATAAGGTTCCAGATTGTACATTATACATATGTTACATTATACTGCATAGGACTATGGTGTATTTTCTACAGTGCATTGCTGTTATCCATCTGGTACATAATCATGTATGCACTAGCAGGGATACGATCATTGGGTCAGCACCAAGTAGCTCAACACCACTAGGTCGACATGACTATAGGTCGACATGCAGTAAGGTTGACAGGGTCATTAGGTCGACGTGTTTTTTTTTACTGTTTTTTGAGCCACCTTGTTCCGACAGGCGATATTTTATGCCCTACCATCCACTGGGGCGTGGTGGGAGAATAAATTAGTGTGCCTGAACATGGCAAGCAGACACGCTTGTACATTTTGGTGTCCATGTCCACACAACATGTGTCAACAGGCGGTATTTTATGCCCTCCTGCTACATCTGAGAGAAATCTTTAAAATGACTTATATCCAAATGTAGATGAGCCCCAAAGCAGTTAGTAAGAGCTACTATACTTGGTAAAATGCTGCTGATGATTCAATGTAAATGTATCTATCTCTCCTTTTTTTCCAAAAAGAATGTAACAGTGTAATGTGGGCTAGGTGAAATGAGGGAGATTTCTAGACTAATGAGGGAGAGAGGGAGATTGCTGTTATTTCAGGGAGTCTCATGCAGAATGCAGGAGGGAAGACAGCTATGATACAACTTTTTTTATAAATTGTTGCAAACCACAGTTAGATGGCATTTAACAGAGTACATTTGCCTCATTTAACAAATATTCCTCAGTTGTTTCAGTCATTTTCCAATGTAGTCTGCTTTCATGTGTATGATCACTAGACAGCTAATACTCAACACCATAGGAAATTCACATATGGGGTCACCAGTTATACTCACAGGTGCAGCAGGAACATTATTTCAGTCCAGATTGTTAATTTATTTTATTCATATTGCTACAATAATTTTGCTCTTGTGCTGAAAGCTGCAGTGGGGTTTTGGCTTTAGCCTACGCTCTTGAGAAGGTCTGCTGGCATTGTGAGTCTTTTTGTAAGGTTCCCTGGATATGAAAACAAAGCAGACAGATTTATTTTTGCTGGCAATCAATTGCATTTGCTGGTTTTCTAAGTAGGTACATTTTATCTAAATAGTAAAGCAGCTTTTAGTTATGACGTGTGGCGTAAGCATGTACATGTAGATTGTGTGCATGCAGGGCAGCCATTGAGGGTGGAGGTGGGGGGCTGCTGGGAATCCAGTCCCAGGCCCAGACAGAAAGGGATGTCCGGGACTGGAGTCCAGCAAGGGTAATCTATCATAAACAAAGTTCACATTTCCCACACCTCCTAACATTATTGTATGGAGAGTCAGGACTCCTGCGCACCTTCCCGAAAATGGGTGGGGTCTTGGGGGAAAGGGTGCGGCTTCACGTGAATGTCCGCAATCGTGAACCCACGTCCTTGTTTTGCTGATGTCCCCCAGTCTCCATGAATAGATGCTGTACGCATGCACATAGAAACTATTCACCACTGCTCAGAGTGGCATGGAGGACTCCCAACTGGCCACTACCATCCACAGGTGGGATGAAGGACAGTCTCAAAATATTCTGAATGTCCTGCTAAAATGGGGGCATTTGGAAGGTATACATTTCCCTTGAAGCAATGTAGAGGTTAAATATGCTTCCGGTGCGATTTTTTTTACCTGTTCATAACCCGCGTGGAGTTGATTTTCTATAGTGCGGCGAGCCACCGAGCCCGAAGTGTGGCGAGCATACGTGGATTACTGCCCTCGCCACACTATATAAAATAAACTCCATGCGTAGTGGATAATGGGGTTATGAACAGGTAAAAAATCACCTCGGATCGCATCGATATATCGGCCGATATCGCATCCGATATATCGGGCGCTGTGAAACTACACAAGTACCCATATTTTTTTATATAATCAGCATGATAAAAAAATTTTTTCTAGTCAGTATTATTGGCCTTAAGATGATATTCTCTTCCTCAATAGAAACTAGAAGTAAACTTGTGGTTGTGTATTTCATAAAGCAAATAAACTTTCAGCCATTTTATTAAAGCCTATGGTGATTAAAGCATTTACACAGCCATATACAACATATACAGCCATATACAAAATGGTTGTTTTATATGATGCGGTGTTAGTCAGATTTACTATCAACCTTATCAATATGTGAGGGTCTGCACGTGCACTAGCTTTATGCTTGATCTAAGACCGTGATGGCTAACCTTAACACTCCAGCTATTGTTGAACTACACATCTCAGCCTGCCCTACATAATTCTTAGCATGACCAAATAGCAAAACTGTAGCAGAGCATGCTGGGATGTGTAGTTCAACAACAGCTGGAGTTTCAAGGTTAGCCATCACTGGTCTAACAGATTTGCCTTCTCGATACACACCACTTAGAATAGGACAGGGCTACTTGCCATCAACTTTCCCGCAAGACAACAGCTCTGTGCAATGCTAACTACCAGATAGCGTCCTAAGATGCCTGTTTCATGCAATGTTAGGTCCAGACAACTTTTAAGATAAATTCAAATCTTCGGTCATTCTTCTTGCACGCACTCTTTTACTACAACTCCTTTTTTGCATCCATGAAAAGAGATATATCCAACTCAGCCATCAAATATGGTTTAAACAGAACAATGGCATCTACCGGATCATAATGACTATTAAGTAGGTGGACACAAAGGTTAAAATTGTAGTGGCTCAGAGTTGGTAGTGCCACCATTCCCCTGGCCCATCATGCCCTATTCATATAATCAATATAATGACAAATAGTAATTAGTGTAGAGCTTTGCACACAATGGATCATTGTCAGAATGATATGTCATTTCGTAACAACATATCGCCTATGTTGCTCAGTGTATACGGGTGATTGCACACCAAACCTAGTGATATCTCTAGTGTACTTGTTTATACTGTACTAATGAATGACGGCGCTTGATTATTTCTTCCTTCATTAACATTGTGCCAGTGTGTATGGGCAATCCCCGATAATGGGCATTCATTCCTACCGTCACTCCAGTGTGTACCCAGCTTAATAATATGTAATGCTCATTCAGTAATATACTTGCTGAATAAAATAAAGTAAATTTAATTCTGTTTGTAGGCATTGCTTTTTATTACATTTGTAAAATAAAGGAACTACTGTTGTGGTTTCTATTATATTGTATGGGGTTTGTGTCTCTTTCCCAATATAGCAAAGAAATTGAGGTTTATATACTAAGATGGGAGTTCTATTGAAGACTAGTCTTAAGGCCCATCTGACGGATGGGCGAAAGTTTATGCTTATGCAATTCTCAAAAGTTTAGAAAAGTGAAACTTTATCATTTAGTGGACCCTTATAGGCCTTTAACCCCTTCGGTGGTATGGCCATAAATTTCTCAGGCTGAGCTGTGCTGCAGGAGCGGGCTCTGCTGGGAGATTTCCATGCATCCCACTGTAAAGAAAGGGTGCGCCAGTGGTGCCTCCAACGGTGAACCACTGGCACAGCACCATCCTCCCTGTTGCTGATCCTCCCACCCCTGTTGCTGATCCTCCCCGTCGCTGCTTGGGGAGGATCAGGGCCACTCGGTGCATCATTGCCACTCTGGGCGTTTCGGCTGGTAGTGTGTTTGGGCATCTAAACACAGGAATGGCTGAGCACCCGAGGGTTCCCGAGCCCCTCCAAGCGGCCCTGAATATCTCCAAGTGGCTGCAAACAGCTGAAGCCAGCAGCCGCAGCCCCAGGGAAGCAGGGGCTGCTGCAGAAGGCAGTGGCTGCCCCTTCTGTGGTGAGTATTTCTGGAGCAGGACAAACCTGCCCTTGGAAAACCCACCACTCAAGTAGTTAAGGGTCCACTTAAGGGAGTTTGTTTATTGTGTTTATTATGTTCTGTGCCATCAAGAGGGGGCAGGCGGGTCTGTTGGAGGGGTCCCGGTCCGGCGCCCCCCTCTCTGCTGCAGAGACTGGGCAGTGGGAGTAGAGAGCAGAGGCTGCCGAACCAGCACAGCCTCTCTCCCCCGCTCAGCACACATTGCTCAGTGCTGTGTGTTGAGCGGGGGAGACAGGCAGCTGCAGCAGCAGCCTGTGTGCCGGAACACAGCCTACATGCCCTGCTAATTTTTTTATTTACAGGGGTGTGGTCACACCCCCTCCAATTGATCGCAACTTATTTTTACCGGTGCATGGCTACACTTTCGACGGCCCTAATTGTATTCAGCAAGTCATAAGTTTTCCAACATATCACAATGCATGAATACAACAGAAATAGCATGGACACTTATGACAGCACCCTTAAGGGGTCATCTAATTAAACCCATCTTCGAACTTAGACTGTCCCTTAAGATGATATGGTATTATTATTATTATAATTGGTACTTATATGTTAGTTGGGCGCCCACTAAGCTATTTGCTTAGTTTTGCGCGTCCCCTCGCTGGGCTCGCCACGCTTCTGGCTCGGTGGCTCACTGCGCTCGCCACACTATATAAAATGAACATGGATAGTGGGGGTATGAGCGTACTAACTATAGTGGGCGCCCAACTAACATATAAGTACCTTATAATTTTATTTATAAGGCGCCACAAGTGTTTTGCAGCGCCGTACAAAGGAACTGTACAGGGAGACAAAACCGGTAGTGTGCAAAGTTTGAAGACTATTAGTTAAAGCTGTCACACGTAGCCGCGACGGAGCGCGGCGGGTACAGTACTCACCCGTCCGCGCCCGCCGCCGGCTAGCGTGTGCAGGCTCCGGTCTGCGGTGTGCGGGTAGCGGCAGCTCTGGGTAGGGATGGCAGCAGTAGTGGTGCCGGGAGGCCGGCGTCGCCATCTTGGTTGAGGGCAGGAGACAGATTGGCCCAGAGTGGAGGTTCCCTCCTCATCCTGTGCTGACAGCCAATGGCAGCCATCTCCTGGGGATATAGGGGATCTGCCTAGGCTGTTCAGTGTCAGTGCAATGAGTCTTTGGAGTCATTCACGACTCCTAGCTGATTCCCGGATCCTGGCTCTTTCTCTCCTGACTCTGGTGCCTTGCTCCCTGCATCTTGCTACAAGGAAGTTTTCTCCTGACACCAATGCTGCAAGTCCTATCTAGTGCTTGTTCCTGCTTGTGTCCCAGAATTACCCTGCACAGCTTCCCGCTGTCCTCCTTCATACAACTCATTCATTCCATCATCTTTCAGTCATCCGGATCCATTTCTTCTGTCATCAAATCAACCTCCTTCCGGATCCTCATCTATGTACTCTGGCTCACCAAGTATACGTTTCCAGATTTCCCTGCCCGTTATTAGTATTGTGCTGGACTCTATTTAATTTATTCCAACTGTCACTTAAAGAAGTATTTGAGTGAAGTTTATCATTTATGAAATCCGTTATTAAACCTGCACGTTTCAATCCTACTCCTCCTGGTCCGTCTCCGGTTCCTGTGCACCACACGACTCCATCCAGCCCTTTAGCCGTGACAGTTTGCACTGACCCGATGGAATCGGGTGAAGCACAGGCCTCCATGACGGATGTTCTTCAAGGCATCATGGCTCGATTGGAACAAGTAGAGACTACCCAGCGTCAAGTGGCTCAATTTCTCCAGACCTTGTCATCACCTCAGGCGGCTCCCTCAGTTTCAGCAGCACCAACCTCCGGAGCTTCGGCCCCTGCTGCTCCCCCTGGGCCAGCTGCTCCTCACCAGCTACACCTGTCAACCCCCAGTAAATATGACGGGTCCCCGAGGGGGTGTCGAGGATTCCTGAATCAATGTGACGTCCATTTTACCCTCCAGCCTTCCAATTTCCCCTCTCCCAAGACTCGGGTGGCTTACATCGTGTCCCTACTGGCGGGTCCAGCCCTGGAGTGGGTGTCCCCCCTTTGGGAGCGTGCGGATCCCATCCTCAATAACTATGAAGAATTTGTGGCCTCCTTCCGTCGCATCTTCGACGAGCCTGGCAGAGTGTCCTCCGCAGCCACGGAGATCCTAAGGATTCGTCAGGGCAGTCGCCCAGTGGGACAATATGTCGTACAATTTCAAACCCTGGCTTCCGAACTCAGATGGAACGAAGAGGCTCTCGTTTCTGCCTTCTGGAACGGCCTAGCCGGGCGCATCAAGGACGAGTTAGCAACTCGCGATTCTCCTTCCACCCTGGCTGAACTCATTTCATTATGTAACAAAGTCGATCTGCGACTCCAAGAACGCCAACTTGAGAGGAATCGCTCTGATCGCCTTCGCCCTCGATTTCCTTCCAATGTCGCACCAGCCTCCAAACCAACCCCGCCTCCTGCGGTGTCAACAGATGAGCCCATGCAAATCAACCGCTCCCGTCTCTCTCTCGAAGAGAAGTCCCGAAGACGGCGAGAGAATCTATGCATGTACTGTGGCTCCTCAGCTCACTTATTGGCTTCCTGCCCGCTGCGGCCGGGAAACGACCGCTCCTAATCTCCCCGAGGGAGGTCCGATTAGGAGTCTTGCTTCCATCTCCCTCTTCTTCTGATTCCACCATTCCGGTTACCCTTGTGTGTCCCCAAGGGAGAAAAAGAGTTCAGGCCCTATTGGACTCTGGAGCAGCGGGAAACTTCCTTTCTTCTTCTTTTGTTACCCAACATGCCCTGCCTGTGCAACCCCTGGATCACTCGCTGGTCCTCACTGCAGTGGATGGGAGTCGAATTCGTAGTGGACAAATCACCCATCAGACCACCCCGGTGACACTGCTCATAGGAGCTCTACATCAAGAGACCCTCGAATTCTTCATTCTTCCACAGTCCTCACACCAAATGGTCCTGGGCCTTCCCTGGCTCTCCAAACATAACCCACACATCGATTGGACCAATATGGAGGTCAAGGCCTGGGGAACAGATTGCCAGTCTACTTGCATTCCTCAGATCCTTCCGGTCTTCCAGACCCATCCACAACGTGAGGGTAACTGTCCTTCATCCTCTTCAGCTCCACCCTTGTCGATACCCGCACCATATCGTTCATTTACAGATGTATTCAGTAAAGGTGGTGCCGACACCCTGCCTCCTCACCGTCCTTGGGACTGCCCGATAGAGCTGGTGGCCGGGAAATTCCCTCCTCGTGGCCGCATCTATCCCCTGTCGCTACCTGAGACTGAGGCCATGTCCTCGTACATTCAAGAGAACTTAAACAAAGGTTTCATTCGACCATCTACTTCTCCGGCCGGGGCCGGGTTTTTCTTTGTGAAAAAGAAAGATGGTGGTCTTCGGCCATGTATCGACTATAGGGGCCTGAACGACATCACCATTAAAAACCGCTAT
Organism: Crinia signifera; assembly: GCF_055691185.1. Taxonomy (NCBI): domain Eukaryota; kingdom Metazoa; phylum Chordata; class Amphibia; order Anura; family Myobatrachidae; genus Crinia; species Crinia signifera. The sequence continues at coordinate 396,604,208 of NC_139217.1, read as the reverse complement.
CCCTTACCCCTTATCGCAGAACTATTCGACAAGATCAGAGGGGCAGCAATCTTTACTAAATTGGACCTGCGAGGGGCCTACAATTTGATCCGGATCCGTCCAGGTGACGAGTGGAAGACGGCTTTTAACACGCGCGACGGCCACTATGAATACCTGGTGATGCCCTTCGGCCTTTGTAACGCCCCCGCTGTCTTCCAACAGTTTGTAAATGATATCTTTCGGGACTTGCTGTACCACTCCATCGTAGTCTATCTAGACGATATACTCATCTTCTCTCCAAATCTCCAACTTCACAGACAGACAGTGTCCGAAGTCCTACGACGTCTTCGCCAAAATCAACTGTTCTGCAAGTTGGAAAAGTGCGTTTTTGAGGTCACGTCCATTCCATTCTTGGGTCACATTCTCTCCGCCACTGGGATAGAAATGGACCCAGAGAAGGTGAGAGCCATCCAAGACTGGGCAGCCCCCACAACACTCAAAGGAATTCAGAGATTCCTAGGGTTCTCAAACTATTACCGGCGATTTATCCGGAACTTCTCTACTATCGCTGCTCCCCTCACTGCTCTCACTTGCAAGGGAGCTGATCCAAGCCGATGGTCGCCAGAAGCATCCTCTGCCTTCCAGCAGTTAAAGAGAGCATTCATGACGGCACCAATCCTCCTCCAACCAGACCTCGACAGGCCCTTCATTCTCGAGGTGGACGCATCCTCGGAAGGGATCGGGGCCATCTTGTCACAAAAAGGTGAGGATCAAGAATTACACCCTTGTGCCTTCCTCTCCAAAAAATTCCTCCCAGCAGAGAAGAATTACCCCATCGGGGAACAGGAGTTGCTTGCAGTCAAAACTGCGTTAGAGGAGTGGCGATACCTTCTGGAGGGGGCACGACATAAGATCACCGTGTATTCAGACCACAAAAATCTGTCCTTTCTTAAACAGGCTCAGTGCCTTACTGCCCGCCAAGCCCGTTGGGCCATGTTTTTTGAACGCTTTGATTTCCAAATTAAATTCCGACCTGGAACCACGAATACTAAGGCAGACGCTCTATCCCGCTCCTTTGAGACGACCTCTGACCTAGAGACACCTCCTCGTCCAATCCTCGATCCGCTGGCCTTCGCCCAAGTAACCGTACAGCCATCTCCTCCTCCAGGTAAAACGTTCGTTCCCCCCGAACTTCGCAAGAAAATATTGTCATGGGCACATTCTTCCTGCTTCGCAGGGCACGCAGGAGCACAAAAGACCTTGATGTTCCTGTCACGTTCTTATTGGTGGCCAACCATCCGCCACGACGTAACCAACTTCGTTGCCTCTTGTGTAAGATGTGCTCAGCATAAAGTGCCCAGAACAACTCCCGCTGGTCCTCTCCGCCCTCTAACCATTCCCACAGAACCATGGACCCATCTGTCAATGGACTTCATTTGCGAACTACCTCCCTCAAAAGGTCATACCGCAATCTGGGTAGTGGTCGACCGATTCTCGAAAATGGTCCATTTTTTCCCACTAAAAGGTCTCCCCTCTGCTCCAGTACTGGCTCAGCTATTCATCTCAACCATTTTTAAACTTCACGGACTGCCCAAAGAGATTGTATCCGACCGCGGAGTACAGTTCGTTGCAAAGTTCTGGAGAGCTCTCTGTGCCGCGGTACAGGTCAAACTCAAGTTTTCCACTGCCTTTCATCCCCAGACCAACGGCCAGACAGAACGGGTGAATCAAGACTTGGAGGCCTTTATCCGACTGTTTGTCTCGTCTTCCCAAGATGACTGGGTGGATCTTCTCCCGTGGGCAGAATATATGCATAACAACTCCTATCACTCTTCCTCCGGAACCACCCCCTTCTTTACAGTATTCGGCAAACATCCACGATCTCCGGATTTCTCAGAATTATCCTCTTCCGAAGTTCCTGCAGCAACCACTTCACTTCAACGCTTTGCTAAAATCTGGTCGGATGTCCACACCGCTCTTCTTAAATCTTCCGCCCGATACAAGAGGATGGCAGACAGGAAAAGAAGGGCAGCGGGGAGCAGGGGTTTTTTGGAGTCTGCACACTACAGAAGAATTATGCCTCTAATAATTTAGGCCTGTGTACCGCTATCACCATTTATATTCGGGGCGGGGGTGCTATCCTAATCAACTGGAAGTCAATGGAACCACAAGAAGAAAAAAAGACAGTTGTCGGCGGATGCACTCCTATTCGGAGAATTTGTAATGAAGTGCTTTTATACACAATTTTCTTTTAAAAAATGGGAGCTCCAGTTATCTTTATTATTATATTTTTGATAAGGAGGTACCCATTGGTATGCGAAATTGGAAGAGTTTAAAATTTATAAACAAACAATGACATAAATTGTGCTGGAAAATAAAGAGAGTGTTGATAGAATATAAAACGTGTTGGCAGATTTTATTAAAGGAAGACGTAGCTTATAATTTCAGGAGTAATTTCCTTTATTGTAAATGTCAATATGTGGATGGAGCACACCACTGTGCTGTTCATGGAATTGATGAATTGAATATGGCCTTAATAGGCTCAATGCTATTCTGGTAATAGCTATTACATCAATTACACTCCTGGGGGTTTGCTTTACACATGGTTTAGACCCATTTTTAATACACAGTATAAATTTTTCACAGTATAAATTTTTTGTGCAAGATTGAGTATGGAGCGTCAGCTGTCCAGCTCAATGTACAAGTTCCCTTATCACACCAGCTTCTCTGCTGGTAGACAGTGTCAAATTGAATGGATACAGTCCTACAGTATCAGATACTTGTGGCAATCACACACTCTGCATAAGTTGCTACTTTGTATTGTGTGGAATTTATCTGCTGTTTTACATGGACTGGTTAAGCCCTTAGTTGGTCAGGCTTATGGGGACCTCTGCTGGATGCAGGTGGTATGTGGCTAATTTCTAGCATACATGTTATATGGGTTTAATACACCATCCATATATACCCTGTGGAGTGACCACAATTTATTTGCACAGGAACCTATTCTGTGCTGGACAGTATTCTTCCCACACCTGTGTGTTGGGAGGTCAGACTGCTCCGGGTGCAATGACCCTATCTAGTGCACGTGGTGGACCAAACACATTAAAATCACATTAAATCACATTAGCTAACATCAATGTATCCTATAATCTGCCAAACACGGGGTTGTGACACGTGTTTCGCATCAGAGCTTTCTCAAACAAGCCAGGCTTGTTTGAGAAAGCTCTGATGCGAAACACGTGTCACAACCCCGTGTTTGGCAGATTATAGGATACATTGATGTTAGCTAATGTGATTTAATGTGATTTTAATGTGTTTGGTCCACCACGTGCACTAGATAGGGTCATTGCACCCGGAGCAGTCTGACCTCCCAACACACAGGTGTGGGAAGAATACTGTCCAGCACAGAATAGGTTCCTGTGCAAATAAATTGTGGTCACTCCACAGGGTATATATGGATGGTGTATTAAACCCATATAACATGTATGCTAGAAATTAGCCACATACCACCTGCATCCAGCAGAGGTCCCCATAAGCCTGACCAACTAAGGGCTTAACCAGTCCATGTAAAACAGCAGATAAATTCCACACAATACAAAGTAGCAACTTATGCAGAGTGTGTGATTGCCACAAGTATCTGATACTGTAGGACTGTATCCATTCAATTTGACACTGTCTACCAGCAGAGAAGCTGGTGTGATAAGGGAACTTGTACATTGAGCTGGACAGCTGACGCTCCATACTCAATCTTGCACAAAAAATTTATACTGTGAAAAATTTATACTGTGTATTAAAAATGGGTCTAAACCATGTGTAAAGCAAACCCCCAGGAGTGTAATTGATGTAATAGCTATTACCAGAATAGCATTGAGCCTATTAAGGCCATATTCAATTCATCAATTCCATGAACAGCACAGTGGTGTGCTCCATCCACATATTGACATTTACAATAAAGGAAATTACTCCTGAAATTATAAGCTACGTCTTCCTTTAATAAAATCTGCCAACACGTTTTATATTCTATCAACACTCTCTTTATTTTCCAGCACAATTTATGTCATTGTTTGTTTATAAATTTTAAACTCTTCCAATTTCGCATACCAATGGGTACCTCCTTATCAAAAATATAATAATAAAGATAACTGGAGCTCCCATTTTTTAAAAGAAAATTGTGTATAAAAGCACTTCATTACAAATTCTCCGAATAGGAGTGCATCCGCCGACAACTGTCTTTTTTTCTTCTTGTGGTTCCAAAGAAGGGCAGCGCCCAGATTGAAAGTCGGAGACCGGGTATGGCTGTCTACCCGCCATATACGCCTCCGTCTGCCCTCTATGAAGCTGGCTCCCCGGTTCATTGGGCCATACCCTATCATCCAAGTCATTAATCCTGTCGCTTATAGACTTCAACTTCCTCCTTCCCTAAGGATTTCGAATTCCTTCCATGTGTCCCTCCTCAAGCCTTTAAGGTTGAACTCTTATCAAAAGAAGATTCCCAAACCGCCCAAGATTAACTCCGAAAGTGGGGCTGAATTCGAGGTAAGACGCATTATAGACTCTCGTTGCCGCAATTCTCGTACCCAGTATCTGGTGGAATGGGTTGGGTTTGGTCCCGAAGAGAACTCTTGGGTGGATTCCATTGATTTGCACGCTCCAAAACTGGTAAAGCAATTTCTCCAGAGAAATCCGCACAAGGCCCATAGGCGCCCTGGGGTCACCCTGAAAAGGGGGGGTACTGTCACACGTAGCCGCGACGGAGCGCGGCGGGTACAGTACTCACCCGTCCGCGCCCGCCGCCGGCTAGCGTGTGCAGGCTCCGGTCTGCGGTGTGCGGGTAGCGGCAGCTCTGGGTAGGGATGGCAGCAGTAGTGGTGCCGGGAGGCCGGCGTCGCCATCTTGGTTGAGGGCAGGAGACAGATTGGCCCAGAGTGGAGGTTCCCTCCTCATCCTGTGCTGACAGCCAATGGCAGCCATCTCCTGGGGATATAGGGGATCTGCCTAGGCTGTTCAGTGTCAGTGCAATGAGTCTTTGGAGTCATTCACAACTCCTAGCTGATTCCCGGATCCTGGCTCTTTCTCTCCTGACTCTGGTGCCTTGCTCCCTGCATCTTGCTACAAGGAAGTTTTCTCCTGACACCAATGCTGCAAGTCCTACCTAGTGCTTGTTCCTGCTTGTGTCCCAGAATTACCCTGCACAGCTTCCCGCTGTCCTCCTTCATACAACTCATTCATTCCATCATCTTTCAGTCATCCGGATCCATTTCTTCTGTCATCAAATCAACCTCCTTCCGGATCCTCATCTATGTACTCTGGCTCACCAAGTATACGTTTCCAGATTTCCCTGCCCGTTATTAGTATTGTGCTGGACTCTATTTAATTTATTCCAACTGTCACTTAAAGAAGTATTTGAGTGAAGTTTATCATTTATGAAATCCGTTATTAAACCTGCACGTTTCAATCCTACTCCTCCTGGTCCGTCTCCGGTTCCTGTGCACCACACGACTCCATCCAGCCCTTTAGCCGTGACAAAAGCATTAAAGAGTTATCGTGGAACATCCATACGTACACACAAACATTGTTCTATTATACGTATGTAGATGGGATGTTGCTTATAGCAACCAATCAGGTTCTACTTATTTATTTGGCACCTTCTAGAAGATAACAGAATATGATTGGTTTCTATGGGCAACTTCCCATCTTTAATAGAACTCCCAGCTTCGTAAATAGACGCCACTGTGTCCATTCCAGATGTGGTTTACCCTTAGATATGTGATACTGATGTTTATTTACTAAATACTAATGATTTTATAATTATGGAAAAATATTGGATGTTCCTTTTCATATGATCTTATGCTTGAATTTTGAACAAATTGTTATTTTATACTGGTATTTATAAAGCTAATTAAATCACTTTGAAGTTCCTATCTATGTAATTTGCCATTTAAGTATATCTGGGCTAATGAGTCATTACCGTTACTGAACAGTCTGTAATGGGATAGATTGAATTAAATTAATATAATAATCTGCCATAATATAGCATGGGTGTAATATTATTCTAGTTTTCGCCTGTTTCCAGTTGATGACAGAACCTAAAGAATGTAAATGTTTATTTTAATGCTTTATTAAGTATCTCTATTCCTCAATTGCTAGAATTTCACAAAACAGCACTAAGCACGATATTACAACTCCATTTGCATTCTCCATGCTGCAATGAAGTGTAGTTTTAGCAGTAACTGAGGACCAAAACTTTGTTCCATCTCATTAACATAGGATCCTTTTAGCTTACATTGCATCATGTCTAGGTCTCAGACAGTGGGGGGAGCGCAACGAAGCCCCTTGGGAGCCAGGGAGAATAGCCGGTGGCCATCGGGACCCTGAGTGTCAGGGTTTTAACAGTCGGGATGCCTATTCAATGCTGCCGTTTCCGAGAGCATTTAAAGTTTAAATTAAATTGTTGGAAATGGCCGTAATTGTCGAATACAGTTTTTTGTAAATGTAATCAGATATAAAATGATCCTGAGAGTAATCTGACACCTGGCCTCAATTATTCATCATCAATTATTTTATTGATTTTTTTTTTCCTGCAACACGTCTTTTGTGGATATGTCATGAAAAGATAAAGTACAGTAATTACGTTTAAAAACTTTATGAAGACATGAACATGTCATAAAATATAAACTGCAAGCATAAAAGGTTCACTGGAGAAGCAATTACAGTATGACCCATATACTGTCCATTTTTTACTTGTTTTTTTCTTCTTTCTTTTTATCATTCTAATAACATAATGATAAAATTCTGAAATGCTCTAGGCCTTGCACAGATTTACCAAACCATTTGCTGGAATGCACATTGGCTATAAAATGTATTCAATTATTCATATATTATGTTCTTAACGCATGGATTTATTGAGGAGTCTTAATTCAAGTACAGACCTGTTCGAATTGAAAAACCATCTACATTATTTTTCCCTGAGCGATGCAACATTACTTAGAACAAATGATTTCCAGTGTCTTAAATATCTTTTCAATCTAAAGAATTAACCTAAAGATCTTCAAAGGTAATGTTTTTAAATGAGCTATCAGGCAGAAAAGTCGGACTGATCATGTACACTCTACATTTCAGCATAATTGCCCGTTTTTACAGACAAATTTCATACAGCAGGCCAGATCGGATGAACGGATCCAATCACTTTACTCATAATTGGCCCTGGGTACTGTGTACGTACTTTGCAATAATCAGGCTGGGCAGATGAAAATTGATTGTTCAGCCCGATTATTGCTTTTGTATGTCCTTCACATTACCATTGATCATAATAGAATACTGTATCATCAAAAAACATATACATTCTATTATCTTTTTCATACAAGGGGGTATTTTTATTACCCACACTAATTTATTGTAGGCTAATTGATCCCCTGGTGCTATCCAATTACCCTCGAAGGCAGCACAATGCCTGAACTTCTCAACGACTTTTTTCAAGACCTGCGGAGGTTCCCCTAACAATTCCCAATAAGTGCCTTATTCTCTCAATTGTGTCCATGAAAACACATAGGTCTGGGAACTTATCTCAGATCCAGTGTGTTTTCACCCAAAAATGTAATTATTTTTTTTTAAACTGTTAGCGAGACACACTTTCTAAGTGTTAGGCTGTATATAAAAAGGCATTGCAGCAATGAGGATTTTTTTATTGTCACAATAACTAGATATTACAAAAGACTAAATCATCCTTTTCACCAGAGATTGATAAATAGTTCCTTTTATTTGTGGATTCTTTTAATATATTTCTTCTAAATGCTTTTTAGTAACATTTTTTCAAGGTTTGATATTCATAATTAAGCTTTTCAATGGAAATGTACTTGGCAACTGTGGGTGCTTAGTGCAGACAGATGTGTTTTTTTAAATACAATTAAAATACTACTTTCAAATAGTGATGCCAATAAAGACAACTGATTTCACCAGGATTTATTAACCCTTTCAAGTCTAGCGCTAGTAGCAGATCCAATGTTAAGCCACTTTAAAATAAGAACATTAACATTGTTCAACATTCAATGTAGACCATTTTTGAATAGAATTTTTTTTTTAATAATTTAAACATTTAAAACTGACTTTTTGAATTGCAAAACTAATTTGGGCTGCAAAAGGTTAATGTGTGCCTTTGCAAAGGGCAGATCATTTTCTTTAGTTTTTACCCAATAAAGTTTTTACCCAATAAATCCAATTTGGTTCCATAATTTAAGAAAATAGGAATCAAAAATGGTCAAATACAGATTTTTTTAAACAAGGCAGAGAAAGCGAAACCTTTGGTTTCTGTTGATTCAATGTCCACAAACTTTGTTTTGTACACAAAATTATAAAAATATTGTACAAAACTACTGTCCGGCTATTTATATTAGTTTATGAAACATAAATGCATTCTATGTTTTAAACTAAGCCCCCAGCCCCAAGATATCTTATCATGGTATACAAATATCCTAAAATACGGAAAAATCCGATATACAAAAATCTTCTGGTCCCAAGCATTTTAGATATAACTTCTAATATGATACAGCAAGTAATATTTTGCTTCCAGTGGAATATGTCATAAATGTAATCAAATGTACGGGTTCAGCAGAAAATTATAGTGCAGATCTGATTTAGGCGCTAGCACATTGATTAAGTAAAGTATCTCTTTCATATGCAGACAAGTGCAAAGCAATAAATAGGGGTCTGATGTCAGCAATTCTGAGATCAAGATGCTGCATTTTTACAGTACAGAAGTGGAAAACACAAGATCACACAAATGGAAAAGATCTCCTCTGAGAGTATAGCCTTACAGCGTGCAGGAACAGCCTTCAAATCCCAAACAGAATTGGAATTAGTTCAGCTTCATATGTTGCACACCTGTTGTTTAGTTTAAGGTAGAATCATATTATCTCTGTTGGATTCAGCCCCGAGAATTAATTGGTTTCTGTTAATTTCACTGAGGTACTGGAAAGCATATATTTCTGCCTTGAGAGCTAATTTATTTTAAAGAAAATTTTTGATGTGCACCTAATTATCCACATAAAGGTGTTTGTTTATACAAGTTTTTTTAATTGTGTTGGGAATTTTATTTTTTTTACTTTTTTTGCATCAGTGTGCATATTAAATAACTTTTTAAGAATATTAATTATGTCGACAAAAGATGTTTGATCTGGCACCCAATTAGCAGTATGAAAAAATCCACAGGATCATAAAGAGCTTGGGTATTAGCAGTGATTTAACTATAGTCCCTAAGCACACAATTACACTGTAAACTATTGGGTTTGACAACCGTTGATTTACAGTATGCAGAAATAATACTAGATCTGTCTAATTTGTATTTAAAAGCAATGTATAAGCCTGACGGGATGTGTCTGTATTTTTGAAGATATAGTAAATATCTTTTGGTCAAATTAGCCCGAAAATTCTAAAAATGTAAAAACTAATTTCTCTATTGCTGTTCATTATGGCAACCGTATGCTGTACCTTTTGGGTCGAACTATAAAAAATAAATAAAAGGCAGCTGAATATTTACTTCACATGAAAGTTTTTGGTACTGTAAGCTTGGGCTTTTTGTTTTTTTAAATTTTGCACAAAAAATTAAATAACTATAATAATAAATATAATACTTGAAATACAGCGCTCTTTCTCCAACAGAACTCGAGGCACTTTACAGACATCAAAAACAATGCACATTATTAAGTATAGGCCGAGTATCCGTCATCCGGATATCCAACAACTGAAATAATTCAAAAACATAGGTTTTCAGAAAATGTTTTTTTTTTTTCACCCCTACACACCCATTTTATACTCACCGGGTTCCCTGACATCCATCATCCGACATCCTGTTTCATCTTCAGGGGTATCCCCAGTCCAAAAGATGCATTGCATGAGTGAGCCAGTGACATCATGACCAGATGCACATCGGGGCACGCCGGGGGACCAGGTGAGTATGTAAATTTTTTTTTTCAAAAATCTGGAAAAATCCCTTATGCAAAATGCTAAAGGCCCTGAGCATTTCAGATAAGGGATACTCAACCTGTAATATGCAGTAGACAATCCACACAGACATAATTGAGTGCACAGTAATATAGGATTGGTGTAGATATTTTTTAAACTAACATCCACGTGTTGTGTATTCAACCCTCACAAAGAATTAGGTAAGGCAGCCATCTTGGGCGCACTGCATATTACCCTGGTTCAAATAGTTTACTACTAGAAAAACATTACATACAATGGTATGCTTTAATAAAAGGCATTTTAAACTATGGGTACCCCTGTATAATGTTATTTTGAGACGCCATTAGCTATCGGAGGACAGGTGCAATATTGTACCACCATTGCCATGATACAGGTTTTCCATATAGGTAGTGCACAAACAGTGAGAGCCATTGGTGGGCCTACATCCCTTTTACACAACCCTTTCATTATATGCGAATCTGCACATGTCCCTTTCAGAACATGCTGACCGATTATTAGGTTAGATACTGTGGTCTGTTTTTAATTTAAAACTTTGGCTGATAAATTTCATACTGAGCTGTTGTGGACTGGCTTCATATAGGGTGAATCTGGCTATGGCAATAATATGTTTTATTGTAATTTTTTATTAAATAATTTATTAAATATATAAAAAGCAACACAGAACACATGACAAGTTATGATAACTAATATCATAGTTTTCTGGGGAGGTATTGTATGTTATTTTTCCCCATTTACTGTGTGGCAACAAGACTTATTTTCCAATGGAAAAAAAAAATTGGCTTTACACGTTCTCTGTTTGCTGAGTGCATTATTAAGAGCATGTTTTCCAATGTAATTTGTGGGGTTTCACCAAGAGTAGAAGCATTGATTAAGGGGGCTATTCAATGTTGGGTCAAGACTGTTGGGTTAGCCCGACAGCCGTGACCCTGTCCCATTCTCGGTCTGCTCGACCGAAATTCTGCAGGTGGGATTCAATGGTCTACTGTGGGTCGAGAAGGGGGCATGGCCGCGTGAAGCAGTTGGGAATCTCGTCAATTCCCGGCCGTTCTCGGCAGAATGAGCCCTACTGCTTGTGAAGTCGAGCTCGTTCTTGCGAGATCCCCTGTTCAATGCTGTTGTGGAAGACCGCATTGAATAGGGCTCCGAAGTCATCTCTCCCATCGGGATTGGCTGCGGGAGATTGAATATCCCCCTAAGTGTATTTTTCCTTTTTTTTTTAAATATCATTACTTATATTATCCAAATAAATAATGCATCACTGCTTGCAAAAATAGCAGATATCTTGTAAATAAATTCCCCAAATAAAACATAATCAATTTAAAAAGAAATGCACTGGACAGAATGGGCCATGTTTGTTGTGACATTTTAGTGATATTGTTATTGCTGCAGATTCAGTATACAGTAGAATAAGGACAAATCTACCTGTAATCAAACTATGTCCAGAGAGAAGGCCATTGATCATTGATGATTTATCAGTGGTTTATGGCTGATATGGAATGCTTTTGCCATCGATTGGGTAGAACCAGATGGTTTCTCTCCATTGAATGCACAGCATAACTGAATTGATATATTTTTTAAATGTTGGGCCAAAGAGCACAGCTCTACCCCTTACACCCATGAAGCCCCACCCCCATGTTTTGAATTGACCCACTGGCCAGTCAGTCAAAGAACAGACCTGACCATCAGGTGGTGAAACCATCAAGGTTATTCACTGTGTAGGTGGTGAAAAAGCACTTGCTATTCGCCATATCCGCAACCACAACAATAGCCATCCCTAGTACAGACTATTCTGCACATTTTAAATCCCCTGACATTTTTTTGTATACAGAGGTTTTTCCCAATTAATTTTATCTGGGTGCAAGTATATATCAGTATCATTAACTGAGCTGTATACTGCAGTATATTTCATCTTTAGCCATAGTACATATCTTGTATAGTATGTCATTTGTTGAAGGTTATTGTTCCATTTTGCTTTAGTTTTCCTTTTAAGCATTTCAGGACCATGATCATGAATTCTCCCAGTTCTGACATGTTCCCAGTCCTTATGTTTGTTATGTTATCCGTAAATAAATGTACTGTTGATTTAATAAAAGATATCACAACTGGTGACAGACCCTTTCCATCTAGTACTGATTTAAACAGGGAACTGCAAATGAAATGTTGGAATGTTGAGACACCGTAAACCCTTCTGCTCTTCAATAATTCACATAGCGGCTAGAATAAAGAGTCATAAAGTTGGCAGCTCTGCCTTGATAACCTTTGCTATGCCAGGACTAATTTTCCCAAACCACAAAGATAAAAAAAAATAAAAAAGAGAGAGAAAAATACTACATGGCCGTGGATGTAGATATAATGTAAGCTAATAGAATTACACACAGTATGTTTTCCCTTTTCTTCTTGTGAGAATTACTTATAGAGTTATGTGAAGTAGCACTTCCCAGTGGTATAAATTGAATCCCTCTTGGTGGTTGAAAGTAGTCATTTCTGCCTGCACACTTAATTATCACCTCTCTGCCCAGACTGTAAGTGTAGCAGTGCCAAATGGACGGAGATCTGTATATGCATTGTTCTCCAAGGTAAATGTGTTGGAAAGTCTCTTAGTGACCATACACCACCGCTGCTGCTCTGTGTTTAATTATTTGTTTTAGGTTTCACATTAATAAAATAAATGATAAATAATTCTTCATAGGTGCTATGAGGCTATAAAAGGATGTGGATATCCCCATGCTGTTAGTTGTAAATGGAATAAAGCTGTATTGTATTTGTGTGGTGTTGGCATATGCATTTTTTTATCTTTTGCATTTTCTTTGGCTTTTTTTTTTCTTTTTACATTTAACTTCATTAAAATTATTGTGTCTAAGACATGATTTATCTACAGTTTCACTACCTGGGTTTGGGGTGATCAGGCTTATATTGTTTCCCTAACAGATTTATCTTCTAATTGCTTATCAATGCAGTAGCAGAAAATTGCATTAACATTTTATTCCTGTTTGTCAGGAATTCAATTTCTCTCAGTTGGACAACTAATTTTGTTATAAGCAATGTTTTTGTTTTTAGGAAAAACTATAGCTAATGCAGGCAAAGGTTTTACAAAGGTATTTGTATTGGTTACTATGCTTCGCCTAATACTTTGTCTTGTATTAGCCTCTGTAATGTGTTTCTTGCTTTCATTCACAAAAGGTGATCAATTGTGTATAAACAGCTGGGTCTTACTGCATTAAGTTTAGAACATTATTATTATTACCCTTTATTTATATAGCAAAAATTATTACCCTTCATCATATTTATATGAGCAAAATAAGAAAATAAAGACTTACTGTAGGCCAGTATTCCATGCTCTTTCGAGCGCAGGGGTAGCGTACTCTGTAACTGATTCGCCACCTACCCCGTCGTTCACCATATTCAATGCCTCAGGGGCTCGCTGCCCCTGATGGCGAAAGTACCCCAATACGGCGTCATGGCGGCGGCAGGCATGATGGCAGACGGCCGGCGCTGCACAGCCAGGAGGGGGATAGGGCGGCCGCTGCGGATGAACGGAGGGCTGCAGTATACAAATATTGATACTTGTTTCCTAGCACGGCGCCCATCGGGTCCCATCGCTGCGCTCGCCACACTATAGAATATCAGCTCCACGCCGACGTGGATAGTGGAGGTATGACAAGGTCGGAGGACACGTACCACCGCCCCTCGCGGGCGCGCTGCGCGCGCCACACTTCGGGTTCACGTTGATTGTGGCGTTAACAATGGGGGCCATACAATGAAAAATGGGGTCTGGGGGGCATTTAACATTGTGGCCAATGTAAAATCGGGTCTTAGGGACCATTTAACATTGGTTCCAATATAAAAAATCTGGTCGGTTGGGTCCATTGCATCGCATGCAATTTGGTTGCATGCGATGCGATTGACCCGATTTTTGCAACCCGATTGCATACAATTAAAATCGGTGGCGCCGTGCTAGGAAACAAGTACCCAAATATTCACTGCAGGGAGGGCTGGGGGAGCCAGGCAGCAGTCAGCACTGAGCTGGTCCCGCTCTGTGCATATGTAATGAGCGGGACCCAGCACAGTGAATATTTAACGGTGAAACTCAGCGAAAATCACGGTGAAAGAAGTTCTCCATTTTAGCATTGAATACACTTTCGATGAATTAGGGTAAACACCCCATTGAAATACACCAGCAAATTGCAGTAACTATCAAACGGCGAATTGGCTGGCATTCACTGTTCGCTTTTGGCGAACAGTGATCATTGAATACAGCGAATATCATTTTCGGTGAAAAAATTCACAATTTCGCTGAGAAACAGCGCTGTTCACCAAAAAAAGCAGTGAATCAAGAGCATTAAATACTGTCCTTAAAGTACAAGACAATCTAAAACAAGTACATAGTACAGTTGTGTTTAAAATTATTCAACCCCCAATGCTGTAAAGGGGTTTAGGGACTATAGTGTACATTTGGAATTGTATACAGAATGAAATCCTACAAGGACGTTTTAAAGAACCAAATGCAACTAAACTGACATCAATTGTTTATATAACACAGTAGTAAATGTGTATTTTGTGGTTTCTTCATTGCCACAATTATTCAACCCCTTAAAGACTACCACTCTGAAGAAGAGAGGTTAATTCTGGTGTTTTCAATCAGGTATTGAAAACACCTGTGGATGTCACCGAGCACCAATCAAGCATAATAAGCACCAATTAGGCAGCTTTAAAATGACTGTGATACTCAGCTCCTTCTAGACATTTACTGGTGTGGTTACAAACATGGTGAAGTCAAGAGAATGGTCCAGGAAGACAAGAGAAGAGGTGATTTGTCTTCACAGGAAGGGCAATGGCTATAAGAAGATTGCAAAGAAGTTAAACATACCAAGAGACACCATAGGAAGCATCATTCGCAAATTCAAGGCAAAGGGCACTATTGAAATGCTACCTGGTCGTGGAAGAAAGAAGATCCTGACTTCGACTGCTGTGCGCTACCTGAAGCGTAGAGTGGATAAAAGTCCCCGTGTGACTGCTGAGGAACTGAAAAAAGATTTGTCAGATGTGGGTATAGAAGTTTCAGCTCAGACAATAAGGCGCACACTGCGTAATGAAGGTCTCCATGCCAGAACCCCCAGGCGCACCCCCTTGCTGTCTCCCAAGAATAAGAAGAGTCGACTGCAGTATGCCAAAAGTCATGTGGGCAAACCACAAAAGTTGTGGGATAGTGTTCTGTGGACTGATGAAACAAAATTAGAACTGTTTGGGCCCATGGATCAACGCTATGTTTGGAGGAGGAAGAACAAGGCACATGACGAAAAGAACACCTTGCCTACTGTGAAGCATGGCGGAGGGTCAATTATGCTTTGGGGCTGTTTTGCTTCTGCAGTACCAGGAGATATTGGATGAAAATGTGATGCAGTCCGTCACACACCTGAGGCTTGGGAGACGTTGGACCTTTCAACAGGACAATGATCCCAAGCATACCTCCAAGTCCACTAGAGCATGGTTGCAGAGGAAAGGCTGGAACATTTTGGAGTGGCCATCGCAGTCACCAGACTTAAATCCGATTGAGTACCTCTGGTGGGACTTAAAGAAAGCAGTTGCAGTGCGCAAGCCTAAGAATTTGACTGAACTGGAGGCTTTTGCCCATGAAGAATGGGCGAAGATACCCGTAGATCGCTGCAAGACACTTGTGTCAAGCTATGCTTCACGTTTAAAAGCTGTTATAACTGTAAAAGAATGTTGTACTAAGTACTAAGATTGAATGTCACTTGGGGGTTGAATAAAAACTAATAATGATGTGAGCACAGAAAAGGACATTTGTGGTTATTTCATTATAAACTTAAGTTTATATTTCTCTGACCTACAAGTGCCTCTTTCATGTAAATGTAAGCAAGATGACTGAATGATCAAAATCAATGTCAAACTGGCCAAAACATTCAATTTCAGTGGGGGTTGAATAATTTTGAAGACAACTGTATATAAACATTGCTGTATCAGCGGTGAAGACACTGAAATAAGGGGATTAGGAAAATTTGTAATGGTCCAAATGCAGATCTAGACTGGCGCCCTGCAGGAAACTTTGCAATTTTGGAGCTAGTAGTGCTTATTCCCTTCCTTTCCCATCTGTAGGTATAATGTTCTGGGGTGCCTATGGCAGTTGTCACCAGGTGTCAAGGGAGAGATAACAACTTCTGTATATGGTCCAGGGAAGGCTTAATTTGCGGAATGGTCTGGACCAGTGGTGTCAAACTCATGGCCCGTTGTTGTGGAACTACACGTCCCAGCATGCCTTGCCACAGTTTTCACAATCCATCATATAAAATCTGTGGTAGGGCATGTTGGGACATGTAGTTCCACAACAGCTGGAGGGCCATGAGTTTGACACCACTGGTATGGATCATTGGGGAGGCACCCCCCTGGACAGTATCAGTGTCTTCTCTGCTGATAGAGCAACGTTCTGGTTTGATGACAATCCAATGCAGGTCCCTTGGGTCATTTATGGAGCCTGCTGATCCCTTTAGCAGGCAGAAAGATGAATGACCTGTCATGCAGGATCATGGCCACATCATTTCATGTATAGGCATGATCAACATTGTGGCCATGTCCTGGCACCAGCATCTCCCTTGCACCGCACGCACCTACGTCTGCTGCCGCTCCTCCGCACCCTACGTCCGCAGACACCACTGCCACCGGCAGACAGAGAGAGAGGCCAGCGGTGGGCAGGAAAATTAATAGGGTGGCCGCTGATTGGCTGAGAGCCCATCAGCGGCAGCCCATTTATTTGAATAGGGTGGCGGCTGATTGGCTAAGTGGGCTGCCGCTGAGAGAGCCCTCTCAGCAAATCAGCAGTTGCCCTATTCATATGAAATCTCCTTCCTGGCACTGGCCCCTCTCCCCATGTCTGCCAGCGGTGGGGTGACTGTAGAGGTGTGGCAGGGTGCGAAGGGGAAAACCTCAAACAAACGTTATCATGGGCACACTCAACGATTGAGTAAACCCTCTGATCATTTACTCAATCAATCTGTGTGTGGCCATGATCAGGTGTGGATCCGGATTTTGGAATTTGGATAGATTTCAGATTAGATCCGATATCTCTCCGTATGTGGCTACAGTATCTCTAGTTTATCGAAAGTTTTGACTTTCTTTGGATATTTAAGTTTTACAGTTGAGTCTATGAACTGGTTGAAGAAACACTTAAAAAATGTGTATAGTAGTGTTTACTAGCAAGCCCTTCATGCTATGGCATACTGTATGGTGCCTGTTGTGACAACTTTATGCAGAATGTCCTAAACTACTGTTAAATGCTCTTTAGTGTTGATTTACCGACAATATTCAGCATTTGAATTTAGGGTTTTTCTTGACACTTATCCTTTGCATAATACCTTCTATTGTTGAGGCTCTTGCGGTTTTATTGCAGTTTTTTGTTATCATAATTTGTAGAACGAAAAACAATCTCATCGCTTGTAAAAATGTAATGTTACAGGTAATGTTTTATAGAAGGTGGTGGGAAGTTTTTCATATCCAGAATTCATTAAATGGTTATATTATGCAGTTTATGGTACCATAACTTCATATATGAAATGCAGGAATACTAAACTGGTATACAGTCTAATAAAGCTTAATTTTAATGTATTGTGACAAACCATGTATGCAGCACTAAGGGAAATGTGTTCTTGATGATGAGCTTTGTCATATACAGCATTATCTATACATTGTTATGTCCAATAAAGATGGTGCAATTTAAACCGGATTAGCTTTTCCCATTTATCAGAAGATTTCTGCCTTGAAATCTAATATATGTGTTCTGCTACCTCCAATGATATATTGTGTCAGTATGCTGCAGAACTTAAATGGTGTACTGTAGAGTGCCACTAAAACCCGGGTTAATGCCGTGATAACCTGGCTCACGTCTAAGTGGGAAAAAAGTTTACTCATGGTCCAGTGACCCAGCAGTCCGACTCTGCTAGTTTACAAGGTCGGTCCTGGGAAGGACCTGGATTAAGGTCACAAATGACACACATCTGTGACGAGGCCAATAGTGTCAGTGCCAGATTCTCACTTCAGCTATGTCTCTCTGCATCTACTGAGCCTGTGTGTAGGTGTCAATTAACCTGACCCGGAAATAATCCAGGTTAGAACCATGGTGGAAAGGGGCCATGTCCGGATCTGATGCGGTTTGGAGGTGTGTTCCAAATCTTAGGTCAATCTCAGCACTTAAAGCTGGCCATACATCTACAGATTTATTGTCCGATCTGGCTGGTTTGAACAAAATCCTGGTAATATCTGAAGGACAGTTTTGTCAGTTTTCCAGCATTTCGAAGCAATTGGTCAACTGTCATTTGCTCTCATCCGTTACCAGGTTTTTGTTCTAACCAGCCAGATCAGACATCTGTAGATGTATGGCCAGTTTTAGGTGGAAAAAAGTTATTAGATGTTCTCTATTTATTTTAAAAATTAAAATCTAATACAGCCTTGTTCTTAATAGAGGGTTTACTGGAAAGTTAACTATTTTAAATGTGAGTTTATATCAATAAATTAGTGCAACAAAGATGCATTTTGTTAAATTGTTATTTTCCCATAATATATACAGCCTTCTCCTTACCCACATACCACCTAACTGTCATCTTTCATTTGACAATTATAAGCAGAAACCATTGTTTGTCTCCTACCCCAATCATTGTATCAATATTCATCCTGTTGAAGTGATGTGTGGTAATCATTTTACAGTGCAGAATATCGGAATGCTGTACTTGCCTACGCTTCAGTAATATCCAGCAGACTCCTCCAGGAAATGTATTTTCACTGCTGAAACTTTATTAAGCTTATTCTTAAGTGTATCTAAAGGCGTTGGTATATTTCTTAAGCCACACTAGGCGATCCTGGCCGTGACCGATATAGTTAACAATATCGGCTGCGGGTGGTCGATTTGAGCATACACACTGAACGATATCTGTAAACAATAACATTCAGTGACGTCACCGGGACTCACTGAACATGCAGGTAGTTTGGCTATATAGCCAAATTGACCTGCATGTTAAGCAGATGAGAGGGGTCTTTAACGATGCAAGGGAACGTGCATTGTTAACGATATTAAATGTAAACACTAGACAATATTTTTAAAAATATCGCCCCTTTCTGAGTGATATTTTTTACATATCCTCTAGTGCGTGTGGGGTTTAACAGAGTTGCATCTCAATCCAGAAAATCAGGTTTTACATTCCTGTGTCTAAAACGATGCACATAAAATTGAATTTCCCTATGTAAAACATGTCCAGATTGGGCAAAAGAGATCCTGCGAAAAGTAATGACCACCTGACCTTTAGCTACTGGAGGACATGTACACATGATATATGGTAAGAAAAATGTGTTAACCCACTAAACCCAAATGATCTCTTGAAGCATCAGTTTGATTTACGGCTGTAAGCTTAAAGGTTACTGTAGATGAATGGGTGCTTTGACTTCTCTGGACTGACTATTTACCTTTTATTGACCTTGCCTGACCTCTCCTAGTCTCTGACCTGATGACTGTTATTAATCACTTGCTCTGTTTGCTGATGCTATACCTTATGAACCCAATTGCTTTGTACCTAGATTGTTAAGTTTACAAAGGCTCAGGTTCATTGACATTAGTTTTTTGGAAATGGATGTAGTCAGGATCAGAATCAGAATCAACTTTATTGGTCATGTATACTTGCGCATACTAGGAATTTGACTTGGATTGCTGTGCAACAGCCAGTTAGGTACAGTTAAACAGTGACAGATATGGGAACACATACAGGTATAGGCTAGAAGTATCCTGGGGGATATAGATGCAGGGAACACATACCTGCCCAGCAGCACAGTGCCTAGGCAGCCATCAGCAGCACCACTGGTCGTTGCAGCAACCAGGCAGGTACCAGTATAGTGGTCCCTGTGGTCTCCATTCCAATGGTCACAATATTGGGTGCGGAATGCCAGCTTTTATAATACTGCCAAATCCTATCATTGAGTATTAGACTACTGTAGGTGTAAGTTTAAGGTTAGGCTGCATGAGGGGGCAATTTGGGTTAGGCTGCAAAAGATAATGTATTGGGGTTAGGCTGTGGGAGTTGTGGGATAGAGTTGTATGCCTTTAGTCATTTCTGGCATCCCCCCTGCAAGATGCTAGAAGGAGGTCTATTGAACAAGTGCAGGGGTTGTTGCACCTTAAGTTATGCCTTAATTGTACTGTAAATCCTGAAAGGTGGAGGCTGAGCTAAGGTCATGTGATTTGCAAAAGCCTTGCCTGTCTATTATACTGGGGAAGTAAGAAAACTGTATGTAGTCTGGGACTATGCCAATCATCCCCATGAAGTAGGCTACAGTGCATGGTATGTCTGCTTTTACAGGTTTTCAAAAAGGTTGTACAGTATATGGGATCATCAATATTAAGGCTATGGTTCTCTCAATATAGGTATTTAAACTTTAATAATAAGTTCTACTGTGTACAATTGTTTTTTTTGTGGTAAGCATTTTTAGGTTACAGTTTGTTGAGATTAACATTAAATCGAGCACAGAAAATATGGCTATTTTTAGGAATGCCAATGCTATTCCCTAAGCAGCATTACCGTCCTCTAAGATTGCTTGCTTCTAGCTGTAAATATTGTGCTTTAGTGTTACCCATGAACTTTACACAACCTATTTCTTTCTGTAGCCAAATTAATAATAGACATTGTCAGTGTAGCATACGAAGAAATCCTATGAATTGAGCTCTTATCAAATATGCCGGTGGCATTATATTAATCTCCTTAAATAAAAAAATATTTAGTAAAGAACAATAAGTGTTTAAGCAACCCACTTTTTTAACACCACATATTTAAGTTGTGCACTCAAGGATTTACATAAATAATTTCTGTTATCGCAGCACGACAGGGCAGAAATATGCAAATGTAGGAAAAGATGGTGAGAAATCAGACAAAAGATTTGTATGCAGTGTTGAGAATAAGAGAACAAACAGGAAAGGAAATAAGCTCAAGTATTAACTATTCCATCTGGAGTGATCCACAAAGAAAACGAGACTCTGTCCAGTAAGAGCAGCTCGTCCAACCGCCTCTGAGACATGGTCCACGTATTTAGATTTGACCTAATAAATATTACTTACGTGACATCAAACAGGTGATTAGAATTATGTGATAGACTAGAAAAGATTAATAATATGTATCTACACAAAAAAAACAGCAAGGAAAATATACATCATAGTATTTAAAACACAAATATAATAAAGGAGCTGAAGGAAAATTAAATACCCATCACTAGAAATTAGTATTAATTGTTTTCTTACAAATTAAATTCATTGAAAATCAGCCCTTATTAAAAACTTATCATAATGAATATCACTTCAAGATACGATCAGACCAATAATGCAGTACACTTGTAAAACAAATAAATAACATGGATTCATTGTTATTTTCTATCTTAGAATTGTTAAATTCAGTCAATTAGAATCTTCATATTGTGCTGTGTTTTTATTGGAAATTTACATACAACAATATGCACTATTTAGTTTGTCATACTTTTTGCCTTTGAATGTTCTCCTCTGAAAGACACCACTGGGAATGGCCATGGGGGGAAGGCGAGGGTGTGACCGTGCAATGTACAGGAGCACCAACTTTGCCCCTTTGTGTGCTGCTTATACACAACTCACATCATCGGGCAGTAGGACCACTAAGGCGCAGAACACCTCATGGTATCAAGGCATCACATACTTCAAGTTAAGTAGGTCCCTGGGCGGTGGCCTAATCTTGAATCTCTTGTCAAATATTTTTAAGAATTGTGTGAGTTATGTGTGCACTGCTGACTAATAATACTAATGTGTACACTGCACACATCCTAATTTTAAATAATTCTGAATTAAGTGGACCCCACCTCAGTTTATATATAAATGAACAAACATTGGACAGCTGTGCCAATAGATCGTCCAACAGCGAGGGTTTGTGGGTAACACCCCTGCGAGCGCGTATGCCACTGTATCTTGACATTGCTATTGACACACGGACCACTCAGCAGCAGACATCTGAAGCTCTGAACACACTTGGTGACGGGAGCCCCATGCTGAGCAAGCACAGATCACTCAGCACACGTCACTGCACACATGGAATACACCTGCGATGTGTGCTGAGCAATGTTCTGCTTTTTGCTTATACAGTAGGCGATCTTAGTAGGATACACAGCGCATGCACTGTGTATCTGAGCGGGCCATGGCGACACGCAGGACCGGGCATCGCTATCGCTATAGTGTGCACACTGAGCGATCCATGCTTACTTTCTAAGCGATCTAGACAGATCTCTTAGAAAACAGCACAAAATTGCTATGTGCGTATACTCTTTGTACTGATAATTAAACACAATAATATCAATTGGATGGAACTTTAGACAGAGTTGTGCTCTGTATATCCTCTACCCAATTTCACCTTATTTGCATTTATAGTATTTACAGACAGAAATCATTATCTAGGAAAGTAGATAGGAGGACAGATGTTACAATTGTGGCAAACGCAGCAGCAGTTGCAGAGGTAGATTAGACATAGTACGAGTTATGTGAGCTCGAGCTTGTTTGTCCATTACTGTACGTGGTGGATTAACCAACAACTTCCATAGACTTTACGTATTGAACTATTACTTTATGCAGTAATACTTAAGTTGAACTTCAAAATGCCTTTCATTAATAGCTTTAATTTGATATCCATGGTTATTAAATATTCTCCGATGTAATACAGCTTTGGGCATTAAAAACATAAACATAAAAAAATGCATACGAGTGAAGGAGGAGGGTTACACTGAGTTTATCATTAATACACAACAAGATCCTTTCATTACTGAACAAAACATAACTTAAATTTCTGAAAAATGTGCATCTCTTCCCCCCCAAACACCTACACACACATCACCATATTTTGCTAATTGTAGAATTAACATTGATTAATGCATTTATTTAGTTTAGCCGTGGTTTCCTGACTCACACATTTTTTTTTACAATACAGGAGCACCTGCAAATACTTATCTATCATTGCTACCAGCGAGGGCCTCAGATTTTGTGGGATCAGCTACTGCTTGAATAACACCTACCCCCCCCCCCCCCTTCATCCTCCTCCCCTCTGCCCATCGTTAAGAATTTCATCATTCACCATGAATTTGTCCGAATTATGAAATTATCTTCAATGGATAATAGTACCTGGTGAGGATAATAAATGTCCGTTCCCGCACCTCATATCTTATTGTCTTATTGCTCTCTCTCTCTTTCCTCTGGTGCATCCTGTTGTTCCAGACATCCTCACTTTATCCTTGTAATAAATGTTGGGCTGCCTTGGTGCTCAGGTCCATGAAGGGCTGTGCTATATTTCTGTGCCCGCTTTTGTGTTCTCTCCATCAGCAGAGCCCTTGCTTTCATAGCAGTGGGAGCATTTCAAATTTGGAACTGTTGTGGGCAGTTTGCAGACTGGAAGCCAATCAGGAGCTACTGCTGAGGGCACTCCTGATTGACTGCAAATCTGGCAGCTCCAATTGGCTTGTGGCTGAAGCTACATTGAAACTGCTGCCGGTGCTGTCGCTTTATGGCTTTCTGCACCACAAATCCCTAACATCTGGGTCCCCTCACAGTCCGGGCCGCTACTCAAGTCCCTGCAGTCCCCCCTTGAGGGACAAAATATCATATGACCTATTTTAATTGTTACACTTTATTTAAGTGTCTGTACCACATACATGTGAAAAAGTGACATTTTATAAGTGCTATAAGTACTGTAGTTTATTTTACATTATTAGTAATTATAAAAAATGTAATTTATATATTAAATTTAATTAAAAAAGGCTTTATAGTGGGTACACGGGGTGCGATTTGGCTTGCGATTTGGTCCCAATTCATCAAATTGAACAGTACACAAAATGCATTCCATTTGAACTATATAGTACAGATCTATACTATATAATCTTGCCTGTCAAGACTATTTTTCTATTTGATTTACACTACACGGAAGCGCGCATCTGGATCGAATCTGCTATAAAAGCTGCTTAAAGTATTCAATTTCGATTTGATTTTGCTTCTATAAGCAAAATCAAATAGAAAAATAGTGCATATCTCACCGTGTGCACGCACTATTAGACTGAAAGAGTTGCAAATGGTGAAGACTGTTATGCTGTGTACACACTGATACAATCTGCATAAGATCCAGATAAGATTTTGACTATATAGTCAAAATCTTATCTGGATCTCATGCAGATTGTATGGGTTTTATCCCAAGCGATCCAGATGCGTTCAAGATGCGCGCTCCCATATCTTAACCAGAAAGTCTTGGCTGCCCTGTCTATATAGTGCAGATCTGCACTATATAGTCTAAATTGAATGCAGATAGTGTAAATTGTATGCAGATAGTCTAAATTGTAATCGCATCTGGATCTTATGCAGATTGTACTAGTGTGTACACAGCATTAGATGTGCATGCATGAGCTCACATGGCATACTGATTCCAACATGGAGCCAGGTTGTAAGAGAAAATACTGTGTTTGCCATAATCCCTGCAAATTCACTGGTGGAAAAGAGGATTGAGATTAAAAGATTTTAAACATTGACCAAAGAGAACCACATGTACAAAAAAGCCCCTTACATTTGACAGTCAGTTGCGCAAATGGGAATTGATGAAGTCCCTCGCTACACTGTTAATCGTCTTACATTTGCTACCAAAGTCAAATTAAACAAAATCCTATATTCTTTTGGAAATCTAATGTATAAAAGCGAAAATTTATCCTTCAGTCTTTCTGTACAAATCCACAGTTTACAAGGGAAGATGGTGACATTTTACATATGAGCATAGTAAAACACGGCCGAGGCAACTTAAAAAATTCCAAATGATTTACTGTTACATTTTTATTAATTTAAAACCACAATTAAATGTATTAAAAAATGGATGTATGTATGTTCCAGCATAACTCTGGAATGCCTGGAGCATTTTATATCAAACTTGGTACACACTCTGGGAAAAAAATATTGTGGAGTAAGACACCCCAAGTACCCCCATGGGGGGCCCAAAAGGGGGTCAAGCCACTACACAAAGTGGGTCTGAGAACCAAGGTATCCAGCATAACTCTGGAATGCCTGGAGCAATTTACACCAAATTTGGAACATGTATGACTTACAGTCTGGGGGAAAAAATAGTGTGTGCCAAGGCACCCCTAGAACCCCTGTGGGGGTTCCTGGGCCTAAAAGAATTTCTAACCACTATATAAAGGGGTGTACACGTACTTCAGTTTTCTCTATATCGAAAAGAAAAATAGACTCTGCAGGCAAGGAAATATCGAGTTCAATCCAGTAAATCGAATGTATACAATGTGCACTGAATGCAGATCGATATAGAAATTGATATTGTATACAAAAGTGCAGACCGAATGTGAAATCAAATGGAAAGGCCAAATTGAAAGGGGGTGGAATTGGGGAAATCGAAACTGAATCAAAAGTAAATCGATGCATGTGTTCACACCTTAAAGTTGGTCAGGGAAAAAAGGTATAAAAAAAGTTGCATAACATAGAGGGGCTAGAGGACATTGGTTCAAATTAGGTTCATGGCCACTAACACCCGCAATCCAGACACTGATGGGGTCCGGGGGGCCCAAAAAGGGGTCCGACCACTACAAAAAGTTGGTCAGTAACTTAACATAGGGGGCTAGAGGACATTGATTGGGTCCAGATTAGGTTCACAGCCACTACCACCTGCAATCCCGACGCTGCCGGGAGCCAAAAATACAAAAACAAAAGCAAACAAAAATGATGTGTATTGAGGCAGATAAAAAGAAACACAATATTCAACCTGAAACATTATATACTTTTATACTTTATAGTGGTGAAAGTAAGAACTGTAGTAAAGAGAATACCGATGCCTACACGTAGCCAAAATGTTCTACAGTATATTATCGACTATGTTATTGCTGAGAGAGAGTTTTATCCAGAACTAGTGAAAGATTAAAAACGTCACAAGTTTATTTAAGCAACATGATCATGTGCGATCTGAAAGAGAGGACAACAAATGGTATGAGTACGACTAGAATGTGGTGTGATATGTCCACAGTCATATTCACATTGACCTGGTTGACATCTGGCCACATTTTTCATGTATACACCAATGAAATCCCAACAATTACATATTGTATTGTCCCAGGTGGCTCGTCTGCTCCCGATAGTGTTCATTAATTATTCTATAGCAATATTAACTAAATATTTTATATTTATATTTGTGTATGTTTTTGGACCGTGCATTTGAAATCACCAAAATCAACACTTTTACTTAGTGCCACAATTGGCAACTATCCTTTCCTGTGAGACACTGGTGTTGTGCCCACAGCCATCTTTCCAACAATAGATGTCAGGGCAGGCTGAGGGAAAGTAGAGCATGTCTCACTATCCCCATGCCCAATCTGATTGACATCTCTGCATAGAGATTATTGACCTCAGTGTGACCTTCCATCTTGGTTGCCTAAAAAAATGAATGGAGCTGAAACAAATGTAACCCCTGTGTGCACATAGCCTAATGTTCTTTCTAATTGTTTCTAAGAATCTGTTGTACTGAATTTGGCCCGCTCCACGCCACATCAGGAGATGTATTATTCATCTCAGTAGCTGAAGGTGGGGGCTGGAATATCTTCATTAACAAAATCATAGCATAAAGTTATCGTACATGTTACAGTCATATCCTCTTTGCTTTTCATTTATATTTCATGGGGTTTGAGGAGACGGTCCTTTTGAATTCAAAATGAGCAGATTATGCGATTTTTATTTAAAGTCAATATAAATTCATTCATACCTTTGAAGTCGGAACGCTTATGTTTCAAAGCCTGATGGACACATAACTAGGGATGTATTCATGAAAACAAACCATGCTAAGTGTATAAGTGTAAAACACTGCTGTGAGCACCTGCTGTTTAACTGATATTTTTTTCGCTAACCTTTCTCCCCAGAATGCAAAGCTGTGTCATAATGCTTCGTTGTACTCCGGGATCATAGCAATACTGTGGCCTGATTGTAATGGCTGCATGAAATAGTATCAACTTTAGCCAGATATATTTGTGTAACTGCTGTAATTCAGAGTTTTGCAGTGTGTTCAGCCTTCAGTAAGCAGTAGACAACCTCCCAACCGTGTGCTACTGTTTCCTACCTGTTCTTGCAGCTTTGACTAGTGGATAATGCTGCTTACGCCTTAAACTTGGTTTGTGCAAGGCCAAAACCTGATTTGATAGTTACCGTTTATTCATACAAGACCCTATGTCAACATTTTATTAGTGACCACCTCCTTTCAAACAACCTCCCCTAAAATTAAATGAATACAGTTTACATTTAATATATATGCCTATTTTTTCTGAAGCAGCCACAATATTATATCATTCTAGTTTAGTAATGATATACATTTCCCTTATTTGATAAACTAATCTGGGATGCAGTTACAATCCCGGCGGTCGGGATCCCGGCGTTCAGAATCCCGACGCCGGAATCCCGACCGCCGAAATGCCGACACTTTCTCCCTCCGTGGGTGTCCACGACACCCCTGGAGGGAGAATAAATTAGTGTGCCGAGCGTAGCGAGGCACCGGGCCCGCTGCGTGGTGAGTGCAGCGAGCCCGCAAGGGGGGGCGATCCACGTCCCCCCTTGTCGGCATTTCGGCTGTCGGGATTCCGGCGTCGGGATTCTGAACGCCGGGATCCCGACCGCCGGGATTCAATACTGAATCCACTAATCTACTCCCCCCACACAGACATATCCTGACACTCAATTAGTAGCATTTCCCTTATATTTAACAAACTTATAAGAGGCTTCTGAGTGATATCTTTTATAATATTGTCGAGTGTGTACACTCAATACACTCCCACGCATACATGATTGATGTCTGCTGAACATGCAGGTCAATTTTAGAAAGAAAGGTAGTATACTGTAGTGTGGTGGCGCTTTGCTTGTGTCAACTGAAATTGATCTGTAGGGAATACTTAACTTAGAAGTATCCTATGGAGGTTTGGTGATTTTCCTCGTCGGTCCTCCCGTTCCCAGTTGATTAATTATGTGAAAAAAAGGATTTAATGTGTATGTGTTCAAACAGATACTTCACACAATTTGTTGTCACAGTCAGGTAATAGTGGTATAATTGTTCTGTAGTGCACCTAACTCACATTGGGTTAAGTGTTTCCAGACATATCTAGGTTTCTTTTTAGATGAATTCAAATGTTGGTGTACCAGTACTCACTGTTATTCATGTTAGGATCCTCCCATCAAGGTATCTTTCATGTAGACAATGGAATCCGATATCTTTAAAATGTCGGGGCGCGCAAGCATCTCATGCATGCGCCCACTTCTGTCGGAGGACGGCGATTGGCGTGGGGCGGCGATTAGTGATAGAATCGCCAGGAGCAGCTTAAAAGAGAGCTGCTCCATCTGTACACCACTGCGTTGTATACACTGAAGTTCAAGAGAGCATCATTATATTGTATAACAACTCTGTCTGAAAACCTGCGTTAATCCTTCTCCAGTCACCCTCTGCCTAAGCTCAGTCTACCTTCCCACTTTCAAAAGGTAATCCATTTTCATCACATTTTCATTTTTTATTCTATTTTGCGGTAAAATGTAGAGAAAAGTATTACCCATTTAAATAATTTATTATCTTGACATTCCAGTACTGTAGTTCATATAAAGTGAGCAATGCATTTGTATTGTAGAACAGGAACTTAATACCACAGATTGATATTATATTTAATGTTTTCACAGCTGCAGTGTTTAATATTTTACTTAAACTACTTTTTTGCTCCCTTAAGACCAATCTTGTACAGAAAGTTCTGAGTGAGAGATAAATCCCACTTCACAAGCCACAATTCATTCATTTTGCGTCAGAGTTATGTGGGAAAAGCGGCCTTCCTTGCACTTTAGAGAATACTTGTGGGATGCAAAATGATCAATGATCAATCTGTTTTTGTGTTTTTTCTTCAAATTCACTTAAACAATGACTTTATATTTGATCCATACATATTTACGTATGAAGATGCAGAATAAACGGACACTGATTCGGCTAATAATAAAAAAAAAATATTGCATATTATATGCCAAACTCTTTGCAAATTTCAACCTTTTAAATAGTGAGTAATATAATTATGGTGCATAATATTCCTCACCCCCCAGCCCTGACAAAGTACCCATCCCCCTCATCCCTCAGCTCTGACACAGTACACATCCCCTCACCCCCCAAGCCCTGAAACAGTACACATCCCCTCACCCCCCAGCCCTGAAACAGTACACATCCCCCTCACCCCCCAGCACTGAAACAGTAAGTCTACCCCTCCCCCCTAGCCCTGTCACAGTACACATCTCCTCACCCCCCAGCCCTGACACAGTACACATTCCCCTCACCCCCCAGCCCTGACACAGTACACATCCCTCTCACCCCCAGCCCTGACAGAGTACTTATCCCCTCACACCCAGCCTTGACACTGTACACATCCCTCACCACCAGCCCTGACACTGTACACATCCCGCTCACCCCCAGCCCTGACACAGTACACATCCCTCTCACCCCCAGCCCTGACACAGTACACATCCCTCTCACCCTCAGCCCTGACACAGTACTTATCCCCCTCACACCCAGCCTTGACACTGTACACATCCCTCACCACCAGCCCTGATACTGTACACATCCCGCTCACCCCCAGCCCTGACACTGCACACCTCCTCCTCACTCCCAGCCCTGACACAGTACACATCCCCTCACCCCCAGCCCTGACACAGTACACATCCCTCTCACCCCCAGCCCTGACACAGTACTTATCCCCCTCACACCCAGTGTTGACACTGTACACATCCCTCACCACCAGCCCTGACACTGTACACACACCCCCTCACCCCCAGCCCTGACACTGTACACATGCCCTCACCCCCAGCCCTGACACCGTACACATCCCGTCACCCCCTCTTCCCTCCTGTGTCACTTATCTATGTCCATATGGATCCTCTTCAAAAACGCAGGCTGCAGCATTTACAGAGACGGGCCTGTGCTGAAATCAGCATTCTCCCCTGCCTCCACTGTCAGGGGGCTGCTGAGCGTCATGGCCGCCTCTCGTGCTTAACCAGTGTGCAGGCAGCGGCAGCACAGTCAGACTGTGATTGTCAGGGTGCCCACCACCCACACAGACCCTGCTGCCGATTGCTCCCCTAAACGGCAGCGGGGGCCAAGTTACGCCACTGCCAGCAGCCTATCCCCCAATGCTAATGATACTAGATAAGCTGCATACATTCCTGGCTGACGGGAGTTTGGCTGACCTGCTGGCCTATGTAACGATTGGTCAGTGCATGTACACATTTATTTATTTACAGTTTCTTATATAACGCAGCAGATTTATAAGAGATTTAGTAGTGTCTTTTTTGAGATACGGTCATGTTTTGGATATGTTTTTTAGATGCTTGTAACATGATTAGGGGACGGATTGAATGTGGGGAAGAAAGGACCCTTCAGAGTCGAGGATGACCCCTAGGCAACAAGCTTGTGGGGTAGGGTAGACTGTCGAGTTGTCAACAGTTATGGAGTTATCAGAATGGTAACTGTTCTTGGTTGGTGGGAATATAAGTAATTCCGTTTTGGAAATATTGAGTTTGAGTTGGTGAGCAGACATCCAAGATGAGATGGCAGAGAGACATTCAGAGACTCGGCCCAAAACCACTGGTGACAACTCTGGGGTTGATAGATTTGTGCATCATCTGCATGTAAGTGATACTGAAATCTGAAAGAACTGATTAGTTTTTTCAATAGACGAAGTATAGATTA
Organism: Crinia signifera; assembly: GCF_055691185.1. Taxonomy (NCBI): domain Eukaryota; kingdom Metazoa; phylum Chordata; class Amphibia; order Anura; family Myobatrachidae; genus Crinia; species Crinia signifera. The sequence continues at coordinate 396,573,474 of NC_139217.1, read as the reverse complement.
AGAAAAGCAGAGGACCTAAGACTGAGCCTTGCGGAACTTCAACTGACAGAGGTAGTGAAGAGGAAGTAGAGTGAGAGAAGCGAACACTGAAAGAGTGATCAGATAGGTAAGATGAAAACCAGGAAAGGGCTGTATCATTAAGACCTAGGGAGTGTAGTGTTTGTAAGAGAAGAGTGTGATCCACAGTGTCAAATGCAGCTGAAAGATCTAGAAGAATAAGTAGTGAGTAATGGCCTTTAGACATAGCAGTTACCAGATCATTCACCACTTTAGTCAATGCTGTCTCAGTGGAGTGTTGAGAGCGAAAGTCTGACTGAAGTGGGTCTAATAGGGTGTGAGAGTTAAGAAAGTGTGTGAGGTGAGATTAGACAAATCTCTCCAGTAGCTTGGAGAGGCATGGGAGCTGAGAGATAGGACGGTAGTTAGAGAGAGAGTTAGAGTCAGAATTGTGGGTTTTTTTCAGAATGGGAGTAATCACTGCATTAGTGTTCATTCTAGCACCCGCTATATTTGAAAACCCATGCAGTTCCTCTTCCCTGCCTGGGGTGTCACTGTCTGCTCTGGTGTTTCTAGCACAGGTCTGGTTTGCATATCAGTGCCAATATACAGACCACACTGTGCTAGAAGCACTATACCAGACAGCGACACCCCAGGCAGGGAAGTGGAACTACATGGGTTTTCAAATATGGCGGGTGCTAGAATGAACACTATGCATGTTTGAGCAGAGAAGGAAAAGTACCTGTAGCAAGAGAGAGATTTTAGTTAAGGTTGGAATAAGCACAGGAGATTTTTTAATGACTTGAGCAGGTATAGGATCAAGAGGAGAGGTAGTAGAGTAGGAGGATAAGAAGAATGTGGATACTTCCTTTTCATTTGTGGGCTCAAATGAAGAGAAAGTGAAAGAGAAAGGGTTCAGCAGGGGAAAAAAGTGGGTTAGAGGTTGAGGAAGAGCATACCATTTAATCTCTGATGTTATAAATCTTGTCCTTAAAGTAGGAGGCAAGTTCTTATGCACTGATGGTAGCCGGTGGGGGAGGAGGGGGAGGGTACAGAAGAGACTTAAATGTGTCAAAAAGGGTTGTTGGTGGCATGAGAAGAGATAAGAGATTGGTAGTATGTTTGTTTGGCAGTGTCCAAAGCATTGCAGTAGGAGTTGTAGCTAGTCTTATATGTGAGGAAATCAGTCATATTACGAAATTTACGCCATTGGCGTTCTACTTTACGTGTTGTTTTGGACTGCCACCGTCGGCATCTAAGAATACGTGGGGTGTAATGGGAAGCTGGAGCCACTTCATCAAGGGCTGTTTCAAGAGTCTGGTACAGGTGGGAAACTTACCAATCATTCACCTGATTCAGTCATGCTTGAGGTCACAATTGAGATGTCAGTCACCGGCATTTCCCTGCAGCAAGTGCGCTGGCAGTTGACAAGCTGTCCGTACACACAGCTAGATGCGCTGATATATCAGGTATCGGCTGTGCTGCACAGCTGAGCAATATTTCTTTGAACAACACCATTCACAAATACTGTATAGTGGGGGACACATCTGCCTAAGGGGCTTGCAATATCTCATCCGCTCACTTGAATGACAGATATATCTGCCCGTGTGTACCCAGCTTAAGGATAAAGAAATAATTATAATTTGTTTTCTTTCAAATATTCTCATTGGAGCAAGATTTTTGTTTAGGATAAGACTTTGAGCTGAAAGCCACTCAAAACAGCAAGTTTGAGCGTCTTTCAGCTCAAAGCCGCCTAGTGTGTATGGCCCAGCGATGAGTGGTGAGCGTTGCTGCTCTCTCCCGGATCATCGGTGGGAAAGCCGCTCATCTGCTGGTATTACCGGCAGATGAGTGGCTTTGGGCATGGCTTTGCATAGCACTGCGCTTTGCAAAGCCGTCCTGCCCCCACTGATGGTGCCGGGCAGAGGGAAAGCAGTTCAATGTGTATTTACTGAGCGGCTTGCCCACCCAGTGTTGCTAGCGATCATCACTGTCCATACACACTGGGCATAATCGCCCAGTGTGTATGGACCTTAAGAGTGGTTTAAGAGAGGAGGGGGACCATGTGCAGACTCTGTGCGGTTCCCCCACTCTCTGTGGCGCAGTAGTGACTGTACTGCGCATACACAGGTCTCACGTCACCCACCAAGTTACCGGTACTAATCTCTACTGCGAATATGAAGATCTTCAGAAACATGGAGAAACATGGTACCTGTCATGTACCCAGAAAATAATCTGTACTGTGCATGTGCAAATCACCTATAAAATGTCTCCTGCAGCAGCGCTGACATGTGATTATGAGTGCAGGGTGTGCGATGTGTGCTCACCATGACACAGGGGCTGGTATGCATCACACGTCCTGCACCCATTATACAATAGATATGTAATTGAGCTCATGTACTCTGAGAAAACAAACTAAATTCTCCAGTTTCAAAGGCAACACAGTTGCTCTAGTGATATAAATTGCAAGAACCAAAGGGCAATAGGGATGTTGTGTATCTGATGTAGAAAAACATCTTCTTTCTATGGGGAAATTTACTAAGATGGGAGTTTTTTTACCCATTCCGATGTTGCTATAGGCAACCAATCAGAATCTTCTATTTATTTAGTTGCTTCAAGAAGATAATTGATAGTATCTGATTGGTTGCCCATAGCTACATCCCATGAGAAATACAAACTCCTATCTTAATAAATTTCCCCCTTTGTGTTAGCTGTGCACATTTATAATTTGCCGAATCTCCGATATGCTGCAAGAAGATAAACAAAATCAAGAAATTCCAAAAGACCATTCTGAGATGATGCAATTTGAAGTTTAACGTGAAATCCAATGTGTTGTTCTAAACCATACATGGATTGAGACTTTGCAAACCGCCACACATTGGATGCAGTTAGAGGAGGACATTTAGTAGGATGAGAGATTCAGAAAGTGAGAGATTTGGTAAGAAATCTCCAGTTTTTTTTAAAGCGGCAATCATTTACACTGCAACACCAGTTTGATTTTGCAGTGTAAATGATTGCCGCTTTACAAAAAACTGGAGAATTCTTACCAAATCTCTCACTTTCTGAATCTCTCATCCAATTAAATTTCACCCAGAGTTTTTAAGCTCTAAACCACAGAATAGCAAATTCATTGCTTTTGCTCTACAAACTGAATGTGATGTTTATGGGTTGCGAACAGCATACAAACGCCTTGTTTAAGAAATGTGTCCATCCATGTTTTAACACTGTGTGGAAGTGAAATTTACTACACAAATGTAATAATGCACATACAGTATGAGCTTTAGTCTATGCTATATTTATGCATCTGTGCACTTGAATCTAATTTCAGCTGCTATTTCAAGTTTGTGTGTTGGATTCCTCCCTCTGTCCAGCACACATACTATAACACTTTACCACAGCTGACCAGCAGAGGTCCCAGCGGACCCTTCTGCATTAAGCAAACGGTGTTAGTCCCAAGGAAAGCGTGTGGGTTTAGTTAACCACTGAATGAAAAAAAATAGTTTCATGGTACATATTTTAATGTTTTGGAGATAGATGTATTGTTCTAACTGGGAATACTTGTTTAATTTTAGTCTACCCAAACAAATATTGCATTGCGTTTTTTTTCCCAGCACAATAGTCATTTCTAATAGTTGTGTTTTTTAATAAATATTTTGAGATTCTGTGGGCTTTATAGAGGTAAAATACTCATAATGTAGAGAATTAAATTCTTCTTCCAACCCCAGAACTTTATTGCACTCTTAATAGCTCACACTCCCATTAATATACTGTATGCTTACAGAAGAGGGCAGATCTAGACTTTTTTTCTTTAAAGACGTGAGGCTTAACAATTAATCCTGACTCCTCCCCTTCCCAGTATTAATTACTCCCATTGGACTCCTTGCACACCACTACATTACGGATCATGCAAATTAACGTTTCAGGATACAAGTTGGTTCAGATTTTTCTTTGCTTGCTGACTTTGGAGTGGCAAATTCATTTGTTGTAGCATGCAAATAAGGTGAAATATGTGAATTTGCTTTGTTTATTTGCTTTGTGAATTTGCTTTGTGTATATAGAGGTTAATTCATGTTTGCACAGAAAAGCATATGCAATTGCAATTTTTCAAACAAAGGCATTGTAAAGCGCAACGGAATCTGCTGCGCTATATAAGAAACTGTAAATAAATAAAATAAATAAATTTGCGCAAGTGATGCTGCTGCCCAGAAACTAATAGAAATGCCCATTGGAGCCATCTCAAGATCGTTAGCAACTGTGAATACATACGCAACACCAACACAGTAACAAGGAACATCGACTCTCAAGTGAGTCTAAAGCGCAGATGCTCCAGCAGAGGTGCTGCAGCACAGTTCAAGATTAGGGGAGCCACATCCACTGCCACCAACTGTCATTTCAATCAGACTCACTGTGGCTCCCCTATCTGAATTTCAAACTGTGCTGCAGCATCTCCTCTGGAGCCTTCAATGGTCTGTGGACACGCAGTCTGGATGCAGGAGCTGCAATTTTGGCATCATGTTTCTCTACATGCATGATCACAGCTTGAGACACTCACATTTTTTACATTACTTGCCACTCTGTGCCACCTTTCCAAATGTTCTCAGAGTGCCCAGGCTCATCAGTAGCTCAGCATTCAATAAATATAAACTGCGGCAGACAGCATAATCTATGCACGATCTTTGAACCTAGCAAAGCTGTTATACAGGGAATATAAACTGCAGAGGATAGTGATCACAGCCACACAATGCCACATCCCCCCCCCTCCCCCATCCCCTGGATCTGCCAATGCATCCACAGTGTTCATTTTAGAATATTTTTGTTTCACTAAATGGCACAGCAAAAGCATACCAAAAATTGAGCAAATTCTGCTACAAGTCTCAGTACACATGAAATTTCAGAGCACTTTCACTTATCTCTATGTAAAAGTATTTTGTGAGTATTATACTATTCATACTACACTCCCAGAAAAGCTGGGAGGCTTCTGGAAATTGCGTGCCCCTACCCGCCCCACTTAAATGTGGGCAAGTCCCCCGCAACATCGACGCAGCCACCCACTTAGAATACGAGTGAGCAGTCTGAAGGGATCGGTAATATCGCCAGGCAACCAGATAGTCAGCTTTGCACGCAAAGCACAAAAATTGCACTACAATAACCCTTTTATTTTAGATTTTGGACCATACATATTCTGTGTAACATACATGCATTGTCAGGCTCAAAAAGTATATCACTTATTCTGAGGGCAGTATTCAATGAGAAAAGTTCTCCGTGTTTTGTGGAGAACTTGTGCTTTGTTCGCCTTGGACGGAGCATTTTGCTCTCCAAAAGCGAGCAACCCTATTCAATGTGAAATGTTCTCCGTCTTTCTAAGTGATTTTCTCCGTGTCTCTCCGTGTAGCAATTCTCCATCTTTTGATGGGGAGCTGGAATGTGAACTTTTAAACTAAAAGGTTTTTTAAGAAATTTTGGTGTCAAAAAATCAGTTTTTTTTTCTGTGAAGGGGCATGTTATTTTTATTCATGTGCTTATAGCACATGAATATATATTTAATTTAAAAAAATATATTTTTTTTAATTTTTTTTTTTTTTTTTTTTACACAGTGCAGCCAGCAGGGGGCCGGAGCGCTCGAGCCGCTCATTACATATTCATATATTCACTGCACCCGATCGTTAGTATGCACGAACGGGTGCAGTGAATACTGGGTCCCCCGCTGGCTATAGGGGGGGGCAGGCTGTGCTGCCTGGGTCGCGGAGAGCCCCCCTCCTCTTCACATTCCTCTGGAGCAGCCAGGGAGACTTTAATCTCTCTGGCTGCTTCCGGCTCCCTGAAAGCTCCCTGCTCCCTGCAGGGGTTAAGACTCGCCGCGAGTGGTGGCGAGTCTTAACCACATTGAATAGAGGGAGCAGGAGTGGCAGCGAGCCCTCCGGAACACGGAGAGTGCATGGAGAGCGAAATAAAACGCTCTCATGCACGGAGAACTTGGTCATTGAATACTGCCCTAAGTGTCATGAAGATTAGACAGAACTTAATTATATAGATATATATTTTTTTACTGACTGTAAATTCTTGTTTCCTTATTTACCTATACCATATTAGGGGTAGTTACTTAGGGGTAGATTTATTAAGCTTGTTGAAGTGATAAAGTGTCTGGGTTTTTTATCACTGGGGAATCAGCTCCTACCTGTCATTTTTCAAACCAAGCCTGTAGCTTCACAGTTAGGAGCTGATTGGCCGGTGATAACAACCAGACACTTTATCACTTCACCGAGCTTAATAAATCTGCCCCTGAGTTCTTAAAGTTTTAATTTTATATTTCTAACAAGTTCAACTTCCCTATCAGCGCATAATAAGTTGAAGGTCTTGTAGAGCAGAGAGATCCCAGTGCTGCTGTTAGTCTCTTGGGACTTGCCTATGAGATTCTCACATTTTCAGAAGTTCTCCCAGAGTCCCAGGATCTCAGACTTCCCTAGAGAAGTGGTCTGTATATGATAAAGTGATTTGTCTCCGCATAAGTATAACCCATGCCAGTGTTGCCATAAATCACGCTGTAGCCATGGTGATGCAAAGTGCTTTACATACACAATGCTTTTTACAACTGATTTACCCCCTGAGCGCATTGGGGCAGGGCTTAAGGCCCCCCACACATTAGCGTGACGTGTCCGATGGGGGAAATCCCATCCGATTTCCCTTGAACTCCCTTGGAGCTCTTCCATCTGATTTAGCACTTGGGGCCGAATGTAATAGGGTGTGAGAATAAGAAAGGGAGAGATTTTGGGAGCGTTCTCAATTTTTTTTAAAGTGGCAATCCTTTACACCGATAAAAATAAAACTGGTTGATTTTTACCATGTAAATGATTGCTGATTTAAAAAAAAAAATTTGGGAAAACTCTCCCAAAATCTCTAACTTACTGATTCTCACACACATATTTTTACATGCCATTTATCACATGTAAAAATAGCGGGTGCCGGCTGTGGTCTGGACAGGCATTTACCTGACGTCGGGATCCCAACTGTTAAAACACTGACAGATGGGTTCCCGACGGCCACCGGCTATTGTCCCTCGTGGGATCCCCATAGAGGGAGAATAGAATAGGTGGCCAGCATAGCGAGCCACCGTGCCCGCAGCATGGCAGGCGCAGCAAGCCCGCAAGGGGCTTTGTTGCACTCGCCATGCTGTCTGAGTCCGGCCAGTCGGGATCCTGACGTCGGGCTAATGACTGTCGGGATCCCGACTGTCGGAACCCTATACCACACCCAAAATAGCATTGAAGGACTCCCAGAGAGTTGGCAGATAAGGTCAAGGTAAACCAGATGGACTAAATGGGATGCCGCTGAGTTGTCCGATTTATCTTATATGCAGGAAGTTCAATATCTGATCTGATGCGCACGCTGCAGCACATTGGATTGGATCCATTTTTAAACACATGCGGTTTGGCCACTTTTCACCTGATTTCTCGGGCTGATCTGTCGGAATCGGGTGAAATCATCAAAAATCGCACAATTGTATGGCCACCTTTATTTTGTCCCAATGCTGCATGTTAAATTGTTTAGAGATACAGTATGCAAACAAGCTTGCTTTTCTACTTTAGCGTTCCCAGTAGTAGTCTACGTGAAAGGTAAAGTACTGTAATAGCGGACCGAGGTACCTGGGCTGAAGCATGTTGAGTGAATTTCAGTGCTTTTTCTCCGCAGCTCTTTACTACAGTATTCTCTCCAGCTTTGTTACTATTATTATACTAGGATAATGTTTCCATTTCCTTTAGTTTCCATTCAGGATAAATGCTATTTCTCTTTATGGTTGGGTGTTAGTAGTTTTCCAACATTTTTTTATGATTACATTATATGACATCATCAGCCAAGAACAGTGATGGGGCCAAACATCTAATTTATTTTTATATAGTTCAAGCTTTTTATGGTCTTTTGGTCATAACAGTAGTTCTACCTGTCCCTCAAGAATTTCTGTTAAGAAATCTTGTATCTATGTTTTTGACACCTCAAAATTGAGTTTGCTGTATGCGTGTGTTCTTTTTTTTAAATACAATACGTGTTTTATTAAAATAAAAAAAAAACGCATTTATACTTCACAGTATTTAAAAAATGTGGGTTTTGAACAGAAAATAGGTAAATGCACAATTATCTGGTATTGTTAGTTTATATACTCTGTGGTATGGATTCAGTATGAAATCCCGGCGGTCGGGATCCCGGCGTTCAAAATCCCGACGCCGGAATCCGGACCGCCGAAATCCCGACAAGGGGGGGGGGGGGGGCGGTGCCTCGCTATGCTCGGCACGCTAATTTATTCTCCCTCCAGGGGTGTCGTGGACACCCACGGAGGGAGAAAGTGTCGGGATTTCGGCCGTCGGGATACTGAACGCCGGGATTTTAACTGCATCCCTGTGGTTTAACCGTTACATCACTGGAGAGAGCCTGATATTTGTCTTAGAACAGATACAAAGAGCTGGAAACATTCCTTGGAGTTTCTGGTATTTCTTGAAATAGTGGCATTATTAATAAATTCATGCTGCCAATCCTGTTCCACAATATCTCAAAGAAAATGTGCTGTATTTAGATCTGGTGACTGTGGAGGCCGTTGGAGTACACTGAACTGCTGTACTTTCATTGTCATGTTCTTGGAACCAGTGTGCATTATTACATTGCTTATTATGCTGCTGGAAATGACCGATTGAAAATGGGTAGACTGACCATAACTGGATGCATGTGCTTAGCAACCATACTCTGGTAAGGTTATGTGTAATATAAATGATGCTTAATTGATATTAGAGTATCTTATATTTGCCTTGAAATCCCTCCCAATACTATTACAAAATCACCACCAGCCTTAACAGTTGAAACAATGTAGGATGGATCAGCACATGTTTATGCCACATTAGGAACAGGGTTAGATTGCAGAAGAGGGACAGTTAGGGTTAAGCTGTGGCAGAGATGGGTTTATGGGTAAGACTAAAATTCTTACCAGGATCTGTCAGGATTTTGACCATGGGGATGGTGACTGATGGGATCCCATTAAAACACATTATTTCAGTTCTTGTTGACTTCCTGTCCACTATGACCAGTTTGACCAATCTCCCCTGATCTCAATAACAATACATTTTTGCCCACAGAGCTGCAACTTGGTTCTTGTTTTAATATTAAAATCCCAGTAGATCAGCAGTTTCAGATACAGTGCAGATACAGTGCAAACTAAACTGCGCCAACAATAATTTTACAGTCAGTCACTTAAATTTGCATTTTTGGCCTGAAAACTGATTGAGCTTCTTAACATGAGTTTTACATGAGTTGCTGCAATTTAATTAACTGATTAGATATTGGTATTAATGAGTTGGTGTATATGATGTGGGGTGTGGTATAATTACCCGACAGTCGGGATTCCGACAGTCATTACTCAGACGTCGGAATCCCGACTGCACAGCGTGGGGAGCGCAATGAAGCCCCTTGCGGGCACGGTGGCAAGCTGCGCTCGCCACCTATTTTATTCTCCCTCTATGGTGGTCGTGGACCCCCACGAGGGAGCAGTCGGGATTCCGACGTCGGAGTATTGACTGTCGGAATCCCGACTGTCGGGGAGCCGTCCGGCACCCATGATGTGTGCTACTGAATGTAATGTACTGTATATAGTACTTAGTGTATTTGCTTTGAAACTACCTGTGGTTTATATACAGTACAACTACAAATGATGCATTCGCTCTGTCATAAGGGGCATACTGTACACACGGCTATGGCCAATTGTGACTATGTGATTTACTTTTGAAGAACATGGAGACCATATTGACTACATGCATTTGCGATTTGGCATGTATGTATGCCACAGAGTCAAAATCGCCTTGCCTGCCAGTCTGTTTTTCCTTTGATACCATTAGTATTGCAAGCAAGGTAAACACTGTGCAATTTGGGCTAACTTTTCTTACGATTTTGACTATATAGTAAAAATCTTAAGCCAAAATCGCACCGTGTGTATGCACCTATAGTGTCTGCGTTTGTTTATTTTTTTTAAAAATGTACAGATAAGAATGCTGTGGCTCTTGATCCACCTTGTATATTTTCAAAATGAACAGGAATGAAATATATGTGTGTGTATTTAGCTTGGGGTCTCGTAAATATACAGGTTGAGTCTTCCTTATCCGTATATCCAAAAACCAAAATATTCTGAAAACCGTGGTTTTTCAGAATATTAGGTTTTTTTTCGGTTCCTCCCCCCCCTGCTCCTTTTTTCATACTTCCTCATCCCCCAGTGTCCACGGCGGCCATTGGAATCCTCTTCTATTTTGCATCCCTGGTCCCAAGGATGCATTGCGGGGGACCGGGGATACCGCTGAAGAGGATTCCGATGGCTACCGTGGACTCCGGGGGACACCGTGAACATCGGGGCACCGCCAGGGGACCAGGTAAGTATAAAAAATTTTTCCCGAAATCCACAAAAATCCCTTATCCAAAATGCTCGTGGTCCCAAGCATTTCGGATAAGGGATACTCAACCTGTATGCATTTTTCGGATCTAGTGCAATGCAAGTTTGTATGTTATCATTATTTTTCCATCTGCCTCTATGAAAACAATAAAGGATTATCAGAGTCAGAATGGGGGTCTAAATCAGCCCTAGTACTATACTATGCACACCTGCCAAGGGGCAGTTGTCACATCTCAAGAGGGAATGTCATGAGTCACAGGAGCCTGGGCTTGAGGCACTCCCCCTGTCTCTCTGTATGCAGGGCAGCCAAACAGAGTGCCGGGAGGCGGAGTTGCCCATCCAGACCATGGGCAAATGTAACAGGGTGTGAGAACCAGAAAGTGAGAAATTTTTTTGTTTGTTTTATTTAAGTGGCAATTATTTACACTGAAAAACCAGGTTGATTTTGCCATGTGGAAAAATTCGCCCGAAATCTCTCACTTTCTGATACTCACACCCTATTATATTTGGCCCCATGTCTCTCTGGGTGCTCTGCAGCTTGCCCGACACATCAGCCCTTCTGGCATTTGCATCACACAATCAGTAAGTGAATGCTGTTGTAGTAATGATTGGAAGAAATGCAGTGATGACATTACAGCAATAGTACATTACTGTCTTACATGAAGGAAAGTAGATTTATATTACACATTCATAGAAGATGATCCACCTCTCATATTTGGGGCCTCTATTATATTCATGAAATTTCTGTCTCACAAACATAAGGTTTGTTTCCAATATGACGACAGTGATGAACTGGTTACTGGCTTACAGGAAACACCTTTATTGCCTTATTCCATGGTATGTAACTAGTATGTGTCTACTGTAACAGCCTGATATTCCAGAATACTTCCCCCTTTTTCTTTCACACTAAATTTTACACATTTCATGTATAAAGGTATGTGTCAAAAATACACTATCACATGCAGTTTTCTAGGCATACTTCTTGCGAAGCACCCCACATACATATTGCTTCCCCGTCTAGTGTTGGTATCCTGGGGTCTAAGCTGTCATTTGCAACACTTTAAACACTCCTTTTATTTTGTAACAAGTGTATTGGATAAGGTTAGACAAAGAAAATGTTCGATAACTTACAGAGCATTTGGTTTTTAAAGAATCTGCAAATAATTTAGCAGTAAGAGCTATCGTGTGATGGATTTGTCTAGTACAGTGGTTCTCACACTGACGGTCCTGACCTCAAAGCGGGTTCCAAACATATCAGCAAAGGGTCTTGACTCTATGATGTTGACCATCAGGCTGATGACTCCTCTGATCTCTCAGCCAGTGACCCAAAGAGTCTGAAAATGCAGGTGATTTGTCTGCTACTTGAGACTCCTTGGATCACTGGCTTAGAGATCGGAGGACACATCGAGTATCACTGCCCCCACTCCAGTGCTCTGCCTCTCCTTTGCCATGCAGCAACAGCTGCTGCTGCTTTTACTGCTGCACTCAGGCTGCACTCCTGGATCTCTCGTCTACAACATGCAGATATCCGCAGGGGGCACATGGCTGACAACAATGGCATTCCTTGGTTTTTGAGCTGTAGGAAATTTACAGATAAAGCAGGCAGACGACAGTCAGACTCAGAGGAATCCGCTCTTAATTTTGTTATGTGACCCTCCAGGAGGGAGGCAGTCTTGGTGGAAGGTGCAAGCAGGGCGGTGCTGAGATTTGTATCATTGCGGGCCTGGCTTCTGTGGCAGCTGAAAGCCCTGATATTGCTAGTCACAGCTAATTGTATCATCATTGCCCTACTCTGACCATTTTACTTGAGAAGTCGGCAGAATCCATGAGGTATCATGAGGGTTATCTACTGCCCTGTAAGAACGCCAGCATGTTCATTAGTCTACTAGAAATTTTAAGAGCGTGGGCAATATGGTGTAAACTGCTTGTTTGCCATACCATTCGCACCCAGCAGTGCGGGCAGGGGGGCGTGGGGCGCCGGTGACGTGCCACACCCCTGGGAACGCCCAGTGTTTCATGGGTGTTCCTATGAAAATGCATGCTAATGTGTCTGTGATGCACCATAGAGGGGCCTTACATCTGCGGGCGCTGTAGAAATCATTCAATGGTCGTTGACCATCCAATTATTTCATCCCTGCAGGCAAGCTGCGACTCGATGTTTATGCTAAACATCCATTTGCACACTTGCGGGGGAACCTGCCGTGTGAGAGGGGGTTGCAAGTCCCCCAAACGCCAGCCACACAGCGTCTATTCCCAGAGACAGAGGGGCTGAGAGCCGCTGGCCATGCCCCCACAGTGGCGAAAAATAGGATGCGGCCTTGTGGGACAATCGCAAGCATAGGCCACACCCCTAGCCGCTAGGCAACAGTCGCAGAGTTGCTACTTCGCATGCTGGGGGTATGCCGAACCACATGAGTGCGCATTGTTAATGATATAGTGTGTACACACTGGACAATTGTAAATGGATAGGCAGGAAAAATGCGCCCAATAGTTAGGTACCACTGGACAATGTCCATGATAATATTGTTAATGATTGTTAATGATATCCATATTGTGGATTGAATTTAAAAATATTGCATAGTGTGTACGCACCTTTACACATTGAAGTTTGCCTGTCACTGCATGGTTAATGTTTGATCACTTAAATGTAATAATGTGCTCACACCTTGAAACTCTGCTCACTAAACGTACTGTATGTATGTTGATGAAGGTAATGCTGAATATACACTGTTTTTCATTACAGAACGCTGCAGGCACATTTGAACATATCACAATATAATAGTTTTCCGGCAGTGCTACTTTTCACAGCTTAGGTATAGCGTCTGTGTAAAAAGTTTGCATGAAGTGTTTTACTGCGGCACAAAGACAGAAAGATCTTGACAGTTGAGACTTCATTCAATAAGGGTCTGTAGAGTCCTGCTGTCCATTGATAGATCTTGTTATATATCTCATCAAAATCTCTCTTCTGAAAAAGTAATGGAATAAATTGTAGTTACCAGGTTCATGGCTTGAGCAGCTGGAGATTATATCTGTTTTTCCTTATACAGTAACCGTGGCCTCTGGTTCGGAGTACTGTGTAGTTTATTGCACTTTCTTTGTTTCACACTTAAGCTGTCTACCACAGCAGATACACCGCTATTTACTGACTGCTTTGTCAGTTATGTCTTCAGCTGAATGTGTCATCCCTGAATTTAAGTACGCTATAGCGGAAGCCACTTTTCCATATTACTGTTATTGGCTGAGACTGCTCTCAGGAAGACCGCCGTAGTTTCTGTGTATGAAGTATCGGTGAAGGATGGAATGTCCTGCTGCCGGTCCTGTAAGATTCATATATACTGCTCATGATTAATACATAGACATTTGCTAGGTCCCAAACAGACTATTGCAGAGAGGAAAGAAATATTACATTTTGTTTTATCACTATGTGTAGGCTGTAAACTAAAGTGAGAGGTATATTTTAACATATTCGGTTCAGTATCTATTTTTGATACACAGACGTTGTGATATTTTATCTACCAGGGTGCATAGTGGACTATCAATGTGTCAGCAGGAACTGGTGACACTGAGGCATGAGGCACTAAGTGCGGCAGATAGATATTAATCTTGTATTTAGCTGTTGGAGGACATTTTGCATACAGAAATATATTTCTAATGCATTTCAAGAAATAGCGACTAGATCACATAAAACCAGGGTTGCCTACCCTCCCGGCCATGCCTACCATCCCAAAATGGCCGGGAGATTCCCAGAAACCGGGACCCCTCCCGGCCCCCTGAAAAGGGGACAAATCTCCCGGAATGCGGTCAGTCTACTGCTCTGTGGGAGCAAATTACATGAATTGCGTCATTGTAGCCCCGCCCCCGCTGTGCACAGCAGTGGGTGTGACCACGAGGATGCAATTGTGCTGGCCATGCCCCCACACGTGATGACTCGCCTACCCTCCCCCTTTCCGCCCCATCAGAGGCCCCCGATCCCCCTGCCTCAATGAACTCCCGGAGAGGGCAGCCAGAAAGTAGGCAACTATGCATAAAACTGATTTACAGTACAGTACCCTTTACAGTAACTCTACCACACATTGCATCGCTTAATAGTTAATTATCCATGTCTGCCCTTGACTGAGACAATTCATGTTTACTCAGCAGTGGGAGACGTCATTTTGATTCATAACTTGGGATATTCCTTTTGCTGATGTCCATCTGTTTTCGGTGAATGATTATGGGTTTAACATTCATGCATACGAGTAGTGATGTATTTCTAGGCGCAACCCCAGCTGTTGTATGTATGTTGTTACATCATTGTATGCATCTGCCTTTGTGTTGTACACACACCCTAGTGCTTTGAAATTAATTGGGTTTGTAATTCAATCATTATGTATGCTTTATAAGGAAAAATAATCCTGGAGGTCTTCATGTACATACTGTTAAATGGTTTCATTCCGATCACTGTGCCTTTATGCTATACATGGTTTATACCAGTGGTTCCCAAACTTTTTCAGTCCACGGCACCCTTTGGGTCTCCATGACTTTTTCAAGGCACCCTTAAACCAAAATATTTACTGAACTGTCCTTTTTTTTTTTAAGTAGCTGGGTCAAAACAATGCTATCAGTCTTTAGAGCAGGAAAAAAATTATTCATTAATTTGTTTGTAAAAATAATAACAGAAATCCAAGAAAAAATATATTTCTTTGATTTCTTTCAAAGAACAATTGACGGCACTCATTAACAGGAATAACATTTAAAAAATAAACAATGTACCATGTATGGCCATGGGTGCTTTTCTGATTTATGCCCAGCACCCAGCAATAGCTCTGCTCTCTGACCACTCTGCAGTGTCCCAGGACCTCTGCATGTAAAGAGGGACCTGCCAGCTGAATCCAACACCGCAGTGGGGGACCGAAGGAGAAAACAGCGCCGCTGGAGCCCCATATACTGGAACACACATTGCCACAAAGGCATCAAACCAATGCAATGTATAGTGATAAGTAGCAATTTATTTTACATAGCGAACATAAATACTCCATGTCGTCATTTTTGCAGTGCAATACTGGTCACCTGCATCCATTAAAAAAAAAACAGGCTTTATATAAAATAACAGGTTTTTTTTTTTGCAGTCAAATAAATCAATTTAAAAAGGTTCCTGTGCATCCATGCACCAAGACCAACCCCTCCCCCCACCTGCTTACCAGCTTGTCCTCTCTCTTACCTACTGTATAACATTGTATAATACCCCTTTTAGACCTGCGACCTGGCAATTACCAAGCATCATTTTGCCGGATGCATTCTGACCCCCTTTCACACCGAGTGGCACATTTTCTGAATAACTCTGTTATTTCTTTGGTGTGAAAGGGTCAACCCAGGTCTTAAATCCCGGGTCGCTGACCCTGGAGAAAAGCAGGGTTGTGACCTGAGATTTAAGACCCAGGTTGACCCTTTCACACCAAAGCAATTCCTGTGTTAAAGTGCCTACACATGTAGTGATGCTGAAGCATTGGATTACTGGATTGAAATGTGTAACCAGGTAATTTGCTGCTTTGTGTGAAATAGGTATAAGTCATTTATAGTAGGCACCTCACTCCTGTAGATTTCCCTATGCAGAACCTTACATCTAACATTCATTTTTTACTAACTTTCTCATCCAGAATTTGAATTAGACGCCAGGACCCTTGTCCAGTGCACTCTTTGGCCTCTGCAGCATAATTCAGCCCAGCCTGCTCGCACCAGCAGTCTTTGCTGGCTACACCCCCTGCCCAGTCCTGAGCACCCCACCTACACCAATCCCCCACTCCCTCCAACCTGCACATGAGCTGCTGGCTGACTCAGCACAGGTCACTGCCGCAAGCTAGTTGCTCGGCTCCCTGTACTCTAATCCCCGTTACACCCGCTGCACGGCCCGCTGCTTCACTCCCTGCACTAACCCCCACTCACCCGGCGCCGATGTACACGCTGCCCGGCCTGCTGAGTTGGCACGGGCAGCAGCTTAGCTCCCTGCACTCCATTTCCCCACGGCATACACCCGCTGCACAGCCCGCTGATTCGGCACCCTCTCCAGTGCAGGTGTACACACTGCCCGGCCTGCTGACTTTGGTATGGGCA
Organism: Crinia signifera; assembly: GCF_055691185.1. Taxonomy (NCBI): domain Eukaryota; kingdom Metazoa; phylum Chordata; class Amphibia; order Anura; family Myobatrachidae; genus Crinia; species Crinia signifera. The sequence continues at coordinate 396,556,970 of NC_139217.1, read as the reverse complement.
GCTGCTCCGCTCCCTGCACTAACCCTCACTCCCCAGCGCCAATGTACACGCTGCCCGGCCTGCTGACTCGGCATGGGCAGCCACTCAGCTCCCTGCTGCACTCCAATTCTCCCCTCCCCCCCCCCCCCCCCGCATAACCCGGTGCACGGCCCTCTGAGTCGGCTAACACTCAGCCCCCCCTCCAGCACAGGTGAAACGCTGCCCGGCCTGCTGACTTGGCACGGGCAGCTGCTCTGCTCGCTGCACTAAGCCCCACTCCCCCGGCGCCGACGTACTGTACACGCTGCTCGGCACAGGCAGTCGCTCAGCACTGCACTCACCCATTCCCCACGCCGGCTAGCTCCACAAACACTGGCCAGTTTGCAACTTTGCATGAGAAGAAAAAAAAAAGACATGCGGCTGAAAGGCTGTGGTGGCGGCACCCTTGTGACAGCACCGCGGCACCCCAGGGAGCCGCGGCGCACAGTTTGGGAACCACTGGTTTATACATTATATCTCATGTAAGAGAATTTGTGCCTCTACCTACTCTCCCGAAATGTCGGGTAGACTCACAAACACTATAGAGTTATACTGAAACCCTGAGCAGTGGGTCACCCCACTTGTCTAATGAAGGTGGTGCCTCACTGCATGATAACCCAATCTGTAGGGAATTGCAGCATTACCGAACCAAGAGTGGGGCTGCATTGACGTAGATCTTGTCCACCCTTCTCAGGATCTCCAGAAGTAGTAGCAAGTACTGTACACTGTATGTAGTGGTCATTCTAGCACCCTGCACCTTTCAAAATCCATGCAGTTCCTCTTTCCTGCCTGGGGTTGTCACTGTCTGCTTTGGTGCTTCTAATGTAGTCTAGTCTGTATTAAGATATTGTAGAAGCACCACAGCATAGAGTGACACCCCCGGCAGGGAAGAAGAACTGCATGGGTTTTGATAGCTGCAGGGTGCTAGAAGGAACACTACTGTAAGTGATGAGTGGTTTTGACTAGATTAGTCATTATGCATATTTGCCAGGTGCGCAAAATCCAGAGGCATTTCCCATGACTGGGCTGTACCATTCATAGTAATGTAGGTGTATAGATGCATTAGATCTCTTCTCTCTATCATTATGACAGTATCAAAATTAAGGCTTACCCTGTACCTGCTGGTAAATTGTATTAGTTTGCCAGTGGTGGAATGCACTATATGTAAATGATGTGTATATCGGGCCTCACTATACATAAAGTCCATTTCTAGGACCCATGGGCAATGAGAGGTGGTGTACTAATTACCTACACCTGAGCGTCTAGCATTTTTATTTCAAATTTTAACTGGCAGTTGTTTCCACACTCCCAAATTTGGCCCCAGCCCCCTCTGGCACCCAGATCCCCTGTATGTCTGGCATTAATGGCTAGGGTTACATTGAATCCACTGCATATAATAATTAATACAATTAAAGTCTTTGTATTGTACGTGTTAGTGTCTATTAATTAAGTGCTAACATAACAGATTCTGATGCTGTGTATGAGCAATATCCATGCAAGTATATTCAAGGCACCAGGGAAGGACTTCTTCACAGCCCCAGCATATTACTGTGCGGCACATGTCCCCAGCTCACAGGGACATGTCATGAGTCACAGGGGTGTATTCTTGTGGCACTTTGGTCCTTAAAGCCAATTAAGAAAAAAAATATTTTCTGTGGTTCCAATGGAACAAATTGCAGGGAAATAAGAAGATCTTGGGATAGACATGTGATAAGGGCCTCATCACCAAATAACCATGTGGATTACTTATACTTAAACACAGTGTCATTTCTGTATAGATTGATGTGGAGTTGCTCTATGATCAGTAGTTGGGTAGGTCTAGTGTCATACGTCTGCATTTAGTGCTCTGTGATCGGGCTCACCTATCTTAACAGCAGAGTAGACATTGTTTTCCAGTATGCACATCGTATATATTTACTGACAGACTCAAGTGGTGTTGGTCATAAATAATGTGTCAAGACTCCGAATGGATGGAATTATATGGCAGAATCTCAGAAATAAAGTCTTCACAGCATAGTTAGGCAAATGATCGGGCCATTCATTGACACTTTTGTTTGATATTCATTTGAACCTGTGCTACTGAGAGTCCGTGTAGGGTTTAGTTACTGCTGTAACATTCTCAGACTGCTGCAGGCTGACACTGTTTCTATGCAGAATGAATTCCTAATAATTGCTATTTATGTGGGCTCCTGTAACTTTCTCATCTAGCTATTACATTTAGTGAGAAGTTGACTGGTAGTGAGGCATTAACATATATTCACTTTAAAGAGAGTTAATGTGTTATTGACTTTGCATTACTCCTAACAGAATAGTAATGAATCTGGTAGCCTGGTGTGCAGTGGAGAGAAGATGCTGTGTCTGATGGAGTCATTGGAGTGTATTCCAATCAGTAAGAAATGGACAAAGCTTTTAATCAGGCTTGGTGTACAGCATAGCTTTGTAACCTATGGTAGTTTCTGCAATAAATTATACAAATAATAAAGGTGATGGTTTGCTAATTATGATCCCAAGCCTAAATATTTATGGGGACGGTGCTGAGTAGGGTACAGTATGTAAACGTTTGCGTATAGCCACAAAACAAGCCGATAAATCTTTGTGTATTGCAAAGTGCAGGCATGGTCAAACACTGGTCCTCCAGCTGTTGTGAAACTACACATCCCAGCATGCCTTGCTATTGTTTGCTAATGAGGCTGAATTTGGGGGGTTGTTTCCATACTCATGTGCTCACAGCTATACTCCCTATACAATACCAAGACTACCGGTATTGCACAGATGAGGGTGTGACTACGTTAGAATGATTCATCATGAATCATGTAATTGTCAGGGTATCAGGCGGGTCAAGCTAGATTCTGGGATACTTGCTCACCTTTCCTGGGAACACCACCCAGGAAAGTAAATTCCCTCGTAGTTCCATAATAAACTATATGTGACTTTTCTCTATTGAAGCAAAAAGTAAAGAAATTATATTCATTATAGATATCTCATACAATGTAGCATTAAAGGGTCTAAACGTCATGGTTGGCTCATGACATTCAAGTAAAATTTAGTTAAAAACTCAAAACACTGAATTAATAAAGAGCAGAAATGGCTCAGTTGTAATCATTGGGACCACATTAGTCAGGGCCACATGGACACTCTTGTAGTTTGCATAGTCTTGTGCAAATAATGCATTAAAGGAAGCCATTTTGTATAAAAGTCAGCCATTTTGTGGGAAGAATCAAACTTCATGAGAATGTAGTCTATCCAGTACTAGAATTATCATTGTTTAATCATATATACTTTGTCATATGTGCTCTGTGTGCAGTAGACCGGACTACATTATATTTTCTCCTACGTACTGTATGTTTTCCATTTTCTGACCTCAAACAAAAAGACTTGTGAATCAATTATAACTGAGATGAAATGTAGATACTTTGTGTAGAGCATATAGTAAATATGTGTACTCTTTGTTTTAGAACCTGGAGAAAGTCTTCCTAGAGTTTAACCACAAGGAGCTACTGGAGTTCTATAACAAGGTGTGTATTATTGACATCAATACCTTTTTCCTTGTTTTTTTTTTTTTTTTTTCCATAAGTCTTTTCTCATATACAGTATGAACTGTTAATTACTCTAGCAACTGTGAAAGCTGCAAACGTAAGCACATGTGGATAAATAATGTGCATTACTTTACCAGGACTACGGTATGATTATGGTTATATGGCCTGTTGAAATACCTATGGATTGTTGCTCCATACATTTCTGATGATATGTAAAATAATAGTTGTACTTTATTGTTATGGCCTTTGCTTGTCACGAATACCAAGGCTGTAGGATCCTTCCGCAGAGAGTGCTGCCATATACAATACTAATATAATCATTTCATCTTCTCTCACTGCTGTGATCACACAGCAATTTTGCCTAGGGCTTTGGTTCCAAAACTCAGTCCTCAAGGCAACCTACAGTAGCAATCCAGGGTTTCAGAATATCTGAATCTGAGTACAGATGCAAAGGGAGCAAATGCACATACTGTATACAGTCTTGTTTTAGTGCATAGTAAGTACTGTCTGCTTCCAACAGTTGTTTGAAACCTTAATTGCAGTGTAAAAATAAAGCTGTTTGTTTGAACACACCCCACCCAAATCTAAAGCTGTATACATGTATTGCGATTTTGGCTATCAATTTTTACTATATAGCCAAAAATTGCATAGCAAGTTAGTCAAAATCGCACAGTGTCCAGCCGCATTCGATCTCAATGTGCGGCTCCATTGCGACTGTATTGAATGGCTTAAGGTTGTGCAGGAAAGTCTATCTTGACCATGTTGCTTGTAGAATGTATTGGCCTAGGGCAAAATTGCAAGATAGTGTAAATCTTAAGTGCAGTTAGCAAAAATAGTATAGTTAAAATTGACCATTAGCCTGAATCTCACTGTGTGTACACACCATTACTCTCTACTCATCTTACATCTGCCCCACCTGCAGTGCAGCATGTAGGGCCGGTGCAAGGCACTGGAGCACCCCAGGGGATTCGGGGTGGGGGCGCGCCGGTGCCGAGGGGGTGGGGGGTACCTGTTGCGCAGTCTGGGGAGTGGGCAGGGAGGTCCATGCTGGCGTCTGACAGGAGCCTGCAGTGGTGTCCTTGCCGCACAGGTACCTGCGGCGCTGTGTATAAAGCTGGCGGTGGTGGGGGGTCCCTGCAGTGAATAAGAATAAGAAATAATTAGCGCTATGCGGCAGTGCAGGAAGCGCTTCTGTTTTGAAAACACTGGCCACACGCTGATTGGCTGAATCTCAGCCACTCAGCGTGCGGCCAGTGTTTTCAAACCCGGCAGCGCTTCCCGCGCCGCTGCATAGCCCGGCGGATAGCTCTGGTTATTTCTTATTCACTGCAGGGACCCCCCACCGCGGCCAGCTTTATACACAGCGCCGCAGGTACCCGCGCGGCAAGGACACCACTGCAGGCTCCTGTCAGAAGCCGGCATGTAGATTTCCAGTCACCCATTGCCTAAGCATTGTTAACCTTCACTATTAGTGTTCATTGAGGACAGAGTTTGGGAACCCTTGGCCTAGGGTAAACTAAAATGTTGTATTTTGTTTTATCATTAACTTCAAGCATTGACCATTCTTTGTGGAAATTTGAAGGCAACTGTAGCTTCATCTAAAATGTGTTTTATGTGATTTTAATGCCCCCCTTCAATCGGTATACGGTCACTAGGTCCACCAAAGAAACGTTGACTTTAATTAGGTCGACCACTGAAGGTCCACAGGCCTTAGGTCGACACATTCAAAATGTCGACATGGCTTTAGGCCAACAGGGTCATTAGGTCAAAATGGTCAAGGTCGACAGTTTATTTAGCTGACATGTGCCAACAGGGGGTATTTCATGCCCTACCATCCACTAGGGCGTGGAGGAGAATAGAATAGTGTGCCCGAAGCATGGCGTGCGCATGCAGTGCACCAATACGGTGTCCATGTTGACAATGTTGACATTCAGGACAAAAAAATGTGAATAACCCATGTTGACATTTTGACTGCCGTCCTTGCCAATGTCGACCTAATACTTGTGTCAACCTAATGACCCTGTCGAGCTAAACCCATGTCGACCTTTAGAAGGTGTCGACCTAATGAATGTTGACCTTCCTTTGGTCGACCTAATGATTCCAACCCCTTCAATCACCCTAGCACTGGGGTAGCCAACCCTAGTCCTCGAGAGCTAGCAACAGTGCATGTTTAGCAGGTCTCCTCACAGAATCACAAGTGAGCTAATTAGCTCCATCTGTGTATCTTTTAAAATGTGTCAGTGATTAATGAGTGCAGCTGTGCAGCAGCTAGGTTGTCTGGAAAATGTGAACTGTTGGTAGCTCTCGAGGGCTAGGGTTGGCTACCACTGCCCTAGCAGAACTGTTTAGTCTTATGACAGGACCTTTGTCATTTATGGTCTTGCCTCCACCAATGACGCACCAGCGTATTGTCCCGGTGTTAGCAGCCAGAAAGAGATCAAGCTCAAACATATTGACGCATATGTAATAGCATCCAAATCTGACCGGATAAACTTGGATGTTTTTTTTAAAGCGGCAATCATTTACAAGGAAAAAACATGCCATTTAAAGGGTTGGAATCGTTTGGTCTACAGCAAGTTGGTTGACAAGCAATGAGGTCAACACCATTAGGTTGACATGGGGAAATGACGACGTGGGTCTAGGTCGACATGAGTTTAGGTCAATAGGTCGACACAAGCAATAGGTCGACAGTGTCTAGGTCGACAGTCAAAAGGTTGACATGGGTTTTCCACAGTTTTTTACACGAATGTCGACACAGTTGACATGGACACAGTCTTCCCTCGCATCATTAGCTTCACTCGCAATGCTTTGTGCACACTATTCTCCCACCATGCCCTAGTGCAGTGGTTCCCAAACTTTTTTGCATCACGGCACCCTAGATTATCATAATATTTGTCACGGCACCCCTAGGTGCAAAGTTTGCTACCGAGAATTTCAGAAAACAATGTTAAATTAAATAAGTTGTGCTTATATTTCATCCCTAGGTCCAGTTATGTGGTGAGGGACAGGATTCACTTCTGTTTATCCACATATTTTAAAACTGGAAGCCACAAGCTCTGGTTTTGCCTATTACATTGACCATAAATTCTTTGAATCGGTTCTGGACCACCAAACCGAGGCACCCCTGCAAGTGCTCTGAGGCACCCCAAGGAGCCTAGGCGCACAGTTTGGGAACCATTGCCCTAGTGGATGGTAGGGCACAAAAAACTGTGAAAAACACCATGTCAAGACACTGTCGACCTAATGCTTGTGTCGACCTAATTACCTGTCAACCTTGACCCATGTCGACCTAGAACTATGTCGACCTAATGGTATCATAGAACAAAATTCTAGGAGTTCCATGCGCTAGGGTATACAAAGTAAGTGATACAATTCACAATCAAGGAAACTGATGAACTTACACCAAATATTTTATAGTCACAGTTCACTGTGAATCCTGATATGTCCAGTGACTTCACTCGACTGTTATTTGTGATCCTATAATGAGAACAAACACATCGTGCAGACACCTTTTGTATAAAGGGAAAGCAGGGTCTTTTAAATAGATGCACTCACAAGTGTAGGATATAAACAGGCATATCGTCACCCATTGGTGATAAGGTAATGGCACACAACCTTCCAATGTCGTTTTGAACTCCTACTGAGAAGAGAGATACAAATCGTGCAGACACCTTTGATAAAAGGGGGGTACAATTTATTTTAAAGGATGCACTCACAAACACAGGATAAAAACGGGCATATCATCACCAGCAGGTGATACAGAAATGGGATGATCTCACCCAACCGCAGATGGATTTAACAACCAATTCAAATGACAGGAAGCCAAAGAAGGTTTGCTTAGCGGGTCAGTGATGTTCTCCCAATAATAGCGTCATAAATTTCTCCAGCCAGGGGTATAATCTGCTCAATGCATTTCGGACCTTGTAGTCCTTCGTCAGGAGCATAACATATCCCCCGGCTGGAGCTGTTTAAATAGGATGAGAGACGCGCCAAAAGCCGGCATCAGGCGTATTTCGCCGGAACCGGAAGTGCGTCATACTTCCGGATTACGGAAGCTTGCGTTCCATTGGAAACGGAAGCGTGCGTTCCAAAGTGCCGGGACTTGCGTTCCAAAGGCACAGGAAGCGCTTACCTCTACGTTACCAAATAGAAGAATATATAAGGGAGAAAATTCCTGATCGCTCTGCTGTTTACATTGTTATGCATGATATATCACAACAAAAAACATATGGTGTATGCTTGGATCGGTTCCTTTCGGGATCAATAAAGTCCTTTCTTATAGTTTCTTGATAGATTCATCCTCCAAGGTTAAAGTGCAGTTACTTAAAGGGACATATCCTTCTATTGCACTTCAAAATTCCCGATATGAGTCCATAGCAGCAAATTAATGTCCATATGTATAGAAAAATATAATAAAAGATAAAAACGATTAAAATTCATATTAAATTGCCAATAATGTTAAAAAGGCTAAAATACATATAAGAACTATAGAAAATGCAAAAAGATTAAAGGAACCACTTAAGCTCGAAGTCTCCATTTAAACCATTGGGCACTAACGTTTTTAGCTTAAAAACCCATTTCATTTCAGTCTGGGCAAGTCTGGTCTCTATACTTTTATTTCTCCAGGTAGGGTTTATTTGTTCTAATGCACCAAAAGATTTTAGACCGCATTCACTGGAATTATGAACACCTTTACAATGAGCAGAAAGGGTATGTGTTAGGGTTCCCTTTCTTATATTATATATGTGTTCTGCCAGACGTGTTTTCAGGTTTCTTGTGGTTTTTCCTATGTAAAATAAGTTACATTTGCATTCGATAAAATAAATGACATTTTTCGAATTACAGGTTATAAATTCATTGATTCTATATGCAACATTATTAATGGTAACCTCTTTCACTTTACTGGTTCCTTTTACACTCCTGCACATAAGACACATCCCGCACCTATGGAAACCTTTGGTGCGGTCACTGGTTCTTTGTATAGTTTCAAGAGAACTTTTCACCAATTTGTCTTTCAAAGACGGTGCTCTTCTATATATAAAGCCTGGGTATCTTGGAAGTTGTTCCCCTATTATAGGGTCATTTTGCAAGATCTTCCAATTTCTCTTAATAACTTTTTCTATTTCTTTAAAATGGGGATTATAATCGGTTATGAAGGACCACTCTTTATTTTTTTGTTCTTTTGCTTTGATTTTATCTCTCAAAAGCTCTCCTCTATCGATGTGATCAACCCTATTTTTTGCTTCAACAAGGTCTTTAACTTCATATCCTTTTATTAAGAACCGGTTTGACATGTCCTTCACTTGTTCTTCATAAACATTTATATCACTACAGTTACGTTTGACACGCAAAAATTGGCCAAAGGGTATACCCTCTAACCAATTGTGGTGATGTTGACTATTGCGTTCAATGTAACTATTGGAGTCGGTGAATTTTATATGATTACTTGTACATACTTTTTCGTCCTTGATATAAATATTTAAATCCAAGAATACAATTTTTTCTTTACTACAGATAAAAACCATATTTAGATTAAAATCATTTTGATTTAACCTATTAAAAAACTCTAAAAGTGTACTTTCATCCCCCTTCCAAACAAGTAAAATATCATCTATATAACGGTGCCACGAGACCAGGTCCGCCCCAAATTCTGGAGAGGACCAGATGTTAAGGTCCTCCCAGTATGCCATATATAGATTTGCATAACTGGGGGCGAACCTGGTCCCCATGGCAGTACCAATCATCTGCAGATAATAATTCCCGTTAAAATAGAAGAAATTGTTTTTTAAAATAAAACCAATGCTATCCAAGATGAAAGTTTTTACATTTTGAGATAAAACAGATTGATTTAAAAAATATTCGACCGCTGTTAAGCCTTTTATTGGGTCAATAATGGTGTACAGAGTTGAAACATCACCACTCGCCAACAGGGAGTCTTTATCCCAGGTGCAGTTATTGATTTTGTTAAGTACATCCTTAGTGTCTTTTAAATATGCTCTAGTGTTCTTCACCAAAGGTTGCAGGTAAAAGTCCACCAGAGCAGACAAATTAGATGTCAGGCTATTGGAGCAAGACACTATGGGTCTCCCAGGGGGATTGGATGTATTCTTATGAACCTTTGGTAAAATGTATAAGGTTGGAACCGAAGGTTCTTTGATAGTTGCAAACTCTAATTCTGCTTTAGTTAGTGCACCATTTTGAAAGGATCGTAGGAGGAAATCATCCAATTCTTTTTTAATTCGGATAGAGGGATCTGATTTAAGTTTTTTATAGGTTTCTCCACTCTCTAGTTGTCTATTGATTTCTTTAATATAGTCATCTTTATTAAGGATAACGACTCCTCCGCCTTTATCGGCCGGTTTTATAATTATTTCGGCGTCATCCTTTAAAGATTTAATGGCCTGAAATTCTTTAGAAGTTAAATTCACCTTCTTTTTGAATTTTTTGTTTTTCTGCTGCTGCAGCGTTAGGGAGTTTAATTCTTCAGTAACAATTTTATTGAAGCTTTCAATAAAACATCCCTTTATGTGAGATGGATAAAAAGTAGATTTGCCCCTGTATCCTGACCCAGATGGTCCTCCAGTGTCAGGATCAGTTGCGTCTGATTTCTCTTTATCATCTTTTTCTGCAAAGAATTTTTTTATTGTGATTTTTCTAGTGAATTTCTGTAAATCTATATAAAGTTTAAAAGGATCAACATCATTGGTAGGGGCGAATTTGAGTCCTTTTTTAAGGACTCTTTTTTCCTCATCTGTAAGTACCCTTTTACTAAGATTGAAGATTTTACCTTCATCTTTTTCCTCAGTGGATTCAGTGATAAGAGAAGTTTTTTTCTTCTTTTGTTTCACCTTATTTGTACCACCTCGTTTACCACGTTTAGTTTTCCTTGTAATTTTTAATTCCGAAACCTTCCTTTTGCTCTTTTCCCCCATTCTAAAAAAGGAGTTCTAGGTACCTCTTCTCTATTTAGATTTTCATACCTATTGGTTGAATGGTAATCCTGATAGTTGTCTGTTCTCTCCCTATTTGAATTATCTACTCTATAGGGATTGACTCTTTGTGGCGGTCTACCTCTATATCTTTTTGATGGTATTATATAGGGAGTTTCAGGCTGTAATTTTAGGGGGTGCTTTATGGTATTTCTATTCCTCCCTTTTAATTGTGTTTTTGGTGTCTCATTTGTGGTATGAGTTCTTTTTTTATTATTGGGTTTTCTCCATTTAGGGGTTTGTGGCTTAATTAAAGGGGTTTCAATTAATGCTTCTTTATTTTTTGGGTTCAACAGGTTCTCTCTTATATTAAGATCTCTATGGTATTTTTTGGTTTTTCTACTTTTTAGTTCTTTAGTTTCTTTGTCAATTTTTCTAATTATCCTTTCTTCGCTTGTTTTATACTCCTCCAGAATAGTAAAAGGTTTTACCAATAATTGGAGTGCACTGATTTCTTCATTGATTTTATTTAAAGAAGCTCGTCTGTCTTTGAGAATTAGTTCCATTAAATTGAAGGAACAACTCTCAAGGATTTTCTGCCATTCCTTGGCAAAATCAGAACTGTTAGTAAAAGAGGGAGTTTTTTCAATCTTTAGACCTTTTGGTATCAGGTGTTCCACCTGGTACTTTTCCAAAGTGATAATCTCCCACCACAAGCGATTTTCTTTTAGAATTAGATTCTCCAACTTATTAAGCAGGGATACGATATCCTCATCATTGCAATCTAATTCACTATCATTAGCCCCAAAGAGATCTTTCAATAGTTCTCTCCTTGTTTCTTTGTAGGCTAACATCCTGCTGCACTGCACACAAAAAGGGTGGTGAAACAATAGATACACAGAAAAAAGATTTTTGAGTGCAATTGCGCAAGAAATACCTAAGCTGCTAGGAACAACCTAGACAAGTTAACACCAGAACTTGACAGGGATATACAATAGAACAAAATTCTAGGAGTTCCATGCGCTAGGGTATACAAAGTAAGTGATACAATTCACAATCAAGGAAACTGATGAACTTACACCAAATATTTTATAGTCACAGTTCACTGTGAATCCTGATATGTCCAGTGACTTCACTCGACTGTTATTTGTGATCCTATAATGAGAACAAACACATCGTGCAGACACCTTTTGTATAAAGGGAAAGCAGGGTCTTTTAAATAGATGCACTCACAAGTGTAGGATATAAACAGGCATATCGTCACCCATTGGTGATAAGGTAATGGCACACAACCTTCCAATGTCGTTTTGAACTCCTACTGAGAAGAGAGATACAAATCGTGCAGACACCTTTGATAAAAGGGGGGTACAATTTATTTTAAAGGATGCACTCACAAACACAGGATAAAAACGGGCATATCATCACCAGCAGGTGATACAGAAATGGGATGATCTCACCCAACCGCAGATGGATTTAACAACCAATTCAAATGACAGGAAGCCAAAGAAGGTTTGCTTAGCGGGTCAGTGATGTTCTCCCAATAATAGCGTCATAAATTTCTCCAGCCAGGGGTATAATCTGCTCAATGCATTTCGGACCTTGTAGTCCTTCGTCAGGAGCATAACATATCCCCCGGCTGGAGCTGTTTAAATAGGATGAGAGACGCGCCAAAAGCCGGCATCAGGCGTATTTCGCCGGAACCGGAAGTGCGTCATACTTCCGGATTACGGAAGCTTGCGTTCCATTGGAAACGGAAGCGTGCGTTCCAAAGTGCCGGGACTTGCGTTCCAAAGGCACAGGAAGCGCTTACCTCTACGTTACCAAATAGAAGAATATATAAGGGAGAAAATTCCTGATCGCTCTGCTGTTTACATTGTTATGCATGATATATCACAACAAAAAACATATGGTGTATGCTTGGATCGGTTCCTTTCGGGATCAATAAAGTCCTTTCTTATAGTTTCTTGATAGATTCATCCTCCAAGGTTAAAGTGCAGTTACTTAAAGGGACATATCCTTCTATTGCACTTCAAAATTCCCGATATGAGTCCATAGCAGCAAATTAATGTCCATATGTATAGAAAAATATAATAAAAGATAAAAACGATTAAAATTCATATTAAATTGCCAATAATGTTAAAAAGGCTAAAATACATATAAGAACTATAGAAAATGCAAAAAGATTAAAGGAACCACTTAAGCTCGAAGTCTCCATTTAAACCATTGGGCACTAACGTTTTTAGCTTAAAAACCCATTTCATTTCAGTCTGGGCAAGTCTGGTCTCTATACTTTTATTTCTCCAGGTAGGGTTTATTTGTTCTAATGCACCAAAAGATTTTAGACCGCATTCACTGGAATTATGAACACCTTTACAATGAGCAGAAAGGGTATGTGTTAGGGTTCCCTTTCTTATATTATATATGTGTTCTGCCAGACGTGTTTTCAGGTTTCTTGTGGTTTTTCCTATGTAAAATAAGTTACATTTGCATTCGATAAAATAAATGACATTTTTCGAATTACAGGTTATAAATTCATTGATTCTATATGCAACATTATTAATGGTAACCTCTTTCACTTTACTGGTTCCTTTTACACTCCTGCACATAAGACACATCCCGCACCTATGGAAACCTTTGGTGCGGTCACTGGTTCTTTGTATAGTTTCAAGAGAACTTTTCACCAATTTGTCTTTCAAAGACGGTGCTCTTCTATATATAAAGCCTGGGTATCTTGGAAGTTGTTCCCCTATTATAGGGTCATTTTGCAAGATCTTCCAATTTCTCTTAATAACTTTTTCTATTTCTTTAAAATGGGGATTATAATCGGTTATGAAGGACCACTCTTTATTTTTTTGTTCTTTTGCTTTGATTTTATCTCTCAAAAGCTCTCCTCTATCGATGTGATCAACCCTATTTTTTGCTTCAACAAGGTCTTTAACTTCATATCCTTTTATTAAGAACCGGTTTGACATGTCCTTCACTTGTTCTTCATAAACATTTATATCACTACAGTTACGTTTGACACGCAAAAATTGGCCAAAGGGTATACCCTCTAACCAATTGTGGTGATGTTGACTATTGCGTTCAATGTAACTATTGGAGTCGGTGAATTTTATATGATTACTTGTACATACTTTTTCGTCCTTGATATAAATATTTAAATCCAAGAATACAATTTTTTCTTTACTACAGATAAAAACCATATTTAGATTAAAATCATTTTGATTTAACCTATTAAAAAACTCTAAAAGTGTACTTTCATCCCCCTTCCAAACAAGTAAAATATCATCTATATAACGGTGCCACGAGACCAGGTCCGCCCCAAATTCTGGAGAGGACCAGATGTTAAGGTCCTCCCAGTATGCCATATATAGATTTGCATAACTGGGGGCGAACCTGGTCCCCATGGCAGTACCAATCATCTGCAGATAATAATTCCCGTTAAAATAGAAGAAATTGTTTTTTAAAATAAAACCAATGCTATCCAAGATGAAAGTTTTTACATTTTGAGATAAAACAGATTGATTTAAAAAATATTCGACCGCTGTTAAGCCTTTTATTGGGTCAATAATGGTGTACAGAGTTGAAACATCACCACTCGCCAACAGGGAGTCTTTATCCCAGGTGCAGTTATTGATTTTGTTAAGTACATCCTTAGTGTCTTTTAAATATGCTCTAGTGTTCTTCACCAAAGGTTGCAGGTAAAAGTCCACCAGAGCAGACAAATTAGATGTCAGGCTATTGGAGCCAGACACTATGGGTCTCCCAGGGGGATTGGATGTATTCTTATGAACCTTTGGTAAAATGTATAAGGTTGGAACCGAAGGTTCTTTGATAGTTGCAAACTCTAATTCTGCTTTAGTTAGTGCACCATTTTGAAAGGATCGTAGGAGGAAATCATCCAATTCTTTTTTAATTCGGATAGAGGGATCTGATTTAAGTTTTTTATAGGTTTCTCCACTCTCTAGTTGTCTATTGATTTCTTTAATATAGTCATCTTTATTAAGGATAACGACTCCTCCGCCTTTATCGGCCGGTTTTATAATTATTTCGGCGTCATCCTTTAAAGATTTAATGGCCTGAAATTCTTTAGAAGTTAAATTCACCTTCTTTTTGAATTTTTTGTTTTTCTGCTGCTGCAGCGTTAGGGAGTTTAATTCTTCAGTAACAATTTTATTGAAGCTTTCAATAAAACATCCCTTTATGTGAGATGGATAAAAAGTAGATTTGCCCCTGTATCCTGACCCAGATGGTCCTCCAGTGTCAGGATCAGTTGCGTCTGATTTCTCTTTATCATCTTTTTCTGCAAAGAATTTTTTTATTGTGATTTTTCTAGTGAATTTCTGTAAATCTATATAAAGTTTAAAAGGATCAACATCATTGGTAGGGGCGAATTTGAGTCCTTTTTTAAGGACTCTTTTTTCCTCATCTGTAAGTACCCTTTTACTAAGATTGAAGATTTTACCTTCATCTTTTTCCTCAGTGGATTCAGTGATAAGAGAAGTTTTTTTCTTCTTTTGTTTCACCTTATTTGTACCACCTCGTTTACCACGTTTAGTTTTCCTTGTAATTTTTAATTCCGAAACCTTCCTTTTGCTCTTTTCCCCCATTCTAAAAAAGGAGTTCTAGGTACCTCTTCTCTATTTAGATTTTCATACCTATTGGTTGAATGGTAATCCTGATAGTTGTCTGTTCTCTCCCTATTTGAATTATCTACTCTATAGGGATTGACTCTTTGTGGCGGTCTACCTCTATATCTTTTTGATGGTATTATATAGGGAGTTTCAGGCTGTAATTTTAGGGGGTGCTTTATGGTATTTCTATTCCTCCCTTTTAATTGTGTTTTTGGTGTCTCATTTGTGGTATGAGTTCTTTTTTTATTATTGGGTTTTCTCCATTTAGGGGTTTGTGGCTTAATTAAAGGGGTTTCAATTAATGCTTCTTTATTTTTTGGGTTCAACAGGTTCTCTCTTATATTAAGATCTCTATGGTATTTTTTGGTTTTTCTACTTTTTAGTTCTTTAGTTTCTTTGTCAATTTTTCTAATTATCCTTTCTTCGCTTGTTTTATACTCCTCCAGAATAGTAAAAGGTTTTACCAATAATTGGAGTGCACTGATTTCTTCATTGATTTTATTTAAAGAAGCTCGTCTGTCTTTGAGAATTAGTTCCATTAAATTGAAGGAACAACTCTCAAGGATTTTCTGCCATTCCTTGGCAAAATCAGAACTGTTAGTAAAAGAGGGAGTTTTTTCAATCTTTAGACCTTTTGGTATCAGGTGTTCCACCTGGTACTTTTCCAAAGTGATAATCTCCCACCACAAGCGATTTTCTTTTAGAATTAGATTCTCCAACTTATTAAGCAGGGATACGATATCCTCATCATTGCAATCTAATTCACTATCATTAGCCCCAAAGAGATCTTTCAATAGTTCTCTCCTTGTTTCTTTGTAGGCTAACATCCTGCTGCACTGCACACAAAAAGGGTGGTGAAACAATAGATACACAGAAAAAAGATTTTTGAGTGCAATTGCGCAAGAAATACCTAAGCTGCTAGGAACAACCTAGACAAGTTAACACCAGAACTTGACAGGGATATACAATAGAACAAAATTCTAGGAGTTCCATGCGCTAGGGTATACAAAGTAAGTGATACAATTCACAATCAAGGACCTAATGGTATCAACCCGATGCTTGTCAACCAACTTGCTGTAGACCCAATGACCATATCCCCTTTTAAATAGCTGCTTTACAAAAAAGTAGAAGTTCGGCTGGCATCCTGCACCTCTGGCAAACTCAGCCACTATTACATACAGCATGCCTCATTGTGTTTGTTTCTAATACAAAATACCAAAGTAGATAAAAACGTATTTAGGGGTTGGTCCTATTAAATGCGAAGGCTGGTTTCAGCTCAAATTAGTTGAAATTGCTTGATACCCTAAGGGGCTGCGATCACTTTTCTATGAATTCTGGCTGCCGCAATTACATTGTGCCTAACAAGATTGACCCCTAAGTATGATGTACACGTGCCCCAACACTAATCATAGATACATTAATATTTGTTATGAAAAACATAAAAAAACAGCATATTTAACAAAGTTTTTGTCCTATAATAGGTTGATCGTTTAGCACTGAAAATTCTTCAACGTTCTAATGAAGAGTCACCACCTATTGTTTTGCATTGTATGTTTATTGCCCATATAAACATAAAAAAAACCTGTATAGTGTATATGGTTTTTGTGGAGATTGCGTACTTAATTCCCCTATTTAGAAATATCCCTAATTTATTCCTCTGTGCACAGAAGATTAACCACAATCCGCTATAATGCCAAATGAGAAATAGCAATTTGCCATTATAAAAAAACAGGTGTTGAATTCTCTGAAATCTTGAATATTCATTTAAGCTTTCAGATGAATTGGCTTTTTATGAAATCGATATTCTAAGATTCTGTTACTATTTAATAATGCTACGCACATACATTTAATATGCATAGTAAATAATATTTATATATTAAATCTCTCATCTTTTTTCTTTTTT
Source organism: Crinia signifera (assembly GCF_055691185.1). Lineage (NCBI taxonomy): Eukaryota > Metazoa > Chordata > Amphibia > Anura > Myobatrachidae > Crinia > Crinia signifera. Next base: position 396,539,950 of record NC_139217.1, on the reverse strand, counting down.
CTCTCTCTTTTTTTTTTAATAGCTTGAGACTATCCAAGCACAGCTGGATTCCCTAACATGATGTCTTAAAGACGGGCCCTTCCACTGCACTCCTGCCACCTCATTATTTTGTATAGAAGATAGATTGCCAAGCTGTGTTTGTTAAAGGAATCAATGGTCTGCTTCCTGTAAAATTATATGGCTTATCTCCTCTTAGACTAGCAACATTAGCCGAGGGAGATCATTGGGAGTCTAATTGACTTTCTAGTTGGATTCTGCGAGTGCACGGTATATAATGAATTATTCTAATAACGAACAAAGATATGATTATTCCATTTATAATTCTATAATATCACTTATAAAAACACATGTATACATTACATCTATCGTTACAGCAGAAGCTTTATAGACACATGGAGGCATATTAAATCTCAAGAAGCATTCAAATAGTTTACTTTTTTTTTTAAACTGTAGGTTAGACATTGTGACATTATTTGAAGGCATGAATCACCGAAAATGTTCTCTGGATCCACCTCTTCGTTTGCACATCGGTGATCACCTTAAATAATGTTTATTTACAAAAATAAACCATAATTAAATTGATTAAAGGAGAACTCCGCTAGGACCCTCTAGAATACAGCACCCTCCATCACTATCTAGGATCCGGTGTGCGGAACATCTGCCATATGTCAGACACTCTCTACCAACACATCTGTGATGGTCATTTCTTCTGCCGGAATGGGAAGCAGAGTTTAGAATTTCGGTACTCCATCATTTATAAGGCGTCTGCTGCAGAAGTCTAGTCTTTACAAATGATTTTTCCAACAGGAGAATTGACTGTAGCCAGGATTGGTGAACTATCTCACAACAGAATGGATGGGGCCAAAATGCAGAATCCACACCTTATTTATAATTAGGAGGACATGATTTTACTCTGCAGTTTAGGAAATACATGCTATACTGTAAGACCTGTTCAAGGAAATCTATACAGTATGTAGGTATTAAAAAACCTTCTTATCTGTTAACTTTTGAATAAAAATCATTTAGAAAAGGTGTGTGTACTATTGGATTAATTGGCTAATATAGTTGTGTTACAGAGAAAAAAATAAGGTTCAGTGCTAAAGTGTGCCAATGTAGAAAATTCTTTATCATTGTTTCTAGAGATGTGGGGTATCCAATTAGGTGCGATGAAACATCGGTAGCGAAAATTGGGATTTTTTCCGATGTTTTACTGATTTTTTTTTTCAGGGTATCCAATTCCCCCATTTAAAAAAAGGTTCAGTGAAACCTGTATGTTTTCACCGCAGCAGACCCAAAAAACTGACAGTTATTGAGGATTTTGTTTTGCCTTCCTGAGGCAGGTGAAAACAATCCCCAATAAGCTTTGGCGACCTCTCCAGACAATGTCCCACACTTGATGCAGTACGTGGGGAGGGTGCACGGGAGCCACATCCACTCCTCTTCCACCACCTTAGGTGCCATGGGCAAGGCCAGGGTCAAGTGATAGGGAGCCTGGGATTTTGTGGGAGCTGAGGCAGGTGACAATCCCCGATAAGCCACGGCTAATACAGGCTTATCATGGTTAATAGGATAGCTCTGGGAGATATAATTACCCGTGGTAATGTAACAGGGATAATTGGATATCCCCTTAAGGTGCGTACACAGAGTTTGATTCCGTTTTTGATTCAATTTCTATTACATATGGACTATTGACCTGCTCTGAAGTTTTTTTGTACTCCTTTTTCGATTTCCACTATTTTCCGTTCGATTTTCCATTTGATGTGCATTTGATTTGCTGTTAGAACAACACTGGCTTCAGGCAGGAGATGGACATGCTGCAGTGAACACATTAGATTTGCACTATCTACTGTTAGATTTCCACTATATAGTCTTGCTTGACAAGACTATTTTTCTATTCGATTTACACTACACGGGAGCGCACCTTGAGTCGAATCTGCATCGAATGTAGAAAAACCATTCAATGCCCATTTGTTTTTCTATTCGATGTTGCTTCTATAAGCAAAATCGAATAGAAAAACAGTGCACATCTCACCGTGTGTGTGCTCTAGTAGCCTAATTTTTGCACTGAAATATGTTTTTTTAAATGAATAACCAGAATGTAGGTTCAAATATTTGTCCACTTAATGGAAAAATTGAGCTTAAAGTATTTTTACATCCTGTTTTTTAACATTTAGGTTTCTGAATGTGAATCATTTCACTTCTTCCCCCTCCTGTAATACTAGACCCTTTGTAAGTGTATTCAGTATAATTGTCCTGATTGTATATAAAATACAAGTCAAATAATACTGGAAATGCTAAACTAGAAATGGAATCTACAACAGCAAAGTCCTAGACTGAAGCTCAAGACAGGCCTTTGTAGTTGTGTCCTTGGTAATTGTTAGCATTGAAAAGGATGGTTTTGCCCATAATATCCATTAATATTCTAGTTCTATGTTTTGTGCTACAGTTTAGAAAATGAAAGCAAATGTCTGGCTGCTGTCTGTGGGTAATTGCTTTTTTTCCTCCATTACCAACCATTTTCAGAAAAGTATCCATAGTCTGAAGCTTAGGAAATGTATGTGCCTATAGTATTCATGCATTCATGTGTGTATGTACTGTAAGTACAATCATATGATCCATTTTCTGCTAAGCACATTAAGTTCTCGCCACTAATATCACTGCAGGGTTTAAGATCATAGGACATAACTGTCCTTGTTCTGTTTTTACGAGACCCCTTACAATCTAAAGATTTACAGTACATTACTTTGTTAGAATTCACGTATTACTGTTTAGATCCAGAGCATAAATGTTTATATCAAATTCTGCAATGATCTTCCCTTAGGTCCTTTGCTGCTAAATAAAGTGACAGGTTGAGATGATGGAAAATCTAAACTGAGTGTGAAAGTCATTGAATTACAGTTTTCTAGCCAGATATGAGTTACGCCTGATTGTAAAACATCATTGTCTCCCAAAGCAGGCACAGGGCTTCCAGATAAAAGAACGCAGAGAACGTGTTTGACATTTTTCATAATTGAAATGGATGCTGACCCTCAGTGATACATGTGAGAGGTCAACAGCTGACCATTATAAAGCAGGGGAACGTAACCTATTTCATCTTTCTTGTGTTTTCTATTATATTGGTCATGTGCACTGTGACATATCATTTAATATTGGGCAACTGACTGAATATTGCAACTTGTGGTGCCCGGTTATTGGGCATCCTGGAAACTGCTGTTAGAAGATCGTCACCACTGTTGTGTTTGGCCTAATGTTCGTAAATATTTGAGACATTGGTCCTGTTCTTCAATGCTCCGGTTGTGCAGAAGACTTTGTCAATCATGTCTAAAAGTGCATACACACTTTGCCTATGAGCAATGCTATGAAAATCGCTGGCCGATAAATCTCTTGGTGCATACACACTGAGCGATTTTCACCCAGCCCAGCGATTTTTCTCTTGGTTGAATCACTTTTCGTAGTAGGAGACTATAGAAAGTGGTTCACTCGGCCTACAATATAGGGTGACGGATGATATGGGAGCATGATTAGGCGCTTACCGCTCCTCACGTACGTACTACGATACTAGGAAATGTTGTGCTCAAAGTAGCTCAATACAGGAAAAGTGAGCTACTTTGAGCTCAAAATCCCCCAGTGTGTATGGGCCTTAACTTTATCTCATCTGTGCAGTTTCAACTTCTGCTTCATGGGTTCTATTGTTGCAGATCCAACAGACTGTATTGATGCAGTCCAATATGTTTGGGAAGTGAGTGACATTTGTACTGTATAAACATGAAGAGATTAATGTAGCAGTTTTATGTGAGAAATTGAAAATAGGATTTCCCAGTCAAAATTTAGTGCTTGACCGTTTCTGGGGAAAAAAAAACACTTTTTAAATATAGAGGACCAGATGCACCGAGCTTCAAAAAATTATAAACTGCCAGCCAACAAGCTCATAACTGTCATTTCTTATGTTCTTATGACTGTCGCTAGTGTTACTCAACTATTCCCTGGGATACTGTCAAGTTGTGAGATAAGGTATGGTCTCCACACCACAGTATTGTGGGACACTAATGTTTAAAAGGCTTAGATAAATGCTTTGTGCCTTTATACTGTATATATTTTAATCATTGATTTAAAACTGGAGTGACCAGTAGTATATTCCCATTACTGAAGTAGCGGAAATCGCTAAAATGACAGTACACAATCCAGGCACAATATACTGCAATACATGCTATATTAAAAAGTTGCATTTACCATGTAAAAGGCTTTAAAACAAGGCACCATGACAAATGCAACTCAGTACACACTTTATTATCGCCTCCATTGAAAGATTAATGATGGGCTTTTTATAGTCACCGGAGGTGTGGAATATTATTTTTTTAAAGTGGCAATCATTTACAAGGCATGGTTTTACTTATTAAATGATTGCCACTTTAAAAAAAAGTTAGAGTTCGGCCATTATAGTGCACCTCAGATGAACTCGGTCTGTATAACATTCTGCCACAAATGTGAATATGCTTTACTTCAGCATACCAATGCAAATATCACTGTGATCAGGCAAATAACTTGCAGCAGCCACAGTATGATGGCATTAGCCAATCAGAAGAGGCACATTGTAAACTTTGGCTATGCTTCTATATTTTGTTCATCCCGGTTCTGCTTGCCCAACTGCTAGACCACACATGCGCAAAATGCACCTCACCCGGCATTGGGAAGGATGTGTAGCATGGGATACGGTTGTTAGGTCGACAACCAGCAAGTCGACATACATTGGGTCGACCACTATGTCAATATGGCTTAGGTCAACACATGAAATAGGTTGACCTGGCTAAGGTTGACAGGGTTGGAAGGTCGAGACAAGCGTTAGGTCAACATGAGGTTTTTACAGGTTTTTTTTAGATGAAATGTCGACAGGAATAGAATAGTATGTCAAGCATAGTATGGCTAACGGACGCAGTACGCTTGGACTCTGTCCATGTTAACCATGTCGACATTTGGAACAAATAAAACATGATTAATCTCATGTCAACCTTTTGACTGTTGACTAGCCATTGTCGACGTAATGCTTGTATTGACCTTCCAATCCTGCAAACCTAAGCCATGTCCGACCCAATAACCCATAACCATGAGCACTCCTGTGTATTAAATAGTGCACCAAAAATGATTGCTGTTAAAGTCAAATATATATTCTTTATGCATGTATGTGATAATGCTGATGTCATGAATGACGTTGTATAAAGGTGAGCTAGAGGCAAAATTATACCAACAGCCTATTCCTTAGCTGCCAAGATTCCCAATTTCAACATATCCCACTACAAATCATGCAAACCAATTACATAATACAGTACTTTCATCGTCTAACCTCCGCTGTATGGATAAAATCGAATTATACCCCTTTCAGATAGAAGCCCAGGCTCCGATCTGTGTCCAACCCAGGGTTACTTAACACCAGTGTGAGCTAGGAAATCACATGTATTTACCCTTTCACACCACTGCTGTCGCCCAGGGATATTCCCATGTTGTTGCTGCTTTTAAAAGATGCTTGGGAAGGACTTTATCTCTAAGCACTCATGAGCCAGACAATCAGCAACCTTTTAGGCATGACCCAGGTCAAGTCTTTCACACAGCTGCTGGCCCAGGTTGACCCTTTCATACTGAGCCTAGATCCAGGTTGCACCAGTTTGCCCTAGCGATAAACTGGACTCTCAGCTCAGTGTAAAAGAGGCACAGTAAATGAGTGATTGCTATGCTTTTAGTGCAGACCTGCACCTTAGAACAATGGTAATAGCACTGATTTAATCAGATTAATCTGATATTTCTCAGTGATCATACTGTATATTAATGTGTCTGTGGTTTTTATAATTGCTGCAAGTTTTGGAATATTAACATACATGAACTTTTTTAATGTAATTTCAAATATAATAGTAATCTACACAAAGAACAGTTCCTTGCCCTGCAGAAGTGTGGCGGTAAATTATGTAGCATCTGCATAACCCTGTCCACTCGGAACTATGGGGATTATTTAGATCAGATCATACGGCTGCTAATTTGTAGAACCATTCGATCAGGTATATGCCGCACAGCCAGAGGGAAATCCCGCCCTGTGCAAGGTTGTGATAAACCTGCGAAAATATTGCAGAACTGCCATTAGCTGTAAGTCCATTCACAATCACTCACCAGCGAATGATTTTTCCAGCTTGTGCAATCTGTGCGTAGCCCAGGACTTGCCCGGTGGCTGCGATAGAATCGGACTGTTCAGGACTTAGCAAGCCTGATTTAGCATTAATTACTAGTGCTGTTTTAAGTCCACCAGTCAAACCTGCACATGTTGTGCACTAAGTTGTGCCTCTTTACCTCACCTGTGCTCCTGTCCTGTTCTTTACCTCACCTGTGCTCCTGTCCTGTTCTTCCCTTCCTCTACTTCATCTTCAGTCTCCTCGACAATTTTGACACCTACTTCTGAACTGATGCTGATTTTAGTTCTACCAGCTATACCCCTATTTATACTGTATTTTTCAAACACACCCTGTACGTTACCTTGTAATTTGTTTTTTGTTTGCTATGTACGGCGCTGCGGACACTTTGCGGCGCCTTATAAATAAACATACTACTAAGTATATCTAGGCTATGGACCATTTTTGTTTGTGCTGAGTTCTTCCTGATTTGTCCAGGAATTTCATCAAATGGGTTGCACATGTTCATCTGCAACTTTTACTAAATGACCTTTCTAAAAAGTTCAGGAAGAAGCCATGAAGATAAAGCAATGTATTTAGACGTTGCAGGTGCGCATTTAAAATCAAATAGGAGAAAGGTCGAAGCTCTAGTAAATATCATCTAATGCTAAAAATTCAAGACAGACCCTGAATTAGAAATAGACTTAATTTTATAGATCTAAAACACTTCAAAGCTTCCAGGTCCCAAAATGCCATGTTTATCGCTTATCACTTTCATTCATTATGGCTTCAAGCTGTGAGTTGAAATCGCTCCTTGCTCTATTGGGGGTCATTCTGTTATTCTACACATGCAACCAATTTACTATTTATCTGTCTTCCATAATGTACTATCAGTTCTGGTTCATATGTGATTTGAAAGGTTCTAAGTTGAGTGGTAGTTTACTGTACTACCAGTTGGCCTTGTGCTGGCTTTGTCATATACATTTCTGACAGTTTCCACATATTAACTATAGAAGACTGATACTACTCACAGCCTATTGAGGCGGGAACGGAACCTGCCTACCGTCACAGGCAGAAAAATGGTAAATGTGAGTCGCCAACTCTAGGATAGCCGTGTAGATTAAACTGTACATGTACAATCCTGCTGACTATAGCCATAGTTTTGTATATTTATTTTAGTTTTCTTCCCATCACCTGCATTTACTGCAGAGGTAACACTGGGTGTTTTTGGGCTTGGGAGCAATTTCCTGAGCATGGACGTGAATTCATATCAGTCGACCTGAGGTGAGATTCTGGTTGATGCTTCCTCTACCATCACCCCAACTCATGCAGCACTAGTCTCCACAGCATCTAGAGATATTTAGATTTTTGCAAAGCAAGAATACAGATGGAGCCCCTCTCATGCTTGCAGGGGCTGGCGATAGAATTGCCAGCCGTCGGAAGTGAGCGCGGCCTGTTGATGGAGCTTCCCACTGACATCCGCCGCATCCCCGTCTGCCATCGCCGGTCCCCGTCGCCTCCCTGCACCGACCAAGCCCGTCTCCCTGAAATGGAGATGGACAGGGTCCCGCCGACTGACTGGGACACGTGTGCGTGTGAGATGTTCGCGCGTCCCAATCTAATGGAGTCCCTCTCCGCCAGAGGAGACATTCTTGCGAGCCAAGGCAATGAATGAGAGGGGCTCCATCTGTACCTACAAAGCCAGTATACAGTTGCAACAAATAAAACAATTCACAAAAAACTATTATTATGGTTCTGAGAGTATGCAGCAAATAGCCAATATCTAACTTTTGCTAACAGTCCAACGTTATAACTGTAAATAAAACAAAGATGTGTATTTGTGTCCAATAATCCATATTCATTGGTCAATGGGAAAAACTACAAGAGGCAGTGAGGGGAGGAAGGGTAACACATTAGGCAAGGTTAAAGAAGAGGAAGAAAAAGTGTTTTAGGTGGACATCTATGACTGGGCAATGATACTTAAGGAGAATCTTGTAAAGTTATACCCCTTTCACACTGCACTTTTAAAACGGTATATTGCCGTTTTTTTTTTTCCATTTTAAAACGTTTAAGGCTGCAATGTGAAGGTGCCAGAGTTGATTTACCGGTTAAAGTTAACTGGTATTTCAACACGTTTAAAAAGCAGAGTCCTACACGTTTCAAAGCCGTTTTTTAGGCAGTGTGAATGGCTCTATTTCTATGGCTTGAAACGTGTCCCTTGGGGGTTAAACAGGTTGAATGTGTGAATGGTATTAAATGCTTTTTAAAACGGTTTTCACCTGCAATGTGAAAGGTCTTAAGGTTCAGACCCGTTTTAAAGTCCCATTTAAGAATACAGGGTCAATACCCGTTTCTGCAATGTGAAAGCAGTATAGTGTAGATACCAATCTGTGCATTTGAAAATTGTAAATATTTGGGATTGAGAGTTATATAAATATAACCCATCAATTTATGAGATCTGGTTACAGTTAAACATTAGTACATCATATACAATGTTGGGTAGAGTTGATTGCATATCAATAACACAATAGTTTAAGGGTGCCCCAATTATGATTGGTAACTTAAATGAAGTCTAGATGATGCTATCGACCGCTCCTCTTCCTCAATATACACGGCTCTGAGATCTAAAGTATATCTCCAGCATCAAGAGGTTTAATATCCCTCCTTAAACATCACCTACTTTTTGACTCTTTCAGAATTATTGACCCTTCGGCTAGACATTATACATTCTACTCCTAAGTACATAAAACATACTCTATGGATCCATGGTTTGGTTGAATCATTGCCCTATAACGGCTGACCTTACCTCAATGGCATGTCGTCTTCCCCCTGCCTCCTGGAGAATCAACTATTCCCTCCTGCATAACCCTGAATATTTGAATCGGATTAAAAGTTGCTTGTTGGAATACTTCCAATTTAACGAATCACCTGAAATCTCTCCTCTGACCCTCTGAGAAGCTCATAAAGCGGTTCTACGGGACCACCTTATTAGAATGGCTTCTAGACATAAGAAACAATCGGACTCTCACTCACACCTCCCTCACCTCTAAACTTAATTAGCTCAAGCTCCAACACAAGCTAGCCCTGTCAGCTCACTTGGAGTTGTTAAATAAAGCTAAAGCTGATTTTTCCTTGTTTCTATCGGAACTTACTGCCAAATCTCTGCAGAAATTAAAAGGGAGATCAGGCTGACAGGCTCCTGGTTTCTAGGCTTAGGGCCAAGAGTTCACGCAATAACATTCTGACAATTAAAACTAGCACAGGTATCTTATCCCATACACCTAAGTCTATCAACCAGGCATTTCAATCCTTTTATTCTGACCTCTATAATTTAAAGAGAGCTGTAGAACCCATGCCTTCTTATGTTATGATCAACTAATTTGTTCAGCAGGCCCACCTCCCCTGCCTGTCTACACAAGCTTACAAATAATTAAACTGAGATATCTCTGATGAAGAGATTTCTTACTTCCTGAAATCCCAAAAACCATCTAAGGCTCCTGGCCCATGTTTCCCATATTTTAACTCCCCACCTTAAAACATTGCTCAATGCAGTACTACAGTGGTTCCCAACCTGGGGTACTAGTACCCCTGGGGGTACTTTGCAGACCAGTTGGGGGTACTTGAAAATAATATTGTTAATAGTGGAAGAAGCAAAAAACTTTTGATGGCAGAAGATGATTCCCATTGCCATGAAGACAAACCACATTGCGTCACTTCCGGTTCCATCTGCAGTGTCATCAGCGTCTCCTTGTGCTTTTGCCTGACCAGCAATCCACTGGGAGCTTCCTGCGCTGCCCTCAGGCATCAGCATTCATATGCACGTACTGAGACGGGTGGAGAAAGCAGTGGCATTAATCCTAAAGGCATTAGCGTGAGCCGTGGAAACAGTACACAGCCAGCGGCCAGGCACGGAGAGGCCCAATTCCTGGCTTCACATTACTCTTCTGCTACTCCTTAATATAAGTACACGCATACTGCTCACTTCCACTCCACTCGTAAGTACTGTGGATATATCAAATTGAGAGGAGGGGTACTCATAAATGAAAAGACTAATCAAGGGGTATGGGAGAGAAAAAAGGTTGGAAACCACTGCATTACTACATGGATCCCATTTCTTTCAATCCATGCTTGTATCCAAAATTGTCATTATCCTTAAAGAAGGTAAAAATCCCCACGATTGTGCCAGCTATAGACCAATTTAATTAAGCTCCCTGATGCCCCTTTCTCACTGCAGGTCTTAAACTGTAAATTTCCGTTTTTTTTCCATTTCTAAACGTTTAAGGCTGCAGTGGGAAAGAGCCAGAGTTGATTTACCGCTTAAAGATAGCCGGTATTTCAACACGTTTAAAAAGCAGAGTCCTACACGTTTCAGAGCCGTTTTCTATGCAGTGAGAATATCTCTGAAACGGTATTTAGGATCCCACACTAGTCTTCCCCCTCCCCTGGTACCTGTCTTGGGCCCCCCCTGGTACTCCCCCCCTCCCCAGGTACCCCCGCAACCCCCTCCCCTGGTACCTGGCAGCGATCCATCCGGGCAGCGGGCAGCATGGTAGGCAGAGTAGGCAGCGGGCATTCCAGGGCTCCTAGTTGGCAGGTCCCAGACTGATGGATGAAAGCATCATGCAAGAGTTTGATGAAGGAGGAAGCTGCAGCTGGTGCACAGACAGTGGGGGCATTGGGGATCCGGGCAGCGCGGTCTGTGCTCAGGAGGTGGAAGCAGAGGAAGGTCCATTAGGAGATTGTCATTTCATCGGCGGGGGTCCCTGCCGTGAAGGGGAAATAGCGGAGCTGTTCATTAAATACAATCTCCTAAATACAATCTCCTAATGGACCTTCCTCCTCCTGAGCACGGACCTTCCCGGATCCCCAGTGCCCCCCTGTCTGTGCACCAGCTGCAGCCTTCTCCTGAATCATGCTCCTGCATCAGTGGGGGGCCTGCCGACTAGGAGCCCTGGCATGCTGCTACCTACTGCACTGCCCCGCTGCCCGGATGGATTGGTACCAGGGGGAGCAAGGTACCAGGGCAGGGGGGGGGGAAGCGAGGGTACCAGCTGGCAGGTATGGGGGTATCTACATTTATTCAGCCCAATACAGAATAACTTCCCAATTATCCAGAGGTGAAAAATTATGAAAAACCTGGACGTATGCTCACACTCCCTTATTAACCCACTGCTGATCAGTCTTCTATCTGGTTGTATACTGCTCCACTCTCTGCCTGCCAGAGCAGAGTTAGGGGCTCCCGTTGCCTTGCATATGTTAGTAGGTGCCAACAGGATGCAGGGGTTGTGCATTACAGCCTGTATGCATGCGCTAGTTGTTTGAGGGAGGTTACTAGTTGAATTTTGTACTGATAGGTCCATGTGTCTGGACTCCAGGGGAGCCCCCTTGGAGAGGGAAATGGGTCACATCCACTGTGACTCATCTCTTATCTTTGCAATGATGACGAATGAACTATTGGGCCAATTTAACAAGAAGCTTTTCCAGGATACCAGCATTGAGTCTAAACTAAAACATGCACTATAATTTTTTTTTTGAGGGCCTTACCTTGCTCTTTTTATTGCCTTAAGCCAAATTAATGCCATTATAGCCACATATTTCGGGATGTCCTTGGGGATTAAAAGCAAGATATATTTCTTTCATTTCAGTATTGGTAAGTACAATACTTAATGTTAACTAAAGTTGCTGTAATAACGGTTGGGAGAGTAAATAAGTAGGACCTGTAGACTTGTTTCCCTTTGTTAATTTTTTTAATATATTTTCTAACCCCTTTACTCAGTTTGTAGTCTTGTTCATTACCTTCCTCATTATGACTTCTAGCTTTGACTGATTAGCCACTTTGGTTCTTTAATACATGCTGACCTGAATATCTGTTCAGATTTCTGACCTTGGCAAGCCTGTCTCCTATTTCCTAGCCTGCCATCTGGTGCTTTTTATCCTGGCCCCATTGTCTCTGCAGTTTGTCTCCTGAGAAAAAAATGACATCCAACTTCCAAGGATACATATGTTGACAAATAATATACAGGTCATCTTCTGAGGATTTCTATCTCTGGGAAAACAAATTAACTCATCTGTTCTCATCATGATTAAAGACATCCACAAAACTTGACCTGTTGGTGGTACATGAGGACTTTAGTGACTTTGAAAAGATAACACATACATGAATAAATAGACAGTAAGTCCAAATTCTGAGAGGTTGTTTTTGAATTGTGTTATGGACTCACACACGTTGCGCAAGATTCATGTTTGCATTCTCAGGTACATTTGCTTCATTTTTCAATCACGTCAATTTACTAAAGGCAAACACGGGAGTGTTGTATCTAATGGGCTATCATGAAAATATGATTAAATACCCCGTCAGACAAAGTCCTTTCCATAGAAAACAGTGTACAGAATTTTACAGAGAATCGTGTCTGCAAACATGCGTGACAATTTTGCAAACATAGGCAGAAGTTTCAAATAGATTACACCCCATCAGTAGAGGGTTTCCATGTGTTTTGACTTGAAATGATTGTGCGCACAATTATGATGCCTATAAAAGGGATGTAATCATGCAGCGTGTACAGATGGCACCATGTTTTCTACTGTTCCTGAGTACACATATTGCTTAATGTGTACCCAATTACACCCTGAGACTACAGCAATGGCCAAAATTTTTGGGAATGACACAAGTATTGGTTTTCACAAAGTTTACTGATTCTGTGTGTTTAGACCTTTTCATCAAATGTTACTATGGTATACGGAAGTATCATTACAGGCATTTCATAATTGACAATTACTTTAAGTTAATGCAAAGAGCCAATATTTGCAGTGTTGACCCTTTTTTTTCTAGACCTCTGCAATTCGCTCTGGCATACGGTTAATCAACTTCTGGCCCACATACTGACTGTCAGAATGTGATTTTGTTTCTGTGCAGGGTAAATACTAGCTGCTTTATTTTTACACTGCAATTTAGATTTCAGTTTGAACACCCTCCACCTAAATCTTTTCTGCACATGTTACATCTGCCCCACCTGCAGTGCAACATGGTTTTGTCCATTACAGAAAAATGTGTTTTGGGTACTTGTGTATTATCTGGGCACCCGATTTTTTCATTGCATGCCACTACTTAAAGCATGCAATTCATGGCATTGCATTGCATTGCATCGCATCGCATGCAATATAGTGGCATACAATTCATGCAATGCGATTTTTCATTGTAAAGACCCGATTTTTAATTGTGTAGTCAACCATGGGTGATTTCATACCCCCACTATCCAACTACGCATGGAGTTGATTTTATATAGTGTGGCGCAGTAGCGCACGCAGGGGGAGTTTCTGAGTATCCAGAAACCCCCCCAGGAGTCTAAGGACCCTCAGCTGAAAGCTGAGGGTCCCCTCTTTCCATGGGTACAAGAATTGTAAAAATCGGCCCTTGGGAACCGGAGATATCTGACTTCAAAGCAGTGGTCCCCATCCAAGCCTGTTAATTGTTATTCCCAGTCAGATATTTCAGGTTCTGTCTGACTTAGAGTTTTTCTGAGGGTATATTCCAAAAGCTGTGACTCTCCCCCTTTGATGGACACTAGTATTGTGTCTCTACTGTCCCCAGAACCAGAGATATTAGCCTTCCCAACAGCTGGTTACTGCTCCAGCTCCACACACCTGGGATGTAGTTTTATAGACTCGTTGGCAGATTGCTCTGCCTCCTGAACTCTGATCCCCTAGTCCCCAATAACATTTGGTAGGTGGGATTCTCTAGTTTTTAATTCCATTAAAATCTAAGAAATCTATTTCCGGGAACTGGAGATATCTGCAGTCAAGCAATCTGTCCTCCCATCAGAAAATTATGAATAATAAGCCCACTCCACTATACACCCCTCCTCTGCGTATTAAAAATCCTCTACCACCCTGGAAGTTTTGTATCAGGGCCCCTTCATTCAGCCCAATGCCACCTTCTTCCACCCCATCTCCCATCATCTGTGCAGTAAAGGGGTAATTAGTGGAAATTACTGATCCAGGCCCTACATGCTGAGCAGTTGATATAATACCCCCTACCACCAACGGGACATCAAAGCTTCCCCCACCCCTACTGCTGGAGGATAGGTAGGGGCCCCAATACATTGCTATGCCCAGGGTTCTACACTGCTGTTGACGCCCCTGTATGTATGTATGTTTATGTATGTATATATATATATATATTTATATATATATATATATATATATATAGCAATATGGGATCCGGCACTCCCTTCAATAAAGAATAAACGCTGTGGTGCCTTCCAAAACCCTTTGTGGGGGTAACATACCAGTGTGGTGGGCGGCACTCAATCAGACTTGGACTCCAACTTGAAGTAAAATAGCCTTTATTTTTCCAACGGTGTTTCGAGGTAACAACCCCCGTTTTCAAGGACAGACACTGAATATACATCTGAATAACATATATATACACAAAATTCCCGCCACCAAAACCCAGAACTGGCGTAGACCCGCCCCACTCACCTGTACTGACAATCACCGCTGGCGTCCGTCACTGCTGTCAACCATCGTGCAGAGGTGCAGCACCGCAATGCTTCCCCACGGAACCTGAGTATTGCATAATGGTTCCGGGTACTTCACTGCCCAGTGCACACATCCGGGGTTTCAGACACGTGATGCAATCAAACCAATGGTTGTGTCTCCACAGGGAGCTTGTAGCGTTGCCAGGCAATATGAAAACTGAAATATACAAACGAAACATCAATACATTTAAAACATTGATCAATATAAAATATATAAAAAACAAATGATGGCTGCTGGTGTTCATGCTCATTATCTATCATAAATACATGCTGCGGACAAAAACCTTAAGCATGTGTATATCATTTACAATGGACCTTATACTAACTGCTGACATTACAATACTTTATAATAATAATAATTGCACTAGCACAGCTGAAGGAATCAATCTACCCACAAGAGCACAAAGACAAAATCACATGACCATACAATAAATATAAAGCATGAAAAAAACATGAAAAAATCGTGAAAAAATCACGCAAAAAAAAATCATGAAAATTCATGCAAAACAGTCATGACAAAATTATAGCCTAAAAGGCACAAGATGAACAAGAATAGACATGCTCATAATTTATACTTGAAATGGAACTAAACCCTCTTCTCAGCGGTGGTAAGAGAAACAACAGCCCATGTCACAAGTAGTTACAGAAAGCACTGCAGACCCAAATTCTCATTCAGGCCATTGGGAGCCACTGTCCCCAAATAATGGATCCAGCGACTTTCTTTCATCAATAGGGCCTTATTCCTGTCACCACCCCTGAGATTGGCTGGGACATGGTCTATTATAATAGATTTCATGCTGGCAACACTGTGTCGCATCTTTAAACAATGTCGGGGGACTGGTTGTTCTGCACTCCCCTGATTTAAAGCAATGTGTATGCCCGACCTATGTGCAGCCATACGTTCTTTAAAGGTCCGTTGGGTTTTGCCCACATAACTTAAGCCACAAGGGCAAGTTAAAAGATATATAACGTAAGATGAACTACAAGTCAGTGGGAAATTGATAGGGACCCTTTTTCCTGACTGAGGATGACAGAATGAACCACCTGTGCTCATGGCGCGACACGTAGTGCACCCTAAGCACCGGTAACATCCGTTCCTCCTGGTCAGAAAATGACTACTGTGTTTATTGTCCCAACCTGTGATGTCATATTTCACTACTGAATCTTTAATGTTGCGTCCTCGTGTAAAACTGGGCATAATCCTAGAATTCAACAGTAAAGGGAGATCTGTATCAGAAGATATTATTGGCCAATATCCCTTTACTTGCTTAGTGTTCCTTATAGAATGGGTGGAGTACCGATTCACCCATGGGATGACTTTGTCACCCAATGGTTCTTTGGGTTTGTAACAAAGGAGCTTCTCACCCAATGGTTCTTTGGGTTTGTAACAAAGGAGCTTCTCACGTGGAATCGCCAATGCTTTATCCTTTGCTGGCAGCAAAGGATAAAGCATTGGCGATTCCACGTGAGAAGCTCCTTTGTTACAAACCCAAAGAACCATTGGGTGACAAAGTCATCCCATGGGTGAATCGGTACTCCACCCATTCTATAAGGAACACTAAGCAAGTAAAGGGATATTGGCCAATAATATCTTCTGATACAGATCTCCCTTTACTGTTGAATTCTAGGATTATGCCCAGTTTTACACGAGGACGCAACATTAAAGATTCAGTAGTGAAATATGACATCACAGGTTGGGACAATAAACACAGTAGTCATTTTCTGACCAGGAGGAACGGATGTTACCGGTGCTTAGGGTGCACTACGTGTCGCGCCATGAGCACAGGTGGTTCATTCTGTCATCCTCAGTCAGGAAAAAGGGTCCCTATCAATTTCCCACTGACTTGTAGTTCATCTTACGTTATATATCTTTTAACTTGCCCTTGTGGCTTAAGTTATGTGGGCAAAACCCAACGGACCTTTAAAGAACGTATGGCTGCACATAGGTCGGGCATACACATTGCTTTAAATCAGGGGAGTGCAGAACAACCAGTCCCCCGACATTGTTTAAAGATGCGACACAGTGTTGCCAGCATGAAATCTATTATAATAGACCATGTCCCAGCCAATCTCAGGGGTGGTGACAGGAATAAGGCCCTATTGATGAAAGAAAGTCGCTGGATCCATTATTTGGGGACAGTGGCTCCCAATGGCCTGAATGAGAATTTGGGTCTGCAGTGCTTTCTGTAACTACTTGTGACATGGGCTGTTGTTTCTCTTACCACCGCTGAGAAGAGGGTTTAGTTCCATTTCAAGTATAAATTATGAGCATGTCTATTCTTGTTCATCTTGTGCCTTTTAGGCTATAATTTTGTCATGACTGTTTTGCATGAATTTTCATGATTTTTTTTTGCGTGATTTTTTCACGATTTTTTCATGTTTTTTTCATGCTTTATATTTATTGTATGGTCATGTGATTTTGTCTTTGTGCTCTTGTGGGTAGATTGATTCCTTCAGCTGTGCTAGTGCAATTATTATTATTATAAAGTATTGTAATGTCAGCAGTTAGTATAAGGTCCATTGTAAATGATATACACATGCTTAAGGTTTTTGTCCGCAGCATGTATTTATGATAGATAATGAGCATGAACACCAGCAGCCATCATTTGTTTTTTATATATTTTATATTGATCAATGTTTTAAATGTATTGATGTTTCGTTTGTATATTTCAGTTTTCATATTGCCTGGCAACGCTACAAGCTCCCTGTGGAGACACAACCATTGGTTTGATTGCATCACGTGTCTGAAACCCCGGATGTGTGCACTGGGCAGTGAAGTACCCGGAACCATTATGCAATACTCAGGTTCCGTGGGGAAGCATTGCGGTGCTGCACCTCTGCAAGATGGTTGACAGCAGTGACGGACGCCAGCGGTGATTGTCAGTACAGGTGAGTGGGGCGGGTCTACGCCAGTTCTGGGTTTTGGTGGCGGGAATTTTGTGTATATATATGTTATTCAGATGTATATTCAGTGTCTGTCCTTGAAAACGGGGGTTGTTACCTCGAAACGCCGTTGGAAAAATAAAGGCTATTTTACTTCAAGTTGGAGTCCAAGTCTGATTGAGTGCCGCCCACCACACTGGTATATATATATATATATATATATATATATATATATATATATTTTATTATTATTATTATTTATATACATTTGGTCTATCTATAATACTTTAACTGACCCGGCATATACTGGGTCACCAAAGTGTCCATCTCCGTGCTTTGCTCCACCCTTCTGGAAACCCCCTTCTGAAAATCCTGCGTTTGCCACTGTGGCGAGTGCAGCGAGCCACCGAGCCCGAAGCGTGGCGAGCGGACGCGGATTACTTTACATGTATCCTGCGTCCCCTCGCGGGGCTCGCTACGCTCACCACGCTTTGGGCTCGGTGGCTCGCTGCGCTCGCCACACTATATAAAATTAACTCCATGCGTAGTTGGATAGTGGGGATATGAAATCACCCATGGGTGACTATACAATTAAAAATCTGGTCTTTACAATGAAAAATCGCATTGCATGAATTGTATGCCACTATATTGCATGCAATGCAATACAATGAAAAAAATTGGGCGCCCAGATATTACACAAGTACCGTGTTTTGTTATCCAGCCTGAATTAGGCCCTAAATTCATTGTCATGGCATTGTCTGAATATCCATAATGAAATACAGACCACACTGTGCTAGAAGCACCACAGCAGGGCACAACACCCTAGGCAGGGAAGAGGAACTGCACTGGTTTTAGAAGATGCAGGGTGCTAGAATGAAGGGGCATTACGGTGCCTGGCATAATGTGGTGTGTTGCATACCTTTGCTCCAGGCACTATGTCAAATAGCTACACCTCTGTCATGACAGAGTTCTGTGGATGTTGCGATCTACCTTTTCTTGATACCTTAGCCATGTATTGGAATTAATGCTGCCAAAGTACAATGGAATATGCTGCGCTATATAAGAAACTGTAAATAAATAATGAATGCCTCTGATCCGCACCTCACTGAGTAAGATCTTGGATAGGGGCCTGATTCATGTTTGTAGATAAAACAACAACATTGCTATGCGAGGAGATCAAAGGTAAACACTAGCTGCTTTTGCATGTAGCCCACAAATGTCAGACAGCTTTATTTTACACTTTAGATTTGTAAATCTCTCTACCCACGTTACATCTGCCCCAACCACAGGGCAACATGGCTTTGATGAGTTTCTTGCTTTTTTTGCTTTACTAACAAACATGGGGCCTAATTCAGAATTGATAGTTGCTGAGCGAATGTGCAACTGCCAGCATACAGATAGATTCCACCCTGCTATAGTGAAATTCCACCGTGTGAATGTATGTGTAAAGCTAGTGTAGAGTACACAGCCGAGTGAAAATGTCCAAATACCGTCACAAGACGATCCTCACCGAATGATGTTTCCCCTGGTCACTACTCACCAAAGACCCAGAGAAGCCAAGGACTTACTCGGCGGGTGCATGTTATACAGGCATATCCGCCCTAAAACACTTCTGTTTCCCTAACACTCACAGAATTTTTTCTGTCATGCCTGCGTTTTTCTTAACACTGCAACGAAACGGCCCGTTACCACCCCAAACGCCTACTTCCAGTCAATCACCTTGCAGACAGCGTGCAATGAAAAACTGTGGCAGGATTCCTTCACTAACAGGTGCTGTGTAAGTGCATTGCAGCCAGGGTAATGGAATTTTGGGGCCTGGGACTGATTTCCAGTCTGGCCACCCCCCTCCACCACCCCCTTTCTTCACTTACCGCCTGACTCCTGCTGCCTCATCCCCTCCTTATCTGTGCTGTCTGCGATCAGTGCGCTAAACTAAGCTGTCCCAGAGCGCAGGCTTCTTCATCTCAGGAACATTAATTGATATAATCCACTTTGTATAGTAAATATACTTTTTTTTTAAATGTTGTTGATGCAAAAATTCCCATTGATTTTAGATAAAACAATTATATGTAATTATTAGATATACATTCCTTACCTGTATATACACAGGCCCATTTTTTATATGTTAGAAATATAAAATCCATAAAGGAAACACACATACCATGTCCATAGCTACTTTAAAATATGACTTTTCTAAGCTGGTTTTGTCCTCAAGAAGCACACAAAAACACAGCAAATAAAATATATTTTTTAAAGTACTGTAAACTTTGCTTTTTAAATCCAACCTGCATGAAAAGGTCGCATCAAAATGATGCCATTGTACTTCAGTAACAAAGTATAAAGTGGTGTTCACAAATGATTACTTTTACAGGAAAGTTGTGAAGATAAAAATACAAATGATCAAAATAATTATTAGAGAAGTCACAGTCTGCAGCTGCCTGCACCCCTGCCACCCTGGGCCTGCTGAGAATCCCCTCTGGAGTGGGGTGTTCATCAGGGTGATGTAGCTGTTTTGGAAGTGTTGATGTTTATAGTTTGCCAATAACTGACACCAGAATGGCCAGGATGAGTGGTTGGGGTTAGTAGGGTTTTGAAACATTGCATTGTGGGAGTGCCTGGCATTGGTGTGGTAACATAACAGGTTATATATTAATTGTCACCATGGTCTCCCCCACTATAGGCTCAACATCGACACCGCTACCTAGACAAGTAGGCAATTATTGTTTTTTATATGTAAAAACTTTACACAACATAGTATTTTTAAGTTTGCTGTGTGTAAAAATGCCTTAAAATACAATTATTTCACACCTATACATACGTATAGTAAGACTATCCTGGCAAACCTATACAGATTATATTGTAACCTTTAAAATATTTGACACATACCTTTGTTTTGATTGACTGTGTATCATGTAATGTTAATGTGTATGTGTTCTATTCAGGCTCCCTTCACGATGTGGGGAGCAGGGCCCAGCAGGGGGTGTGGTATATGACCCCAACAGTCGGGATCCCGACTGAGTAGACTCAGACAGCGGGAGGAGCGCAACAAAGCCCCTATTCTATTCTCCCTCTATGGGGGTTGTGGACCCCCACGAGGGAGAATAGCCGGTGGCCATCGGGACCCCGAGTGTCAGGGTTTTAACAGTCGGGATCCCGACTGTCTGACAGCTATGAGGGCAAAGTGGTGCTTCTTGGAGGCTGCATGCCTGTCTCACTCTGCATTGATGTTGGAGCAGTTGGTGAACCTGCAAGCATCACAATGTTTTAATATACAGTATGGATGGTATAATGGTTAGCATTACTGCCTCACAGCACTGAGGTCATGGGTTCGATTCCCACCATGGCCCTAACTGTGCAGAGTTTGTATATTCTCCCCGTACTTGCGTGCAGTGGCGGAACTACCATGGGTGCAGGGGATACAGCTGCTATGGGGCCTGGCGGCTGGGGGGGCCCGATAGACAGCAAGCACTCCCCTGCACCGTGCTTAGGTTTTTGTTTTTTTTAGGGAGCCGCAGCCGCCTGTATTATGTTGCTCCCTAGAGGGTAGAGAGAGCAGCGCTGCAGCAGAGTAAGGAGCCGGGCGGGGGGATGGGCGGGGGCGCTAGTCCGGAAGAGAGACTGCGAGGGAGGAGGGACTGTCTGCCTAGCGCAGGCACGGCAGTGGTACACTTCTCAGTCAGTACTACTGACGTTGGGATGAGTCCCAGTAATGCGCGGTGGTGGCTGTGTCCACAGAGAGGTACAGCCACTCACCATAGTAGTCGCCACCTCCTGCTCCCCGCCACCTACAACCCAAACTCCCCTCCAGGCTCCTCGTGCTCCAGTCCCCACTAGGAAACCATGGACTGAGCTTCAGGAGACTGCTGCTACTTTCGCCCGTAGTACTGTCTGTCTCTGCTCTGAGAAGCAGATCGGGGACTGAGTCTGACAGCCAAACTTCTGGAGACAGCGCAGGGGCATTTTGACTTTGCTGCTGTCAGTGAGTGCTCACAGATAGGCAGTCGCTTATCCTGATTGGCTGCCTGTACGTGAGCTGTGATTTACTTCAATAGAGCGGCACATTCAAAATGCTGCTGCACTGTCTCTACAAGTTTGGCTGCCGGACAGACTCAGTCAGTCCCCAATCTGCTTGAGTCAGAGCAGAGACCGACAGTCCTAGGGGCGAAAGTAACACCGGTCTCCTGAAGCTCAGGAGCTTTGTATCTGGCTCCACAATCTCCTTCTCCATTCATATATCAACATTAACATAGACATGTAAAAAGAAGAATATATATATATATATATTCTTCTTTTTACATGTCTATGTTAATGTTGATATATGAATGTACACTGAATAATAGTGATCCCTCACAGGAGGGCAGGGTGTCGGGGGATAGGGGGCACTTTCGGGGTGGGCCCAGCACCTATGTAGGTGCTGGGCTTCCCCCCAGCACTCTGGAAACTGATGCCGGGGACAGATGGGCCTGGCTATTTTAGCAGGGCGTCTCAAAATGGGTAGGGTGCATTCTGTCCTTAAAAATCAAGCAGAGTGTGGCTAAAACAGCCTAGAGTGAACATTAATTAAACGGAATCAACTTTACAGTATGTGCTCCTATCAGACATTTGACTCAATTGTTTATCATTTTTTTTTTTGCTATCATAATTCCTCTCCAGATTTAAAAGCCGGGAGCGCTCTTCCTCGTTTATGCAGGGTTTCTCATTTGAGAACACTCTTTACCGATCTCTATTCAACTATTTATGTAGCATATCACCAGTGAAAGTGCTGTCATCAGTGCTGTGTGTGTGTGTGTGTGTATGTGTGTGTGTGTGTGTGTGGGAGTTATGGCTATACTAGAAATACAATTTTAATCTTTAAGAGCTATGTCAGACAGCGTGGTGAACTGGGTATCTGTGAATGCCTATTTATCTGGCCCTAACTTTGGAATTTTGATGTTATGGGATTGAAATTACAACAGGGAGTTTTTCCCATATTTTACTAGTTTAATACTTGTCCAGTTATTCTTTGGGTATAAGATCGATCCCCTGATGCCAGAACATCTCATTTAAACCCACTTAAAAAAATGTGAAAATATAGTTCAGGGCTTAATTTCAAATATTCTCATTGCACCCTGAAGATGGAGAACATTTTATTTATTTTTGAACATCTACAGTTTCCTTCCCCATTATTCCTGTACTTATCCTCCTATGTTACTGATCCTTCTTATATTTAAGATGGATTTTATGTCCCAAGAAATATGCGTCATTGGTGGGAGGCAGCAGTATTTATTTCCCTTCCCGCTACGCTATAAAGAGTGACTGCTTTAGGAGTCCCAGTAGAGCTGTTGTGTTCAACATGAGTTGATTCAGTATGAGTTCCACAGTGAGAATGGTGTGCTTGCAAGAACTCTAATTTTATCTTTGCTTTAAGAGTTTCAGCCAATATTATTGCTCTGCTCAGCACAGCAGATCCCTGTTATTGGCCATTACATCATGTATGAAGTAAAATGTAGGCATTTAAACAATACTATAGTAAGCTATTAGTTTAGTAAATGATGTAAAGAAGACATGGGCACATGGAATCCAAGTGTAAGATGGAATTATTCTTTATATTACGGTGCACTTGTTTTCTACAGATCACAAAGACCGCCATGTTGTTGGATAAACACTTTTTATGAGAATACAGTCCTAGGCTCTAGTGACATCACTGAGGCATGGGGCATTGTGAGTCTCATGTCATACTAATGTCCATGGTTCTTCCTTACTTGATAGGGTCATTTTTGTGTTCAGTCTAAAAAAACATCTCTCTCCAAGATCCATAGGGAGTTTTTCCCTGGGGTCCATAACTTTCATCAATGCCAATTTATTTGTGACAGTTCCAATTTTTAAGATTACGGGATATATTTACTAAAGTGTGGGTTTACAAATGTGACCATAGCAATCACATTACAGCTAGAATATTCTACACGGTGCATGCTATTGGCTACATCTCCACTTTTGTAAACCCACACTTTTTAAATATACCCCTAAGCATACCTAGATTTCCAGAAGTTTTGGGAGATTTTTTTGATAGTGTCTTCCTGCATTCCACACGCTTCCTATCAAAGTGAGCACAATGGGGATACAATTGCTTGAAACATGGCTCTGAGCAGAGAGGGTGGACCTAAAACTAATTTGCATAATTTATAGAATTTTGCAGTGCCGGGGTGGGGCTTAACGGTGTCACAGCCCATCCCGCCCCCCAAAGTGCCCGACTTCTTATCCTCTCTGGGCTCCTGCTGGAGAGGAACTTTCAAATGTAGGCAATTAAGCAATTAGCTTAGAGCTGTTTCTAAATTGTTAAAATAAAATGGTTTGTGGGATGCAGGCATATTGCCTTCAGAAAATGTACACATATAAAGTTAATGATAACAGTATAAATCTATAAGAGAGTGCCAGAGAACTGATCGGATATTGATACAATTATATACATTTATTTGTTAATATATAATAAACCTAAGATAATATAGCATTGATATTAAATTAAAACATAATAACATATAGAAAACTATATAGAATTAATAATACCCTTCTTCGATTAAACAAACAATAAATAGTGTACAATTACATGCTATATTGAACCTCTGAAAAAATATCAATTAACCTGTTGGAAATATAATGTAGTTCTCACCTTTTTAATGGTTTATTATCTGCAAATTCCAACTGTAGAACCAAAGTTCCTAATAGTGTGGTAACAACACCTTGTGGGGGGACCTTTAGAGATGTAATAGCTGGAATGCAGTGGAAAACCCCCCAGCTAATTTGTAGTAGGTATGGTCTGCTCCAGCAGATCACCTGCCTAATAACAGGCCATCTGTGGAAAACAATGGTGTCCACGAGCCGGCAACCTTGGAGGATGGTATGAATTAGCGGCAATGAGGTCCTAAGCTTGTATGCGGTTCTAGCTGTCTGCCTTGAGCAGCAGTCATTGCCTAATGATGGACTGTCCACAGGTGGTCAGGGAAACCACAAGCCATCAGCCTCTGCTTGTATTAGTCCAATGTATGGAAGCAAGTCCACCTTTTGGATTAAGGTCATTAGGGTGGAAATCCACAGGTCCAGGAGGAAATGTACTTGGGCAATCGTGCAAATAGAGGGAGAAGTCCTGTGAACACCATTTCCTTTATATTGCCATCAGCCCTACCATCTGTACACCATACATTATATGAGCTGTAGTGTTCCATTGTTATGACCTTATATAGCCTACGCTACTGTGTAATATGCTGCCATGACCAAAGGCATAGTTGCCGATTTCTATTGACTCCAATCCCAAAGTTAGATGTCTGTGTGGGGAAGGGGTTGAACTGTAAGTTAGAAATTAGTAATTAGAAATCCTTACCTCTCTATCATTGCCACAGATATCCCTGGGAAATATAATTATCTCAATTGTTCCTTTGTAGGAACCTGTTGATTCTTTGTAGATTCAAATTAACCCCTTCATGACAGAGCCAGTTTGTGCCTTCATGACAGAGCCCTTTTTTTCAAATCTGACATGTCTCACTTAAGTGGGGATAACTTTTTTTTGCTTTTACTTATCCCAGTGATTTTGAGATTGTTTTCTCGTGACACATTGTACTTCAAGTTAGTGGTAAATTTTCGTCGATACAGTCTGTGTTTTTTTGTGAAAAATACCAAAATATCGTGAAAAAATGGAAAATTTAGCAATTTGCAAAATGTTAAATTTTCTGCTTGTGAGACAAATAATCATACCACTCAAAATAGTTAATAACTAACATAGACTATATGTCTACTTTATGTTTCCATCATTATTTCAACTTCCTTTTAATTTTTTTGGACACTAGGAGGCTTACAATATGAATAGCAAATTCTCAAATTTTCATGAAAATTTCAAACACTGATTTTTTTAGGGACCAGTTCAGTTCTGATGTGACTTTGAGGGACTTGTATGTGAGACACCCCCATAAATGATGCCATTTCAAAAACTGCACCCCTCACAGTATTCAAAACAGCATTTTGGAAGTTTGTTAACCCTTTAGGTGTTTCACAGGAATTAAAACAAAGTGTAGGTGAAATTTCAAAATTTCTTTTTTTTTGCAGAGTTTCAATTTTAATACATTTTTCTAACGAATACAGTAGATTTTACTAGAGAAATGTGACTAAAAATTGATTCCCCCAATTCTTTTGTTTTCAAAAATATCCTATATGTGGCCCTAGTGTGCACGTTGACCAAACCACAGGCTTCATAATAGAAGGAGCACCTACTTGATTTTGGAGCCTCCTTTTTATGAGATTTTTTTTTAGGCACCATGTAGGTTTCTAGGCACCATAAGTGCTAAAAGTTAGGAACCTCCCCCACAAGTCACCCCATTTTGCAATCTACACCCCTCAGGGAATTCATCTAGGGGTATAGTGTACATTTCAAACCCCCAGGGGTTTCACCAATTTTGGTACAACTGGGATGTGAAAATGGAAAATTACATTTTTTTACACAAACATGCAGTTCTGGCTCAAAATTTTTCATTTTCACAAGGAATGAAGGAGACAAAGCACCCCAAAATCTGTGCCCCAATTTCTCCCGAGTACGGCAATGCCTCACATGTGACCAAAAAATACCAGTTGGGTGCATGGCAGGACTTAGAAGGGAAGGAGTGATTTTTGGATTTTGCAGCTCAGATTCTGGTGGAATTTTGGTGGGTGCTATGTCGCATTAGCAAGACCCCCCAAGCACCAATACAGTGGAACCCCCCCACAAGTGACCCCATTTTGCAAACTACACCCCTCAGGGAATTCATCTAGGGGTATAGTGTACATTTCAAACCCCCAGGGGTTTCACCAATTTTGGTACAACTGGGATGTGAAAATGGAAAATTAAATTTTTTTACACAAACATGCAGTTCTGGCTCAAAATTTTTCATTTTCACAAGGAATGAAGGAGACAAAGCACCCCAAAATCTGTGCCCCAATTTCTCCCGAGTACGGCAATGCCTCACATGTGACCAAAAAATACCAGTTGGGTGCATGGCAGGACTCAGAAGGGAAGGAGTGATTTTTGGATTTTGCAGCAAAGATTTTGGTGGAATGAATGGTGGGTGCTATGTTGCATTAGCAAGACTCCCAAAGCACCAATACAGTGGAACCCCCCCACAAGTCACCCCATTTTGCAAAGTACACCCCTCAGGGAATTCATCTAGGGGTATAGTGTACATTTCAAACCCCCAGGGGTTTCACCAATTTTGGTACAACTGGGATGTGAAAATGGAAAATTACATTTTTTTACACAAACATGCAGTTCTGGCTCAAAATTTTTCATTTTCACAAGGAATGAAGGAGACAAAGCACCCCAAAATCTGTGCCCCAATTTCTCCCGAGTACGGCAATGCCTCACATGTGACCAAAAAATACCAGTTGGGTGCATGGCAGGACTCAGAAGGGAAGGAGTGATTTTTGGATTTTGCAGCAAAGATTTTGGTGGAATGAATGGTGGGTGCTATGTTGCATTAGCAAGACTCCCAAAGCACCAATACAGTGGAACCCCCCCACAAGTCACCCCATTTTGCAAAGTACACCCCTCAGGGAATTCATCTAGGGGTATAGTGTACATTTCAAACCCCCAGGGGTTTCACCAATTTTGGTACAACTGGGATGTGAAAATGGAAAATTACATTTTTTTACACAAACATGCAGTTCTGGCTCAAAATTTTTCATTTTCACAAGGAATGAAGGAGACAAAGCACCCCAAAATCTGTGCCCCAATTTCTCCCGAGTACGGCAATGCCTCACATGTGACCAAAAAATACCAGTTGGGTGCATGGCAGGACTCAGAAGGGAAGGAGTGATTTTTGGATTTTGCAGCAAAGATTTTGGTGGAATGAATGGTGGGTGCTATGTTGCATTAGCAAGACTCCCAAAGCACCAATACAGTGGAACCCCCCCACAAGTCACCCCATTTTGCAAAGTACACCCCTCAGGGAATTCATCTAGGGGTATAGTGTACATTTCAAACCCCCAGGGGTTTCACCAATTTTGGTACAACTGGGATGTGAAAATGGAAAATTACATTTTTTTACACAAACATGCAGTTCTGGCTCAAAATTTTTCATTTTCACAAGGAATGAAGGAGACAAAGCACCCCAAAATCTGTGCCCCAATTTCTCCCGAGTACGGCAATGCCTCACATGTGACCAAAAAATACCAGTTGGGTGCATGGCAGGACTTAGAAGGGAAGGAGTGATTTTTGGATTTTGCAGCTCAGATTCTGGTGGAATTTTGGTGGGTGCTATGTCGCATTAGCAAGACCCCCCAAGCACCAATACAGTGGAACCCCCCCACAAGTGACCCCATTTTGCAAACTACACCCCTCAGGGAATTCATCTAGGGGTATAGTGTACATTTCAAACCCCCAGGGGTTTCATCAATTTTGGTACAACTGGGCAGTGAAAATGAAAAAAATACATTTTTTTACACAAAAATTTACTTCTGGCTCAAAATTTTTCATTTTCACAAGGAATGAAGGAGACAAAGCACCCCAAAATCTGTGCCCCCATTTCTCCAGAGTACGGCAATGCCTCACATGTGACCAAAAAATACCAGTTGGGTGCATGGCAGGACTCAGAAGGGAAGGAGTGATTTTTGGATTTTGCAGCACAGATTTTGGTGGAATGAATGGTGGGTGCTATGTTGCATTACCAATACAGTGGAACCCCCCCACAAGTGACCCCATTTTGCAAACTACACCCCTCAGGGAATTCATCTAGGGGTATAGTGTACATTTCAAACCCCCAGGGGTTTCATCAATTTTGGTACAACTGGGCAGTGAAAATGAAAAAAATACATTTTTTTACACAAAAATGTACTTCTGGCTCAAAATTTTTCATTTTCACAAGGAATGAAGGAGACAAAGCACCCCAAAATCTGTGCCCCCATTTCTCCAGAGTACGGCAATGCCTCACATGTGACCAAAAAATACCAGTTGGGTGCATGGCAGGACTCAGAAGGGAAGGAGTGATTTTTGGATTTTGCAGCACAGATTTTGGTGGAATGAATGGTGGGTGCTATGTTGCATTACCAATACAGTGGAACCCCCCCACAAGTGACCCCATTTTGCAAACTACACCCCTCAGGGAATTCATCTAGGGGTATAGTGTACATTTCAAACCCCCAGGGGTTTCATCAATTTTGGTACAACTGGGCAGTGAAAATGAAAAAAATACATTTTTTTACACAAAAATGTACTTCTGGCTCAAAATTTTTCATTTTCACAAGGAATGAAGGAGACAAAGCACCCCAAAATCTGTGCCCCCATTTCTCCAGAGTACGGCAATGCCTCACATGTGACCAAAAAATACCAGTTGGGTGCATGGCAGGACTCAGAAGGGAAGGAGTGATTTTTGGATTTTGCAGCACAGATTTTGGTGGAATGAATGGTGGGTGCTATGTTGCATTACCAATACAGTGGAACCCCCCCCACAAGTGACCCTATTTTGCAAACTACACCCCTCAGGGAATTCATCTAGGGGTATAGTGTACATTTCAAACCCCCAGGGGTTTCATCAATTTTGGTACAACTGGGCAGTGAAAATGAAAAAAATACATTTTTTTACACAAAAATGTACTTCTGGCTCAAAATTTTTCATTTTCACAAGGAATGAAGGAGACAAAGCACCCCAAAATCTGTGCCCCAATTTCTCCAGAGTACGGCAATGCCTCACATGTGACCAAAAAATACCAGTTGGGTGCATGGCAGGACTCAGAAGGGAAGGAGTGATTTTTGGTTTTTGCAGCTCAGATTCTGGTGGAATGAATGGTGGGTGCTATGTGGCATTAGCAAGACCCCCGAAGCACGGTGAAATGATGAACCTAATAATCCATAGATGTGTGGTATATTTTGAAACACTCCTTTATACATAGGCCGGGTTTGTCGGGGCAAGTTTCACAGTGGAAAATAGTTTCCTTTCTTATTCCCTTTTTATAGCAAACTTTGCACCTTTTTTGTGTCCTGCCCTTTCTTGCAGTGGAGGGGATTTCGTTGGGAAAATGCTGCCCTGGTACAATACGGGGGCCAGTACTAGAAGTACTGGGGCCCTCTGCCTGCTGATTCCCAAATGTTAGGCTCTTTATGACTTCCTCTTGAAAGTGCATAAATGTCCCCCTCTGGCCGGTAGAACGGAATAGCACGTAAGCGTTATACAGTGCCATCTGGATGATATACACGGCCAGCTTCTTGTACCAGATATTTGTTTTCCGCAGGGCACTGTACGGCTTCAGTACCTGATCTGAAAGATCCACTCCGCCCATGTACTTATTGTAATCTAGGATACAATTTGGTTTTGAGGTGTGGGTACTGGTACCTCGTACAGGGATGGAGGTGGTACTGTCTCCATGAATTGTTGTCAGTATAAGGACATCCCTCTTGTCCTTATATTTGACCAACAACATATTTTCGGTGCATATTCCCCTGCTTTCACCCCTTCTCATTACTTGGGCAATGTGCGTTTTGGGGAGGCCTCTTTGGTTCTTGCGCACAGTACCGCAAGCTGCTGTACCTCTTGAACCAAGGGCCTTAAACAGGGGGATGCTGGTGTAAAAGTTATCCACATAGAGGTGATAACCCTTATCCAGGAAGGGGTGCATTAAATCCCAGACAATTTTTCCACTAACACCTACGAGGGAGGGGGGGCATTCTGGTGGTTCAATTCTTGAATCCTTCCCTTCATATACCCTAAACTTGTGGGTGTACCCTGTGGTGCTTTCACACAGCTTATACATTTTTATGCCATACCTTGCCCTCTTACTGGGAAGGTACTGGCGGAATTTAACCCTTCCTTTAAAATGTATAAGGGACTCGTCGATACTAATACATTTATCAGGGATGTATAGCTCTGCAAATTTGGCACTGAAATGATCAATGACCGGCCTGACTTTGAATAGCCTGTCAAAGGTGGGATCATCTCTGGGTGGGCACTGTGCATTATCGGTGTAATGTATAAATTTATGGATTGCCTCAAAACGAGCCCGGGGCATGGCCATACGGTGAAATGGGGTGCTGTACAGAACATCTGTACTCCAATATTGCCTAATTTGTGGCTTTTTTACTATGCCCATATGTAACACCAGACCCCAAAACGTCATCATCTCTACTGCATCTACAGGGGTCCACCTAGCAAATGATGACGTGGGGTTTTGAGCAATAAACTGCTGGGCATATAAATTAGTTTGGTCCACCATTAAATTTATAAAATCATCAGAGAAAAATAATTTGAAAAAGTCAATTTCTCTGAGACCTGTTGAATCAAATTGGATTCCTGGGTTGGCCAAAAACTCAGGAACCTGGGGCTCAAAATTGTCTGGTGGTGGGGTCCATACGAGATCAATTATTGGGGGGGGGGGGGTCTCAGCTGCTCTACGGGGGCGTCTTTGAGGGGGTCCCTCATCATCAGAGGAGGAAGAGGAGCTTAAGACAAATCCTTCAAATTCCCCGCTTGCCTCACTGGCTGTGTCAGAGTCAGAGGCAAGCATGGCATATGCCTCCTCCACCGAATACATTCTCCTGGATGACTGGGACGACATTTGGGATGACATTTGGGATGCCATTTATATTTTTGTGTTACTGGTAGTGAAATGTTTCAACACGTGTATAGTGTAGGGGGGGGTACAAACTTTATTTCAACCCGGGGGGTATGTAGTGTGTAGTGTGTATGTAGTGCAGAAAAAAAAAAATACAAAAAAAAAAAATTGAAGGGTTCAAAAAAAAAAAAATGGAAGGGGTTAAAAAAAAAATGGAAGGGGTTAAAAAAAAAAATGGAAGGGGTTAAAAAAAAAAAATGGAAGGGGTTAAAAAAAAAAAAGGTCCTGCGCCAAAAATTGAGCACAGATGTTGGTCAGTAACGTCCGTCACTGAACAGCGCTCAAAGGCAACAGGAATTTGATCCAAAAAAAAAAAAAAATAGATCAACCCTGTGCCGAAAAAGCTGATCAGTGATGTACGTCACTGATCAGCGCACAGTGGCCACAGGACACACACAAAATCACAGTGTGTGTAAAAAAAAAAATGTAAAAAAGACCCCACAGCACTCACAAAAAATAAAAAAAGGTGATCAGTGATGCGACACTGATTACCAGTGAGGGGCAGCAGGTGCACAACCTTTGGTGGTACTGACAGGTATATATAAAAAAAAAAACCTCTGTACCCCCAAAAAGTTGCTGATCACCTCAGATATAGTGATCAGCACAAAAGGCGGGGGCAGCAGACACAAAATTTAGCACTCTCTATCACTCTCTGTCACTATCTCTCTCTATCTCTCTATCTCTCACTATCTATCACTCTATGACACTGCAGCAGCAGCACTGACAGGTATATCTATATATAAAAAAAACCCTGCGCCCCCAAAAAGTTGCTGATCAGTTAATTTATACTGATCAGCACAAAAGGGGGGGCAGCAGTCAGTTATATAAAAAATATATAGCACAATCTGTCACTATCTCTTTATCTCTCTCTCTCTATCTCTCTCTATCTCTCTCTATCTATCTATAGCTCTATCACACTGCAGCAGCACAAAATATAGCACTAGGCCTCTCTATCTCTCTCTATCTCTCTCTATCTCTTTCAGT
Source organism: Crinia signifera (assembly GCF_055691185.1). Lineage (NCBI taxonomy): Eukaryota > Metazoa > Chordata > Amphibia > Anura > Myobatrachidae > Crinia > Crinia signifera. The sequence goes on along the minus strand of NC_139217.1, from coordinate 396,507,798 downwards.
TATATAAAAAATATATAGCACAATCTGTCACTATCTCTCTCTCTATCTCTCTCTTTCTATCTCTCTCTATCTCTCTCTATCTCTCTATCTATAGCTCTATCACACTGCAGCAGCACAAAATATAGCACTAGGCCTCTCTATCTCTCTCTATCTCTCTATCTCTCTCTCTCTAACTCTCTCTCTATCTAATAAATCGCAGCAGCACAAGATGTCACAGGATGTCACAAGATGTCACAAGCATAAGCAATATCAATGATCAGGTAAGTATTTTGGATGGGTTCTGGTCAGTATAGGCGGCAGCTGGGCACGGTGACCGCACTGCACGCTATTCCAGACCGGAATGGCGTCTGCAGTGCAGTCACCGTTAGTTTAAACCCCCCTCCATGGCTGTGATTGGTCCGTCGGTCCGACGAACCAATCACGGCCTTTGGGGGCGGGAGGGGTGAGGTGGGGTGACACCAGTGTCACCCTTACACCCCGCGGTGATTGGTGCTGTACTTTACAGCACCAATCACCTCCGATCCCGTGTCACCGGCGAACGTTATTCGCCGGTGACACAGAAAACGCTGTGAATGGCTGTTCACAATGAACAGCCAATCACAGCGATCGCCGACGGGGGGGCGGCATCGCCGCCCCCCCCTGGGCATGCACGGACATGTCTGCTGTCAGGGACAGCAGACATCGTCCCTCTGTCACTGCGTCTCTAGACGCAGTGACAGTTTTAAGCCATGACGTATATATACGTCAACGGTCGGGAAGTACTTCCCGGCCATGACGTATATATACGTCAAATGTCGTGAAGGGGTTAAGCATATTAATATTGCTCATGTGAGGTGTAAAGGCCCATACACACTTGACGATTTTCAGCTGAAAATCGGTCAAAACAGCCGTTTTGAGTGATTTTCGGTTGAAAATCTCCTAGTGTGCATGGCCCAGAGATTGCCTACTAGCCATGATGTGCGCTCCCACATCATCGCTAGGAAAGTGGTTCATCTGCTGGTTTTACCAGCAGATGAGGCGATGATGGATGGTTTTTCATCCATCATCGCCGTGTGTGTACGCATACCGGGCTGAAAGATTAACCACTTACCGGGCTGAAAGATTAACCACTTTCAGCTGTGTCATCCCCTCTCTACCGCCCTTTTCCTTTGACATCGTACATCAGCTATGGGGGGGATTTTAGTACGCGCATGCCATTTAAATAAATACATAGGTGTGCAGTTTGCATTTAAATAAATATATATTGGTGGCAGTGAGCATTTCTTATATATTTAGCCAGATCCGTCACTCATCCCCTGTGTATATAACGTTCCCGCCCAACGGGTGATGAATCACCTAGTATAAATATATAAACATTGGTGGGCAGTGTTGGTGGTAACATATACATTGCTGGTCTGTGCCAGCAATGCATAAATTAGCGCCAACACTGCCCACCAATGTATATATTGTTATTGCGCAGGCCAGCAATGTATCCATTACCGCCAACACTGCCCACCAATGTTCATATATTTATATGCCCACTGCCACCAATGTATATATGGAACCCTTGGAATTCAAACCCAGCCCATTTATAATGAAAGATTTTCAGCAAAGTCTTTCGCCTCCTGATAATCTCTTGCTCTTTGGGGAAAATAGCTCAGTGTGTATGCACTACTTTGGTGAAAGATATATCTATCAGAGATTTTGGCAAGATCTTTTGAAATGAAAATCTTCTAGTGTGTATGGGCCTTTACATAGAGTACAATACAGTACATGGCAGAACAAATCCATCAACACACAACTCTGACCTCTCCTATCTGTTCTGTTTATCCAGACAATACCTCATGAGCTGTTCCTTCTCTCTTAATTGCTATCTGTATGCAGTTCTAATACCTCCTGATAATCCTTTCTTATAAATCACAATCTATAACAGCAGTAACTACTAAACTGCTGGAATCCCAGGGATAGGTTTGAATAAATATTTACCAGCATTGTGTTCCATTGCACATTAAATAATAATTTCCTTCCTCCCAGGAGGCTCCTTCAGCACAATCTTCCCTGTGGCATGCATTATCATGATCAGGTAGTGTGTTCTCTCAGTGTATTATTGTGGCATAATAGACATGTTCTTCATCAATGTTATATAAATGGGCAGAAATTCAGCAACTTCCTTTTGTAGCGGTTTCGAAGTAGGCGTCCTTAGCACCACACATATATAGTTATGTTTCTCACAACAATAATTACTATATATTTATTACATAATAGCTTTCAGAGAAGGGGGAGTCCAGCTCTACTGTGTATTGCAGGGTACATACTATACAACAATATCACTATTCGTTGATGTCACCCAGCCCCCCCCCCCCCCCACACACACACACAAACGAGCAGTAGTTGACACTATAGTAAAATTTTACTGCATGTGCAGACATCAGGATCGACCCACTGGAGCGTGCATTGATATCGCTATTGTGCATACACACTAGACAATATGCATGATATTATATCTAATGATATCATTATCATGCATATTGGTCAAAACATTGCATAGTGTGTACACACCTTCAGTCAGCTTTATCTCATACACTAGGTGATTCATCGCGCCCTACGGGCGCTCTTCACACCGTCGTAAGGGGCTGCGCCCCCTTAATTTGTGAACGTTTGTATATGAGAAATATGGTTAGAATTGTATGAAAGATGCCCTGTATTGCAACTTAGGTGTCCGCGAATCGCGGGAGGGGGGGTCGCGGAGGGTGCCGCGAATTGCAGGAGGGGGGGTCGCGGGGGGTGCCGCGAATTGCAGGAGGGGGGGTTGTGGGGGGGTGGATGCTGCGAATCGCGGGAGGGGAGGGATTGCAGAGAATCGCGGGATGGGGGTCGCGGGGTGGGTTGCCGCAAATCGCGGGAGGGGGGTTACGGGGGCGGGGGTTGCGGCGAATCATGGTAGGGGGGGTCGCGGGGGGTGTACCGTGAATCACGGGAGGGGGGGTCACGGGGTGGGGTGCCGAGAATCGCGGGGGGGTGTGTGTGTGCCGTGAATTGCGGGAGTGGGGGTTGCGGGGGGGGGTGGGGGGGGTGTGACGCGAATCGCCACAAGAAAAAATCAACACAGAAAGGTCAACACATGTAAATGTTGACATAAGTGTGGCACTTCATTGGTGTCCATGTCGACACATGAGAATGAATATGAAAACATTAAAAAAATGAAAAAAAAAACTTCAAAAACTCATGTCAACCTTTTTCATTGTCGACCATAGCCATGTCAGTGTTTTCCATGTGCAATTTAATTCTGGAGCTGCCGCGAATCGCGGGGGGGTGCCGCGAATTGCGGGAGAGGGGGTCGCGGGGGTGGGTGCCGCGAATCGCGGGAGGGGGGGTTACGGGGCGGGGGTTGCGGCGAATCATGGGAGGGGGGGTCGCGGGGGTGTGGCGTGAATCACGGGAGGGGGGGTCACGGTGTGGGGTGCCGAGAATCACGGGGGAGGTGTGTGTGTGTGTGCCGTGAATAGCGGGAGTGGGGGTTGTGGGGGGGGGGGGGGGGGGGGGTGTGTGACGCAAATCGCCACAAGAAAAAATCAACACAGAAAGGTCAACACATGTAAATGTTGACATAAGTGTGGCACTTCATTGGTGTCCATGTCGACACATGAGAATCAATATGAAAATATTCAAAAAATGAAAAAAAAACTTCAAAAACTCATGTCAACCTTTTTCATTGTCGACCATAGCCATGTCAGTGTTTTCCATGTGCAATTTAATTCTGGAGCTGCCGCGAATCACGGGGGGTGCCGCGAATTGCGGGAGCGGGGGGTCGCGGGGTTGGGTGCCGCGAATCGCGGGAGGGCGGGGTTCACAGGGGTTCCGGTGGGGGGTTGCCGCGAATTGCGGGAGGTGGGGGGTCACGGGGGGTGCCGCGAATCGCGGGGGGGGGGGTTGCGGAGGGGTGTGACGCGAATCGCCACAAGAAAAAATCAACACAGAAAGGTCAACACATGTAAATGTTGACATAAGTGTGCCACTTCATTGGTGTCCATGTTGACACATGACAATGAATATGAAAACATTAAAAAAATGAAATAAATCTTCAAAAACTCATGTCAACCTTTTTCATTGTCGACCATAGCCGTGCCAGTGTTTTGCATGTGCCATTTAATCCTGGGGCTGCCGCGAATCGCGGGGGGTGCCGCGATTTGCGGGAGGGGGGGGGTTTGCGGGGGGTGGGTGCCGTGAATCGCGGGAGAGCGGGGTTCATGGGGGTTCCGGTGGGGGGTTGCCGTGAATTGCGGGAGGGGGGGGGTCGCAGGGGGGTGCCGGGGTGCCGCGAATCGCCGGAGGGGGGGTTGCGGGGGGTGTGACGCGAATCGCCACAAGAAAAAAATCAACACAGAAAGGTCAACACATGTAAATGTTGACATAAGTGTGCCACTTCATTGGTGTCCATGTCGACACATCACAATGAATATGAAAAAATTAAAAAAAATTAAAAATAAATCTTCAAAAACTCATGTCAACCTTTTTCATTGTCGACCATAGCCATGTCAGTGTTTTGCATGTGCCATTTAATCCTGGGGCTGCTGCGAATTGCGGGGGGGTGGGGGGGGGTGCCGCGAATCGCGGGTCGCAGGGGGGGTGCCGCCAATCGTGCAAGGGGGGGTCGCGGGGGGGTTCTTTTTGCCGCGAATCGCGGGAGGGAGGTCGCGGGGGGGTGTTTTTTCCGCGAATCGGGGGGGGGGGTCACGGGGGAGGGTTTGCCGCGATTCGCGGGAGGGGGGGTCGCGGGGTGGTGGTTATGCCGCGAATTGCGGGAGGGGTCGTGGGGGGGTTCTTTTTGCAGCGAATCGCGGGAGGGGGGGTCGCGGGGGTGTTTTTGCTGCGAATCGCGGTAGGGGGGGTCGCGGGGGAGCGGGTGTTTTTGCCGCGAATCGCGGGAGGGGGGGGGGGCGCGCGGGGGGGGGGCGGTTTTGCCGCAAATCGCGGGAGGGGGGCGCTCACCTGGTGGCTGTGGAGTAGCAGTGCTGGGCAACATGGGAAGGCAGTGGGTGTCTGGCACTGTCTGTGGGCTCACTGGGCTGGTTCTCTGTCACATACCTCCCAATATGACCCTCTCCAGGAGGGACACAATGCTCTGTTTCTAGACTTCCCCTTAATGTATGATTGCCATCACCTGTTTTAAACAGGTTAATTTCTCAGAAAGGTGTTCAGCACAGATGAAGGCAATCACACATTAAGAGGAAAGTCCAGGAACAGAGCGTTATAGACACAGACACCCACTTTGAGTGACAGATGTAGCCAAATATATAGGAGATGACAATGTACTTTACATGCTTCTCTATGTACACAAGTATACTTACTTGTCTGGACTTTCCCAAGAACAGACTCTCGCCACTGCAATCCAATTTAAATGCTCTGCCCTCCATTGGTTGCCTGTATTTTACCGTATTCCATATAAAACACTTCTACTCGCATATAAAGCTATTAACCATACTGCACCAGCATATATCTCTGTACTTCTCACAAAATATCTCCCATCTCGACCACTCCGCTCTGCACATGATCTGCATCTCTCTTCTGCACAGATCACTAGCTCCCACTCACTATTACAGGACTTTCATCGGGCTGCTCCCATCAGTGCCGTCTTTCCCATTAGGCACGATGGGCAGTTGCCCGGGGGCCCTAGGACCTAGGGGCCCCCGGCCCAGCCCAATGGGAAAGATGGTGGCCGGGGTCCGGGAATCCGCTCACCCTCGCTGGGGGATCAGGGCGGTGGCGGCAGAGGCGTAGCGAGGGCGGTGCCGGTGGAGCACCAGCTCCGGGCGATGGAAGCTATCCTGGCGCCGGAGCCGTCCCAGCACCGCCAGCTCGCCCGCTCCATCTCCCCCGCTAGCTCCCACCGCGGCTCTCTGTGTGCGGGAGACGTGATGCTATTTAAAATTCACGTCTCCCTCTGGACCGCCAGCCAATAGGCGCTTGCGGTCCAGCAGCCAATCAACTGGTGGCTGCTGGACCGCGAGCGCCTATTGGCTAGCGCGGTCCAGCGGGATATGTGAATCTTAAATAGCAGGCGCAGCAGCACACACTAGTGCACTGTTACAGCGGGGACTGGGAGCGCCTGGGCAGCGGACAGCTGGGGGGTCCCCACTGTCAGATATCGCGCGCAGGGGCGATCCGCGGCACTGCTCCCCTCTCGTGACAGCCATCACAGCCGCCACAGCTAACATCATCATCCCGCCCACCCGGCTCCCAATGTGCTGGTAAGTTGTGGCCATCAGAAGGGGGACCATGCTCGAGCTCCAGTATAACAAACCTAAAAGAGGTCCAGACTCACCACCCTGGTGTTGGATGGTATGGGTATGTTGGGGACAGTGAAAGAGTAGGGTGTGTAGAGGAATAGGGAATGAATGTGGCACAAACAGGGGGACTAGGGTGTATATGTGAGTAAAGCTTTATAGGGGGTCTGTGGGTGGAACAGGGTGTTTGTGGTGGGGATAGAGGTTTATGGGGTGTATGTTGGGGGACAGGGTGTTTGTGGTGGGGATAGAGGGACGTGGCAATGAGGTCTCTCCTCTTATATGGAATCAGTATGGGAATTCTGTAAGGGGCAGTAATATGGGCAATGTTTAAGGGGCACTACGAGGGGAATTATGTGTAAGGGACATTACGCCGGAAGCTGACTGGCTGCCGCACGGAGCCAGAGAGGTGAGGGTTGGGGAGGTGACTGTGGGCTCCTGGGCAAACTAATTTGGGGGGGGGGGGGTCCAGTGAACTAGGTTGCCCAGGGGCCCTTCCTAATGTTAAGACGGCCCTGGCTCCCATCCTATGGAATGCCCTTCCACGCACAATAAGACTCTCCACTAACCTCCAAACTTTCAAGTGTTCCCTGAAAACTCACCTCTTCAGGCAAGCCTATCATATTTAAGTTCTACACGCATAACCCTCTGAGGCACTTATGTATTACTGTATATAGCTTATCTTCTGGACTTCTTCTGTAACTTGGTGGGACTGCTATGCTATTACTGGTGCCTGTCCTTGTGTTTCCCTTCTATATCCCTATATATTGTAAGCTTGCAGGAGGCCTCTCCTACCTCCAAGTCTGTCTGTCATTACCCAGTTTGTTTTATCACTGTCTACTATTGAAAAGTGCAACAGAATCTGCTGCGCTATATAAGAAACTGTAAATAAATCATAAATAAATAATAAGGGATTTCTACTACACACCCCTTTATTCTGTTGTGAACACAAGATTTCTAGAGAGGGGTTTCCAAATGCATTCCACAATCTCCCAGTCTGTGGAACATTGGTGTGCATGTGCAGCAGTTTGGTGGAGCAGTAAAATAACCTATACACACCCTAAACATATATGCACATTACCGTATTAATAATTAACACTACAGTGGTCTATAGCAGTTATGGGGAACCTTTGGCATTCCATCTGTTGCTAACTACACATCCCAGCATGCCCTGCTACAGTTTTAATATTTGACCCCATCACTGGTCTATAGTATAGGCCAGGGGTAGCCAACTCCAGTCCTCGAGAGCTACCAACAGTTAACATTTTCCAGGTCTCCTCACAGAATCACAAGTGAAGCAATTAACTCCACCTGTGGATCTTTTAAAATGTGTCAGTCAGTAATGAGTTCACCTGCGAGGTGAGCTGGAAACCGTGAACTATTGGTAGCTCTCGAGGACTGGAGTTGGCTACCCTTGGTATAGGCTGTAAAAACGAACAGAAGAACTGGTAGAAGATCCTGCATCTACTGTAGCTTCACTCTGTCTTCTACACACATGCTGGGGTGACAGCTCTCGCAAATATATACAGTTGTATCCACGCTCACCGATCCTCCCTATTGCACATGGATCAATACATGAGGCACATTGCGCATGCCAGCATATTATGTTGCAGCGTGGTTAAGTGTGGTGTATTGTGTTGCCGTTGAGTGTAATGCTTATGTTCAGTAACCAGATGTCACTTTTGAAAATCACCATTGCACATTCATGAGGTCTCCAATGATATACAGTACAGTAATATGTATACTGAATTTAATATACAGTAAGGTAGTTCTTGTACTATGTGTGACAGCAGACATGTAGAGATAACATGCTTTACGGCTGAGCACTGAGCTACAGGATCGCTGAATACAGTTCAGGTACAGTAACTAGAAATACAGTACTGTCTGCCTTCTATCTGGATGCAGGGCAGCATATTGCATTATTTAGCACTGTAAATTCACTAGAATGGTATCATTCATGCTTTCATTTCTGATATTACCTTATGCTACTGTACGGTATAGTAATTTCCCAAGCTGCATTGGACGCTACACTGCCTAATCAAAATGTGGTAAAGAGATGCTTGCAAAGCAGTTCATACACTGAACTCCTTCTATACTGCCACAAGCTACTGTACTGTACTTATGCTTTGATTTCTACTGTTGCTATATGCCACTGTACACTGCCTGATCAGAAAGTGATAAAGAAACTTTTTTTTTTTTGGAAGAGATGCTCGGCGAGACCTTCTGCAATTTACAGGACTGTCCTGCTGTAGTCGGGACAGTTGGTGAGTGATTCCTCTCTCTCTTGCGTCCAGATGGCCCTTCAACTTGTAGCTAATCCTTTACCTTTCCAATGTGTCTGCATCTAGAGATTCTGACATTCTCTGCTAGGATGCAGTTGTTACAGATGTTGGCTCATTTTCCTGAAGATTCAGGTTGCTCTGGTTCCTCACAAGAAGAGGGCAAACTTGTGGACCCTGATAGGAAGAATTATTATTATTTTAACATTTAATTTATAAGGTGCCACAAGTCATTAGAAGCGGCATACATAGGACACCCGTTAAACCAATACAGGGTACACAGAAATAAAACTAACGGTAACTAAAGAGCACAGGTAACAATTAGCAGCACAATTCTTTTTACACAATACAGCTGAGATGTAGGAAAGCATAAGGTTTTATCTGAATGCTTCCACGGGAGAGCTGTAATTGAAATGCAAGAAAAGGGCTGTGAGAACAGGAGGTAAGAGGGCCCTGCTCCAAGGAGCTTACAGGACTCTAGAGGGAGGGAAACAGGAAACATGAGGTGGAGGTCTGAAGGCAAGAAGTGAGCATACTGTAGCAGGGTTTGCCAGGACAGGATGCGGCAGGTAGGGAGGTAGGGAGCATTAGCATTAGACTGCACCTGCCATTTCTAGGATTGATACTAATCCTGAAAAAGTTGGAGAAAGCTCATTTTTAAAATAGTATGCAATTCTCAAAATGTAAATGTTCAAAAAGACAAAATTGGATAAAGCAATCAGTAGTTTAGTAGACAAACTTAACACTCTAAGGGCCAGATGTACTAAGCTTGAAAAGTGATAAAATTGAGATTGATAAAAAGCCAGCCAATCAGCTCCTACCTGTCATGTCACAGACTATTTTTGAAAACTGTCAGACAGGAGCTGATTGGTTGGTTGTTTATCACTCTCCATTTTCTCACTTTTTGAAGCTTAGTACATCTTGGCCAAAGTAGTATATTTTCTGTCATATGTAAAACTCACAAACAAACTGTAGAAGCAGCTTGAATGTACAGGCTTGCTTCCAGTGGCGGTTTTTACCTATGTGATGCAGGGCTGCAGCCCCCCAGGTAAAATCTGCCACTGCGCTCTGACTTAAGGCCCATACACACTGGGCGATTTTCAGTTTTCTCATTTGAGCGGCTTTCAGCATGAAAGCCGCCCAGTGTGTACGGCCTGGTGGTGAGTGGTGATGCGCGTTTCCACATCATCGCCGGGAAAGCCGTTCATCCGCTGGTATTACCAGCAGATGAGCAGCTTTGTGTACAACTTTCCATAGCGCTGTGTTATGGAAAGCCGTCTGCCCACTGCTGACAGCGCCAGGCAGGGGGAAAGCCGCTCCATGGGGTAATGCACTGAGCAGCTTTCCCCCCCAAGCGATGACAGCGATCATCTCTGTCCATACACGCTGGGCAAAAACGCCGTGAGACTGCTCTGGCTTCACTGTGACTGGCAAGGACTTCCTATTGGAAGTCCAACCTGCCAGTCTGCCATGGCAGTCCCATTGGGAGGTGTTGCCTCCTTCCGGGACGCCTCTATTTGGGGTGCTGAGTGGCATCCCATAAAAACCGGGGTTTCGTGCATGCACAGTACGACGACAATACTGCGCATGCCTTGGACCCGGGACTCTGAATATGCCTCTGGGGGCTGCAGCAAAGCAGCCCATAGAGGCTGGGGGCCAGCACATGCGCAGTACCGAAGAAGCTACTGTGCATGTGCTGGCCGGGGCCTAGGATATGTGGCGGCAGCTGGAAGGGACCACGAGCTCTGCAGAGGGGGGGACCGCATTGCGGCAGCCCCCCTCCTCCGCAGACGTAAGAGCCGCCGTTGGATGTTTACAAAGACCAGCATGTGGGCACATACTGTACCACAAAATGCTTTTGGCAGACAGTTGACATGCCTCACATTTCTGAGGCTTCATACATGAGCCTGCATGAGGACTACATTCATGTTTACAGGGGGATAATGAGATTGTTAATTTGCAGCCCAATGATAATACTTTTGTTACATGGGTTACTGCAGTGTAGATATAGTCTCACAATTAATCCTGAGATTTCCATTTGTGATGTCTCCATCTATTCAAGCTTTAAACTTTCCAGCCTAATAGCCCCGAAGCTTTGCAATACATCAGTTTTACCTCATTACCAACCACTTCTCAGTATCTTATGTTAAATAAAGGACTTTCTACAAAATGGTTCAATAATTTTTAGCAAAATCTGCATTTTATTATTTAAAAAAGGGAGGATGAGTTTAATGTTGCAACTAAAGATATACTGTATAAGGTTATCAATCACGTCTGGGCAACTCGTAACTAATGGCGATGGCGGGGAGAATAAGTCTTTGAACTTTTGCCGCTTGTCCCTATATTTTTTTCTCTAAGAACAAACTTTCATGCTCTACATGAGTTTAGCATTGTGCCTTTCAGAATTACACCTTCCTGCTTAATGCTGGAAACCTATTAAATATTCCACCAATTATCAAATAAATGTAAGAGGCGGTGGAGACGTTATTTCATAGCCGGGTGCACCCATTGTATTGGAGTAGCTGGTCAGTAGAGCTGCAATTTAGTTTGAATATTTCATATTCGAAATTCCAATTTTTTTTGTTTGAAAGGTTAACGATATTAAAGTCAGGACTTTTCATTTCCTGGATGAAATTTTTTGATGAAAAGAGAAGTATGCGGTCACAGAAATACCTAATATTTTACTATTCTCTTAATTTTTTTAGTTTTGTTTCTGGTATTTCAGCAGCATGTCATGATTAAGGAGATAATATTTCCTAAGGCCTGATGACCATTACAGAAGTGCTGAGCGGAACTGTTCACCTCACACAGAAAGGTCGTCCAACGCTCAGAAAGGCGGTGAAGAAGCCTTTCTCATAAAAGTGTTTGCTGTTCTGAGGGGAATAGGATTTTAGTACTTTTGAACCAAAATAAAATGCTACAGGCTTCTTTCATTCAGGTGCTTAGTCACAGTTTGTCAATGTTTGAAGCTTTAACAGAGTTTCCCCATCACAAACTCATAAACCATTTAATCACTTCAGGGAAGTTATGGCCTAAGGCTGTATAGAAAAAGCAGATTACAAGTACTGAAGTAAAAGACAGTTTGTTTGGGGAGTTTTAACCTGTTTGCTGATGGAGAGACATTTATTTTTGATATGTTGTTGGCTTCCTCTGTGAAGTGAAGTCCTGGGATGACCCTGAATGTGTAGGTTGAATGTGTTGTTATTACTGTGTAGCAGGTCCAAATGTTTAGCGACTGTGTTCTCAGGCTAGAGGCGTGGAGCTCGCTTTGACTGTTAATGAGTTTTATTAAACTGCTAGACTTGTCGCTTTTACTTTCTTACAGAAAATTTACACCAGTGTCTCAAAAACTGGCAGGTGATTTTCTAGTTATCATTTTTTTTTTCCTTTAATGATTTTCAATTACAATATTTCTTGCTATTCTTGGTTGCTAGGTTCTATCACATTACACATGTGAGTGATGTTTGCTTAATGTACTTAAAAATCTTCTCTCTAGTCTTTCAGGTGTGCTCATTTAGGAAAGGTTTATGCTCCAGGGCACAGCACTTGTAACCTGCCTAAACGCACGGAAAGATCACAGAGTACAGAACTTTCACACAGCAACCAAATATGATTGCAGCTACAGTATGCTCACGTTTATATTTAGGTAAATCCATACCAGAGCTGGATTAAGGTCTGTGGGGGCCCTGGACAAAAAAATTGTTTTCTCCCCCCTCCCCCGGGACGGAGGCAGCCCCCCCTGGGTGGAGGTAGGCCGGTCGTCGTCCCCCTGGACAGAGGCAGCCCCCTCCCATCCCCTGGTACCTGGCCAGCATGGGGATCCAGGCAATGGAGTCCCTGTGGTGGATGGACAGTCAGCGACGGGGTCCCTGCGGTGGATGGGAACTAGTAGCGATGTGTGGGGGCCCCTGGAAACCGACCCTGTCCCCCCTGGATAATCTGGCACTGATCCATACACTTACATACTTATCTGTATTTAGGAGATGATAAATGTTCCTAACAGGTCAGACTCATGTAAAATAGTTACATAGCTGGAGAGGATGGGGACCTGCTGGGAACAGGTAAGTTTGCAGCCGGAGAAGGGAAGAAGGTGGGGGTGGGGTATAGCAGCTGACCCATAGCCACCATCAGGTACCTTGTCTCTCTTCTCTTAATGGATGCCACATGCTATCCAGACTATGTGTACCTTACTGAGGTGACCCAGTATCCAGTCACCATCTGATGTTTATTTTAGCATCACAGGCCTGCTACAGCTACTGAGTCGCTACAGGCTGTCAGCCCTTACTTGGATCGGGTCACTCCGTGTGATCAAGTCACTAATTGCCACAGTGTTGCAATAGCTAACCAGACGCTATTGCAGCCGGATTGCTGATTGCTCAGCGGCCACTTCAGGTCCAGCTTCTACACCAGTTCTATCAGGCCACTCTCCCGATGCTCCTTTGGTGGCCAGAAATTCTTCTTCAACCAGCAGCAGTCACTACACAAGTGCTGGTGATCCATCACCAAGTTATTACCTCTACTTGTCCGGTACCTTTTTTTCCATTTGTTGAGTAGACATATCTCAGTTACTGCCATGTGGGCATTCAGAAGTTACTGCCGAGTAGTCACTATTTCAATTTTGCAAAGTAGGCGCTCTTCATTTATCCAGTACTCCTGGATTCAGCATGCAAAATTATTCTGGCATCCTCAGACTTGGGGTGACATTTAATAGAATAAGATTTTTAGTCACTTTCAAATTCGCCCATTATCGCACTTTTTAAAATCGCATTTTTTGCCGCAAATTTGCATATTTAATGAGATGCGTATTCCGGATAAAAACGTGCGATAAAGTGTGATAATGGGCGAATTTAATCATGAAAATGTGTGATTTTTAGGCATGAAAATGTGCGAATTTGAGGAAATGTGCGAATTTGAGTTAAAAAAAAAATGACGTGAGCTCCCCCCTCCTGAGCATAACCTGCCCTGGACTCTTGGACCGGTCCTGGTTCCAAAAATATGGGGGACAAAAAATCTGTGTCATGCCACAGCCAGGGCACACTTTTTACATAAGGTACCCCGGCCGAAACACGAGCACCGTGGCTGGTCAGCCATGGACGGGGTACCTGGAGGAGTGGGGACCCCCCAATAAAGGACCCCCCCCCCAAGGCTTCACCCATCCAGGGCTGAAGTTTGGGGCTGTCACCTGCGTCTGTGGCCAGTGGATAGGGTTAAATCCCACATTCCTAACATTGCTTTATGCAGGTGAACTACAAGTGCCAGCAGACCTCCCTCGCATGCTGGGACTTGGAGAACCACAAGTCCCAGCATGCGGGGCATTAAGGGACTTGTAGTCCACCTGTAAAAAGAATGTTAAAACACACACACACAGAAAAGTATAAATTTATTACACACACACACACACATCTCACTTTTACACCAACATACTTACCAATCCAGGGTCCAGCGCTGGTCTCTGTGCTGCAGAGCCAGCTCACCCCGCACTGACAGCGGGGTGAGCTGGCTTTCTCCTGCGCAGCTAACACCTTCTGTAGTGCTGTCCCAGCGCTACAGAGGCTGATATCATCTTTGGCTTATGCGTCTCCATGGAGATGCATAGCTCAGACAATCAGGGCTGAGCTTTGCGTCTCCATGGAGACGCATTGGCCAATCACGCTACCAGCCTCTGTAGCGTTGTCCCAAGGTGTTAGCTGCGAATGGAGAAAACTGGCTCACCACGCTGTCAGTGCGGGGTGAGCTGGCTCTGCAGCACAGAGACCAGCACTGGACCCTGGATTGGTAAGTATGTTGGTGTAAAAGTGAAGTGTGTGGTTGTGTGTTTAATTAAGTGATACTTTTCTGTGTGCGTGTGTTTTATTTTAACATTCTTTTTCTTTTTTAACGGCGGTTTTTGCCCTTTTTCGCATCTCATTAAATATGCAATTTCGGGGAAATAGTGCGATTTCGGCCGTTTTTTGGTGAAAAAATACACGAAAATCACATTTTCGCATTCCTATTAAATGTCACCCTTGGTGTCTGGTAATATTCCAGAGTTCTCATACCCATTTTTCCTTTGTCTCAGGTATAAAGCACTGGTTCACTGCTGTCACGACTGGGTCCCTAAAACCCCTGTTGTGACATACTGTAGATGTAGTGACCAGGAAATAGTTCACTACACATTGAATTTGACACACCCCGGGAAGCGCTGGAGGGCAGGGTCTGTGCACTTTATGGTATATGTTGGCAGTGGCATGTATGGGTCAACTGCGGAGATAATTACATAAGTTAGCATAAAATGAACAGAACTTTTTCTTTTAATTATTGTTGCCTTAAAAAAATGTAAACTATCTTCAATGGTATCTAACTATAGTACTGGAATATTATGAACACCTACTGTATAAAATAACTAAAAACAGTACAGAAAATTACAAAATTGTCATTGTAAAGATAATCTAATTTTAATTTATACAGCACTTAATTTCTGCAGTAAGTAGAAGTTCCCTTTTTAATTAAGTCTAATTGATTACTGTCCTACAGGCAATGACTTTATAACCTGCATCTGCATAGACAAACTGTATCTTTTCACCCATAAAGAGCAGCTTTTCTATATGCCACATGTTCCATTGCCGTTTTAGTACTTTCATTCAGATTTCTGTTCCCTACTATGTTCTGTTTTTTTTCTGCTTTTAAATACATATGTAATATCTTACAGTAGATATAAATCATACAGCTGGCAGTTTTCACAAATCTGAAACCTATCATAAAGGCAGAGACACAAATTAAAAGGAGGCAGTTGGATATTTTCCCATTTCTACCATGTATTACTAACAATTACAGTATACTGTACTTGTAGCTCATTTGGCTTTTAAAGAGGAAATCCGCTTGAATTCTAACTTTTGTTAGTGACAAAGACTTCTGGGGTCTATAATTGGTTTCTCTATCAAGCAAACTATTTAGGGAGCTAATTGAATTATCTGTAGTGTAAATTTGTTTTAATTGAAGTTACTTATATATATTGCAGCAAATTATGTTGGGCTTTATACCACCATATTTCAAATATAAACTATAGGGAACTAATATACAACAAATATATCTGTATAAATTGTATCTACAGTATGTATCTGCTTTTTCTTTTTTTTTGCTATACATCTAAAATACATGTTTCCAAAAAATATTATTTGTAAAGTATCTCTCAGATTCCAGAATGAATTGGATGTTAACCACAAAACACAGGCAGGTGAATGAAACAATTCGGAACCGAGATGTTCACAAGAATCAGCCAGTTGTTGATAAATTAATATATTCTTGTTCTTTATTAGGCTCTCATAAGTCCCCAAATCCTTATTTAGACAATATTAAATTCCATTCAATGGGGTCACTAAGGGGGTGCAGGCCACACTCAGGTGACCCCTGCTGAGTGGTGACACCACAGTGCCGAGTCATGCCCAGTAACAGGAGATGGCGCTACACTGTCATGTTACGGCACTCTCTGGGGCAGCTTGCATCTCCTGGTCCTCCACAGTGATGAAAATGGGAGTTCGGGGTGCAAGGTTATGTCCTCAACCAGCGAGATCACACCCATTTTACCGTCAAGTGGCTTTGTCCAGCTGACAATAGGTACTGCGGCCAAGCAGGTAGGGTTACTGCTGATACCATATTATCCATACTAGATAATAATATTAGGAATAATTCCTAAAAAGTTGGCGCTGCTCGGTTTATTCATTCATTTTTTTTCTCTCATTTTTATTTTTATTATTATTTTTATTATTTTTCATCTCTGTTTTTCTTCTTCCTCCTTTTTCTCCTTAGTCAGTAATGACTCTGGGCCAGATGCACTAAGCTTCAAAAGTGATAAAATGGAGAGTGATATACAGCAAGCCAATCAGCTCCTACCTGCCATGTCACAGACTGTGTTTGAAAAATGTCAGGCAGGAGCTGATTGGCTGCCTGTTTATCACTCTCCATTTTATCACATCTGCCCCCATGTCTTTTCCCTTTCACTTAATAATACAAGCACTTGGTTTCTTTGCTGTATTCAGCTCATTTAACTCACACTAGATAACAGCCAAATGTGATCAGGTTTTTATGATTAGAACAATTAGATGTCACTCTTTAGACTTAAGTTCTGTAAAGTTTCAAGCAGAGAAACTAACTCCGCAGCCCGTCATGCGTTCTTTATGTGAATGGAAATGACAAAAACCTGATCATTTTTTAAAAGTCAAAATTGGATCCTTATCTGTCAGAGCCTCAGATGTTTCATTGCAGGCTGCGACTTCATCAGAGGTAGGCATTATGTGGCTGAACACTTAAATGAGTTTAAAACAGATGTATTTGCCAGCAATAGGTATTCGCTCAACAAATCAAAGTCGACTGACAGCAATAGCAGCACGGGGAAGCATATTTAGCAAGAATCCTTGCTCCGTTATCTCCATCTCAGGAGTTTTCCAATGGTCAATTCATCCTCAGCGACGCATTGAATTAGGCTCTATGGGGTCCGAGTGCTTGCATGTGTCTGTGCTATGAATGCCAAAAATGAAGAACTAATTTTTTTGCAAAGATCTTACAAGGTTATGGGCCAGATTCTCTAACCTTCAAAAGTGATAAAATGGAGAGTGATAAACAGCCAGCCAATCAGCTCCTACCTGCCATGTTCTGAGACTGTGTTTGAAAAATGTTAGGCAGGAGCTGATTGGCTGGCTGTTTATCACTCTCCATTTTATCACTTTTGAAGCTTAGAGAATCTGGCCCTTAATGTGACTAAACCAAAGCACATTTAGTGGTCATTTCAGTTCTGCATGAAAGACACTACAGGCCTAAATTAGACATGGACACAGTCACAAACCCGATTCTTTTGCAGTTGAGTGTTTTTGGCCGAGTGTGTGCGTGTCTAAGTCACACCACGCATTTGTCACAATGGTCTTGCCATGGCGGTCTCAGAGATGATTTAATTGCAAATTGATTGACTGTTTGGGGGTGGATAGAGGGCATGATGGCGGTTATGGGGGGCGTGTCTCAGCCTGTGACTTGTGATGTCATTTGCAGTAACAGTGGCTCTGGCCACACTGTGCGACCATAGGCCTAATGAGAAATTTTGATAATCGATGATCTGTGAATAGTAAAGCATCTGGTGTAGATAGAGAGCCTCTCAGCCAGACCCGTGGCTCACCAGAATGCCCCTGCTGATACTCCATCTGCCTTACACGCAGCCCAGTTTTTGGGCAGCAGGGGTTGCGAACCCTGCCCATCGTCGCTTAAGGCAGGGTAAGGAGGGGTGCAGGGAGGTGGTGGGGACCTCCATCGGAAAGGGGACGCGACCGCCAGACCCCCACTGAATGACAGTGGCTCCATCTGTATATGATGCTACCGGTGGGCATCGCAGTACAAATGCAGATGGTTGCATATTACCGCATGATCGCTGTATACTGGTGTCATTACCATACCTCTCTGAATCAGGCTTGACGTGTGCAGGACAATTTACAGTGTTAAGGGGATTTGTGTGCGGCGGCATCATGGAAGATGCTCTGCAGAACTACCAGATGACATGCATAATCCCCTGAAAGTCTTAGGGTGCATTTTGGAGAAGATGTATATTAAGCTTTACATATTCACATTGGGCTTTATGTTTAATGCACAAACACAAACTTTCATTTAAGAACTTGGTCTCACATTCTGCTGATCAGCACTGTAATATTTTACTGCCATATTCATTCAATAATAGCTGTCTGCATGCAATCTGCATTATAAAGCAAATCTAAGAGAACAAATAGCATGGTGCTAGAAGAGAGCAGATAGCGGCAAACCAATGGGATGCTGGAGTGCGTCATTTCTTCATTTCTTTTTGTTAACAAACATTTGTCACCTTAAAACTGAGTGACATAAGAATTAGGCTTAATAGACATTAATACATATCATATTATTAATCATTACCAGATATACAGTATAGTGCACTCAGTTTCGCAGTGCTGTACAGAGAGTATTTGGGCCGTTCACATCAGTCGCGGTCCTAATGGAGCTTGCAATCTGTGGGCCTGATTCGGAGTTCATTGTAAAATGCTAAATCTTTCCGAAATGGGTAAAACCTTGTGTTCAGGACCAACTTAACGCATGGGCATACTGGGCAGCTGCCCTAGGGCCCCACAATTCTAGGAGCCTTTGAGCAGAGGTTTGTTGGTGCCTACAGTATTTCTTGTGAGGATAGTAGAGATTGCTGGTCGGCTGCATTGGTTGTGAATTACATAAATTCAGAGCTTGGAGATTTTAGAAAGGTAGGTGGAAATCCTACAGCGCAAGCTGCTGGGTGTATGGTCAAGGATGCCAAGAGGGAACACCAACCCTCTGGAAATAGAGCTTACAAGAAAAAGGGGAATGGCCCTCCACCAATCACTCAGCGCTAAATAAATATAACTTTCCTGATTTGTTTATTCAGGTCCAATTTCTTTATGCGGATTTCCGCAAATTGGAAATTGGACCTGAATAAACAAATCAGGAAAGTTATAAATTCAGAGCTGCGGGGAAACATTCTCTATCGGCCTGCAGCCAATTGGGTAGAGTGTGTTCAAACTAAAATAATAGATTGCAGTGTAAAAAGAAAGCAGCCAGTATTTACCCTGCAAAGAAAAAATACCTCCCCAAATCTAATTTGCATTTGTGATCAACTCTGAATCAGGTCCCATACTCCCTAACACCCACACACATACACACACAGACATTCACACTAGGGTAAGTTTTTTGAGAGCCAATTGACCTACCAAATTTTATATTTGGATTGTGGGAGGAAACCAGAGTACCCAGACGAAACCCATGCAAGCATGGGGAGAATATACAAGCTCCACATAGCTAGGCCATGGTGGGAATCAATCCTACAGTGTGACCTGTAAGGTGGTAATGGTAACCATTACACCACCTGGGCTACCCGTAGCCCGTATTAGAATGCAGTGTGTAATATATTTGTTTCTCCTGACCTCCTCTGTACCATACACTCACATCTACAGTATGAGTACAGCCAGGGGCGTAACTAACTATTTAGCGCCCCCCCGCCGCATGTTTATTCGGCGCCCCCCCCACACACACCTAACCTGCCCCCCCTTCTTACCCGCGGTCTGCGTCTCGCCCGGCTCTCTGTCGGGACCTTCCTGACGTCACGGTCCCGGCCGGCTCCTGCTGCTACAATGAAAACGGACTCTTAGAAAATGGCTGCCCCCATACTGCAGACAGAAAACTGTCTGCAGTATGGGGGCAGCCATTTTCTAATTGTCAGTTTTCATTGCAGCAGGAGCCGGCCGGGACCGTGACGTCAGGAAGGTCCCGACAGAGAGCCGGGCGAGACGCAGACCGCGGGTAACTATAGCCCCGCAGCCCCCCCGGTGGCGCCCCCAATTTCTCTGCGCCCCCCCGCCACCGCGGGGGCTGCAGAGTTATAGTTACGCCACTGAGTACAGCATAGTTTATGGCTATTTGTATTCTGGGTGCAGCTACAAATGGAACGGAGTAGTGAGATATAATATCTGTATAACATCTAAAATAGTAATAGGATGGCTGACCTTGACAATAAATGAGATAAGTAAACAGGTCCTTTTTTATCCAGAACATCAGATAGCAAACAAAATAAATAAAAAAAATCCCAAATGAGATTACTGTAGCCTTGAAATATGTAGCCTTGATGTTGTTCTACTCATGGTTCAATTTGAATTGCTCACAGCAGTTCTATTAATAATAATAATAATTATTATTTTACAGCATACAGAGAGAGAGAGAGAGAGAGAGAGAGAGAGAGAGAGAGAGAGAGACAGGGAGAGACGGGAGTCCTATTCCCTATCCCTTCACAAACTGTATAATTTAAGCTATGTATGATTATTTTTATGTGTGCGTACCTCCTGGAATTATTTCTGTGCTGATATTAAGATGAAAGGAACTTATGTTCTGTGAGCGGCACTCTTATATCATGTTTAATATTGTGTTGCTTTTTATATATTTTGCTTACTCTGCCGCTACCATGTGCCTCTGTCGGTGCTTTAGAATAAGCCTGGAAAGTGCTTCTAAACTACAACACGAGCCTACAACCTATTCAGCCTAGGAACCTATTCATACTTTCCAACTTTTGAAATTGTTGAATGTGTTCTCCCGAAAACACAGTGTCAAAGGATTCTTTGGGATCATTAAAGGAGCAAACGCAGGATTTCTAGAGCGGGTTACCAAATGCATTTCACAATCTCATACCTCCCAACTGTCACGATTTTAGAGGGACAGTCCCGATTTTCGGGTCCTGTCCCGCTGTCCCACCCGCGGCAGGCATTGTCCCGCTGCGGGGGGGTGACAGTTGGGAGACCCCCAATCTAGTAGAATAGACGCTGTGCGCATGCGCACAGCGTCTATTCTCGTATGAAAATGAGGTCGCGGCTAATTAGCATAAGCCGCGCCCTCATTTGCATACGCCCGCCCCCTTTTCGGACGCTATTTCATACGGACAGAAGTTGTGAGGTATGCAATCTCCCACTCTGTGGAACACTGGAGCAAGTGCAGAAGTCTGAGGAAGTGATACACAAACCTAATACTGACCCTAGGCATATTTATATACATTGGTCTTTTTAAATATTGAATCTATAGATGATCTATACTATAGGCTGTATTAAACATATTTAATATAAAATACGTGGTCAGGAAAACATAATAGAACCTGCAGGAGACAGAACTGTACTTTCTAAGCACACAAACTTGGTAGAAGTTGCTTTAGCTGGTAGAGATCGTATTACAGGCTGAGTATCCCTAAGCCAAAATGCTCCGCACCAGAAGAATTTATTCCGTATTTCAGAATATTTTTATATTTCAATGATTTATCTTACGGTATCTTGCATTTATGTTGTATAAACACATCAAACACATGAAATACACACAAATATGATTTATTTGTGCATGAAACAAGGTTTTAAAACATGAAACAAAGTTTGTGTCTTATCTCAGAATTTGTATTCCAAGCAATCATGTCCTTGCACATATTTAATGCCAGTTATCATGTCCCCAGTAGTGCCAGTTACAGATGTCCCCAGTAGTGTCAGTTACAGATGTCCCCAGTAGTGTCAGTTACAGATGTCCCCAGTAGTGTCAGTTACAGATGTCCCCAGTAGTGTCAGTTACAGATGTCCCCAGTAGTGACAGTTACATGTTATTTCCCCAGTAGTGCCAGTTACAGATTTCCCCAGTAGTGTCAGTTACATGTTATTACCCCAGTAGTGCCAGTTACAGATTTCCCCAGTAGTGTCAGTTACATGTTATTACCCCAGTAGTGCCAGTTACAGATGTCCCCAGAAGTGCCAGTTACAGATATCCCCAGTAGTGCCAGTTACATGTTATTTCCCCAGTAGTGCCAGTTACATGTTATTTCCCCAGTAGTGCCAGTTACAGATGTCCCCAGTAGTGTCAGTTACATGTTATTTCCCCAGTAGTGCAAGTTACAGATGTCCCCAGTAGTGTCAGTTACAGATGTCCCCAGTAGTGCCAGTTACATGTTATTTCCCCAGTAGTGCCAGTTACAGATTTCCCCAGTAGTGTCAGTTACATGTTATTACCCCAGTAGTGCCAGTTACAGATGTCCCCAGAAGTGCCAGTTACAGATATCCCCAGTAGTGCCAGTTACATGTTATTTCCCCAGTAGTGCCAGTTACAGATGTCCCCAGTAGTGTCAGTTACATGTTATTTCCCCAGTAGTGCAAGTTACAGATGTCCCCAGTAGTGCCAGTTACAGATGTCCCCAATAGTGAAAGTTACATGTTATTTCCCCGGTAGTGCCAGTTACAGATGTCCACAGTAGTGTCAGTTACATGTTATTTCCCCAGTAGTGCCAGTTACAGATTTCCCCAGTAGTGTCAGTTACATGTTATTACCCCAGTAGTGCCAGTTACAGATGTCCCCAGAAGTGCCAGTTACAGATATCCCCAGTAGTGCCAGTTACATGTTATTTCCCCAGTAGTGCCAGTTACAGATGTCCCCAGTAGTGTCAGTTACATGTTATTTCCCCAGTAGTGCAAGTTACAGATGTCCCCAGTAGTACCAGTTACAGATGTCCCCAATAGTGAAAGTTACATGTTATTTCCCCGGTAGTGCCAGTTACAGATGTCCCCAGTAGTGTCAGTTACATGTTATTTCCCCGGTAGTGCCAGTTACAGATGTCCCCAGTAGTGTCAGTTACATGTTATTTCCCCAGTAGTGCCAGTTACAGATGTCCCCAGTAGTGTCAGTTACATGTTATTTCCCCAGTAGTGCCAGTTACAGATGTCCCCAGTAGTGCCAGTTGTATGTTATTTCCCCAGTAGTGCCAGTTACAGATGTCCCCAGTAGTGTCAGTTACATGTTATTTCCCCAGTAGTGCCAGTTACAGATGTCTCCAGTAGTGTCAGTTACATGTTATTTCCCCAGTAGTGCCAGTTACAGATGTCCCCAGTAGTGCCAGTTGTATGTTATTTCCCCAGTAGTGTCAGTTACATGTTATTTCCCCAGTAGTGCCAGTTACAGATGTCCCCAGTAGTGTCAGTTACATGTTATTTCCCCAGTAGTGCCAGTTACAGATGTCCCCAGTAGTGCCAGTTATATGTTATTTCCCCAGTAGTGCCAGTTACAAATGTCCCAGTAGGCTTTTAGCAAAAAATAATAATGAAAAGAAGCACATCCTAGTTTTTGGAATCATTTGGATAACGGATATTTGGATAAGGGATACTTAACCTGTATATATTTTTACTATTTGAACCGCTAGCAACTGGAACCCCCACATCCCCACTCTGCGTTTGCTTATGCATTGACCTTCACTAGCCATAGGTTATCAATGTATCTTGAGCTTGCATTAGGTACACTGTGGCACTCTCTGATGCCTGAAAGAATTATATGCAGGCATTTGCTCTTTTGAGCCTGAATCTATTAAACATCATGCAGTCATTTGCTGGAACCAATTTTTAACTCTTCTGCTTTTGTTGATAGTGATTATTAAATACTCGAACCGCTACCAACTTAAAAGCATTGGTCACAAGTAACAAACTGTGAGATTGCCTTTGAAAGAGAATTTAATTACGAAGCAGCTCTCACCTTGCCGTAGAGAAGCTGATGAAAGCCATATGTATCGGCTGCTGAATGCAGGCCTGTGTAAGGAGGAGGTGTGCAGCCTACATCTGATGCTAATTCATCCAATGCCAGGTCATTA
Organism: Crinia signifera; assembly: GCF_055691185.1. NCBI lineage: Eukaryota > Metazoa > Chordata > Amphibia > Anura > Myobatrachidae > Crinia > Crinia signifera. The sequence continues at coordinate 396,484,096 of NC_139217.1, read as the reverse complement.
GGGAGTTTGGGACATTTTCGTTTATTTTAATCAATTTAGATTGTTTTCTAAAGAAAAATCATTAAATATGGATTGAATTCTGCCTTGTTATGGGACATTCACAAGTGTGGGAAATGAAGATAATAAACTCAGATAAAACATAACTAATTAAAAACAATATGTCCATAAATACAAACACATTGGAGTTTACTGCACAATTACTCCCTATTGTTCCATGATTATTCAATATGGCGTTGTCTTGTTAGCTTAGTGTCAGCACTCCTTGTTCTTTATCAACAGTAAATCTAAAAACAATGTTAACAAATATATTTAGTCAAATAAAGCCTTTTCATTGAAACGGATCATATTTAGAAGTTTGAGCTTTTTTTCTATATACCTCAGATTTCACTAACATTAAAAAATGCCAAGCAGCAATTCAGAGCATAGGTTGACAGAACATAGAGGACAATCACTAGTACCCTTTTCCACTGCCGTCCAGTTACCCAGGAATGAATCCAACCCAAATATCAGGGTTGTGTTGCAGCATAAATGGGTAAACTGGGTCAATGTGACCCGGTACCCGTTCACAGCACTGGGAGATTCTAATCTTAAAGTACAGACAGCAGCAGAAAAATGTTGCCTTGGCATGCTGTATTATAGAAGGGATTCGAGGAGAGAAGTCTTGGCTTGTGTGTCTGTGTCTGAATGATGCTTCGTTTGGTTGGAAATATGGAAATTGAAGTGTAACAATGTCATTGGGACTCCACCCTCCTCTGTGCAATGCCTGTACTGGCATTACACAGTGAGGGGCATGGCCATGATGATGCAATTTTGATGGCCATGATCCGTATGGTTCTTCAGGTAGCCCCGCCCCATTTTGTGGCATGGCCACCACCCCCTTTCTCTTGGTGCTGTCTGCCCTGTCATTCAGACCTGGTCGCTGGTGTGTGAATTTGCAGTCTGATAGATTAATGAATGACTGCGCATGCATACGGATCGTAGGGCGCATGAGCAATTCTAACCACCGGCAAATAGCAGAAATTACTTTTTCAACTTGACTGACAGAAAGTCACAGTTTGTGGCTGGTAAGCTGCCATTGTCTGGCAGTGTCAGAGAAAATGCAGACGTGCCCAGGCATTTTCAGGGAGGGGCAGTGACGCCTGCTCTGGCCTCAATCAGCCTGTCTCTGCCATAGAGTTGTGTAAGGGTCAGATTTACAGATGACGCATCTCATATTGGAGCTGCTCCTGGCGATTCTATCACCATTCGTCGGCCGCCGCTATCTGCCACCAGAAGGCGGCACGTGCGCATGAGATGCTAGTGCGCTCTGTTCTGACGGGGCCAGCCGCCGGCTCCCTGCTGCTCCCCGGTCTACCCCGTGGCTCCCCACACCCCGGCTCGCCCTGCCCTTCTCCCATGCTGACGGGAATGCACGAGCATGTGAGACGCTCACCTGTCCCCATCAGATGGAGCTCCTGTCTGCTCAGGACATTTGGCGGTCCTGCAGGCTGGCTGGGAGGTGCTCCATCTGTACGCACACTTGCACAGACTGGGAACATCATTAGATGGTCAGTGAGTTGCAAATGGATTTGAAGACCAGCGATCTATTCACAAGTCATTCGCAGACTTTTACAGGGCAGAACTTCACTCTGTCTAGGTGGTGGCTCTCCGATCACCGACCTCTGTAAATTCACACAGCAGTGGTCAGGTCTGAATCCGGCCCTTTGTTTTTCAGAATACTGAATCAGAGAGCACCCCTCATTATCATTTATTCTACACTTTCAGGACAAGGGGCCAGATGCACTAAGCTTCAAAAGTGATAAAATGGAGAGTGATAAACAACCAACCAATCAGCTCCTACCTGACATTTTTCAAACACAGCCTGTGAAATGGCAGTTAGGAGCTGATTGGTTGGTTGTTTATCACTTTTGAAGCTTAGTGCATCTGGCCCATAATCTGCTTAGCGATGCAGAGTCATACTTACAGATTGGGGAAAATGTAATAACTTGCGACTTGCAAGTGTTAGTAAATCTGACCAATGTTTTCAAGTGGAAATAATTTAAATGGCAAAACCCCACTGGTATTGACTTTTAAATGATTGTTACTTGAAAGCAACAGGCAAAGATTTCCTCCAAAGAAATAGCAATATACCAGGTGCTGCTTGTCAGTTAAGAAATTGAAACAAAACTAAATCGTGACAGTAAGCAATGGTTAGTAGCGCACGCAGGGGGGATTTCTGAGTACCCAGAAACCCCCCCAGGAGTCTAAGGGCCGAGACTGAAAGCTGAGGGTTCCCTCTTTCCATGGTTACAAGAATTTGGGTGCTGCTGCCTGTGGGGGAGCTGGACAGGCTGATGAACGGAAGAGCTGGTCCGTGCAACGGAAGAGACGGCTCCCTGCTCTGTGTGACACCCTGCGCCCGACAATCTCCCTGAGAGAGACACATTCTCCCAGCTCTATGTGGCGGTGGCGGCGGACAGACAACCTGCGCCGGGCAGATTCCAGTCCCTGCACCATTAAGCGTAAATATACAGAGCAGAGGGAGGGAGAAGGGGAAGCAGTGGGGCGGTCTGTCGGGCTGAAAGTGGCTAATCTTTCAGCCCAGCGGCCATGGCAGCGTACACACCTAGCGATGATGGATGTAAACCCATCCATCATCGCTAGACCTGCTGGTAAAACCAGCCAACAAGAGACTTTGCTAGCGATGATGCGGGAGCGTGCGTCATCGCTAGTCGGCAATCTCTGGGGCATACACACTGGGCGATTTTCAGCTGAAATTCGCTCAAAACGGCTGTTTTGACCGATTTTCAGCTGAAAATCATCAAGTGTGTACGGGCCTTTAGTATATACAATGCTTATCTTAGTCGTAGATCACAATGGAATCTTTATCCTCACGTCTATCTATCTAGTTGTAGAATCAATGTCAGAGAGTAGGTGTAGAAAAAAACTTGATACAAGGAAGAGACAACAGTATATTCAGCCTCCTGCAACTGCTGTTGCTTCTTGCACCTGCTGCTTTATCTGTACGATGGCCATTTGCAAGGTGATTGATAGGAGATAGGAAACTGGGGGTGGTAACCGGACCTTTATTTGGAGTGCTAAGATACCTGTAAATGTAGGTGTGCCTAGGAAAGCTCTGGGAGTGTCCGGGTAAATGCTAGGTGTGCCTGAGTGTTTTAGGGAAGGGTGTGTGACGTCAGCTCCAGGCCGGATATGCCTGTTTTCATCACACTGCCAAGTAGGTCTCGAGCTTCTCTGTGCCTGCGACTATTAGAAAATACATTTGACGGCAAGCCTGCTACAATGGGTTTTGGACATATTAGCATGGCTGCGAATAGATTTGCAGCCATACCCATCCATTCCCACAGTGAACATATTAATTCACAAGGCGGGATTTCACTCTAGAGGGGCGGCAGTTTAGCTGAACGCTGGCCGTCGCCAATTTGCGGCTTTGCAATCAGGTCTGAATTAGCACCATGGACCCCAAATTAGTGCACTACAGTTCCTCAAAAGTCTCGCTTGGTCCAAAATGCTTATGTTCCCAATCGGGGACCAAGTGGATGTGAAAGTATGACAAGCTCAATATTTTTTTGAAGTCATGTGGGAAGGGGGGTCCCGGGGTTGTTGGGCTCTTCAGATTTTGCTATGGGGCCCATAAAGTCCTTGATATGCCCCTGCATGCGGCATGTTAGAGGTTCCTTTTGTACCAGAATACAGCCAACTCCATGCCAGCCCCAGAATGCCACTGTGAGCTAATGTGTAGTTACTAGATGATCCTAAATACAGTAAAATAGCTCATGCAACATTTAGGGGCAGGTTTATTAAGCTTGGAGAAGAGATAAACTGGAGATAAAGCGGAGAAAAGGTAAAAGGAGATAAAGCACCAGCTGTGTTTGAAAAAGACAGTTGGGAGTTGATTGGCTGGTGCTTTGTCTCCTTTTACCTTTTCTCTGCTTTATCTCCAGTTTATCTCTTCTCCAAGCTTAATAAATCTGCCCCTTAGAGAGCTACTGTAGCTGGGTCTCCAGAAGGACATGTTGGAAACAGAAAGAACCCAATTCCTATTGACCTTCTATATACTGAAGAAGGCTCTATGGCTATCGGCCATTTAGCGAATTGTACTCATTATACAAAATGATCTCTTTGGTGACATGGGACCGGTATAAATACTGCAGTATGCCTCATTATTTACAATGTGCCATCTGAAATACTGCATGACATATCTATGGACCCATCTGCTTATGATGAAGCTATGTCCATTTCTCAGGGACAGATTAATGATGAATTTGACCTAGTGCTAACCTAAGCAATGAATTATTACCCTTTGCGCCCAACACCCCACCCACATACTTCCTTTATTTTTCTAAATGAGTGCTCTGTGTTGGGCTATAATAAGCAGCGTTCTATTATGTAAAAAAAATAATATTTTAGTTTCATGCAAAGCTGCTGTGTGCGGTCACTGGTGGGGTAGAACAATGATGAAGATTGGGAACTGGGGGGGGGGGGGGGCACCAAAATAGGAGGTATGCTTTTTGCTGGAGACAGGGAGCACAGGGGGAGTGTGCAGGACAGGTCTGGCAGGGCACAGGGTGAGTGTGTGTGGACAGGGTCAGTGTGCAGGGAGCAGGATGCAGGGGGCGCATCCTAAGGACATGAGTCTGAGTCTTGACATTAAGGCTGATATTTAATAGAATTTTTTTCGTACTTTTAAAATCGCCCATTATTGCACTTTTTAAAATCTCATTATTTGCTGCAAATTCGCATATTTAATGAGGTGCGCATTCCAGAGAAAAAAGTGCAACAATGTGCGATATTTAGGCATGAAAATGTGAGCTTTTTAGGCATGAAAATGTGCAAATTTTTTGTTTATAAAAAAAAAGGTGTGAGGTCCCCCCCCCCTGAGCATAACCAGCCCCAGGCTCATTAAACCGTACCTGGTTCCAAAAATACGGGGGACAAAAAGCATAGGGGTTCCCCGTATTTTGAAACCAGCACCGGGCTCCAACAACCCGCGGTGTCATGCCACAGCCGGGGGACACTTTTTATATAAGGTCCCCCGGCCGAAACATGAGCACCGTGGCTGGTCAGCCTTGGACGGGGTACCTGTAGGAGTGGGGACCCCCCCCCAATAAATTCTCACATACCTAACATTGCTTTATGCAGGAGAACTACAAGTGCCAGCAGACCTCCCCCGCATGCTGGGACTTGGACAACCACAAGTCCCAGCATGCGGGGCATTAATAGGCCCGCTGGGACTTGTAGTCCACCTGTAAAAAGAATGTTAAAATAAAACACACACACACAGAAAAGTATAACTTTATTTCACACACATACACACACCTCACTTTTACATCAACATACTTACCAATCCAGGGTCCAGCGCTGGTCTGTCTCCTCCAGAGCCAGCTCACCCCGCACTTACAGCGGGGTAAGTCAGCTTTCTCTGGCACAGCTATCACCTTCTGTAGCGCTGTCCCAGCGCTACAGAGGTTGATAGTGTCTTGGGCTTATGCGCCTCCATAGAGCGCAGCGAGCCACCGAGCCCAAAGCGTGGCGAGCGCACGCGGATTACTTAACATGTATTCCGCGTCCCCTCGCGGGGCTCGCTACGCTCGGCACGCTTTGGGCTCGGTGGCTCGCTGTTCTCGTCACACTATCTAAAATCAACTCCACGCCGACGTGGATAGTGGGGGTATGAAAAGGTCGGAGGACGCATTCCGCCGCTCCTCGCGGGCTCGCTACTATCGCCACGCTATGGATTGCCGTTGATAGTAGGGGTGGCGTTGACAATGGGGGTGCATTTAACATTCGAAGCACCCATCAGTGCGATGCACTGCGATGGAAATCGGGGGCGCCGTGCTAGGAAACAAGTATACATTAAGGGGGAAATTTACTAATATGAATTCGTGGAAAAAAATTGTATTGCCAAAAATACAAATATTCGTATTCATATTGATGGGACATTCGTATTTGTATTTACAAATACGAATGCATACACCATTGTTAGAATACGACAGGAATCACCATTCAAAAGAATGGTGACTCCTGATTTACTAAGCAGCCGTATTGAAAATACGGCTGCTAATTGGCATGAAATGGCCGCGAATATACGGCAGGAAAATACACTTTATTTTCCTGTCGTATTTGGCTTTAGCCTGCACGGATCAGTCAGATCCGTGCAGGCTTTAGTGATTAAAAAATATAAAAATAAATAAATAAAAAAAATCAGCGTGGGGTCCCCCCCCACAGCTGAAACCAGCACCAGGCTGAAGGAGCCGGGGCCGGTAATAAAAAAATCAGGAAACCCGGCAAGTAGGGGTTCCCCGATTTTTTACAACCAGCCCCAGGCTCCAGGTCCGAGGCTGGTTTCCAAAATACGGGGGACAAAATGACTAGGGGTCCCCCGTATTTTAAGAACCAGCCCCAGGCCAAACCAGCCAGCAAGGTAATGTCACAGCTGGGGGACACTTATTATATAAGTTCCCGCGGCCAAAACATCACCCTACTGACCAGTCAGCCTGGCCAGGGGCCCTGGGGGAGTGGGGACCCCCCCCAATAAAGGGGTTCCTCCCTCCAGGACTTACCTGACCAGGCTAAAGCCTGGTGCTGTCCCCGGTGGCCCTGGAGCGGTGGCCACCGGGCTGATTGAGTGTAAAAAAATAGAATCAAAAATTATTGTTTTTAACTCTGGCATTATGAGTCCCAGCAAGCCTCCCCCGCAAGCTGGGACTTGGAGAACCACAAGTCCCAGCCTGCGGGGCATTAAAGGGCCTGCTGGCACTTGTAGTTCCACATTAAAAAAATAGTGAAATAAACGCACACTGACACACAAGAAAAATAAAACTTTAATACATCCAAAGCCCATACATACTGATACTTACCTATCTTGAGCCCGTAGGTAGGTCCCTGGGTCTTGGTCAGGTGCCTTGTCCTGTTCCGGATCCATGTCGGCATTCGGCTCCATGTCGATGTCCATGTCGACGGCGTCTGTCAGCGTCCATCCGGGTCCGAAAAAATCCAAGGGGGACCTGTGAAAGGAAATCCAACTCACCCAGGTCCTCCTGTGAAGATCTGTAGTCTTGATCCGACGTAGTCCTGGTCTTCTGTCACCTTCTGTGACATGCTGGTGACTCCAGCAGCTCCCCGCATCGGACTGTGAGAGGCGCAGAGATGTTTCATCTTCCGCGCCTCTCCATAGAATGATTCTATTAGCCACTAGGTGGCCAATCAGGAGCTGAGAAAGTCACATTTTTGTAAATTCCCCTCCGGAACACTTTGCATATGGCTGAAACAGCCGTATGCAGTCGTAGTAAGAATACAAATAGGAAATTTCGTATTTGTATTCTTAGTAAATTTCCCCCTAAATGTCACCCTGAGTGTTTTGCTTTCATCACCTGTAAGAGGGTTGTGTCAGGGCAGCGACCATGATCTCCTCTTGTCTTGCGACAGCGTATGCAGGGAAGTGACTGCTCTCCTTTCATTGACCTTCGGGATAGTGGCACCGGCTCCTCTTCCTCCTTTGACTGGCGCAGCAATGGTGTGACATCATTACGTCCCGTCTCGGTGCCTGTTGCAGGGTAGGGGCTTTCTGTGGGAGCTGCTGCCTGCCCACTGCACAGCCTGTTTGTTTGTCACTGGGCATCAGGTAGCTGTCGATTGGTGGCGGGCTGAGGAGGATACGCAGCCTGCTGCTGTGGAGGGGAGGTGGTGGCCGAGCACAAAATCTTGTGTAAGGGGTGCTGGTGGGGATAGAGTTGCCCGGGCCTTACCCTCTGTCAGAGCGGCGGGGTCCAGGACAGTTGTCCCCATAGTACCCCTTTGTCAGTGGCCATGCTGGTAGGGGACAGGGTGAGTGTGTGGAGACAGTTCTGGTAGGGGACAGGGTGAGTGTGTGCGAACAGGTCTGATAGGGGACATGGTGAGTGTGCGGGGACCGGTTTGGCAGGGGACATGGTGAGTGTGGGGATACCGGTCTGGCAGGGGACATGGTGAGTGTGCGGGGACCGATCTGGCAGGGGACATGGTGAGTGTGCGGGGACCGGTCTGGCAGGGGACATTGTGAGTGTGTGGTGTGCAGGGACTGGTCTGGCAGGAGACAGGGTGAGTGTGTGGGAACAGGTCTGGTAGGGGACAGGGTCAGTGGGCAGGTACAGGTCTGGTAGGGGACAGTGAGTGTGTGTGGGGACAGGTCTGGCAGCGGACATGGTGGGTGTGTGGAGACAGGTCTGGCAGCGGACATGGTGAGTGTATGGGGAGAGGTCTGGCAGGGAACATGGGGTGCAGATTTATTGAGCTTGGTGAATTGATAAAGTGGCTGTGACAACACACCAGCCAATGAGCTCCTAACTTTCATTATTCAAACCAAGCTTAGAGAAGTGAGCAGTGGTGAAAGTTTGTCCCAGTTGCCTGGAGGCAAGATAAATATTGGTACCCAGGTGCCCGGAGGCAGAGGACTCCATTGCCTCCCAGAGTTACGCCTCCGCAAGTGAGGGAGATTGAGGAGTTGTGCTGTGAGGCACAGCAGCGCTGAAATGCTTCAGTAAAAACTGTGAGGCAGTTTCCTTTATTACATATTTACCGAGTGCACATTTTGCAGGGCTATATTACTGTAGCCCCAAAGTCACAACAGAACTTGGTATGAGAAAAAGCAGTGGCTGCTGCAACATATGTACAAATGTTGCACATACAATTCATCAGTGCAATCTAGCAAAGTAGTTTTGTCACTTCCAATGGGTGTGGATCAGTTGGTCACCAGCAAGTTGTTAGACAGTCATTAGGTCAACACCATTAGGTCGAAATGCAGGAAGGTCGACATGAGTCTAGATTGACATGGGTTAGGTCAACAGGGTCATTAGGTCGACATGGGTTAGGTCGACAGTCAAAAGGTCGACATGGAGTTTTTCAAATGTATCTGTTTCATTAGCTAGGTGACTGCAGACCAAGATGGCGGCATCTGCATTTATACTAGAGATGTGCAGGCTTTGATTTACTCTGATTTCAAAGCAGGATCTTATTGGCTATCCCAAATCACATGACAGTTGTTGACAGTTGATAGCCAATAAGATCCTGCTTTGAAATCAAAGTAAATCAGAGTAAATCAGAGCCTGCACATCCCTAATTTATACTAATGTGTGCCCTGTCTAATAAAGTCCGTGCCAGGATGGCAGAGAAGGGCAGAGGAGACCTTGACTCTGGGCACCGCCAGTGAACTTTCATATAAAAGGTGCGTGTGTTTAGAAGTGTTTCTAAGGAATTGCTGTTTTTAGATTAATATATAAAATGATGGTCAAAGCACCTCTCAGACTAAATACATTGCCTGACGATGACAAAGTAACAAAATAAACACTGATCAGAAACCCTTTGTTACGTAGAGGCAATAACCACAGCACCAGCATCACAAATGTGTTTTTCCCTTTTCTGTCGGAATTACACCGGCTCCATCACCTTTGATTGTTGCAAATCCTGTTCTACTGATAAGCAGGAAATAGAAGCGGACTACAATTATTTCTAAATATATGCCGAAGCAACATCAGAGGCGCTCCAAAAACAGATCCGATGTTAAAACTGTTATCTGCTGCTAATAATAGCTTACATTACAGATATTCACATACATTGTGAGAAAGGAATGCACAGTTCACACATGACGGTATTGCTGTTTCTGACTGTTTTATTGTAGTCAAATTTGCAACAAATTCATTGGGGCCAATTCAGACCCACAAGCTCAGGCTGTGAATTCAGAGCCCAAGCGATTATGTGCCCAGTATGCTGTGCGCATATATATGTGAGCTGTCCGGCTGAAGGTAGCGAGTGAAGGCTAGCCTTTACTCGCGGCTCATAGGGAAATTGACACCCTGCAGGCGTTTGGGGGCATGCCCCTGACTTTTTCTGTGCATTCCCCAGAATACGTAGGTGTTCCCTGGCTGTCGGTCGGCAGGGCTGCTTCTCCCCATGGCCATTGCAGCGCCGAGTTAGTCCTGGCTCACTCAGCGCTGTGAGCAGGGGGAATATCATTTGATGGGGAATGATATCCCCCCTGTGTGCACGGCTACGTACGCGTTTGCAGCCATGCGCAAAGGAGGCGCAGTGGCTACCTGCTCGCTATATATGAACACTTGCTGCCCAGCGAGCAGGCCAGAATCAGGCCCATTGTGCAGAATTTAATGCTACATATTTGTGTAATAAAGATTACAAATGTCAGCTGAAGATGTCAGTGACGGCATGGGGTGCAAATGCTGCCATGCTGGAATGATCTAGTCATATGGTGGCAAACAGTACATAGGTAAATGTGGCAGCTACTCTACGTTGCCAATATCCAGAACTCAACAGCAGATATTACAGTACACATGACAGCTGAGCCAAACCTGGACATCAAAGGTGGTACCTTAACATTATGTCCTAAGGCTTTCATTGGTGTGCAATATACACCTTTTTATCTGGTACACTGCTCCACTTTCATCTTAATTATGTTTCCTGAATAAAACGGTGTTTAACCATTGAGAATATTTCTTATTTCCTGTTCTTTACATATAATCTGGTTGATTGCAAAATCGATAGGTTCCTAAAGATATCTCATGGTGAATCAATTCAAGAGGCCTACATTGGAACCAGCTGCACCCTCACAGAAGAGAGAAAGCAAGCATGATATTACAAGTCACCATCCTCTCGGGTCACTGGGCAGGAGGCGAAGCCACATGGAATAATTCCATTAGACTTGTGCCATTTTAGCCCCGCCCACTCCCGATAGACCAGGTATGGGGAACCTTCGGCCCTCCACCTGTTTTTGAACAGCACATCCCAACATGCCCTGCTACAGTTTTGATATTTTGCCATACTAAAATGGTTGCAGGGCATTCCGGGATCTGTAGTTTAACAACAGCTGTGATAAACACTGGAATAGCAGCATTTTTCCATTAGGAGACGTTTGCCCCTGAGCTGGGCCTGTTTCAATATCCTGAAGCTATATGTATTACAGATTACAATCGTATGGCGCTGTGTACATTCTAGAAGACTATATTCTTTACATTTTTTGTTTTACTATGCCAATGTGAGTGTGCACTACATTAAACTTTTGGTGAGTGCTATGCAGGGGATGCAGGGGTGTGTGGGTTGTAATAATCTCTGGCATGTGTGTTATCAGAATTACTGTGCGGCATTATGTTTATATAGAATTTACTAATGTGTGACATAGGCCTTGTGCTTAGAGAATTAGATTTGGGTGGGGTTTTACTTCAAATTAAAATATTTATTGCAGTGTAAAAATAAAGCAGTCAGTGTTTTCTCTGCACAGAAACAAAATAGCTCAACCAAATCTAACTCTCTCTGCACATGTTACATCTGCACCCCCCTCCCTGCAGTGCACATGGTTTTGTCCATTTGAGAAGGAATTTGCCTTTGAGAGTGAACCAGAATAAGAGCCTTAATGTGTAAGGGAAATTACTGTGTGGCATTATGTGCATAAGTGCATTACTAATGTATGGTATAATGTGTAAGGAACATTACTGTGGTGCATTATGTGTATAAGAGTCACTATTATTGTGTGGCATGTGTATAAGGTATACTACTGTGTGGAGTAATGTGAATAAGGAGCAATAGGTCAGGTGCAAAACTAGCAAAAGGGCTAGTAGGCATGAACCAAAAATCTTGCCTGGGACATCAACTTAGCTAGAGTTGGCTCTGGCAATGCGGCTACTTTATTGGTATTTCTGCTGAACAGTTAGCCAGCAGTTAAGATTTGCTATTGGTTGGTTTCTCAAAGGCAGCAATTTGGGTCTTAAAGTGGCCAAAAAAAAACAATTCTAAACCAGGCTAGTTTAGGGTTTATGTTTGTTGCAGTTTTAGAGCCATCAGTCAAAGTTGGCCATAATCAGTGGCTTTGAAAAACTGATGAACAGTGAATCTATACTTTTGCCTTGTCCCTAGCTTATGGTTTATACCTGTGCTCACCTGATAAATATCTGTCTCTAGCAAACAGCCTTTGCCAGATCATTAGGTCTACTGTGCCTTGCCATCAATCTGTTCCTGGTTTCCTGCTGTTGTTCCAGCACTGTTAATCTGCATCCCTTCTGCCTTGGACTTCAGCCAGTTTCCCTGGGATCCTGTCTCACTTTTTCTGGCCACTTCTTCCTATTACCAAACGTCATTTCAGCTCATCTGCTTTACTCATAAGAGAGAGGTGTATAGGTTCCACACAGGATATTGTTTCTCTAGAAACACATATGTTAATTTATATATATATATATATATATATATATATATATATATATATATATAAAGTCAGCAGAGCGGCAAAGCTGTTATTTCATAATACAAGACTGCCATTGCTAACAGACCTGTTAGAAGAGGGTGTATCTTAGAACAACTGTTCAATGTTTGACCTTGTTGGAGTTAACATGTAATAACACATACTGTAGAAGAGACATTAAACGATATATATTTTCTCATTATTTATTTATTGAAATCATTATATTTTGCGTACTTAAAAAGAAAATTGAACTATTATTGTTTCTATATTTCAGCTATAAACACTGGCATTATCTGTTTGGAGTTTTTATGTTGTTTTATGTTTTCCCAAGTTTGCATTTATTCCTCTATCTGCTCTGGTTTCTACCATAGGTTCCGATTTATGTTTTTGCTGGTGGGTGCTCAAGCCAAAAAAATAGGGGAGTGGTTTCATGGGAAAGAAGCGTGGCCACAAAATAATACTGATTTATATTACGCAGCACAGTTGTCTCCAATACTCAAATTATGTCAACAGTGCCACACACATAAATGCCCCCACAGTGCAGGTACATAAATGCCCACACAGTACCTGTGCCAGCGACAAGGGAGGGGAGTGCAGTGGGACACGGGTGGGTGGGCCGCTGCTGAGCAGGTGGGTGCTCATCAATATCCGTGGGTGCTCGGGCCCTATGGTTTCTACACACAGTCCAGAAACATACTGTTACTTGGTTTCTGGCAAAATAGATACTCCCTTCATGCTGGACAGTGTTGTATTAAATTTAGAGTGGAAGGGTTAAATTTACTTGGAATCGCGTTATCTATTGCATGTTTAGCTATTTTTCAGAATCTGATTGGTTGATTTGGGCAACAACACTTTTTTTTTTAGTTGTAGATGTTTTAGTAAATTGACCCCATATAATGAACAGCTACAGTACATATATAAAAGCAGGAGTAAATAGTGCAAAATCTTCTTACCACCAAAAATGTAATGCCATCTGCTGAACAAATACACCCGCCATGTTCAACAACAATCTTAACAGGCCAGGAACCCAGACTATGCTAAATTTGCAGGGGAAATGTATTTTTGAAAAGCTTCAAATATTGTAAACTCAATTTAAAAAACAACAACACAATTAACACAACAAAAAAATGACAATTGACAGTGAATGGTAGTATACTTTAAACCCTATGTAATAATTCAACTTAAAAAAAGCGTATTAAATATAAATTTTCAAGATTAACTTACTGCGCTTTAAAGCCCTACATAACTAAGGGGGTTATTCTAATCCACTCTCTCTGACAAAATCCTTCTTAGACGGACAAAACCATGTGCACTGCAGGGGGGGCAGATGTAACATGTGCAGAGAGAATTAGATTTGGGTGAGTTATTTTGTTTCTGTGCAGGGTAAATAATGACTGCTTTATTATTACACTGCAATATAGATCTCACTTTGAAGTAAAACCCCACCCAAATCTAATTATCTCTGCACAAGTAACATCTGCCCCACCTGCAGTGCACATGGTTTTGCCCATCTAAGAAGGATTTTGTCAGAAAGAGTGGATTAGAATAAGGCCCTAAGACACAAGATACCAGAAGGAGCTTCTGATTCCATACTGCCCCAGCCGATTACTGCGATCTGTAGATGAAGGACTTTTAGCAGTACCTAGAATCTCCCCTATTTTATCTGGGGGTCAAGCTTTTGGCCATGCAGCTCCGACTCTATGGAACTCACTTCTCTACCCAGTTCGAGAGGCCCCCACTCTAGATTCCTTCAAGACTTGTTTACTCAAGCATTCCATTAATTCCCTTAAGTATTGTTTATGAAAAGCTTGTCTGTACTTCATTGTTTCTGTACTGTATTACATTCATTCTATCTGCTAAGCACCTTGAGTCCTATTGGAGAAAGAGCATTATATAAATAAAATTATTAGGTACTTGTGTAGTTCCACGGCGCCAGCATGGCACCATGCTACTTCCGGGTTGTACGCTCAGCAAACTATCTAAAATAAACTACCTTACTCCATGCCAACATGGATAGTTCATATCCCCACTATCCATGTTGGCATGGAGTTGATTTTAGATAGCGTGGGTGAGCGAAGTGAGCCCCTCAAGGGGACTTAGACGCACAGCACCATGCTGGCGCCGTGAAACTACACAAGTACCAATTATTATTATTAAATACAGTATACCTCACACTACATTAGCAAATAAAAGTACAATTTCATCCAGAAAAACTACCCAGGGTCATCCATGTCCCAAAGATGGCGGTGACTGACAACCTATACTAGAATGCAAATTTTCAGGGGGGTATTTTCATGGGGCTCCACACAAGCTTCTGCCTTCACATCACTCTAGATAGGACGGGACTTAGGTCAAAATAGACAAAGGACAAAAACTTATATTAGAACTGCACAGAACAACTTATACTTATAATACAACACTGAAATCACTAAAGCTCCAATCCACTAACACCACTATATCACTCCATTAATTTTAACCAAAGAAGTCCATTATGTTTGTGGAGTATTTCTAAGAGTTTTACATGATACCAGCACATGTGACACTTTCTACCTTTGTACAAATGATTGAAAGTGGCTTCAGTATTCACCTGTAATTTTCAAACATAATGAACCTAATTGAGACCTGATCGCTGATCTGCAAAAGTGCAGATGACTGCGCTGCCTGGGCAGAAAGTAAACCTGGCCTGTGTAAATCTGTGTATGAATTGTGAAATGATCGCAGATCGCTATCCACTTTGTGAATTGCGTATCCATACATCTGCGACATAGATAGGATGTTCGAGGCCGATACTGATGTCGATCACCAGTATTTTTCATCTCGGTCAAACTCAGGCAGCAAAACACAATTTTTAGTAAATGTGTCGCTAAGCTCCTATTGGCCTGGTGCGAATGTTTCCATAATGTCTATACAGCAGTGCCGGTGCAAGGGTTCTTGGTACCCACCTCTGCCAACTGCCCCCCCCCCCCCCCCCCATCATTACCCTTTAGGAATGAGGAATTATTTATTTACAGTTCCTTATATAGCGCAACAGCCGTTTATCATGCACTTACACACACACACACACACACACACATATATATATATATATATACATATATATATTTATTTTATATATATATATATATATAAATATATATATATGTGTGTAAACAAATGTACAGGGAACATTCCAATGTGTGTGTGTGTGTGTGTGTGTGTGTGTGTATATATATATACATATACACATATACACACGGCCATGCAGAGACTATGTAATACACACATGCATTATAACCCCCAGGCAGCCACTACTGCAAGTACCAGACACCTCCTTATCAAAGAGCAGCTTACTGTTGATGTGGGTGGATACTGCTCAGATAGATGAGATACCACTGCTGCCGGCAAGGAGGCACCACTGTTAGTTCTGTGGGAAGCCTCCACAGCGCCGATGTTGTTGGACACTGCTGACTCTACTGAGAGGTGGGGGTGGTCGGTGTGGTGAGGGAAGGCTGGGTGGGCGGCTGTTGTCTGATTGATGCGGCCATTCTGTTACAGCGCTGCGGGTCTTCCATCCTGCCTTCACAAACCGCGGTAACTGTGGAAACAGTTTTTAATGATGGCGAGAGAATAGATGCTGCCGCTCATGGGACCTGCAGCGCTGTTACATTTAAATAATAACTAATGAGCGCTCTCTAAGGGCCTGAGTGTATGCTTTGATCAATACATTATAAATGTAACCCCTTGGTATTTTAGCTTCCTTGGGGTCATGTAATGTAATGTGTGTTGGATGCTGAAATGTTGGTTGCACTCACCGGGAGTTGATTTGAAGTACCCTCACCCAACTCTAAGCATACCCTACATACAATCTATCACACTATACAAGGTTAAACCATCATCCGTCACAGCTTTCTCTCCCTCTCCTTCTCTCCCTGATTCAAACTGCATATTTCCTCCTTTCACCTTTCACCTGCACAAGGCTGCTGGGAAATGCTATTCTCCATCTGTCAACCCCAGCACTAGTTTTTCAATAATCTATCTCTCTATCTATCTATCTATCTATCTATCTATCTATCTGACTTTCAGTATTTTTGGGCAGTATCCCATTCTGTGGAGTATGATCAGGTGGGTTGGAAAGATGAACCAATCCGCTTATAACTACATCACAGTGAAATGTTTGCAAAGTTAGAGGCTCATTTGGAACATATATATATATATATATATATATATATATATATATATATATATATGAAAACTTGTGGGAGTAGCACTCATTAATTTGAAGGATGTAAACGGGTGTGGAATCCTTGGAGAGAATTGTTAGGAAAACTTCATGCCAGAAAGACATATGAGGCAGCACTCCTTGTTAAAGATGTACAAAAAAGTAATTTATTTCATGTGGCCAAGGTTCTAGCCAAACATGGACTGGGATGCAACTGATGGCAAAGTAGAGAGGCAAGGAGACATTAATGCATATAGTCACCCAAGTGCAGCATCATTATACAGTCAGGTAGCAGTCAACTGAGCTGTTTTGGCTTATCCAGCCTTCATCCTGGACTGACCCACAACAAGTGAGTGCACCAGTCCAGTATCTAAGGCTTCCACTTAATTGATTAAATCAAAAACACCGGTGTAATAGAGGGATGCTGATTGGTCATAGGTTCAGCCGTTTCACAGGGAATGCCAGCCGGATCTCCATATAAGGAGTTTCCAGCCATAAACCAATCAGATGTACTGGTCTGATACGCACCTCTGTGAGTGCTACAAGCAATCACAGGTTTTAGATAGTGACAGCATCCGACGTCAGTCCGCAAGCGTGCGTGCCGCGTCACCTAGTAACCAGGAACCTCAGCGTCTCCCGACACTGCGTCCTGCGTTGCCTAGTGACTGGACGCTCCAGCGTCTGACTGCACGGAGCCCAACGTCTGGACTTCTAAGAGCGCTATGTGTGCTTCTGCACATGCGCACGAGCCCGCAATACATAAGCCAAGTCAGACATACACGCCCCTAAATAGAAGTGATTATGAGGCAAATACTTAGTAAGCCCCATACGTACAGTGACTCCTCCCAATCGATGACGTGAACATATAATTAGGTTGCCCCGGTAACCCGCAACAACAGTGGTACAGCATATAACTACACTGGCCACAGAGCCGGGTGCCATCAGGGTGTAAACCAGATCACTTTATCACCTTCCATGGGGGATATAGTCACTTACCACGGCCTAATGCCATGACAATGAACACTACTCTGGTACCCTGCAGCACCAAGTCACCATTACTTGTGCAACAGCGACGGTGCCAGGTCTCATCGGGGCATATGCTCCAGAACTAAGGCAATACTCAGCCAGAGAGAGTCTGACTCGGGCAAAAAATGATTAGGTATGTATAACAAAAATTTACAAGAAGGCATTAAGGCAGACCCTGGTTGCAGCTTGAACCAAAGACCAGAGGCACCCCCACTATATCTAATATACAAAACAAGTGAAAATTGCACAAAGATACGTGCGTAATGATCTATTACATAAAAATAATAGCTAAATAAAAAATAGAAAAAATGGAAAAAACACGTATTACGATCTCTGGTTACTACTCATCAGAGCAATAATGATAATCCTGATCCGAGGGACATGCCACCGTTGTGGACAGTAATTTAGAAGAAAAAAATCTATATATATATATATATCCATAAATATGGACCTAGTTCATAGATAGACCGATAAAGAAAATTCCTGGTACTTGTTTCCTAGCAGGGCGCCCATCGCGGGCATTGCATGTACATCGCATGCCATTATAATGACATGCGATGCGACCGACGCGATTACCGCGATTTTACATAGGGAACAATGTTAAATGTCCCAATTGACCCGATTTCACATAGGGAACAATGTTAAATGTCCCAATTGACCCGATTTCACATAGTGAACAATGTTAAATGCCCCCCCCCAAATTGTTAACGCCACTCCACGATCAACGTCAACCCGAAGCGTGGCGAGCGCAGCGAGCCCACGTGGGGCGGCGGTACGCGTCCTCCGACCTTTTCATACCCCTACTATCCACTAGGGCGTGGAGTGAGAATAGAATAGTGTGGCGAGCGCAGCGAGCCACCGAGCCCGAAGCGTGGCGAGCGCACGCGGATACCTTCACAGGTATCCACATCCCCTTGCGGGCTTCACAGGTGTCCGCGTCCCCTCGCGGGGCTCGCTGCGCTCGCCACGCTTCAGGCTCGGTGGCTCGCTGCGCTCGCCACACTATTCTATTCTCACTCCACGCCCTAGTGGATAGTAGGGGTATGAAAAGGTCGGAGGACGCGTACCGCCGCCCCTCGTGGGCACGCTTCAGGTTGACGTTGATCGTGGGGTGGCGTTAACAATTGGGGGGGGGCATTTCACACTTCAGAGTGGGTATTTGGGGTCTGTGGGCCATTTAACATTGTTCCCTATGTAAAATCGCGGTAATCGCGTCGGTCGCATCGCATGCGATTTTTTTGTCAGCATGCGACGCGACCGACGCGATTTTTTTCCTTGCGATGCCCACGATCAAAATCGTGAGCGCCCTGCTAGGAAACAAGTACCAAATTCCTCATTGAGGCCGGTAGGTGACAGTGAATTAAGTTTTTTTTATCCACTGGCATTCCCTCTGTAATAATAGTCTATGACGATCACCCCCTCTTCTCAGTGGGGGTATATGGTCAATGGGCATGAAGGTGATATCACGTAAAGAGTGTCCTGCAGAGTGGAAATGTCGAGCCACTGGAGGTGTGTTGGTATCAATACAATTTAATGCTTTCTTAATTGAGGACCTGTGCATTGAGATCCTTTCTTTCACCATTCTTATGGTTTTCCCGACATAGATTCTGCCGCAGGGGCATACAATGGCATAAATGATGAATTTCGATTCACAATTAAGACGATGGAACAACTTGTGTTGTGTCTTAGTGATTGGATGAAGAAAGGAGGTCCCGGTCGTCAAAAAAGGGCAATTTGCACACCCTGTGCATTTGTATGCTCCAGGTGGTCTGTTCAGCCAGGTTCTGTTGGTGTTAGGAGATGGGCTGATATCAGAGTATGTAATCCATTGTTTTATATTGGGACTACGTCTGTAGCTGAATAATGGCAGTTGTTGGCAATCAGGCCCAATTATCGGGTCCGTGCTGATAATATACCAGTTCTTGGAAATCGCAGTTTTCATTATTCTCGATAGGGTAGAGTAGGTAGTTGGGAATACCACCCGATCCAATTTATCTTTTGATTTGGATATGGGGCTCAGGAGGGTCTCACGTTCAATGTCCATGCATTTGTTAACTGCCATCTCTACCTCTAGTTTATCGTATCCGCGGGCCAAGAACTTATTTGCCATCAGTTGCAAGTCATGGAGTAGGTCATCCTTCTCAGAGGTGATACGGGTCACCCTGATTAGCTGGGAGAAGGGAAGACCTCTCTTTAGGGGAGCAGGGTGGAAGCTGGAGTTGGCCAATAGAGTATTTTTGTCCGTTCTTTTCAAAAATACTTTAGTAGTGTATGTATCCTGTAATGCAGTTACCGTTACATCAAGGAAGTCCATAGTATTCTCGTGACAATTGTGGGTAAAGCGGATGCGTCCAGGTAATTGATTTAGATGAGTGATAAAGAGTTCCAGTTGACTAATACTGCAAATCCAAACCAAAAACAGGTCGTCTTTATACTTAGTGTAGAATCGGATGTATTTGGAAAACTCTGGATTGGACATAATATGGGTTCGCTCATAACTGTACATGAATAAATTAGCATACGATGGGGCCATGTTTGACCACATCGCTGTACTGGATAACTGTAAATAAAATGCGTTGTTAAATAAGAAATAATTTTTATAAAGTATGATATTCATTAACAGAATGAGGTAGTCAATCGGTGGACCAGAAGAAAAATATATATACTTAACCACCTAGGTGGAAGAGTATATTTCAGGCGCTTCTGCGTGAGTTGTTTTGGTAAGCTGCTCACACCGTGGGGAGGTCAGCCCCCCAAAAAACACACAAGGTACAAATACAGGAAAGGTGGTGGAGCGCTTAAATAATACAATTTTGACAGGATATGACCAATTGGGTAATATGAATTATTTTATTTTCTAATATAGGTATATATAAAAAATATATGGTTAAAATAGCAATTGCACATTAATAACAACAAATTGGTGTACAGCCTGAATGGGGCTCATATAGTGGGGACAGATATAAATCTCAATTTCTCACTTGTTCCTATGAATACTCCCACGGATGGATAAGTCACAAGCTTCCCAGATGGAAATGGGGAACACTGGAATGGCGGGTGTCCATATACCTGACCGGAAAAGCAGATCGAATCCTGATGGAATTAGGATGCTTGGTCTGAGTCCTTTGTTAAGGCAATCCGGTGAGTAGCAGGTGGTGGTATCCCTGATGATATCCAGGTAGTTGTCCCGAATTGGGGGGGGGGGGGGGGGGCTTGGAAAGTGGGGAGTTGGTCCAAGTGAGGATAATATTCAGCGTCCAATTGGAGTGGCGGCAATCTTGAGTCCCAATGTCAGAATGAAACACCTAGCCTGACGCGTTTCGTTGTCCACAGACAACTTTTTCAAAGGTATGAAAGGTGGACCATTATAATCTGTGCTGTCTGTGAGAATTTCTCGTACAGCAGCTGTACCTTCATCGTTAGATAGATTGGTGTACAGACTGCCGACGTCTAGGGTCACAAGTAGGCTGTTCGGGAGAGGTTTACCAAGGTTACGAAGTTTTAATAAAAAATCAGTTGGTATCTTTGGTAAAGTAGGGAGTATTGGTTACCACAGGTTGTAAGTGGTAATCCACAAATTATGAAAGGGGTTGGCCCAGTAACCCCCTGGCCGAGATTATCGGTCTACCAGGGGTGGCCACTAGGCTCTTGTGAACCTTGGGAAGTATGTACATCAGCGGGATTTTGGGAAACTCCTGGGTCAGATAATAAGCAGTGTTCACCTTCACATGTTTATTGTGCCTTGTAAAGTATGGGGATCTCTCTGGTGACAGAGACAGTCCCTTGTTGACCATTGGTCTGTTAAATCTAAACCCGGATTATACCTCATTAGCCCGTTGTTTAGCTGTTGATATACTGCATATTATTAATTAGTCATAAGGAGAAGGTGAGGCGGTTTCCGCTGTGGCGCCGCACATACACATATCTCTATGGTTACGCATTGTTGTGACCCCGTTGTCATGGCCGCAAGCTCCGTATTAACCGGAAGCACGGCATATGTTGTTTTATCACATTGGTGGACTAGATGTGGTGGAGGGGTGGTTCCAAGCGCGGTGCCGCCTCCCACACTCTCTATTGCAGCAAGCTGGCAGTTGTACTTTGTCGTGTTCAGCCGCGACTCCCAGAAGTACTGGAAGCGCGGCTTGTGCGTTCCACCGACCGAAAGCAGCTTAGGCATGCATTCCAAGGCCCGGAACGAGCGGCGCAGTGGCGCCAAAACCACATCAACAGCAGTTATAAATAGCCGGGCGGAGGTGCTGGGTATTTGTGGCTTCCCTTCTATATGGGAGTTGGTCTTGTTGTCTATTTGATGTTATTTACCTCTGCTGACTTACATTTATTCCTGGACAAAGGTCACTGTTGATGATGGATCTGTAATAACAGGTTATATACTCTTTGATGCACTTTTTTTTGTTTAAAGGCAACTAGAAGCTGAACTGGTTGCTTTATATTGGCGAGTGTTTTTTTCCTACCTAGTGTAGGTATTTTTGTTCTATATATATATATATATATATATATATATATATATATATATATATATATATATATATATATATATATATATTATCAGGTTTTGGATAATTAAGACATTTTGCATAATTGATCCCTTTACCAATTGAAATAAATTATTCTAAATGTATTCTGGTAAAATAGATATATTCCATCTGTTTTCTGAAAACTACATCATTTTGAACTGTACATTGGCCTTAATAATAATTTGTCATTTCTAATTCCAAGCCAGTCCTGGAACTTGGGCAGCACATACTGTATATACATTCCATGTGTGTGAAGTTGGTGATCTTTCAGAACACTGTGTTATAGTGTCATCTTTGTGTCTGTTTTCACTTTTGAATATCATATTTAAAGATCAGAATTATGCTGGCTCACCTCTGGAGATGGCGATATAAACTTGACCATTAGCAAATCATTTTCAGTTACTCTGCTTGCCCTGTTGTTGCTCTAGTCCTGCACCAATATTTCTGCTACATGCCATATCTGACCTAGGAACATAACAATGACAATACGAGAAATATAAGGATCCTCTACTATTACTATATACTGTATGCATAATTATCCCCGAACACTGTTGGATGATAAATACCATGTAAAGTGAGTATATAGTAAAGACCAACATTTCAGGTTGATAAATATTATTTCACCTTTCAGCACAATAATGTTTTTTTCCTACTGATTTGTAAAACATCTCCAGTTTCTGTATGAGTTATGAGTTAGTTGCTCACTTGCCAAGAAATTTGTGCTTTTAATCTTGTTTGATGGATTATGCAATGAATTCATAGCTGGTAGGTTTAATGTGGTAAATTAAAATGTGATGAAAATGAGACTCAATAGAGAAAAAGGTATTTAATTTCCCTACAATGCAATGCATAAAACAGACTAAATGACATCTAAAAGAGAAGGCGTATCTCCTTGACCTAATCAATGTCTACAGGGAGGATCACAATGCTAATTTACTTCTATGTAGCTGCATTTGCCACATGTATCATTGGGGATGACAAGATGTTTTCACATTGCTTTCAAGTGTTCTAAGTCTTTTTATATAATAATCAAACTTCATTTTCACTAGCTAGATGTAAAATCTTAAATATCGTCATTACATGTTGTTAAACTGTTTCCAGATCCACGTGTGCTGTACATATAATACTGTTCATTTATTTCACAAACGATCCTTTTTCATTTCTGTTTTTTTTGGTTTCGCATTTACTTTGCCATTGGCAGGGTATGCAAATGAGAGTGGAGGTGCGGTTGGATAGAAGCCTATGGCCTTTCAGGTGAAAGCTGACAACTTTTTATTTTCTCTTCCCCTTACCCAGTGTGTAATGAATGGACAGACTGCAATATACCATTTACTGTACAAGGGAAGCTGCATTTGATGGGGTCCAGTCACTTTACAGAGAGACTCTTTGTTACCTCATAGAGCTCACCCTTCCTTCTCCAGTGCATGAACACCCTTTCTTATGTCCTATATTTCATAAATAACCCAGAGATATCCCTTAGAAGCAGAGACACCCCAAATTACACACAGATATTATCCCCTCCACCAATGAACAGGTGCAATAGAAACAAGTCAAGCATACAGTAGAGCTTAAAATTAGTTTGATAACAAGAAAGACTCCTCATAGTATCAAGCAAAGAACAAAGCTTCATTATACCACGAAAAGGGAGGAGAGCTGATATGGGAACATATATAATGTCTTCTTGTTTATTCATAAACCTGTGAATTTAATATTTATTATACTGTATAACTATACTCTACAACATGAGTTTTGTAGTTTTCTTGAATAGATAATAAAATGTACAGCTGGTCAAACATCGGGTGAGGTGTTTACCCATCCACGGAGACCCAGCAGGGTGCCGCCATCGCCAAGTGCATACACACTAGCTAATGTATTTTACACGGTAAAACCAGAATCAATTTACATTTATATGAAGACGGGGTGGCGAATACCCATGGGAACGCCCAACGTTTTCATGGGGATGCCCGTAAAACGCTGGGCATATGTATTTTACATGGCAAAACCAGGATGATTTTGCTATGTATACGATTACCGCTTTAAAAAAAATTGGGAAAACTCTTCCAAAATGTCTCAATTTCTGATTCTCACAGCCTATTACATTTGAGCGCTAGTTGTTTTATGCGGGACTGATACTGATTTGCATATGGTTATAATGACTTATCGAGAAAAACAGTAACGAATGTGCAATTGTGCGCAAATTTGACTTTTCTTTTAGCTAACCACAAAAGTTTTAAAATAATGCTAATAACATACTGTGAGATCCTTATTGTGTAATTGAGTCACGGATTGTGGATCAGGTTTTGGACTAAATAATATTCAATAATTTAAGGTAATTTAAGACAATGTAAACCTTACCCTGCTGCAAAGTGGAGCAGCAACTAGAAAAATTATAAAAACTGTCATTCAAACACTGGGTGAAATTTAATAGGGTGAGAGATGCAGAAAGTGAGAGATTTGGTAAGAAATCTCCAGTTTTTTTTAAAGCGGCAATCATTTACACTGCAAACCCAGTTTGACTTTGCAGTGTAAATGATTGCCTCTTTACAAAAAACTGGAGATTTCTTACCAAACTTCTCACTTTCTGAATCTCTCATCCTATTAAATTTCACCCAAAATCTATTATTCCCAACCAGATCTGGTCTCAACTCGTCCTCTTCTTTTCCTGCCTCATCTGCCTTCTGTGCTACCTAAACTCAACACTGAATTAGTTGGCTTATGATCTGTGGGGGTGCTTGTGGGCAGGGGCGCCGACAGATAAAATGGAGGGGGTGGGGCCTGTGAGAGTCGTGGCCTATAAAAGAAACATCATTTGTGCGGATGCTGGGTGGCGGGCTGCAGCGGCGTAACTACATTTTGGCCCCCCCCCCGCCGTTAAAGGGAGGGCGCCCAGCCACTCACCCGCCCCTCCACCCGCCGCCTGCCGCACCAACCCCCGCAGTCTTACCTAGGTTCAGTACGCGCTGGTCCCGGCTCCCTTCTTCTGCTATGAGGACCACCACAAAATGTCCGCCCCCATACAGCAGACAGTTTCAGAGAAATGTGTGCTATATAGGGGCGGCCATTTTGTGGTGGTCCTCAGCAGAAGAAGGGAGCCGGGACCAGCGCGTACTGAACACAGGTAAAGACTGGGGATGGGGTGGTTTGCGGGGGTTGGTGCGGCGGGCGGCGGGGTGTAACTATAGCACTGCAGCCCCCGGTGCCCGCACATGCATAGCGCCCCCCGCGGTCGCGGGGGGCTGCGGTGCTATGGTTATGCCACTGGCGGGCTGGATCATCATCGCACACACAGAGGGAGAGAGAGAGGACAGGCAGCTGCTGCAGCTGTCTCTCTCTACAGCTCAGCACACAGCACTGAGCAGCGTCAGATACAAGCACAATTTCCTGCACGATGCAGAGAACAGGAGGCATGTACCTTGGTGGAGACAGAAACACAGTCGCTCCTGCTCTGTATTTGACAGGCCCCGCACCCCTTGTCTTTCCTCAGTTTGGCACTCAGTCAGACATACTCGTACAGTGCCAGTTACAGCGGTTGTGAGCTGCCTTTAATTCACAAACAGTAGAAATCAGAAAAATGTACAAATGTCCATTAATTAGAGGCAGTGTGTGACTGTGATCTTCATTGCTCATAGGTGGCATTGCTCTGTTATCAGTAGGGCAGCCCTACCTCTCTAAGATAATGGCCAGGTCCCTCAAGGCAGTGGGGACCGCTCTGCTCCCTGCACTGGGCCATTCATTCAACATTGCTCAAAATGGTCTGATGGAGGGCCAGGGGATAATTAATTGCTGGCTTGGGCAGCAGTGGGCCCCATAGACCTCAGGGCCCCCGATGCAATGCCCCTGCTGAACCAATTATAGTTCCACCTCTGCTTAATAATAACAGAATAAAGAAACATTATATGATCTTTTCTCTAGTATAGGCATCATGCAACAATTTGGAGCCTATTTGGTAAAAGACTCCTTAGTGGTAGTGTAGAGGCATGCGCATGTTAAACCGATTTGTTTGTTTTACATGCCATGTTCTAGCAACTTATCAGTACTGCGCATGTGCCGTGGCCATTTTCCTAGTGAATTTTGGCATGGCTGCAGCAACCACTTCAGAAAGGGCGGCAGCAACAACTTCAAAAATATTAGAATTTTATGTAATGCCACATTGTGCTTATGGCTAACTGTATATGCCTTCTGAAGCATATTATCCAAAGGAAGGATGCAGATAGGCTACAATGTTTGCAGAACTCCCGTAGTGTAATGTGTCATGGTCTTAAAGGTCAGTAGCTGTAGTGTTTCATAACAGGAAACTCATTGATTCAGAGGAAGTTCAGGGGGCACATTCACACACTGTATTGCTCATTGCACTCTCAGTTACAGTCTATTGTTTGCACACATATATTTTACTTGTTTAATTTAGGCATTGATTCACCAGTTTCACAGTAAATGGCAGCCTGTTCCTGTTTTAGGGTAAAAGTGTTTGTAATCAATACAATAATAGATTTACTTCCTTCAGATTCTGGGAACGTCTGAAAACCCTGATTCTTTTTCCTTGAAATTGTGACTGTAAGAAATACCCATTGTTCAAAGGCTCACTGGCTACCAAAGGAAACTTTACTGGGGAAGGTAAGTAAATGCAGTGTGTGTGTGTGTGTGTGTGTGTGTGTGTGTCTGTGTGTATATATATATATATATATATATATATATATATATATATATATATAATTAGGGGCATTCGGATTACATCATAAACTTCAGTGTAATCACGTAGATGTATGTCAAGCACACCCTAACTACAGTATCTGTGTTATGTACCTACTCTATGCAGAATGGATAGGTTATACCGCCCTTTCCCAATTCATTCCCATGACTGATTTACATCAAATGGATAGTATATACACGCTCTACCATATCATTGTTTGGGGATAAAATCATAATGTTGACACATTCATAATATTAATACAGGTTGAGTATCCCTTATCCAAATATCTGTTATCCAAATTATTCCAAAAAACATACATTCTAGAAAGTGAAAACAAAAAAAATTCTTACTAAAAGCACTACTTTACATTAGTAACAGCCCTACTGAGGACATGATATGTAACTGGCACTACTGGGGACATTAGTAACAGCACTACTGAGGACATGATATGTAACTGGCACTAATGGGGACATTAGTAACAGCACTACTGAGGACATGATATGTAACTGGCACTAATGGGGACATTAGTAACAGCACTACTGAGGACATGATATGTAACTGGCACTAATGGGGACATTAGTAACAGCACTACTGAGGACATGATATGTAACTGGCACTACTGAGGAGACCATCTGTAACAGCACTACTGAGGACATGATATGTAACTGCCACTACTGGGGACATCTGTAACAGCACTACTGAGGACATGATATGTAACTGGCACTACTGGGGACATCTGTAACAGCACTACTGAGGGCATGATATGTAACTGGCACTACTGGAGACATCTGTAACAGCACTTCTGAGGACATGATATGTAACTGGCACTACTGAGGACATCTGTAACAGCACTACTGAGGACATGATATGTAACTGGCACTACTGGGGACATCCTTAACAGCACTACTGAGGACATGATATGTAACTGGCACTACTGAGGACATGATATGTAACTGGCACTACTGAGGACACTGGCACTAAATATCTGCAAGATCATGATTGTTTGCCATTCAAATTTAGCATCTGAGATAGCACAGATGGAGCCCCTCTCATTGTTGCTCGGATCTCACTCTCGCCCTTTAATGCCCTGCATGCTGGGACTTGTGGTTCTCCAAGTCCCAGTATGTGGGAGAGGCTTGCTGGAACTCAGTTTCCCAGTAGAACCTAATAGTTATTGATTTTAGTTTTATACAAATGGAATCAGCCCAGTGCCCACTGCCCAAGGGCACAGAGGACAGCCATGGGCTTCAGCCTGGGCAGGGTTAATTCTGGATTGGGGACCACTTTACCCCGTTATTTGATACCAGCCCAGACTGTCCAGTGAGGGGGATAATGCTTTGGCTGGGGGAACTAATATAAATAGTTTCCTCCGGCTGTGGCATTGCCCTGCTGGCTGGTTGGGCCCGGTGCTGGTTCTCAAAATATGGGGGACCCCAATTAATTTTGTCCCCCATATTTTGGGAACCAGGACCAGCCCTTAAGCATGATGCTAGTTTTCCAAATTATGGGAAACCCCTATGTGGTTTGAACCCTGAATTCTAAAACCAGGACCGTCTCTTTGAGCCCGGGGCTGGTTACGGCCATGAAGGGGGAACTCCACTTTTTTTAAAATGATTTATTCTTTTTTTACATTGAAGCCTACATGGATCTGACGGAGCAGACTTCACACAAATACACCTGGAAAATGAGGAGTATTTTCAGGACAATTAGTAAATGTGGCTATTCTCCCTCATGGGGTCCTCGACTCCTATAGAGGGAAAATAAAAAAGGTGGCAAGTGCAGTGAGCCCACAAGGGGCTTCATTGCGCTGGCTCCATTGTCTGAGTCCCGGCAGTCGGGATTCCAAAGTCGGACTAATGATTGTCGGAATCCTGACTGTTAGCGCGCTATATCCCACCCTTTGGTGGCCGGCAGGTGGCAGTAGCAGTAGTGGAGGAGGAGGAATCAGCGGGTGGTTGTGATTTCTCTCCCTATAGGCCAGATGTATCAAGCTTCAAAAAGTGATAAGTTGGAGAGTGATATACAGCCAGCCAATCAGCTATTAACTGCCATGTTACAGCCTGGGTGTGATATATGACAGGTAGGAGCTGATTGGCTGTTTTTTTTATCACTCTCCATTTTATCACTTTTTGAAGCTTGATACATCTGGCCCTATGCCTCACAAATTCCTAAGGGGAGAGAGGACTGCCTGATAGGTCCAGATGTACTAAGCTTGAAAAGTGATAAAATGGAAGGTGATTAACCACAAGCCAATCAGCTTGTGCCATGTCACATTGAAAAATGACAGCTAGGAGCTGATTGGTTGGTGGCCTAAGCATCCACTCCAGTGTCGGAATTACAGGTAAGACAACACTCTACATAGTAAAATAGATGTGATGGTCTCAGAGTTCTTCTGGAATGTTTGGCTGAAGGAACCTTGTAGGGGTAATATGAACATTTTCCTCAGACTCCATAAAGATTAGCAGGTAAAATAAGAATGTTGGGCTTCTATATTCTACTTTGATATGATCAGCAATGCAGACAACTGCATCTACCCTATAATATGCCTATTTCATCCCATCTAGCAGCAAAATAGCAGTTAGATAACAGATAGAAATCCCACTATATAATGAGCATTACATGTGGCATATCACTTATCTGTATAACATTTCAAAGGACGTGACAGTCTCATTTCCATAGTAACCTAAGAGAAAAGAGCACCATGAATCTTATTACATTTCTGGTCAGTTCATCGCTATGTACGTAACATCAGTACAAACTACTGCCAGGGATGTTTCACAAGAAATTATGGATTTAAATCTCACATGACAAAATGTGTCCTTTGGAAATGTCTCACTTGATCTTTCATAAAATGAGAAGTCAATGAGAAAAGTAAAATAGATTGAAGTTTTTCTTCTCATTTCATTTCTAATAATTCTTCAATCGTGCCCTTTTAATATTTTATCAGGTGACATTTCCAATCACCTCTCTTGTATAATAATTTTTTTTTAAATTCTATATCATTTAAATATTTGCATAATTGCTAACAATGAAGAAAAATGATTGATATGAGGGTTTATAGTAACGGGCAGGACTTAAAGTGGTCATGCAGAGGTGGGTGAACTAATTTTCTATGCCACCTAATTACCCTTTCCCCCCATTAGGCAGAGACAGGGCCAGTGGTAGGGTTTTTGTCACTCCCCGGCAAACTAGAATACTTTTCTGTGAGAATTACTGTGCAGGTAAAAATGTTCCACCTTACCATTAGAGGTGGTGGAACTCAGTTCCACTTCGTTCCCCCTCACTTTAACCCCTGGTAATGGGGAAAACTAAATTTGGTTATGCAAAGCAGTGGGTGTGGCTTTTTGCTTGTGTGGTATTATGTAGCCTTTTTAATATATAGTGGCCAGAAACAATTCTCACTTGACTTGAGAGAACAGACTTGTCATCTGTAATAAACATGCCTGACCAATGGCCAGCGTATATTCCCCCACAAGTTACAGCTGGCATTTGCTTTTTTTTTTTAACAGCCATTTTTATTATTATTATTATTATTATTATTATTATTATTATTAATAATAATAATAATAATTAATAAATTTTTTATATATAGTTCTTTTCTCCAAAAGGACTCAAGGTGCTTTTTTTTAGTAGATTGACCACATACCTTTGTTTAATAACTAGGTCCCAAAGTGATTTTTAATGTATTTGTATTCTTATAAAAATTATTACTATCATTTTGCGATGTGTGAGGGGGGGGCATGCGTATCGGCATTCGCAGGGTGGCGTCTGGTGGACTCGCAAGGCCATGAATTCCTAGCCTTGTGAATCAACCAGAATAATGTCCAAAGTCCAAAGTAATGTTACATAAGCCCTTGTGCTTTGGGTAGCTACAGGAGCAATACCTTGTTTTCACACTGGTGTAGTGCCGGCAATTGTAGCCCAGCTAGACCAAGGGCACATCCCATGGGTGCGTGAATTTATGTTATTTAAATGCACAGATATAATAATATAATTAACAGCCATACCTGCACCTGTGTGGTCTAGCAGCAGTAAAGCCCAGCCAGGTGCCTGTAATTAGCAATAATACCAAGTTGGAAATGTTGTAAGGGAAACATTCTGATTAGGATAGTCTACATACTTTATGTATGGGTGTTAAATTGTGCAGCTAGCAGTTACTTGTAATAGGTTTCCTGTGGACACGATTCTCAGCACTAATTAGTTATACTATAGCCACACGCTGCTTGTTATGTCAGGTGTGTAACCTCACAGACTGCAGAGATGTGCAGAGAAATAAATTAGCCATAATGGCAATATTATACTTTTATTTTTACAATATGTGAAAGCGAGCAAAACACATGATAGATCTAGAGTTTAATTATGGCAAGCAGTAGTTCAGTCATATAGTAACAGGCACTCCCTTGTAATACATGTCTACTTTTATTGACCCGGGGCCCTTTAGGAGCCCTTCCTGCTACATTGTGTGATAATCTCAATTTCCTACTCACAACAAACTGATAGGGTACCCGTCCCTGTAATCAATCATTAAACACTGAAAATTGACTCAAGTTTGCGTTATTTCTAACACTACGGAGGATGATGGAGAACTCCTTATATTAATGCTGGAAGGCTCAGCTACCAGCTAATCATGGCCTAGATAAATAAAGATAATGGGAATTCTAATGACCAAACCCCCCCCCCCCCCCCCCCTAAAACATCACCTTTGGTCCTGCAGCTGTTATGATGTAACAGTGGAAGCACCAGCATTACGTATTGTGCTCATATGTTATATTAAGTAATGGATTAATTTTCCAAATGCTATTTAATGTACTTAAACAGCAGTGCCCATTAAAGGAGGTGTTGTTCAAAGTTTCCTTTCCTTTTGGTCACTACAATAGAATAAAGAATTTACAGTATAGAACTTCGGAAAGAGATAAAGTGGAGAGAAGTACCAGCCAATCAGCTCCTAACTACTATTTTACAAGTGTGTTTGAAAAAGATAGGCGCTGTTTGGTTGATACTTTATTCAGCTTTGATACAGTAGTCTCATCTCACTACTTCTACTGATAGAGACAAAGCTATATTTACTGCTCATGTATACTGTGATATTATACATTCATACCTCCCAACATGACCCTCTCCAGGAGGGACAAAATGCTCTGTTTCTGGGCTTTCTTCTTAATTTATGATTACTATCACCTGTGGTGAAATGCCTTTCTTGTCCATTAACCTGTTTAAAACAGGTGACAACAATCATACATTAAGAGGGAAGTCCAGAAACAGAGCATTGTGTCTCTCCTGGAGAGGGTCATGTTGGGAGGTATGTGATAGTCACTGAAGGCACTTGTACAGCGGTCCTGCACCTGCACCAATATGTGAGAGCCACACCATCAGTCTCCAGTGCGAATATGGGGACTGATCACTGTTGAATCGGGCCCAATATTTCACATGTATACCCACACAAATTCATTTTTTGGGCATCATTACCAGTATATTTTTGGATGGGAAGAAACCGGAGTACCTGGAGGAAACCGACGCAAGCATGGGGAGAATATACATACTCTGCACAGTTATGGCCATGGTGGGAATCGAACCCATGATCTCAGCACTGTGAGGCAGTACAGCTAATTATTACACCATCCGTGATTATTTTATGTACATTTATTTAAATGGGGTCAAATTCTGATTTTATGTACATTTATTTAAATAGGGTTAAATTAGCATTTTAAGTGTTTTGGCACAGGTTGTTTAATGAGATTAAGACCAGGATGTAATGGCAGCCAATTTTGGTCCATGTTAGAGTCTTTCAGCAAAAGTCAGCAAATAAAATGGCGCCCAAGTTCATTAAAAGTCAGAGGTTGAATCCTGATGTTTTGCCCATGTTAAACAACTCGGCCGAAGTAATAATAGGCGATTTAGAAAGTTGGACATACAGTACATACAATAAGAATACATGTGTACACTCATTATATACAAGTGCACAGTGAAGCGCTGCACCAGACCCCTGGAGCTCTGTCACACATTGTGCAGTGATTTCTGGTGTACATCATCTGCACCCGCCCCTGGTGCAACGGGGACCCGATGTTGCGCTGTACAAAAATTATATCAGGTCCCCGCATAGGTGCCACATGCATGAATGCACAGCTGAAAATAGTGGTCCAGGAATTCCTGTTGGGTCCTCTAGACTTTTATGGATTTTGGGAAGTCTGTATAATTATGGCACTATTGGATGTTCTGTTTTCAAATATAGCAGTGTCCTTATCGATGATCACATCATTATGCGCTTTTTTCAAATTCAATTTTGTATGGATTGCTTGGATTGGCCAGTAATTTAGTGTATAATGTTGTGTCCGATAACTTTTTATATAGCTCCTGAGTGTATTTGGTCACATCTTGCACCACAATGCCACCGCCTTTGTCTGCCGGACGAAAGACTACATCTGTATAGTGGCTCATGGTTTGCTTGTTAAATTGCATCTGCTGAGGTTTTGTTTGTTGGAATTTACATGGACTGGTGAATCCAATGATCACATAAAGGCCATTATGTATGTGTTGTTAGAGATGGGGCCAAATGTGGATTTCCTTTTAAAATGGCCTCTTTTGGTAAATATATTGTCTGTTGGGTCTTCTTTCTTGTTGCCAAATAATTATTTGAGTTTAAATTGTCTGTGAAGTTTGGATTGTTCAACC
Organism: Crinia signifera; assembly: GCF_055691185.1. Classification (NCBI taxonomy): domain Eukaryota; kingdom Metazoa; phylum Chordata; class Amphibia; order Anura; family Myobatrachidae; genus Crinia; species Crinia signifera. The sequence goes on along the minus strand of NC_139217.1, from coordinate 396,450,761 downwards.
TTCCATTAAAAGCTGTTATAGGGAGAAGTGGGAACAAAACGTACCCCTTTATTCAATGCTTCTGTTTCATTTGTGGAAAGATGTCTGGAAGGATAAATTGAAGACCAAATGTAGGTCTTGCAACCTTTTGCTCTCCCTTTCCCTTTTGTGACTCTGGCGGTGACATTGGCCCCCTCTTCTTGTGGGTTTCTATTTGTGCTGCATGCTGCATGGGTATGTGCCTCTAAACTAAAGCTGTAAAATGTTACACTATTTGGCTGGGAAACATTGTAAAATCACTCTTTGTATGCAGATACAGTCTCAAATATATACAGAATATGGGCATGCTTATATTTTAATCAGAAGAAGCTGCCAGTGCATCCAATTCACAAGTGATAAGTGCAAAAATGACATGTATACTCCTGAAGACTACTGCCCCCTGAAACATCAAGAAAAATAAATAGATTTCTGGCAAATTCCTGCAGTGCCGATCTGCGCTTCTACCAATGTTACTGGGGCTCTTGCACTTATGGATTATATTATGTCTGTTATGGCACGCAGGTAAATTGACTATTGTTGGTGAGTGTTGGTCCATTTATATACACACACACATATATATATATACGTGTGTATGTGTATATAGGTACAAAAGAAAACAAGCAGTTTGCAGCATGTGCACATGGGAAGAAAAGCTAGTTTTATTATTTCTTGTGCTTAATGTTCCTGATAATGATTCCTCTTCTTAAAAAAAGTTATCTAAATTGTGAGTTAATATTGTATCTAGTTTGTAATCGTTTGCACAATAATAGCTTTTTGTCCATTTCATAGATTTCTCCATCTTCCTTTAGAAGCAAACTATTTATTTTATCTCTTAGCGACAATGTAATTGCAAATATGTTCAGTCTCTCGAGAGATTCCAGCTCATTAGTAAGAGCAGCCAGGGATGAGTTCCTTGTACCTATTGATGAAAATGTACCTTTTGTTGTATCCCCCGAGTCTCCCAGACTGGACTGAGGGTGGTCTGTACATTTACATTCACAGAATTTCAAAATAGTGATACAATCAGCTGTGTTGTTCTCAGCTTCCAAATGACTCACTTGGCTAGCAGGAGATCAAGATCGTGTTATGTTTTGAAATTATTAATAACGTAATATGATATAAAAAATAATAAGAACACATTCTCCAGACTTATTTAAGGCCTTTTTTTATATGTAACAAATTGTAGTGTAAATGAAGCGCTAGACTAGAATTACACATTAAAAAATAGAAATGTGCACTTTTAGAAACAAAATGATAATTTTTTTCCCCAGAACTTTGAATAGACACTTGAGAAGCAAATAGAAAATACAGAAATAATTCTTTATAAGTTAAATGTACAAAATATGACCTACTATATTTACTTTTCTTTTCAAATATAGGGGGATATTTATGAAAGTTTGGAGAGAGATAAAGTGGAGAGAAGTAAAGGGGTCTATTCATGAAGCAGTTGAAAAGTGAGGCAGTGGATAAGTACGTGGGGGCATAGTATAGCATATACTGTGAAATGGGGCCACAGTGTGGCATATATTGTGAAATGGGGGCACAGGGGAATCTACATTTACCTAAGCTCTCCTCATTTACAATTATTTCCATTCAGAACACTGTATTTGTCAGGGACGTGCAGTCAGGGTAGGCAGGGGAGGCAGTGCTTCCCCTGTCAATTTGTTTTAAAATAATACAAAGAATATACCTATGACACATATTCTGTGTCATAAGTATTTTCTTTATATTATTTTACTACTTTGAATTATTTAACCTAGTTTGGGAGGCACGATAAGCGTGCCTCCCAAACAGAACTGCAAGGGGATGAAGCGGGGGGCGGGGCTTGGGGCAGGGCTAAGCTTTGGTCTAAAAAACCATTAAAAATAACACTAAAAGCGGCACTTCTAGAAGTGCCTAATTGACAGGGGCTGCTGTGATTGGACAGCAGATCCAACTGCTGTCCAATCACAGCAGCCCCTGTCATGTAAGCCGAAAGTGCTGCGTTTGCTCCCTAAGCTGTGACCCATGCCACTGCCTGCTCCCGAGTCCCTGTGTGGCTGCTGCTCCCCTGCCCCTACCCAGTGAGTATCATTTTTTTTCGGGGGGGGGGGGGGTACAGCGGGCAGGGACGGAGGTTTGCGGCAGGGGACGGGTGCTGGCTGCCGCTGGAGGAGGGGGGCAGCGGGTGTCGGCGTCAGTCAGGAGGGGGGGGGGGGGGTGCGGTGCAGTGGTGGCTGTGACAGTGCCTCTCCGTTCACAGCCACCACCGCACGTCACTGGTATTTGTTCATACAAGAACACCAAGGGGGCATCTACTCGAACTAGATTAAGTCAAGATAAGTACAATGGATGAGAACTGTAACCCCTTGGCAGTAGCGCACGCAGGGGGGGTTTCTGAGTACCTAGAAACCCCCCCAGGAGTCTAAGGGCACTAGGCTGAAAGCTGAGGGTCCCCTCTTTCCATCGGTACAAGAATTTTAAAAATCGGCCCTTGGGAATATCTGACTTCAAAGCAGTGGTCCCCATCCAAGCCTGTTAATTGCTCCTCCCAGTCAGATATTTCAGGTTTTGTCTGACGGAGAGTTTTTCTGAGGCTATATTCCAAAAGCTGGGACTCTCCCCCTTTGATGGACACTTGTAGCTTGTCTCTACTGTTCCCAAAACCAGAGATATCAGCCTTCCAGCAGCTGGTTACTGCTCCAGCTCCACACACCTGGTATGTAGTTTTATATACTCGTTGGAAGATTGCTCTGCCTCCTGAACTCTGATCCCCTAGTCCTCAATACCATTTGGTAGGTGGGATTCTCTAGTTTTAATACCATTAAAATCTAAGAAATTTATTTTCGGGAACTGGAGATATCTGCAGTCAAGCAAGCTGTCCTCCCACCAGGAAATTATGAATACTAAGCCCACTCCACTATATATATTTATTATTATTATTATTATTTATATACATTTGGTCGATCTATAATACTTTAACTGACCTGGCTTTGCTACGCCCCTCTGGAAACCCCCTTCTGAAAATCCTGCGTTTGCCACTGCTTGGGAAATAAGAACAGATGCTAGTAGTGGACTCCTGGCAGCTTATTTTTTGGGCAGAAATACTGCCCTATGTAATTGGCATTGCTGTGTGTTAGTCTGGCAATTTTCTCTAGCAACCTGAAAGCGTTCCTGGTAGATTGGCAGCACTGTCTCTGTAAGGTTGGCTGATCTTCTTGTCAAACATGACAATTTCTCTGTGAAATGTGCAGCTCTTCCTGTGGGATACAGATTCCTTCCTTGTCTTTACCTCATCACACTATAGTCAATATCTTAGTTACTTGTTCTCCCAATAACTGGCTCACCGGTTAAGGATAAGATGCATTCAGTCTCCCACCAGCTCCTTAAGATATGGCTCTGGTGCCAGCAACAATTTACCAATCTCCTCTGTTGCTACTCTCCTAGGGCCAGATGTATCAAGCTTCAAAATGTGATAAAGTGGAGAGTGATAAACAACCAGCCAATCAGCAACTACCTGTTATTTTCAAACCCAGCCTGTAACATGGAGGTAGGAGCTGATTGGCTGGTTGTTTATCACTCTCCATTTTATCACTTTTTGAAGCTTGATACATCTAGCCTCTAGACTCATACACTTATTTTTATTGGGCAGATGTATTAAGCTTGGAGAAGAGATAAAGTGGAGATAAAGTGAAAGGAGATAAAGCACCAGCCAGTGAAATGTGGGGTAGATTTATGAAGCTCGGTGATAAAGTGTCTGGGTTTTTATCACCGGCCAATCAGCTCCTACCTGTCATTTTTCAAACCAAGCCTGTAACTTCACAGTTAGGAGCTGATTGGCTGGTGATAAAACCAGGCACTTTATAACTTCACCAAGCATAATAAATCTGCCCCTGTGTTTGAAAATGACAGTTGAGAGTTGATTGGCTGGTGATTTATCTCATTTCAATTTATCTCCAGTTTATCTCCAGTTCATCTCTTCTCCAGGCTTAATACATCTGCCCCTATACTGTACAGTATGTAACTTTGATGTGAAGTCCTCTTCTGTAAGCTTTGTGTACTTTTCCATTTTGACCACCAGACTGGGCCAAAACCACTTGGAAATGATCTTTATGAAAGAAATCCAGCCTTTGTGGGAATGACATTGAGACACACACCTTATGGTTTCTAACTAATATGGAAAGCACAGTGATGGTTAGCGCTGCTCTCTCACATTGCTGTGGTCAAGCAGTTGGATTTGTATGATTGCCCTGTGTTTGCTCCAGGTTCCACCATCAATAAAGAAAAGTTGTACAGCTCTGTATAATTGATTGGTGCTCTATAAATAATTGTTGATAAATAAATAGACTGCTGACATATCAACACTTGGCCAAGAGAGAGAATATACATGTACAGTAGCAACAGTGGCTTATTCTGGAGGTTATACTTTACAGTAGGTGAGAGTGTCTGGAAGAAGACTTTCCTCTTACCTGTCTTGCATATACAGTACTGTATATTTATATCACATTATTTATTGTACTTTCTCATGCAACGTCATTCTGTATATTTGATATATTTTGCTAATGAAGATTTCTAATATTAAAATCTTTGAGGGCAATGCTTATATTCTTACCTTACATGAAAACGTGCAGTATATTTATACTTAGAAGATGAAGAAAGCTCACAATATCCAGCCTCAGGTAAAGCTATACTGAATATTTGATGTGCTTTAACACCATGGCATATGGCTTACTGAGGAAACAAACTCATTTTCACTCCTGTGTTTATTTGTTAGTACTTAACTACCAATGGGTGTATCAGTGAGGTATTGTCGTCTCTTGCTTTATATCCTACCTCCTTCTTCACAGGCTCAGATGGTTCATAGCATTTGATGGGGAAGAGACGAGATATGTCCTCTCCCAAACTGTGTGCCATCTGTGAGCCACAGATGGAGAAAGAGAGACCTGCAGTCATGTAGTGTCAGGCTTTGTACTGGTTGAGAAAGATTTGTACCAAGTCAAGGACTCGGCATGGCTGAGACACAAAGATCCTGCTAACAGCTAAGCAGCCACTAAATAGAAAACGGTATTGCCATCAAGCTGTGGTGCCAGGTTTTCATAGAGTACACATCATCCTTTATGGGGGTGATGTGTCATGTTGCATTTATCTAGCTATTTCTCCTGAAACATAAATACAATTTGTTGTTATTGAATGACTTTCATTATGAAGATAAATTGTGTTTTACCGAAGTGTTATCTGCACCAAGCTGAATATTATAGATGGGTAAGGGAACAAATCCTAATGATATAATTAGAGTCTCAGGTTCCTTGCAATTGTTTTCAGATTTCTGCTTTGCATAAAGTAAGTGTCCAATCACTTTTCATTCAATTAAGAAGTAGCAAATGCATGTCTTGTAGAGAACAGATTAGCTGGTAGACCTGATTCTGTCTCTTTACCAGTTAGTGATTTTGTCATAATGAAATGGTCAGACAGCTCCCCTCATTAATCTCTGCGGCTATTCCTATCATCAAGATATCAAATTGGATTTTCCAGTTTAAATAATGTCCTGTACATATTATATCCTTCAAAGGTTTCTTGACTCTTGACACTAATTGAACAATTTATTTATATTTTCATTTTGAAAAAATTGGTTCAGCAATTGCAAACTGTTAAATTAATTAGCATGAATGCAAGTAAAATCAAAATAGGAATCCATTGCTAATATATACTCATACTTGCCTACCTGACACTCTCCATTAGGGAGAACATACTCTGTTCCTGGACTTCCTTGGTAATGTAGGATTGCCATCACCTGTGGGGACACACCTTTCTTATCAATTACTGAGCTCACCACAGGTGATGGCGATCATACACCACCAGGGAAGCCCAGGATTAGAGCATTTTCTCCCTCATGGAGAGGGTCAGGTAGGCAAGTATGTATATACTGTAGATGAAGTGGGTAAGTATATTGTAAAATACCATACCACTACCTCTTTTATTACTTCAATTATAACATCATGGGCCAGATTCACCAAGCTTCAAAATTGATAAAATAGAGAGCCAATCAGCTCCTACCTGTAACTGTCATGTCACAGGCTGTGTTTGAAAAGTGACAGGTAGAAGCTGATTGGTTGGTGGTATATCACTTTCCATTTTATCACTTTTAAAGGCTTAGTACTGGGGTAGCCAACTCCAGTCCTCGAGAGCTACCAACAGTTAATGTTTTCCAGGTCTCCTCACAGAATCACAAGTCAAGTAATTAGCTCCACCTGTGGAACTTTGAAAATGTGTTAGTGAGTAACGAGTGCACCTTTGCAGCAGCTAGGTTATCTGGAAAATGTGAACTGTTGGTGGCTCTCGAGGACTGGAGTTGGCTACCACTGGCTTAGTACATCTCGCCTTATGTTACAACCTTTTTGTCCTTGTGAAGTGAATTGTGTTTCTTATTTGCTTACAGTACGTCTCAAAAGTACCTTTAAATTTCGCTTCTGTGACCAGTTCATTTTATACTTTGAAAAGTACCTATTTCAGATGAGAAAAGGGTGAGTTTGCTTTTCATTTTACACAATGTGTGAAAAAAATATCAATGTATGTGTGAAAACTAACACATCAAGTTGTACAAACATGAACACAAAAGAATTAGAAGTAACTTAATTATACAGTAAATTACTTTCACAAATTAGGGAACAGATGTAGTCTCCCATTATGTTCTCTTTATACTGTCCTTGATAGCGGTGTTCAAACTCCCGTATATTTTAGTGGAAGTGCTCGCCTTGCTCCTCTGGGTACTCTCCCATGTCCTCAATTTCTCAAGATCAGCATCAAGACTATGGACTTTGAGGGGATCCTGCACTGCATTGTGCCAACGTTTTCCCCCCAAAGTCTCAACTAACTGCATGTAGTTTTTGGCCTTGTGATTCAAGGATACTCCTAATATGTGATCCTTTAAAAACATTGGCTTTGACCTTTGCCTCAGACATCTTATGGAAGAAGTTTCAAAGGGTCCATATCTAAAGTTCCTACAAATTGTTTTATAAGGCCCAACTTGATGTGTAGTGGAGGCATCAGCACCTTCCTGAGTCCATCAGTAGCTTTCTATGGATGTTATTTGTCCCCATACAGAACTCTGCCTGCAGTGGCCAGTGTCATCTGCTGTAGTGCGGTTGGGTGTTCCTTCTGTTCCAAGGGCAAAGAAAGCAGGGAAATTTAGTAAAACTGTATTGAAAATTAGGAATTCCACCATTTAACGTCTCTGATGACCTCCCAGCCAAACTCATCATATTTCAAGGCTTCTTCCGGCAAAATGAAGCCGCATTTGGAGGTACAGTCAGTGTTATTCAGCAAACGTCTGGTATGGTTGGAAGTAGGGTGGCCAATCCCGGGATCGGGATCGGCGGGATCCCGGGATTTGGCCCCTAAAATGCTGGGATTTCAATCCCGGGATTGGAGTTTCCAATCCCGGGATTTCAGGATTAGACTGCGCATGCGCAGTCTAATGCCGGGCAGCGTCTGAGCTAGTGCTCAGACGCTGCCCGGCTTCTCCCGTCCCGGGCAGCGCGGCTCTGCGCAGCGTGACGGCGTCAGAGGTCACGCTGCGCAGGCCACACAAACAACCGCCTCATCCATGCGCGCCGCGCTGACCTCCGGCCGCCTCGACGATACCGCCCACCCACCCAGGCTGCCTGCACTCGCCACTTACCGGACCCCAAAGCTTCGCCCGATGAACCAGCCAGCCACCAACCTAGGCTGCATCTTCCTCCATGCCCAGCTCCATCGCCCACCGGCCCAGCCGCACCACAATTGTAAGTAAATATGCGGGCGGCCGGGGCGGGAATTATGTATAGAAAGCCAATCCCGGGATCCCGGGAATCCCGGGATTGGGCATTTTTCAATCCCGAATCCCGGGATTGAAAAAATGCCCCGGGATTGGCTTCCTAGTTGGAAGGTTCTGGGGCCCCCACATGGCAACTGCACTGAAGTATTAGAAATGTCATGAAATTATATCTGTCCAGTTTACAAAAGCATAGTTTGTGGGGAATAAATGGCATCTTAAATACTCGTGGTGCATAGGCAATTAGTAAATAACACATTGAATACAAGGACAGCCAATAAATACAATTTGTATCATTGTGTAATCCATCAAATTCCAACCACTTGATGATGATGGCAATACATTTATTACAAATAACTAGGTACTTGTGTAGTTTCACGGCACCACAGCGCGCACAGTCTGTGTCTGAAACTTGGCAGCCTGCCAGACGCTCTGTTTAACTGTGCGCGTGCTGCTCTAGCTGTTCTCAGCGCAGCGCTTGGCTGCTTTCCTTATGTAAGCTACGTTATCAGCATAGCGCTGGGCAGCAGCAGCGCATGCTGCCCAGCGCTGGCAGGTCACTGTGGTACTTGTAGTTCCACAGTGAAATAGGCAGTCCTGCGCACCGCTGACAACGGGGTCACGTAAACTGGACACCCCGGCAATTTAGCCGCTAAAGCGTCTAAATCCAGACTCCCTGAACTGGACACCCCGGCAATTTAGACACTAAAGCGTCTAAATCCAGACTCCCTGCAAACCACTAAGATGGGGGCATCTAAATTTAGACGCTAAAGCGTCTCAATTTAGTAGGGTCTAGGGGTACACTATTAAACCTGTTCACAATGACACTAGTCGACGTAACAGCTGTCGACCTTGTTAATTCCACTATCCACGCCAACCCGAAGCGTGGTGAGCGCAGCGAGCCCGCGAGGGGTGGCGGTACGCGTCCTATGACCTTTTCATACCCCCACTATCCACGTCGGCGTGGAGTTGATTTTATAAGGTGTGGCGAGCGCAGCGGATACCTGTGAATCCCGCGAAGGGACGCGGATACCTGTGAAGGTATCTGCATCCCCTCGCGGGGCTCGCTGCGCTCGCCACGCTTCGGGCTCACTTTATAAAATCAACTCCACGCCGACGTGGATAGTGGGGGTATGAAAAGGTCGTAGGATGCGTACCGCAGCCCTTCGCAAGTACCACAGTGACCTGTCTGCGCTGGGCAGCGTGCGCTGCTGCTGCCCAGCGCTACGCTGATAACGTAGCTTACATAAGGAAAGCAGCCACGCGCTGCGCTGAGAACAGCTAGAGTAAACACAGAGTCTGGCAGACAGCCAAGTTTCAAAGTTTCACTGTGCGCGCGGTGGCGCCGTGAAACTACCCAAGTACCAATTACTATATTATATACTAATATTAAAAACAAATGTTGTGTCTGTCGGTTTGTTCACGTTACTCTAAGAAAAAAGAAAGAAACAAGTATTCCTATTTTGGGGAAAGCTCGGACTACCGTCGATTCTCTTACATAAAGTCACAACATTTTTATTGGGTGACCACAAATATTTTAAAATGTGTCTTTTATTATGTACAATTAAGAGCCTGCCAAATATAAGTGACTTATAGGGAGATGAGAAATAAAGTGATACAAATACTAATCACACTATGTTACTGTATGTTTACAACATCATTGTCAAATTTGTTGACCATAATTGCATATAGTTATATATTCTTATATAAGATAAGGTATTGGAGTGCTGTGTTTCATTTATTGAATTCACACACAGTTGAGATTATTAAATGTATCTAATTGTAAAGGCCCATACACACTAGACGATATTGGACACAATATCGCTCGAAAGGACTTTCTAGTGTGTACACTGTACATCGTTAATGACGCGCATGGTTAACAACGCTCTCCCTTGTGGAAACCTGTTTGGACAAGGGAGACCTTGTTAATGTTGCAGCCGCAGCATGACCATTGTCCCCCTCCCTTTGCGTCCGGCATTGGCAAGTGTGTATGCACTTGCCGACGCCTGCCCCCCGCCGGGTCCCTGCCACCGCCAAGCTGGAGCGTGCATCATTAACGATATTAAGCATACACACTAGAAGATATCATCCTGAAAGCGCTTTATTGCGTGTGGGGCTTTGTTAACCTCAGTCTGAGGAGTTATAATGTATCAAGTATTAGCTGCAATGTTTCACTATTGTTTATACCCCTTTTTGCCTCGGGCAACAGACATCACTATTTGAGCTATACACACTTAACTCTTTATATGAATGCACTCAATATACTAATGCCTCTAAATGTATCAGTATGAACAGTGTGGCCAAATAGTACCACATGCACTAGCGCTTTTTATCATATGTGGCTATTTATAGCCTGCTTGTGTGATAGTCCAAATGGGTCATGTATACATAATTAATAATAAAGAACTTGATATCCACTATACTGTAGATGTCTGTGGTTCTGTATTTTAAAATTATGCCACATTCAATATCCTTTCCTATGTACACAGTATGTCGTCACCTACTTAGGGGGGTATTCAATCTGGGATTCCGACAGCCGGAATCCTGACACTTATTCGACTGTTGGTATTCAATGTTCTGACAGTTGAGTGTCAGAAAGTCCTGAAATCGGTAAAATGGACAACAAATTGTCGGAAAACGGCGGTGAATTCGACAATCCGCATCCTTATCCAACAAAACAGATTTGATAAAAAAAAAATGCCGGACCTCACAGCCTTCAATGCTGTTGGTAATGGCAGCATTACTGTCGTTAATGACAGCATTGCATAGGTGATTGCCGATATTTCCCTGTCCTAAAATATTGGCACAAAATGAATACCCCCCTTAGTAGTTACAGTATATCTTATGACTGGACTGATAACCCTATTGACTCAAACATTTTTCGTTCCTAATAGAGACATAGGTGTTATTGACGGCTATCATTCTGCTTCAAGTTCACTGTGTAGTTGCTCCAAGGTTAATGTGTAATATTTATAATCAGTGGCTACCTATAAAATATAATGTGTTTAAATACATCATGCATGCCCCATCAACACTGAGAGCATAGATAGCAGATATAAATACAGTATCAATCACGACTACATTCAGTAGCACTCCTTGTAAATGCAGTTAATCATTGCCTGCTCATACATTATCCTGTATAAGCATGTATATGTTATTAATTCACACATTCCTAATAGAAACATAGATATTGCTGATGACTATCATAAAGCTTCCAATTTCATGTTTAGCGATATTTATTATCGGCCACTGCATAGAATATATGATGCTTGGGCATACATATCACATATACTACATCAGATATAGACATCAGGCATAAGTATCAGCGGCAACTGATGTTAAGAATATATCACACTTAAGGTGCATCATACACACAGTGAGATTTCGGCTGTGCACGATTTTTACTCTGCGATTTCCCTTGAACTTCCCGGAGCCTAGAGCCATACAATCTTGACTATATTAACTCTAGATCTTGACACTAGACTGTATACAATATAGTCAAAATTGGCTTGCCTGCATGGTCTATTTTTTCTTGCGAAGCTGATTCCACGTGGATGCACATTAGTATTGCAAGCTGTATACACATACAGTATTGTGTGATTTGTGCAAATTTTCTTCCAATGTTGACTATATATTCAAAATCGGTTGAATCGATAAGATCTTGGTTGCAGGATAGGAAACGGAGTTGTAGCTAACTCATTGAATGTTGCACGTTAATGGATACACTAGTCACGGCAATTGACTCTTGATTGCCGTGGCTTGTGGTGAAGATGAGCCAGGACTCATCTGTACGTACGGTTTTGAGTAGAGAGGGGAAAGGGGGGAACATGATAAAAAAATTTCAAATGCTGGCGGGAAACCTTCTTCAAAGGAAGAGGAGTATTGAACATGAGGAAGTGCACTGAGAGTGGGGGGTGGTAGGTTTAAAGGAAATTTGATGAATAATTACTTTACAGAAAGGGTAGTGCATTAGAGGGTGGCCTTCCATCAGAGGGGATAGAGGCTAAGCCAATAAAGCAAATTAAATATGCATGGAGTATGCAGAGTACCCAACTGGTTTCGTCCTACTGACTTCTTCAAAGACTTCTCAAAAGTTAAGCTATCCATCTTCTTACACACATTTTTTGTATTATGTATTCCATTTTTTGATACGCTTGTAATTTTTCATTCTATTTTTTTAAATTTGTATAATTGTTCATATGCTTATATCACGCTTTCCCAACCACGGTCCTCAAGGCACACCAACAGTGCAGGTTTTAGTGATATCCAGTCTTTAGCACAGATGGTTTAATCAGAATCTATCAGGTACTAATTAAGTCACCTGTGCTCAAGCCTGGATATCTACAAAACCTGCACTGTTGGTGTGCCTTGAGGACCGTGGTTGGGAAAGCCTGGCTTATATATATTGTTTTTATGCCCCCTTTATCTATAAAATAAATGTACATACTTTTACCATTTTATATCACTCTCATTAGAATTAATTTATTATAATTGTTATTATCCCACAAAAGTTTTCTATTAGCACAATCGTTGCCGCCTCTCTGTTCCTCATGCTCATATACTGTGTATATATGTTCAGTGTGACTGGCACTCACATCTGTTTAAAACGTATTGCTGGGGTGACAATCCATATACAGGGCTGGTTGCAGTCCAGTATTAGTATAAAGTGCATTAAATGGAGCCACTCACAGTCTTGAATGAAGAAGAGTTTTTTTAATCAGGCAGCATGGCAGAGGTCAATAAACAAAGGTTCCATAGGTGGGCCGAAACGTTGATTCACCTCTGCCATGCTGCCTGACTAAAAAACTCTTCTTTATTCAAAACTGGTGAGTGGCTCCATTTAATGCACTATGTATATATATATATATATATATATATATATATATATATATATATATATATATATCTAATGCACTAATCTATCTATATGTATCTAAAAGAATGTTGAAAACAGGCTCTCCATAGTGCGTGTAAAAGTTTTAAAATGCAGTTTATTGGATGCACACATGAACATTAAAGGATAGGGTCACGTACCGGAATAGGCAGTATACAAAACCGCAAACAAACAGCATGAACACGGTTTGCGCCAGACATAGTGTTTTCCTTGGTGACCAAAAAGTTCAGTCTTATATGACCAGAGCACCATCCTCCATACATTTGGGGAGTCCAAAACTCAAAACGTGCCTTCTTATTTTTACACTAAGTAATGACTTTTTTCTTGCCACTCTATGGAGTGCAGGGCTTATTGTGGTCCCATGCACAGATAAATTAGTCTCTGCTGTGGAAAACTGCAGCTTCTGCAGGGTTACCTTTGGTCTCTGTGCTGCCTCACTGATTAATGCCCTCCTTGCCCGGTCTGTGAGTGGGCAGCCCTCTCTTGGCAGTTTGTTGTGATGCCATATTCTTTCCACTTGGAGATGATGGATTTGATGGTACTCCGGGGGATCATCAAAGATTTTGATAATTTTTTTTATAACCCAATTCTGACTGGTACTTCTCAACAACTTTGTCCCTGATTTGTTTGGAAAGATCCTTGGTCTGCATCTTGGTTTCAGAAAAGGTGTGTTTATACTGACAAATCATGTGACGCTTAAATGGCACACAGGTGTACTTCATTTCACTAATAATGTGACTTCTGAAGGTAATTGGTTGCACCAGGACTTTTGAAGGGCTTCATAGCAAAGGGGGTGAATGCAGTATATATATATGCACATGCCAATTTTCAGATTTTTATTTTTAAAAATATATTTTTATATATAATTTTCTCATATCACTTCACCAACTTGGACTATTTTGTGCAGATCCAGTACAGGTTGTAATGTAATAAAATAGATAAAAAGCCAAGGGGAGGTGAATACTTTTGCAAGGCACTGTACCTCTATGCATTTTCTATATTTATTTTTAATGCAAAGGACTGGAGTGAAGGTCAGAATATAAGTGCTTTCTTGGACATGTCAAACAATTACAGTATGTCTTTGCAATTGAATATTTTTCATTCATTGCTTTAGTCGTGACAACATTCAGATGCCATTTAAAACGAAGCAGGAAAAAGCATGCACCCTGAACCATTAAATGGAACAATAATAGTAGCAAAACTTCAAATAAATTGTATTTGGTCATATGCTTTCACAACATGGACACAAATATAATAAATACAGTAATATATGCCTATATACCCTGACATTTACTGTAATGCCTATTTTAGCAGAGTGGCGTTATATGGTTCTACAAACTTTTAATTCCATGAAAAAAATATATAAAAAAAATTCAGTCTGTGCGATAATAAATGCGATATCACTCACAGTTAGTACATATGGTCTAAACTATCACATACATTATTTAAAACCTATGAAATATGGATTAATGAAACAAGTAATGAACAGGACATCTTTAATATTAAAGTGAAAATACAGATACTAAAGGAAATACTGTACAGTATGTAGCAGGTAATAAGTACCATTGTTAAATGGGGCCCTTAATTTATTAATAATCTGTTATTATCTTCCTCTCGGAGTGCGGATTTATAATATTGGTGGCACACAGTATGTCCCCAAAACACTTGTGCTGCATCCAAGTGTGTGGCAACTAGTTTGCGGAACACTTTGGAAAAGTTTGTTTTTATCTACTCTGTAATGATAAAACTTTATTCTACTGCACATTAGATATCCATAGAGAGCAAATTGGGATGTGGGGCCAAGGGGCAACGAACTGAAATATATTAACATGGGGATGAATTGAGAAAGAATTAATAAATGATCTGCATTAAAAAATAATGGTACCAATGGATTTACAGCAATGAATTGGGAATGAAATGAGATACAGTTAAAAAAATTAATTATGTGTTATATATAACTTGGGGATGTACAAGGGAACGTAAAAATGTCATCAGGCAGTTGCAATAACTGAAGGGATATTATGTTTAACATTATATTAGTGTTCATTATTGCTTCTTCTAATTATATTGCTTTGCAATATCATGTTGCATTATAATTTACCCAGTGGGGGCGCTGTTTCATTGCTGGCTAGAGATATAATTTCCCCTCAACCGAGCAACTCAAATTATTAAATGCACAGTTTCAAATACAAAGATAACTTATGTGTTTAGACAGTGACGGGCAACGGGTGTGGTAAAGGGTTCCGACAGTCGGGATCCCAACAGTCATTATGCCGACGTCGGGATCCCGACTGGCCGGACCCAGACAGCATGGTGAGCGAGACAACGCCCCTCGCTGGCTCTCTGTGCTTACCATGCTGCGGGCACAGTGGTTCGCTGCGCTCTCCACTTATTCTATTCTCCCTCTATGGGATTCATGGACCCCCATGAGTTAGAATAGCCAGTGACCGTCGGGCCCCTGTGTTTCTGGGCTTTGACTGTCGGGATCCCGACTGTCGGACCCCGTCCGGCACCCACGAGCAACAGGTGGCCCTCAGAGCCTTCGCCTTCTTCTCCAACTCTTTCCTGCTTTTATGTCATATTTGTGTGTTACAGTTTTTTGGTGTAGTGGACAGCATTGTCTCACAGTACTGAGGACTTGGGTTCAATTCCCATCAAACCCTATCTGTGTGGATTTTTGCCCTGATTCTAATTGCTTTGGTCCCCAGCATGTCCACACAGGGGACCGATGCGCATGTGCAGGGAATCTGTGCAGGCGCATTCACCGACTTGCATAGTCGTTGTGGTGCTCGCAAGGGGGGCAGGATGGAATGCCCTGCATATACAGGAAAATGCTGAGTGTCCCCATGCGAAGGCAGGCACCCGCCTGCCAGGGGCGGATGACTGACATTAATGACGCCAGCTGCTCGCCCAGTTCTTGGACCCGGATGCCGCAAGTCTAAATCAGCCCAGCTTGACTTAAATTTGCAATCCATTCAGGGTAGAAATCATGTGATGGTCGCCAACCTTCGAATGATTTCGTCCCCGCATGCTACCCTGCGATTGGATGTTTATGCAAAACATAAATTTGCAAAGCAACGGGGATATTAACAAGGCGGGGGGTGGGGCGGGGGGGTTAAATTACTGCTGTTTAGCCAGCCAACCAGAATGACTCCCTTTGTTCAGTGTTTTATGTATAGTATGTGATGTGATGTAGAGTGTAAGCTCGCTGGGGCAAATAATGATGCGAATGTCTACATCTTCTCGGCAAAGCTATTATTTATTTATTAACAGTATCTTTTATATAGCACAGCAAATGCTGTTGCGCTTTTATAATTGGAAATAGTGATACAACAAACTGGGGATGTACAGACAGCTATAAAGGTAGGAGGGCCCTGCTCGCAAACTTACAATCTATAGGAAAATAGGAATTGATACACAAGGATAGGTGTTCTCTATTGCATAAAGTCCACCAGAATGCAAAGGTTCTTGGTGGGTTGTCTGATATGGTAACCCAGAAATTTTGGCCAGGGGTCAGGAGGATGAAAAGTGTGAAAAAGAAAGTGATATGTGTGGTCTGTACAGTGGGAATGCGGATAGAAATGGTATGGTGGCTGTTCTGGAATTTGATAAGCTTGCCTGAAGAGGTGAGTTTTTAGGGAACGCTTGAAGGACTGGAGACTAGAAGAGAGTCTTATTGTGTGTGGGAGGGGATTCCACAGAGTGGGTGCAGCCTGAAGAAAGCTTTACAATCATAAATGGGAGCAAGTAATACATGTGAATGAGAGACGCAGATCTTGTGAGGAGCGAAGAGTTAGGAGATACTGTATTTTGATATAAGAGAAGAGATGTACATTGGTGTAGTTTTCTTAATGGCCTTACAGTATGTGTAAGTAAAAGTATTTTAAATTGAATATGGTAGAATACAGGTAACCAATGAAGGGACTGACAGAGTAGCGCTTCCAAATATGTGTGCACTAGAAAAATAACTTAATAACTAAATGAAAATTATATAAAAATTCTTTGACATGAAATCTAGAAGATTTACACATTTTTCTGCTAATTTTGTGTCTTCTTCCTTTATCACCATGAACCTTTGTCTGGCACTGAGCTGAACCAGAGAGTGCTGGATTTATAAGATGTAATTATCCCGTTGAGTAAGAAAAATCTCAAGAACGAAGACAACTTTGTTAACTGAATTTCATCAGAACAGCACAAACAAAAGGTTTGCAACCTTACTAATTTGCTTTTATGTCAGGATTCTCTGCTAACAACAAATGAAAGTACTTCAGAAAGCGTTCCTAATAATGCACCTTGAAGGTTAGAGCTTTTCTTATCATGTCCATGTCACCAGTAATTATTATTATTAGTTCATGATCCTGCTGTGAGATATTATAAGTACGAACAGTAAATGCACAGTAAAACAAACCTTCACAACAAAGATGTAACAATTTGAAAGTCTGATGTGCTGGAATATTTAAAGCACTGCAAATGTAATGAGTTATATTAAATGGATTTACATTTATAAACATATTTGCAGAGCTGGCCATAGGCATAGGCAAACTAGGCACATGCCTAGGGCACTTAGAACTCCTAGGGGTATGCAGCTCATACAACTGAGCCAGCAGGAGTGCCAGCGCAGGAGCATAGACAGTCGGGGTAGCAGCGGACAGTAGCAAAAAATGGCCATCTTCCCTGGAGGAGGTCATCTCTGCATGCCTAGCTGCAGCAGCTCCTCCTCCCATGAGCCTTTGTGGAGTATAGCAGAATCACGCCAGTTTATTTTTGCCACATGCTTCCCATGTTTTGAATATGGGGAGGGGCCACCAATTATCTTTCTGATCCTGGAAACCAATATGTTTAGTTATGGGCCCCATACATCAGCAAATAATTGTGACAATCCACAGATCTGGAGATGATTGTCACAATTAATCTTTAATGTGTGGGCTCCCCCTTTTGGCGATCCCGATCAAAAAATTATCGGGATCGCCAATCGATTGCTGAAATCAGATTTTTAAACATGTTTAATAATCTGGTATTATCTGCGGTTCTTCCCATTTCGTCTTCTTCTATTTAAATTATGAAAAGAAGTAAAACAGCTGAAATGACAATCGATTGAGGTGATGGGCACTTTCCAGATATGAAGATGCAATATTTAGATGGGAAAAATCTGCCGATCACTAAAATAAATCTGTAATGTGTGGGCAAGTCAAATAGATTGTAGAAAACATTTATCTGGCCAAAAAAATCACTGGATCTGGAAACCATTAATTGTGATTGCTGATGTATGGGGCCCATAACACCACTGGACAAAACTACCTGTTGACTGGTGCAGTGGACCCACTGAGTGATAAAGAAATCACATGATTGCAGTAATTACCTCCAAAGATTATTCAACAAAATATTAGATTAAGGATGACATCATTTCTGTCCATGAAATTGTAATTTGTTTTATTACTGTATTTCAAATCTTCTGTTGAATCAAACATCAAATGAAAAGTGTGATTTATGTTAAATATGAAATAAACAATGATAGATCACACTTACTTTACAATTTCAAGTTATTTCAGAGAAAAATGTGTTTTTTTTTTTTTATGGAAAGGTACCAAGATATCTGTCCATCACTGCATTTTTCCTATTGCTATTTTTTGTTTTTATTGGATAGGTTAAGCTTCTGTGAATTTGTGTTGATGGTTGTGACAGTTGGTTTATGGAATATCAGAATCCAATCTACATAATATGTGGCTTTCATAAAGGACCGGATTCATTTTCAGCAGAAATATACAAACGCCCATATACTGTAAGCCAAGTGCACTGATCTAATTTGTGTCAAAGTGAAAGGAACTGACATCCATCAAGCATTCTATTAGTTGCATTACAGGATGATGAAGGAAAAATTGAAAGCAAGGAATTGTGAATATACTACTGTATGGCTAATAATAAAATTATTAAGTGGTCACACATACTGTGTTTGTATTTAAAGAAATAGGTTTGTGTTTTTCCATTTAACAAGTGGGTACTTGTGTATATTCACGGCCCCACCGCACGCACAGTCTGTATTTACTATTTCTCATGAAACTTGGCGCGCTTGCCAGACTCTGTTTACTGTGCGCATGCCGCTCTAGATGTTTTCAGCACAGCGCGTGGCTTCTTTACATATGTAATCTACGTTATCAGCGTAGCGCTGGCAGCAGCAGCGCGGCGCTGCCCAGCGCGGACAGGTCATTGTGGTACTTGTAGTTCCACAGTGAAATAGACAGTCCTGCACACCGCTAACAACGGGGGCATGTAAACTGGACACCCCGGCACACCACTAACAAACGGGGCTTCTAAACTAGACACCCCGGCACACCGCTATCAAAGGGGGTGTCCCAAATGTAGACGCTAAATTTACACTCCATGCAAACCACTAAGAAGGGTGCACCTAAATTTATACGCTAAAGCGTCTAAATCTAGACTCCCTGCAAACCGCTAAGAAGGGGGGCATCTAAATATAGACGCTAAAGCGTCTAAATTTAGTTGGGTCTAGGGGTACATCTAAATTTAGACGGTAAAGCGTCTAAATTTAGTTGGGTCTAGGGGTACATATGGGGTGCACTGTGCAAAACAATATTAAACCTGTTCACAATGACACTAGTCGACGTAACAGCTGTCAACCTTGTTAATTCCACTATCCACACCACCCTGAAGCGTGGCGAGGGGACGCAGTACGCGTCCGACCGACCTTTTCATACCCCCACTATCCACGTCGGCGTGGAGTTGATTTTATATAGTGTGGCGAGCGCAGCGAGCCACCGAGCCCGAAGCGTGGCGAGCGGACACGGAATACATGTAAAGTAATCCGCGTCCCCTCGCGGGGCTTGGTGCACTCGCCACGATTCGGGCTTGGTAATCCGCGTCCGCTCGCCACGCTTTGGGCGCGGTGGCTCGCTGCACTCGCCACACTATATAACATCGACTCCACGCCGACATGGATAGTGGGGGTATGAAAAGGTCGGACGGATGCGTACCGCGTCCCATCGCGGGGCGCGCTGCTCTCGCCACGCTTCGGGGTGGAGTGGATAGTGGACACCTGAGACAGTAATGACGACATTTTTTAACTATTAACTGTTTTTTAGTTAAATATATGAAGAATAAGGAAGAAAAAATTATTCAAGAACAATATATAATTAATTTAAAGAACAATAACATTTAGAAAGAAGTCATGATTAAGAACAGGAAGCAGTTGCTGCATTATCACCACCACTTGCAGAGGAATCAGCTGCTGATGCTGTCGGCTCTGCGTCGTCATCTTTGTCAAGTTGGGGGAGCAGGGTCAGCGCGTACAGGATGCGCTTAAAGGGGTCCTGTGTGCCTAAACTCTGCCTCCAGATAAACTCCTGGAGGTACGAGTCCAGGTGATGGCGCACGGTCCCCCTTTGGCGCTTATTGCACCACTTGGAACTACCCCACAACCGTTCAATGTTCTGGGTGTGGACCCCAGTGTCAGGATCCACAAAGTGGTACTCGTGGTTTACTTTGGTGTGGTGGTACCCGGCCTGCTCCAACTGCTGCGTGTTATACGCCCTCCAGCAGTCGCTAAAGATGGTGATACCTGGTTCCACGTTGGCCTCAATGGCAGCCATTAGAGTGCTCGCATCCCGCCGCTCCACTGCAGTAATGAAGCACTGGCCTGTCTACCTCGAGATGCCCCCTAAGACCCACTGCTGGGGCAGCATGCGTCCAACGTGGCTCTTTCTCTGAACGTAGAGGCTCTGGTCCACCTCTACAATGGTACCTGGCCCTCCAATGCGCTGCTGAGGCTGCGCTAACAGGTCCACTGTGCAGGCCTCCCTCATCAGGTTGTTGTACAAGACTGTTGTCTTTTGAGAAATGTTGAGGTGCCGGTCACAGAACTTGATGCTGGTCAGCTCTTCAGCCCAGCAGTACACAAAGCGGATCAGGGTGACAAAGCTGAGATGAGACCCCCTGAACCACTGTGATGACCTGACGCTGATTTTCTTGCGGCAGCTGCGGATATGACAGCGCCACATCTGCTCCCTCACACTCAGCCTCATGGGGTGGCCATTGGGGCAGGTCTGGGTGTGTGGCAGGAATTGGTGGGCCTGCAGCAATGCCACCGCCTCCTCCTCCGTCTGCGGCAGAGTGAAAATAGTCAGGTTCGCCATCACCATAGTAAGGTTCGCCATCGCCATCATACACGTCCGTCTCTCACACAATCCTACTACTGACTGACTACGCTAACTGCGTACCACTCCGACTGACTACGTTACGCTGTCCGCGCGGTATGTGCTGTCCGCACGGTACTAAACACAGACTGTGCGCGCGAAGTCTGGCAAGCTGCCAAGTTTCTCACAATAGTAAATACAGACTGTGCACGTGGTGGCGCCGTGAAACTACACAAGTACCAACAAGCGAATACAGTGTATTTAGGGAGCCAGAATAATTTGTAAAACTTATCGTTATCATTATGCACCTAATGTTTTCAAGGGTTAAAGGTCTATGGGGTCTAAGGTCTAAAAATAGGATTTTGTTGGAGTTCCCTAATTAAAACAGTTAAGGGTTAACGATTGTGGCTAAAAATGTAAGGTAACAAGACCACTCACATGTTCTTTATTTCAGTCTACAGTATTTCGCACCAGGCCACAGCAGGTTGACCACTGCTTCCCCTCACTGCCTTTAGACTGTATATCGTTCATACTGTCCTAACCTCAGCCGGAGAATAACAGGACTGGCAGAAACATGGGCAAACATTGAGGTGCAGAGTGTGATCAGATTTCTCCATCTAAAGGGCACATCAACAACTGAAAGTCATTGTCAAAATAAGTCATGGTAACCATGTTTTAGGACCAGTAGGGCATGCTGCTTGTTGATTTCCTTACCAAGAGAAATACTGTGAATACTGAGTGCTATTGCGACAAAATGACTCAGTTGCAGAGCGCAATTCATCAAAACTCACCTGGATTGCTGCGAACAGGCGTAACATTGCTGCACAATAATGACAAGCCACACTCAGCCTTGGAACATCTCCAAATATGAAAGTGTAATAATTGGACTTTTCTTCTTTATAAATGCCTTCTGTACTATAGATGTCTTGGGCTTGTCCTTATTACACACATTAAAAGTACTAAGGACAAGAAGGGAAGAACTTACCTAACAGGACTGTATGTTGCTGATGTTGCTCTCCAGATGCCCCTATTCATGTGGATTCCGCTTCCTCCATCCTGCAGCTAAGCAGAACACCCAGAGGCATCACTGGGTGTTGTGGCATCTGGTGAGTTCTCTGTATCCCTCTTGCATGCTGGAGTTGCATGCACATCCAAAAGGGGTGTGGCTGAATATAAAAAGGCATGGCCTTAACAGGAATCCTGATGACTTCATTCCAGGTGCAGCCCAGTATTTCCAGAGACTAAGTTGTCTCTGGAGACTAGTTCCTGCTCTGTTGGTTCCTCTTCTGTTACATTAGCTGGGTACTGCGGGAGAATGTTGCACTGCCGCAACTAACTCCTGTCACTATGGTGTCAACTCCACAGAGAGTGACAGCCAAGGGGAACCATGCAAGTGACAGCCAAGGAATAAAACTAAGGCCTAATTTATTCTTTGCTTGTTAGCTATCACCCATCCCAATGTACTGTGGGGGGGTAAAGTTCTTAAGGTGACTGCCAGATGGCTGGGCCAATGTAATTTAATGATGGCACCATTTACTTTATGTATGTTGCGCTACAGCACCAGCCGGGCAGCCTAGAGCCAAAGTCTCCTTCACACACCACAAGCATTAGATTGTACATGCCAGTTGTATAACCTTGGTTACAAGCACATGAGCAGTATGACTGATGAGTCGCTGAGTGCCTATACACATGTGTTTAGCAGCATAACAAGGGGAGGGACATGTGTGTTAGGCTAGGGCACATAGATCCTTTAATAAGGCCCTGCACATGTACCTTTTGTAATCATTGCTTTTATCAACACAAATGTAATGTCTGCGCCCTCCCGCTATACTGTAGCTGTGCTTTATCAGTCTCCTTCCAAGCCCCCTGCTTGCAGTCTCCTCACTACATACAGTACCACCTGTGTTCTAAACTGCTAATGACTGTCCAAGTTATTCAGCTACTACTACAGATACATATGTAATCATGTGTTCACAGATTGGTCCATTCAGTACTCATTTAAGCACTTGTTTTAATATGATATTAATATCCAGGTAGCATACTATGTTCACCTATTATTTAACCATCTTATTTCATTCATTCTATGGACCCTGCCATGTGGTCCTTGCCCTACAATGCATTTCTTAGAGCCTTACCCTAACCCTCAATTCCTACAGCCTAAACCTAACCTCCTCCACACACAATAACCTTAAAAAGGCCCTAACCCTAAGCTGGGATGATTGCAGTCAAAATGATGGCACTGGTTTTGTGGCTGCAAACCAGCATCCCCACTGGAGGTCACCAGTTACACGCCCCATTGATGGTTAATGACAGATTTCTCTATTCTGGTGGTAATGCAGCTAGGGCTGGCTTTGTGTTTAGCTGGACTAGTTCAAATGCTATGAATCAGGGTATGGGTTCATGACTGACAATCCGGAGTTCCCAGTTTCTGCTTTTCAGTAGTCAGGGCTACAGTTCTAGGGCTGAGGTCAAAGTAAGTTCTGAGTTCTTGAGTCTAGACCAAGTCTATATGTTTCTGAGATTCTGCTATGAGGTTTCCTGAGTTACTAGTAGTGGATCCCAACTCTGTATGCCTCGGGTCAAGTCACAGGGTTGAGTTTACCACAAATTGGTCCATGGGGGTCCACACTGCATGCATGTTTATATACTGGACCCCCGAGTCAGTTCTACAAATCACAGGGAAAATGGATGCCACGCATGCCCGGTAGAAGTTAGTCACCAGAATATGGTGGGCACCATATTTCCAGAGACCTGCTCATGGACAGTAGACACAGGCATAACCCCAGAGTCTACAGTGCTGTATAAAGGAAGGGGTCCATATGTAGTCTGCACATGGGCCCCCTCAGCTGTTAACCTGCCCTTGGGTTCCAAGTTTTTACATTTGCTGATTCAAGTTCTAAATCCTGGTGCATCTGGTCAAAGAATTCCATCCAAAACCTCCTAGTGTTGTTTTGCTGTCTGCTTTCATTGTATTGATGAACAAGAATCTCATAAAGACTCAGCGTTTCTCCTATGTTACATTCATACCAAAGAGTACAGAGACAGATCAGCAAAATCTTACAATCTAGACAATAGTAAATATTAGACCAATGCATAACATTGCCTGAAATTTATGGGAAATAACATTAGTGTGTATTCATTTGTTTCTGTTATCTTCAGATGCAAATGAAATCACATTTTATGGTTTCAAAATTTATCTTGAAAAAAATAGAAATGTCTTGAGAGTTCAAAATCCGGAAACGCTTTACTTTAGACGTTGGAACAAATGCATGTATACTTACTGTGACCGGCGGTGCTATGCATATATAGGGAGGTCACTACTAATGTTTGACATTAAAATCATTTCCCCAGATTTTGTTATTCATTATTTGTTACGGCGTGACTCATTTTTTTCTAGCAGCTGCATACATAATAAAAGCAGACTTTGAGGAATAAAATGATGGGAAATACAATTGGACATACATAATGTTTTAGTAACCCATGTGCTTTTGGGGAGTTCAACAGATGAAATCTTAAGTTAAACAGCATTCCAATGTGATTACATTTCTAATTGTTATATAGAGAATATCCCATAGCCAGGAACAGCATATTTTCTAAGCGTACTGTAACATATTCGTAGTAAAGATACTAAACTGCCTTTCGCCTTCTTCTACCCTGGCCCCTATGGAATACAGTCATGTTTATTGCCTGCTCAACTGGTGATGATAGCATGCTGAAAATATATGCAGCCAATTGGTGATGAGCGTATGCTGAATATGATTGTAGCCAATTGGTGACGATACCATGCTTAAAAGTAAGTAGCCAATTGGTGATGATAGCACACTGAAAATTAATGTAGCCAATCGGTGATGATTTAGCGCTTTATATGTAAGTAGCCAATTGGTGATGATAGCGCACTTAAAATGTAACTAAACAACAGGTGATGGTAGCATGCTGAAAATGTAAGTAGCCCGTTGGTCACGATAGCTCGCTTAAATTGTAACTAAACAATTGGTGATGATTGCATGCTGAAAATGTATGTAGCCAATCAGTCATGATCGCCTGAAAATGTAAATGCTGAATTGGTTATATAAACCTGTTTAAAATAGTATACATTTTTGATACATTCAAGCACTAAATGTAAATAGCTGAATAGGCAATTGGGTACTTCTGTAGTTTCACGGCGCCGGAAGTAACAGTAACTTGGCAGCCTGCCAGAGGCTTGCATGCCGCTCTAGCTACAGTGTTATTAACAGAAACTTGGCAGCCTGCCAGAGGCTCGCGTGCCGCTCTAGCTACAGTGTTATAGTGTAACGTGATTAATGAAGTGTAAAAAGAAGACAAAATGGGATAAACGGGGCTTATAAATCGCACACCCCGGCACACCGCTACCACAGGGGGTGTCCCCAATGTAGACGCTAACTTATTTTGTGCTTTTAGCGTGTCAATTCACACTCCCGGCACTTCAGGCTTAGACGCGCGCTACGCTGTTTACGTAGTCTTTCAGTCAGTCAGCTGTAGCCTTGTACGAGACGCTGAGGTGAATAATGGCAGTGGCAAGTCTCTGTATGGCAATGGAGCGTCTGACGTTATTTAACCTGCCACAGACGGAGGAGGAGGCTGTGGCTTTCTTGCAGGCCCGCCAGTTCCTGCCACAGACCATGACCTGCCCCAATGGCCACCCCATGAAGCTCAGCATAAAGGAGCGCATGTGGCGCTGCCACATTAGGAGCTGCAGAAAAAAAGTCAGCGTCAGGTCAGCTCAATGGTTCAGGGGATCTCACCTCACCTTCGTGACCCTGATCAGATTTGTGTATTGCTGGGCAGAAGAGCTGACCAGCATGAAATTTTGTGACAAGCAGCTCAACATCTGCCAAAAAACTGCTGTCCTATACAGCAATCTAATGAGGGAGGCCTGCACGCTGGACCTGCTGGTACAGCCTCATCGTCGAATCGGAGGCCCGGGGCAGATCGTCGAGGTCGACGAAAGCCTGTACGTAAAAAGAAAGAGCAACGTCGGACGGCTCCTGCCCCAGCAGTGGGTATTCGGGGGAATATCTAGGGAGTCCGGCCAGTGCTTTATCACTGCGGTGGAGCGGCGGGATACGGCCACCCTGATGGCCGCCATCGAGGCCCATGTGGAACCGGGCACTACTGTCTTCACAGACTGCTGGAGGGCGTACAATACCCAGCAACTCCAGCAGGCCGGTTATGTTCACGGAAAGGTGAACCACAAATACCACTTCGTCGACCCGGACACTGGGGTGCACACCCAGAATGTGGAGCGACTCTGGGGCAGCTGTAAGTGGCGTAATAAACGCCAGAGGGGTACCGCACGCCATTACCTCGATTCATACCTTCAGGAATTTATGTGGAGGCAGAGTTTAGGCGCCCAGGACCCCTTCCATCGTATTTGGCACGCTCTGACCCTGCTCCCCCTGGTCGAGAAGGAGAATGCTGGCGGTGATGTTGACACAGTAGGTCCTTCCGTCGGTGATGTCGACACAGCAGGTCCGTCAACTGAAAATGCTGGCGGTGACGTAGACGCCGAAGTTCCTTCCTGCTCTACTAATTAAATCATGACTTTTAAATTATTGTTGGACTTTTTATTGTTTATGATTATTTCATGTCATTGAATCATTTATATTCTACAGTTATGTTGAATTTCAACAAAAAAAAAGTTAAATTTCACTTGAATTTCAACAAAAAAAAAAAAGTGAACAGTTGCCGAAAATGTCGTCTTCACTGTCTCAGGTGTGTGAGTGTGCAGGTGTAAATGTGTTACTGAATCAGCCCCACTATCCACGCCCACCCGAAGCGTGGTGAGCGCAGCGGTACGCGTCCTACGACCTTTTCATACCCCCACTATCCACGTCGGCGTGGAGTTGAGAATAGAATAGTGTGGCGAGCGCAGCGAGCCACCGAGCCCGAAGCATGGCGAGCGGACGCTGACACCTGTGAAGCCCGCGAGGGGACGCGGATAGCTGTGCGGCGCCGTGAAACTACAGAAGTAC
Source organism: Crinia signifera (assembly GCF_055691185.1). Lineage (NCBI taxonomy): Eukaryota > Metazoa > Chordata > Amphibia > Anura > Myobatrachidae > Crinia > Crinia signifera. Next base: position 396,423,920 of record NC_139217.1, on the reverse strand, counting down.
CGGCAATTGTTTTGTTCTCTATATAAATTTCCCTATGGCTTGAGTATAAGTGGAGAGATAGCAGAACCACTTTCACTTTTTAGTAAATCACGATTGAATTGGTAAAACTAGAATACACGCAACTAATGGAATGGATTTAGTTTATTCCTACTTTTTGACCTCAGAAATGTTTTGGAGACACGACTTAAGCATCATAAAGCAGCCAGTATTTACCCTGCACAGAAACAATAAAACACCCAAATCTAACTCTCTCTGCACATGTTACATCAGCTCCACCTGCAGTCAGTGCTCGTGGTTTTGTCCATTAGAGCATGATTGTGCCTTTCCGAGTGAATCAGAATAACCCCCTAATGAGATCTGATTTGAGCAGAGTGCCAGTTTACATCTTCCCGTAGTTTGGAAGTCGAAGTATAAGTTCGAATTTCAGAAATTACATGATTTTAACAGTTTTTAACGATTTTGAATTTATAGCAATGATTCTAAGTTTTGCTGGATTCAAATCAAAAACCAAAAGACTAAAACCGAAACACAGTGAGAAATTGGAAACAAAACTGAAACGGGGGGGGGGGGAGTACATATCTCTATGATCTATGGTACAAGTTTTGAGGTGCACACAGGCCCCAGGGTCCAGAGGGACCATGCATTGCACCCATATATATATAATGTTTTGTATGGAAGTATAATTTTCTGTGACATTGTGTTAAAGTGTAGATGGCTGATGTGTAGAAACTGCTGTATTGCATTTGCGAGTGCGACCTGGCCATACTTCCTGTCAGCCACACCTCCTCCATTGGCCACTTCCCCTTATTTTACCGGGGCCTGGATGACCTGTCAGCGCTCCTGTGTTTAGCTTGCTCTCAGCCAGTGTTTTAGTGTTCTTCAATCTCTAGAAACTGTCCTATGGCCTGAATATAAATTGACAGACAGCATTACCATTCTTACTTTTCAATAAACCCAATCTAGGTCTGAAAATGTAAAGAATGGTATTTTATTTTATTAATATGATAACATTATTTATGCAGTGAATTGAATTGTAAAACTAGAATACAAACAAACAAGGGAATAAAATGACAATATCAGTTCATGTAATGCAAACACAGCAACATGAAACATGTACATGAGAATCTGCTACAGTATACACTAAATACAGCGAATCTGCACAATGTAATGTAGATTATTTATTAGGTATATGTAGATCTGAATTTAATCTGTAATAAAAATGGAAATGCAGTAGCTCGCAGGCAGCCACAACTTATAAACAACTACTTGCGATAATTTTAGTGTTTTGCATTAATTGCCCCAGAAATTCACAGTAGAGCAAAATGTCTCGTTGCGAGTTCATTTTGTTAATGCATGATGAATGATAGGTAGAGAAAAACAAAATTAATGTACAAGGTAGTTACGCTATTAAAATAATGTGTCTAGATTCACATGCAGTCCTAAAAATGTATCATTTATTTCATTTAGTAGAGTGCAATAAGTAAATCTGACATCAATTCCATCAGCTTGGCAATATGCTTAAGGCTTTGGACAACACACAGTAGAGCACAGATGTTACTAGCTTGACCTCTCCAGATGCAGAGGTGACTGTAATAATAAAATGTAGAAGCAGAGTAAGAACAAAAGCATAGTTGGCATAATATCATGGCATAGCAGGGGTGCAAGATGAGTAGAAAAACTTTAGGCTAATTTTTATTCTCTCTGTGTGGCGATGTAAGTTGTCCTTTATTATGTTCCAAAGGGTGCTGACCTGGGCACAACATGAATTGATTCCTAAGTGAACATGCAGGGCGCCATTCTCTGCCAGAACTTTAGAATATTGCTGTTCTCATCAGTGTAGATATTCACAAAGAGATACAAAGGATCTTGCTAATAAGCTATCATATGCTATGTAACATTTCTGAGAATATGTGTAAAAATATGAAATTAAAGTGATCACTATATAGAACTTAATTCCTTTAACTTGTAAGCTTATTAAGTCTCTTCAACCTGGCCTGCACAGTGGCAGGTAGTCTAGGTCCCTCATTGGGACGACCTGGCCATAATGACCTACACTGCTGTTGTATGGTTTGTAAGGGCTTTGTCTCGGTCTTCTGTATTTGTTGATCCATAGCAGGACACTTGGGTCTAGTCGAAGGGGTGTGCTATGCGGGCCCGATAGTCGGGATTCCATCAGCCAGTATACTGACTTTGGAATCCAGACCACTGGTACTCTGACAGGGGGACAAGCACAAAGAAGCCCCTGCGAGCTGGCTTCCCCAGGATCCCTGCCCAGGCTGACCAGTCAGGGAGTGAATGCTTTGGCCGGGGGGACTTGTATAAAAAGTCACTCTTCGGCGGTGGCATTACCCTGCTGGCTGGTTGGGCCCGGTCCTGGTTCTTGAAATACAGGGACCCCTACTCATTTTGTCCCCCAAATTTTTGGAACCAGGACCGGCCCTTGAGCATGGTGCTGGTTTTAAAAATCAAGGGGAACCCTATTTGCTTTGCCTTGTGATTTTTTGAAACCAGAAATGGCTCTTTGAGCTTGGGGCTGGTTATGCCCACGCCCTTTTTTTAAAAAAAAATAACTTTTACAAATTTTTTTGGACAGAACCATGCACAGATCGCACTGGTCTGTGCATGGTTCTGCCAAAATCGTCTATCAGAACCTGGTCTGTTTGTGTTGCGATTTTGGTAACGCTTTTCAAAAATCGCATCCCATTAAATTTGTGAGTTGTATACTTTTTAATGGTAAAACACCTTGATGCAAATTGAAGTATGTTGAAAAATCGACAGGTCAGAGTGTGCAATATTCACAACAAAAAGTGGGATTTTTACCACAATTTGCATCCGATTAAGTTGACGATTTCGGAAAAACGCCTGAATTCGGACGTTTTTTGACTAAAAATCACAAAAGTCGGATATCTCATCCCATTAAATGTCACCGCTAAACTTTTTCTGTAAGCATTATACTGTTGACTATTCAATCACTAATCTGTATTATATATATATATATATGTATCTATAGAACTGTATAAGCAGCTCAACTGATTACACAAACACATGAATAAATTCTATATTTTTCTATTCTTCATTCATTTATTATTTTGCCATATTAATTGTCCTTGTGTGGAAATACATTTTAAATAAATATATACAGTTGTCAAAATATATATTTTATTGTTTATGCATCTAAGACAGATCTGTCCAAACTATGGCCCTCCAGCTGTTGTGAAACTACAGGTCCCAACATGCCTTGCCACAGTTTTGCTGTTAGGGAATGCTAAAAATATGCCAAGGCATGATGGGATGTGTAGTTTCACAACAGCTGGAGGGCTTGGCCGTGACTGATCTAAGACATCGGGCAGTGCACCATTTAACTACCCCTTTTTTCCCTTTGAAAAAGGGATAGTAAAAGTTCAACTGCATACAGTGTTTATCCTGCACCAGTGCTTAAAGTGATTCTGGAAAAGTGGTTGAATTAATCCCCCCACCACCTACAACCCATCCCATTAGGTAGAGCTAGGGCCAGTGTTAGAGATTTGGCATCCCCTTGCAAATTATAAAATGTATGCCCTACAGTACATACCATACTTTCAAAAGGAATTATGCATGCCTAAGGTATGTGGAGCAAAAGGGGTGTGGTCTTACAATAAAGGGGTATTGCAATACCATAGTACCCCCAATTCATATGGCACAACACAATGGCATAATCATATGCTCATTACCGTTCTCAAAGTGCCCCTATTTAAAATTACATCACTTAGTAGTGCCACCTTATTCCATTTACAACACACAGTTGTGCCCCAAATTCACACATTGGTGCCCTTTATTCACATTATGCTACATAGTACTATTTCTCTCCTCTACATGTTATGCCATACTTTAATGCCCCTTATATACCATGCCCACAGGAATAGTTCCTCTGATACACATAATGCCTTAGCAGCCGTGCCCCTTACAAATAATGCTGATCATACACATACTGCCCACAATAGCAGTGCCATATACACATACAGTAATACCCACAGTAGTAGTGTGTTTATTCACATCCCTCCCCTCTTACACAGTTTATACTTCACACAACTCTCCCCCCCATCTCATCATATCCCTTATGGAGTTGTACCTGGACACAGCTAATCCCTCACACAGAACTAATTTTCCTCTCCCCCACCAATGCAGTGTATCTTCCCCCAGTTGTCTCCTTTGAAAGCAGCATGGGCTCCTCTCCTCTTTGTACAAACAATGCTATGGGCGCCATTGAAGGGAGACGGAGGAAGGTGGGCTAAGGGAGTCACTAACTAGCGCTGCCCTCTTGCCTCATTTATTAATGTTGGAGCCATAGCGCACAACAGTCTGATCAATCAGGCACTGGCTCCCATGGCCGGGCAAGGTGGGCTGGTGAAGGTGAAATGCTTCGCCCTCCAATATGAAACACAGTTCTTTCCCATTCCAGCCGGCTTTAAGCACTGCCCTGCACAGAAAAATGTCAAACACCAAAATCTATATCTCTCTGCACATGTTACATTAGCCCCACCTCCAGTGCAATGCGTTTTGCCCAGATGTGTGCTATTTAAGGACCCCACTTTTCTCCTGTGGGAAAAGTCGCATAAAGTCCCCTTCCAGCTGCCCGGACCCTCCCGGGTGACAGGATCACTTGCGATACATCGCATACAGCCCTTCTGCATCTGATGGTATTGCATGCCATCCCTGTTCTTCGCCACCAGGGCACTGAGATCATACGTGCAGCGCATTTTATTTACGGGTGTGATCCGATGCGCACGGGACCACGCAATCGATCGAATCAGATGCAGACAAATCCAATGTGGCCCCGATCTCGGCCGGATCCGTCTGAATCGGGTGAAATTGGGCCCAAATCGGACAAGTGTATGGGGGCGTGTAATGTTAAACATTAAAAAAGTTTATTCTGTTATGTTCCTTTTTATTTCTCAGTGTCCACTGATATCTCTTATATATTTAGCCAGAACTGTCAGTCTGTGACTGTGTGTATAACGCTGGGTGGAGTCATGGGCTGAGTTATACACACAGTCACAGAGGGAGCACAGACAGCTGACAGGCAGCAGCAAGGCAAGTTACAGCAGTGCAAGAGAAAGCACTGCAGCCCGATCCCCCTGGCCGGTCTTCTCTCCCCTCAAAGGCAAGTGTAGTGAGAGTAGCAATGCCTGACACAGGTGCCCCACTACTGCTTATCGCAGCAGCGTGTAACCTGCTTCTCACAGGCAGATGTCAGCCTGTGAGGAAGAAACTCTGACCTGTTATCATCAGTTCCCGCTGCCCCCTCTCTAGCATACATTATATATACAATATATATATATATATATATATATATATATATATATATATATATATATATTATATATTGTATTACCTCCCTCCCCCTCTCTGGAGTCACCACCAGGGGACACATCTAAACCTCCCAGCAGCTCAGCAGATTCCTCTATGCATTTCCTCCTACATGTGTTACTCCGGCCCCAGATCTCTTGCTACAGCTCTCCTCCGTTCTGCTCCTCCCCTGCTTCTTGTGAGTCTAGAGTTAGAAGGATATCCCAGCTGTGCCACTACTTCTACCTACCTCATGTGTGCCCCTGCCCACCCCATGTGTGCCCCTGCTCCTACCCACCCCATGTGTGCCCCTGCCCTCCCCATGTGTGCCCCTGCTCCTGCCCACCCCATATGTGTCCCTGCCCACCCCATGTGTGTCCCTGCCCATCCAATATGTGCCCCTGCCCACCATGTGTGCCCCTGCGCACCCCATATGTGCCCCTGCTCCTGCCCACCCCATGTGTGTCCCTGCCCATTCCATGTGTGCTCCTGCCCACCTCATGTGTGTCCCTACTCCTACCCACCCCATATGTTCCCATGCCCACCCCATGTGTGCCCCTGCCCACTCCATTTGTGCCCCTGCCCATCATATATGTACCTGCCCACCCCATGTGTGTCCTCGCCCACCCCATGTGTGCCCCTACTCCTGTCCACCCCATGTGTGACCCTGCCCACCCCATATGTGCCTCTGCCCATTCCATGTGTTCCCCTGCCCACCCCATGTGTGTTCCTACTCCTGCCCACACCATGTGTGACCCTGCCTACCCCATGTGTTCCCCTACCCACCATATGTGTGCCTTGAACCTCCCCACCCCATGTGTGCCCCTGCCCAACCCATGTGTGCCCTTACTTCTGCCCACTCCAAGTGTGCCCCTGCCCACCCTATTTGCTTCTGCCCATTCTGTGACTTTGTCCACTTTGCCATACGTGCCTCGCTTCACTTTGCGATATACTAGGCAGTCTATATCTTTGGTGTTTTCACCATACGTGCCCATATCACCTCTATCTGTTTAATGAGGGGACCTTTGCCTCTGCTCCCCTGCCATCTCTACCTCTAACCCCCTCTCATGTGTTCCTCTGTTGCTTTCCCCATCTGTACCTCTGCTATCTCCTCCATGACTTCCCTCCCGTAACCTGCTGACTCGCACCCACGCTCCTGTCCTCCTTCCCAGGGTAGCTGCATGGTGCTCTGTAACCTCACTAGGGGGGAGATTCTCTAAGAATCTCCGCCCCCTTCGCCACCCATCGGATTTATAATTATCGCATATGTTCTAACATATGCGATAATTACAGCAAAGGACAGCTCTTGCGTTAAGAGCTGTCCTTTGCGGTGAGAGTCGCCGGGTCCCAGCAAGTCCCGGCGGCTCCCCCCTCCCTCACACACCCGGCGCTGCTGCTGCACCGGGCTCTCCTCCTCCCTGCACCCGGAAGAGGATCAGTGCAGGGAGGAGGTCACAGGTCCGGGCAGCACTGCGCTGTGCTGCCCGGACACAGGTGAGGGGGCGATGCGTGGCGGCGGGGGTCCGTGCGGGGTGGCGGGGGGTCGGTGCGGGGCGGCGGAGGGTTGCGGTAGAAGCCCATTGGCTTCTATGGGGCATCGCCAGATTTTTCTGGCGATGCCCCCCGCCGCGGTAACCCGGCGAGGGATGCTTACAGCATTCCAAAATGCGGTAAAAACCCTGATAACGGGGTTTTTACCGCATTTTTAGCTTAGAGAATCTCCCCCCTTGTGTGGCAGTGCTTTTATAAGGGCCGTGGATCCAGGTCGCAGTCACACCCCCATACGTTGCCGCTGATGTCAGTGGGAGGAGCCGCTCCCATTCGGACATGATCCTCTCTTTCTGCGCTAATGTTGGGACACAACACTGGACACCCACAGCAGTGCTGCCCCCTGTCCTGCTGGACTAAGTGCCGTGAGAGCACCTATAAAAGCCACAGGTACGTGATACACTGGGGACCCCGTTACTGTTCGAACCCTGAACCTGCTGCAGTTAAAAACTCCATCAACCACGCACCCATCCCTTCCCCACCCACACCACCAATGCACCCACACTGCCCACACCTGCAGCAGCACCGCAAATATCCGTCACTCACCCCATGCACCCCTGCACCAAACCACCCAAACCACCCACACGTGTTACTCCACCACCCCCCAGTATCCCCCCACTTACCACTACCACACACACACCACCCCCAAGCACACTCGCCTGCCCAGCCCACCCTCGCATACCACCCTCACCTACCCACACCACCCTCACACACACACCCGCACCACAACCACATGCACAAACAACACTACCAGCCCTCCCCCACATGCACTACACCCACACCCAATCCTCTCCCACCCAATGCACACCAAACTCACCCCCATCCACAGTATGCCCACACTCCGTCCCTCACCCACGCCAACCCCGCACCCACTCCTCAAACCCCACCACAACCCCCTTTCCCAACCATCCCGCAAACAACTTAACCACCCCCATCTGTACATCTTACTCTCTAAGCAATCTTCATACTAACGAAACAAGCAAAACCCCATCGACAATTATAACCCTTTTCATCTACAAAATGTCACCTCTAACTAATGTAGCAATGCACCGCATCCTCCATAAAATACAAACAATATTTCACTCAAATATTGTAGGGCGCGATGAATCACCTAGTAGTGTAATAATTACTGTGCACCTTGTTTCAGAATACCTAACAATGTTGAGTATGATAAAAAAAGGGAATGCTTAATGCTGTAACAGCTACTGTAGTTCAGTTCAGCTTTGCTTAGGAAAGGAGATTGCAGCGCATTATCCATGCCCTCTGACAGCACAGCTTTTATATGTAGAGAAATGGATCAAGGCTGGCTTCCAAACCTCTAAGGGAGAAATTATTGTTTGATATCTCTAGTTTTCCTCTCATACATGCAGAAACAATGCCCTCACCATTTCTTGATGAGAACACTGGGGACTGAAGCACTGTAATAATTCTGAATCTTATTAAAGTAAGCCAAGATAACACGTAAAAGCTGCTCTGAAAGTATGTGCGCAGTTTCATATGGTTCTTTTCATGAAAATTGGTAACTGGGGCGAAAACAGTGAGATGAGGCGAATAACAACAAAACCATTATTACTGTCTGTGAATCGCGACATTGCTGGAGGCGGGGTCACGGTGATGGGATTTGCGGTGAAATGTGGTACTTGAGGAGGGGTGTTGTGTTAAGTGTGGAGGATTTTTAGGACATGAATTTGCATGTAGGAGCGCAGAGTTAATTTTGAATTTTTTTACATTTTAGAAAACAGGCAGTTGTGTGTTGCCTGCTGTACTGTCCTCTCCCGCACTTCCCAAGGCACGCATACTATAGTGTAGAGTAGACACAAACATAGGCAGGGGGAGACAGGGATAAACATGAATACTGGGGACATACTGTACAGCTGGATACACAGGAAGTGAGATCACAATACGACAGACCTGCTTACTAAGCTTTGTATATATGTGCTGTGTCACAGGTGGAGGACTAGTTTGGATCGTGTGGTGCGTAGGAATCACTTTAGGACCAGACGGAGTAGGGTTAAAGCGAGCTGGCTTTATTATGGATGGTTTCATAAAGGAAAGCAAACTTCTTAATCAAACAAAAAACGAGTCCCAAATAAAGTCTTTGGCAAGTCTTGAGTTTAAACAATAAGAGTCTTGTGTCAACTCACGGAGATGTCGACCAATGCAGAGGGATATCCCAGACACAGTAAAGAGATGGATGATGAGCCAGAGGATAAGAGAAAGACTGGAACTGGATGCTCTTCACAGGACTGGGGGTACCAGGAGGCTGAGAGTAGCTGAAGTCCTTGAGACCAATGGGATCCCACGGGCTGGCAATACCGGGTCCACAGGTAACTACCTGGAAGGCAGCGAGAGGTCAGGGTTCCTGAAGTCAGTAACAGGGAGGACTGAGGAATAGGCTGCAGAAGACAGGAGTGAGCCAGGAGTCTCCAACTGCACAAGGCTAGGAAACCTTTGCACTGACACCAGTTCACCAAGACAGATCCCCTAAATACATAGTGGGCGGCTGTCATTGGCTAGTGTGGTCAGAAAGGGAGGAAACCTTAACCTGGCGTCCAATCTGCACTTTGCCCATAACCAAGATGGCGGCGTCGGCCTCCCGGTGCCGCCCCAAACACAACTCCCTCAGGACTCTCAGGGAACCGTCCCTGTATGCCACACTTCCCAGGCGACCCAGGACCAGCAGGATGCCCGGACCAGAGCCCCAGAACGGACAGGCGGCGACGGGCACGGAGGGGTGAGTACCGGACCCGCCGTGTGCCGGCGTGGCCGTCCGTGACATGCTGCCTAGTGAGCAGGTAAACGCTGCCATGCCAAACGCACACCCACCCTGCGGCCCAAATCCCCACGCTATAATTCTGATAGATGAGTACGCTTTTATCAAGCAGGAGTTAAACATGTTTCTTGGTAAATTTACCCCACAAGGGCACCATTGAGACTGACAGGCAGCAGCAGCAGCTTCTGTCCTCCTCCCAATCCGCTAACTCTATTACTAGGCTGCCAGAGGCACCTGATCTTCTCTTACAGCTGCCTCAGCCGGGTGCCAGACAGGGTCCCGACAGTCGGAATCCTATATCACACCCCCTCTGCCTGCTCTCACTCCACTATTCCTGGCTAACAGGGGCAGCTTGGCAATAGTGAACAGCTGCAGCCGGTTCCTCCTCCTGGCACCCACACTACTGACTACACTGATACCAGGTTGACGGGATAAGCCTGGCCAGAAGTAATGGAGTCCCAGGAGATGAAGAAGGTGTCTACATATCATTCAATTGGGAGTACAGTTCCTGCTACGCTAGAATGGTTAGTTGGGGGATATCAACAGTTGGACCAACTGTTTAGGACGTTTTTGGGCTGTGGGAGCAAACGGCTGATAATAGTTTGCTGCCACATACTACTAGATTGTCTTTTTGACCGGCCAACTAGTTAGCTGGTTGGAAAGATATAATTTTTATGGCTAGGTTTAGTACACCATCTCTTAAGATTCATACTGTACTGTGTACTGAATGCTTAATATCATATAATGCATGCTCCAGCTCATTGTGAGCGATCCCTATTATCTGTGCATGCAGCACAATCTGACAGTGGGCCAGACGTATCAAGCATCAAAAAGTGATAAAATGGAGAGTGATAAACAGCCAGCCAATCAGCTCCTACCTGCCTTGTTATAGGCTGTGTTTGAAAAATGACAGATACTGTAGGTGCTGGTTGTTTATCACTCTTGAAGTTTGATACATCTGGCTGTATGTTATCAGTGACTGCACACACAGCAGCAGACAATGTCAAGTCCCTGAACAAAATCATTAAACAATATCATTCAGTGTATAAGTGCTATATCGTCTGCCCATCAACACCTTCTATATAGGAAACTACAGTATATCGGCAGCACCACTAACTGGGTAGTGTATATGGGGCTTTAATCGTTACATTGGGGATCCTTGGTTCTGTGCACTCTCCGCATGCACTTCCCCCTCTTCTTTCTGCAGCTCTGCATGACCCTCCATAAGCACCGCTCAGTGAGTGAGCAGTACGTAGCATACTGTAAGTCAGTGGCGTAACTACTGTAAGGCAGCCCCAGCAGCCGCTTGGGGGAGCAAGCCGCAGCAGGGTCTGTGTGGGCGCCAGCACCCACTCGAAGCACTGACATGCTGCTGCCTGCCGCTGCCTACTGACTGAGCACTGGAGGCGAGTCAGCTGCAACGTGGGTGTGGCCATGGGAGAGATGACAAATTCCCCCACTGATTCAATTGACTGTACACAGAGCCGGCTATTGGCTACTGTGTACAGGATGGGCGGGTGGATTGGCGGGTGGATTGGCCTGGGATGCATCGGAGCCAAGGGAAGCAGCAGTGTCTGCTGGTCTCTCTGCCTCTATCCTGCTTCAGCTTCTCCGTTATGCATGTGATGTCATCATGTCACATGCTGGGTAAAAACGCTGGAGAGAAGCCTGGAGCGGGGGGGGGGCACCACAAAGTTTTTGGCAGGGGGGAGCAAAATTTATAGTTACGCCACTGCTGTAAGTATATACACAGACACAGACAGAGAGGGCTAACTAGTGCTACTTCTAGTCATCTTCATCATCACTACATACATATATTTGTTCCAGTACATGCGGTGTTTAAATACTGTACATACTGTAGCCAGGGCTGACACTAGATATTGTGGGGCCCGGGACGGCCCAGATAGACCGCCCCCCCCCCCCCCCAAAATCAAACAATAAAAAAAAATCCTTGTTATTTATATATATATATATATATATATATATATATATATATATATGTATATATATATATATATATATATATATATATCTCCTTATGCCGGCACTCTAATTCACCATCTGCTCCGGTGCTGGGTCCACAAGATCCATATACTTCCAATAAAGAGAGCACTCGGAGACTGTATAAGTACAATACAACTGTATTCAAGCGGTTAAGTACTTTCGGCAGCGTACTGCCTTCCTCAGAACCTCCTGTTGGAGGTTCTGAGGAAGGCAGTACGCTGCCGAAAGTACTTAACCGCTTGAATACAGTTGTATTGTACTTATACAGTCTCCGAGTGCTCTCTTTATTGTAAGTATATATATATATATATTATAAGGGCACGGTAGTATATATATATATTAAGGCTGAATCCAACGAACGGATTTTTCCCATAGGGAACTTTTCGGATGGGGGCATGGTGTTTGAGGGACTGCACCTCAAAAGTGACTGGGCGTACTGAGCTGAAATTTGGCATGTACGCGTAGAATCGTCAACCGGTGCTGCGTGCCAAATTTCAGGGCGAAATATTAAAAAATGTCCAATTGGGAGCGATCTAAACTTCCAACTGCCAGTTTTTTTCTGACACTTCAGAAATGACACTTTGTCACCCATGTTAGTCTATGAGGGTTTTTTTGGGAAGGCATAACTCGGGGTAGGGGAACAATTGAGACTTGGGGTTTGTTTTATTAGGTAGATATTGTCCCAGTGGAGTGCCTTTTGGGGTTGAGGATTTTCAGATAGGTACAGTTTTTTTATAATTTAGTGAAACATGCCCCATTATAGAGATAGGAGCTCCAACTTGTTGCGCATGCGCAGTACATAGTTGCCAGCAGCAGGGGGAGTACACAGACAGGCAATCAATACGTTGTGCGCACGAGACAGGAGCAGTAAAGTTTCCCGCCCAATAGGACTTGATATAAGGGGCGCAGAGGAGGTCGTGCAGACAGAGCAAGGTCTGCTGAGGAGAGAAGTGGTTGCAGGACTCAGGAGCAGCGCTGCGTGGGTAAGTACCTCACACAGCGTGGGTTAACGGTGCCTGTGTGTGGGGGCAGTGGCGTCCCTACCCAGGTGCGGGGGTGCGGGCCACACCGGGTGTCACCAGTCTCTAGGGTGACACCCAGTGCTCTGAGTCTGTCTCGGGCCCCGGCCTAGTCAGTCACTCTCAGTGACAGACAGCCAGGCCAGGGCAGTGAGCGGCGCATAGACCGGGAGGGGGGAGGGAGCCGGGACTACAAGTCCCAGCATTCTATCTAGCACCAGCGGCACCTGACCCGGGCCGCACAGCGCAGTGCACACACAGCAGGGGGAGAGGGGGGCGAGTCGGCATAGCATGATGCGCACTGCGCATCATGGCATGCTATGCCGACCCGCCCCGCTCTCCCCCTGTTGTGTGTGCGGTGCGGTGCGCCAGCCCGGGCGAATTGCGAGAAGCGGCGGCACAAGCAGCGGGGCCGGGGTGCCGTCCATACACACCCCAGCAGCCTCAGCTTGGAAGAGGGAACTGTGCGCTGCCGCTGGTGCCTGCCGGGGATATGCTGCTTGTATCCTGACGAGACCCCTAGTGTGCGGCAGGTCCGGCTGCCGTGTCGCAGCCTCCCACCTCATCCAGGGAGGCTGCGACACGGCAGGACATGTCAGAAGAAGGAATTGGGGCTGTGGACTGGAGGAAGTGTGGCTGCGGACTGTTCCCAGGGGCGTCGGAAAGGGTTTTGCTGCTGCAGCCTGTCATACTGTATGACAGGCAGCAGCGGCGCTGGCAACACTATCTCCTGTGTAAGGAGGCTCCCCCTGCAAGCTCCTCCGCGCTGCCCTGTCATGCTAGCAGCTTACAGACACTCAGACAGTGTCTCCGTCCCCGGGTCCCCCCTCCTCCCTCCCTTCAGTGTAAACACAATGACAGTGACACCTGACCTCTCTGGCTTCCTGAACAGGAAGTCACATGGTGTGCAATGGAGGAGCGAGGAGCCCAGCAGACTCAGAGCAGCAGCCACACGTCTACATGGAGCACAGACTTGGTCAACGGGCTCAGGCAAGTCCTGGTGAAGATGGAGGAGGGTGCCAATAATGTTTGCTGGGAGGGGGTGGGGGTGTCATTAATGTTTTGCTTGGGGTGACAGCAATGTTTGCTGGGAGGGGGGTTTCAGTAAATGATGTTTGCTGGGTGTATGTCATTAATGTTTTGCTGGGGGTGTCAGTAATGTATCATGGGAGGGCGGGGGTTGTCAGTAAATTGTTTGCTGAGGGGGGTGTCAGTAATGTTTACTGGTTGTCTGTGTGTGTTTAAATATGGGTCACTAAGCGTTTTGTAATGTAAACATGGGACACTACATGCTGTAATATTAATATGGGTCAGTATGTGCTGTGTAATGTAACTGTCGGACACTGCGCTGTGTAATTTGACTATGGGTAACTACGTGCTGTGTAATGTGACTGTGGGATACTATGCGCTGTGTAATGTGAGCATAGGTAACTACGGGCTGTGTCATGTGACTGTGGGACAATATGCGCTGTGTCATGTGACTGTGGGACACTATGCGCTGTGTAATTTGAATATGGGTCACTACGCGCTGTGTAATGTGACTGTGGGACACTATGCGCTGTGTCATGTGAGTATGGGTAACTACGGGCTGTGTCACGTGACTGTGGGACACTATGCGCTGTGTAATGTGAGTATAGGTAACTACGGGCTGTGTCATGTGACTGTGGGTGTGTACGCCGTGCCCCCCTCCTCGGTGTGTACGCCGTGCCCCCCTCCTCGGTGTGTACGCCGTGCCCCCCTCCTCGGTGTGTACGCCGTGCCCCCCTCCTCGGTGTGTACGCCGTGCCCCCCTCCTCGGTGTGTACGCCGTGCCCCCCTCCTCGGTGTGTACGCCGTGCCCCCCTCCTCGGTGTGTACGCCGTGCCCCCCTCCTCGGTGTGTACGCCGTGCCCCCCTCCTCGGTGTGTACGCCGTGCCCCCCTCCTCGGTGTGTACGCCGTGCCCCCCCCCTCCGTGTGTACGCTGAGCCCTTTAATATTATGTTTTTTTGGAAGGAGAGGGTTTGTCACAAGCTTTAAATGGTGGTAATGAATCAAAATAACATCAAATAGACCAACATAAGGCTAATCAAGGTATGAAATAGCCCGTGTTTTGAGTTGGTGGTGCTCCCAAATACGTTCAGCAGGATAAGCTGTACAAAGAGTTTTATGTCCAAGAGGGACACAGAAAGGCAGAACCGTAAAGGTTTTTTGGGGCACGCTTTAGTAAATAATTCTATGAATGAAAATAGTTGTAACAACTCTTTAATATTATTATATTATTTAATATTATTATTTATTATATTTCCTGCCCAGACGCTGACCTCCCCATGCCACCGACAGGACTGAGGAGATTCCACAGCCTGCGGACCAGATTCAGGCGCTTCCTTGAGTTGCCTCCGCCACCGAGAAGGCAGAAAGAAGCCATCCGGACCATCAGAGGAGCAGCTGCATCTAGGTAAATCCGTCCCCCCACTGTCCGCGTGTGTACCCGGCCCCCACCCCACTGTCCGCGTGTGTACCCAGTGCCCCCATGTGTACGCTGTCCCCTTCCCAGTGCCCCCATGTGTACGCTGTCCCCTTCCCAGTGCCCCCGTGTGTACGCTGTCCCTATCCCAGTGCCCCCGTGTGTACGCTGTCCCCATCCCAGTGCCCCCGTGTGTACGCTGTCCCCATCCCAGTGCCCCGTGTGTACGCTGTCCCCTTCCCAGTGCCCCCGTGTGTACGCTGTCCCCTACTAAGTGCCCCCGTGTGTACGCTGTCCCCTTCCCAGTGCCCCCGTGTGTACGCTGTCCCCTTCCCAGTGCCCCTGTGTGTACCCGGCCCCCACCCCACCTGTCCGCGTGTGTACCCAGTGCCCCCATGTGTACGCTGTCCTCTTCCCAGTGCCCCCATGTGTACGCTGTCCTCTTCCCAGTGCCCCCATGTGTACGCTGTCCTCTTCCCAGTGCCCCCATGTGTACGCTGTCCCCTTCCCAGTGCCCCCATGTGTACGCTGTCCCCTTCCCAGTGCCCCCATGTGTACGCTGTCCCCTTCCCAGTGCCCCCATGTGTACGCTGTCCCCTTCCCAGTGCCCCCATGTGTACGCTGTCCCCTTCCCAGTGCCCCCGTGTGTACGCTGTCCCCTTCCCAGTGCCCCCGTGTGTACGCTGTCCCCTTCCCAGTGCCCCCGTGTGTGCTCTGTCCCCCCCAGTGCCCCTGTGTGTGCTCTGTCCCCCCCAGTGCCCCCGTGTGTACGCTGCCCCCCCCCCCAGTGCCCCCGTGTGTACGCTGTTCTCTGCCCCCCCTTTGTATGGTGTTCCCTGCCCCCGTGTGAACGCTGTTCCCTGCCCCCCAGTGCCCCGTGTGAACGATGTTCCCTGCCCCCCAGTGCCCTCGTGTGTACGCTGTTCCCTGCCCCCCAGTGCCCCCGTGTGTACGCTGTTCCCTGACCCCCATTGCCCATGTGTGTGTTCGCTGTTCCCTGCCCCCCAGTGCCCACGTGTGTACGCTGTTCCCTGACCCCGTGTGTACGCTGTCCCCTTTTCAGTGCCCCCATGTGTACGCTGTCCCCTTCCCAGTGCCCCCATGTGTACGCTGTCCCCTTCCCAGTGCCCCCATGTGTACGCTGTCCCCTTCCCAGTGCCTCCATGTGTACGCTGTCCCCTTCCCAGTGCCCCCGTGTGTACGCTGTCCCCTACCCAGTGCCCCCGTGTGTACGCTGTCCCCTTCCCAGTGCCCCCGTGTGTACGCTGTCCCCTTCCCAGTGCCCCCGTGTGTACGCTGTCCCCTTCCCAGTGCCCCCGTGTGTACGCTGTCCCCTTCCCAGTGCCCCCGTGTGTACGCTGTCCCCTTCCCAGTGCCCCCGAGTGTACGCTGTCCCCTTCCCAGTGCCCCCGTGTGTGTACGCTGTCCCCCCCTATGCCCCAGTGTGTGCTCTGTCCCCCCCAGTGCCCCCGTGTGTGCTCTGTCCCCCCCCAGTGTCCCCGTGTGTGCTCTGTACCCCCCACAGTGTTACCGTGTGTACGCTGTTCCCTGCCCCCGTGTGTACGCTGCCCCCCCCAGTGCCCCCGTGTGTACGCTGTTCCCTGACCCCCAGTGCCCCCGTGTGTACGCTGTTCCCTGCCCTCAGTGCCCCCTTGTGTACACTGAGCCCTTTAATATTATTATTTAATATATTTCTTGCCCAGACGCTGACCTCCCCATGCCACCGCCAGGACTAAGGAGCTTCCACAGCCTGCGGACCAGATTCAGGCGCTTCCTTGAGTTGCCTCCGCCACCGAGAAGGCAGAAAGAAGCCACCCGGACCATCAGAGGAGCAGCTGCATCCAGGTAAATCCGTCCCCCCACTGTCCCTGTGTGTACTCGGCCCCCACCCCACTGTCTGCGTGTGTACCCAGTGCCCCCATATGTACGCTGTCCTCTTCCCAGTGCCCCCATGTGTACGCTGTCCTCTTCCCAGTGCCCCCATGTGTACGCTGTCCTCTTCCCAGTGCCCCCATGTGTACGCTGTCCCCATCCCAGTGCCCCCGTGTGTACGCTGTCCCCTTCCCAGTGCCCCCGTGTGTACGCTGTCCCCTTCCCAGTGCCCCCGTGTGTACCCGGCCCCCACCCCACTGTCCACGTGTGTACCCAGTGCCCCCATGTGTACGCTGTCCTCTTCCCAGTGCCCCCATGTGTACGCTGTCCCCTTCCCAGTGCCCCCATGTGTACGCTGTCCCCCTTCCCAGTGCCCCCATGTGTACGCTGTCCCCTTCCCAGTGCCCCCATGTGTACGCTGTCCCCTTCCCAGTGCCCCCATGTGTAAGCTGTCCCCTTCCCAGTGCCCCCATGTGTACGCTGTCCCCTTCCCAGTGCCCCCATGTGTACGCTGTCCCCTTCCCAGTGGCCCCATGTGTACGCTGTCCCCTTCCCAGTGCCCCATGTGTACGCTGTCCCCTTCCCAGTGCCCCCGTGTGTACGCTGTCCCCCCCCCCCCGTGTGTATGCTGTGCCCCCCCTCCTCGGTGTGTACGCCGTGCCCCCCCTCCTCGGTGTGTACGCCGTGCCCCCCCTCCCCGTGTGTATGCTGTGCCCCCCCCGTGTGTATGCTGTGCCCCCCCCGTGTGTATGCTGTGCCCCCCCCGTGTGTATGCTGTGCCCCCCCGTGTGTATGCTGTGCCCCCCGTGTGTATGCTGTGCCCCCCTCCTCCGTGTGTACGATGTGCCCCCCTCCTCGGTGTGTACGCCGTGCCCCCCTCCTCGGTGTGTACGCCGTGCCCCCCCTCCTCGGTGTGTACGCCGTGCCCCCCCTCCTCGGTGTGTACGCCGTGCCCCCCCTCCTCGGTGTGTACGCCGTGCCCCCCCTCCTCGGTGTGTACGCCGTGCCCCCCCTCCTCGGTGTGTACGCCGTGCCCCCCCTCCTCGGTGTGTACGCCGTGCCCCCCCCTCCTCTGTGTGTACGCCGTGCCCCCCCTCCTCGGTGTGTACGCCGTGCCCCCCCTCCTCGGTGTGTACGCCGTGCGCCCCCTCCTCAGTGTGTACGCCGTGCGCCCCCCTCCTCGGTGTGTACGCCGTGTGTGCTCTGTCCCCCCAGTGCCCCCGTGTGTGCTCTGTCCCCCCCACAGTGCTACCGTGTGTACGCTATTCCCTGCCCCCGTGTGTACGCTGTTCCCTGCCACCGTGTGTACGCTGCCCCCCCCAGTGCCCCCGTGTGTACACTGTTCCCTGCCCCCCAGTGCCCCCGTGTGTACGCTGTTCCCTGCCCCCAGTGCCCCTGTGTGTACTCTGTTCCGTGCCCCCATGTGTACGCTGTTCCCTGCCCCACAGTGCCCCCCTGTGTATGAGTATTCCTGCCTCCCAGTGCCCCCTGTGTGTACACTGTTCCCTGCCCCCCAGTGCCCCCGTGTTTACGCTGTTCCCTGCCCCCGTGTGTACGCTGTTCCCTGCCCCCCCAGTGCCCCCGTGTGTACGCTGTTCCCTGCCCCCCCAGTGCCCCCGTGTGTACGCTGTTCCCTGCCCCCCAGTGCCCCCGTGTGTACGCTGCTCCCTGCCCCCCAGTGCCCCCGTGTGTACGCTGTTCCCTGCCCCCCAGTGTGAACGCTGTTCCCTGCCCCCCAGTGCCCCCGTGTGTACGCTGTTCCCTGCCCCCCAGTGCCCCCGTGTGTACGCTGTTCCCTGATCCCCTGTGCCCCCGTGTGTACGCTGTTCCCTGATCCCCTGTGCCCCCGTGTGTACGCTGTTCCCTGTCCCCTGTGCCCCTGTGTGTACACTGTCCCCCCCCAGTGCCCCCGTGTGTACGCTGTCCCGCCCCCAGTGCCCCCGTGTGTACGTTGTCCCCCCCCCCCAGTGCCCCCGTGTGTACGCTGTCCTCTTCCCAGTGCCCCCATGTGTACGCTGTCCCCTTCCCAGTGCCCCCATGTGTACGCTGTTCCCCATCCCAGTGCCCCCATGTGTACGCTGTTCCCTTCCCAGTGCCCCCATGTGTACGCTGTCCCCTTCCCAGTGACCCCGTGTGTACGCTATCCCCTTCCCAGTGCCCCCGTGTGTACGCTGTCCCCTTCCCAGTGCCCCCGTGTGTACGCTGTCCCCTTCCCAGTGCCCCTGTGTGTGCTCTGTCCCCCCCAGTGCCCCCCGTGTGTGCTCTGTCCCCCCCCAGTGCCCCTGTGTGTACGCTGACCCCACCAGTGCCCCCGTGTGTCCGCTGTTTCCTGGCCCCCCAGTGCCCCCCTGTGTTCGCTGTCCCCTTCCCAGTGCCCCTGTGTGTGCTCTGTCCCCCCACCAGTGCCCCCCGTGTGTGCTCTGTCCCCCCCAGTGCCCCCGTGTGTATGCTGCCCCCACCACTGCCCCCGTGTGTCCGCTGTTCCCTGGCCCCCCAGTGCCCCCGTGTGTACGCTGTCCCCCCCCAGGGGCCCCATGTGTACGCTGTCCCCCCCCCAGTGCCCCCGTGTGTACACTGTCCCCCCCCCCCAGTGCCCCCGTGTGTACGCTGTCCCCCCCAGTGCCCCCGTGTGTACGCTGTCCCCTTCCCAGTGCCCCCGTGTGTACGCTGTTCCCTGCCTCCGTGTGTACGCTGCCCCCCCCCAGTGCCCCCGTGTGTACACTGTTCCCTGCCCCCCAGTGCCCCCGTGTGTACGCTGTTCCCTGCCCCCAGTGCCCCCGTGTGTACTCTGTTCCGTGCCCCCGTGTGTACGCTGTTCCCTGCCCCACAGTGCCCCCCTGTGTATGCTGATTCCTGCCTCCCAGTGCCCCCGTGTGTACACTGTTCCCTGCCCCCCAGTGCCCCCGTGTGTACGCTGTTCCCTGCCCCCAGTGCCCCCGTGTGTACTCTGTTCCATGCCCCCGTGTGTACGCTGTTCCCTGCCCCACAGTGCCCCCCTGTGTATGCTGATTCCTGCCTCCCAGTGCCCCCGTGTGTACACTGTTCCCTGCCCCCCAGTGCCCCTGTGTTTACGCTGTTCCCTGCCCCCGTGTGTACGCTGTTCCCTGCCCCCCAGTGCCCCCATGTGTACGCTGTTCCCTGCCCCCCCAGTGCCCCCGTGTGTACGCTGTTCCCTGCCCCCCCCAGTGCCCCCGTGTGTACGCTGTTCCCTGCCCCCCAGTGCCCCCGTGTGTACGCTGTTCCCTGCCCCCCAGTGCCCCCGTGTGTACGCTGTTCCCTGCCCCCCAGTGCCCCCGTGTGTACGCTGTTCCCTGCCCCCCCCAGTGCCCCCGTGTGTACGCTGTTCCCTGCCCCCCAGTGCCCCCGTGTGTACGCTGTTCCCTGTCCCCTGTGCCCCCGTGTGTACACTGTCCCCCCCCCCAGTGCCCCCGTGTGTACGCTGTCCCGCCCCCAGTGCCCCCGTGTGTACGCTGTCCCCCCCCAGTGCCCCCGTGTGTACGCTGTCCCCCCCCAGTGCCCCCATGTGTACGCTGTCCCCTTCCCAGTGCCCCATGTGTACGCTGTTCCCCATCCCAGTGCCCCCATGTGTACGCTGTTCCCTTCCCAGTGCCCCCATGTGTACGCTGTCCCCTTCCCAGTGCCCCCGTGTGTACGCTGTCCCCTTCCCAGTGCCCCCATGTGTACGCTGTCCCCTTCCCAGTGCCCCCATGTGTACGCTGTCCCCTTCCCAGTGCCCCCGTGTGTACGCTGTCCCCTTCCCAGTGCCCCCGTGTGTACGCTGTCCCCTTCCCAGTGCCCCTGTGTGTGCTCTGTCCCCCCCCAGTGCCCCCCGTGTGTGCTCTGTCCCCCCCAATGCCCCCGTGTGTACGCTGCCCCCGTGTGTCCGCTGTTCCCTGGCCCCCCAGTGCCCCGTGTGTACGCTGTCCTCTTCCCAGTGCCCCCATGTGTACGCTGTCCCCTTCCCAGTGCCCCCATGTGTACGCTGTTCCCCATCCCAGTGCCCCCATGTGTACGCTGTTCCCCATCCCAGTGCCCCCATGTGTACGCTGTTCCCTTCCCAGTGCCCCCTTGTGTACGCTGTCCCCTTCCCAGTGCCCCCATGTGTACGCTGTTCCCTTCCCAGTGCCCCCATGTGTTCGCTGTCCCCTTCCCAGTGCCCCCATGTGTACGCTGTCCCCTTCCCAGTGCCCCCGTGTGTGCTCTGTTCATCCCCCAGTGCCCCCGTGTGTGCTCTGTTCCTCCCCCAGTGCCCCCGTGTGTACTCTGTTCCTCCCCCAGTGCCCCCGTGTGTACTCTGTTCCTCCCCCAGTGCCCCCGTGTGTGCTCTGTTCCTCCCCCAGTGCCCCCGTGTGTGCTCTGTTCCTCCCCCAGTGCCCCCGTGTGTGCTCTGTTCCTCCCCCAGTGCCCCCGTGTGTACGCTGCCCCCACCAGTGCCCCCGTGTGTCCGCTGTTCCCTGGCCCCCCAGTGCCCCCGTGTGTACGCTGTCCCCTTCCCAGTGCCCCTGTGTGTGCTCTGTCCCCCCCCAGTG
Organism: Crinia signifera; assembly: GCF_055691185.1. Lineage (NCBI taxonomy): Eukaryota > Metazoa > Chordata > Amphibia > Anura > Myobatrachidae > Crinia > Crinia signifera. The sequence goes on along the minus strand of NC_139217.1, from coordinate 396,402,405 downwards.
CCCCCGTGTGTACGCTGCCCCCACCACTGCCCCCATGTGTCCGCTGTTCCCTGGCCCCCCAGTGCCCCCGTGTGTACGCTGCCCCCCCCCCAGGGGCCCCGTGTGTACGCTGTCCCCCCCCCCCAGTGCCCCCGTGTGTACGCTGTCCCCCCCCCCAGTTCCCCCGTGTGTACGCTGTTCCCCCCCCAGTGCCCCCGTGTGTGTACGCTGTCCCCTTCCCAGTGCCCCCGTGTGTACGCTGTCCCCTTCCCAGTGCCCCCATGTGTACGCTGTTCCCTTCCCAGTGCCCCCATGTGTTCGCTGTCCCCTTCCCAGTGCCCCCATGTGTACGCTGTCCCCTTCCCAGTGCCCCCGTGTGTGCTCTGTTCCTCCCCCAGTGCCCCCGTGTGTGCTCTGTTCCTCCCCCAGTGCCCCCGTGTGTGCTCTGTTCCTCCCCCAGTGCCCCCGTGTGTGCTCTGTCCCCCCCAGTGCCCCCGTGTGTGCTCTGTCCCCCCCAGTGCCCCCGTGTGTGCTCTGTCCCCCCCAGTGCCCCCGTGTGTACGCTGCCCCCACCAGTGCCCCCGTGTGTCCGCTGTTCCCTGGCCCCCCAATGCCCCCGTGTGTACGCTGTTCCCTGCCCCCCTGTGTATGCTGTTCCCTGCCCCCCAGTGCCCCCGTGTGTACGCTGTTCCCTGCCCCCCAGTACCCCCGTGTGTACGCTGTTCCCTGCCCCGTGTGTATGCTGTTCCCTGCCCCCCAGTGCCCCCTGCGTGTACGCTGTCCCCTTCCCAGTGCCCCCTGCGTGTACGCTGTCCCCTTCCCAGTGCCCCCTGCGTGTACGCTGTCCCCTTCCCAGTGCCCCCTGCGTGTACGCTGTCCCCTTCCCAGTGCCCCCTGCGTGTACGCTGTCCCCTTCCCAGTGCCCCCTGCGTGTACGCTGTCCCCTTCCCAGTGCCCCCTGCGTGTACGCTGTCCCCTTCCCAGTGCCCCCTGCGTGTACGCTGTCCCCTTCCCAGTGCCCCCTGCGTGTACGCTGTCCCCTTCCCAGTGCCCCCTGCGTGTACGCTGTCCCCTTCCCAGTGCCCCCCTGCGTGTACGCTGTCCCCTTCCCAGTGCCCCCCTGCGTGTACGCTGTCCCCTTCCCAGTGCCCCCCTGCGTGTACGCTGTCCCCTTCCCAGTGCCCCCTGCGTGTACGCTGTCCCCTTTCCAGTGCCCCCTGCGTGTACGCTGTCCCCTTTCCAGTGCCCCCTGCGTGTACGCTGTCCCCTTTCCAGTGCCCCCTGCGTGTACGCTGTCCCCTTTCCAGTGCCCCCTGCGTGTACGCTGTCCCCTTTCCAGTGCCCCCTGCTTGTACGCTGTCCCCTTTCCAGTGCCCCCCGCGTGTACGCTGTCCCCTTCCCAGTGTCCCCCGCGTGTACGCTGTCCCCTTCCCAGTGTCCCCCGCGTGTACGCTGTCCCCTTCCCAGTGTCCCCCGCGTGTACGCTGTCCCCTTCCCAGTGTCCCCCGCGTGTACGCTGTCCCCTTCCCAGTGTCCCCCGCGTGTACGCTGTCCCCTTCCCAGTGTCCCCCGCGTGTACGCTGTCCCCTTCCCAGTGTCCCCCGCGTGTACGCTGTCCCCTTCCCAGTGTCCCCCGCGTGTACGCTGTCCCCTTCCCAGTGTCCCCCGCGTGTACGCTGTCCCCCGCGTGTACGCTGTCCCCTTCCCAGTGTCCCCCGCGTGTACGCTGTCCCCTTCCCAGTGTCCCCCCGCGTGTACGCTGTCTCATTGCCAGGGGTGTGTTATCTTTAAACATTTAAAAAAATCTAATTTTATTCTTACACTGAAATTTAAAATTTAAAATAAAAAATAAATAAATTGAAAAAAGCTATGAAATTACATTGACAAAAAACCTTACGGTTTCACATGTCCCATTAAGGCTTCTTACACATGATCTGGCATTTCAGAAACCTGTTGCAACTCTTCCACTCAAACGCCAAAAAGCAATGAAATTACGATCATTAAGGCTGACGCCTTAATGGACGTGTTCCTTGCACAATACAGATATGGTACGCCATCACAGCCTGTGGGTAAGTGCAGATTCAGCACTCTCACAGAGTGAGATTGCTGTCACTCACACAATGGTGGAGCTGCTAATTCACAGATTTGTGTGCTCATTGGAATACACACATGCAGTCTATGCAACTGAAGGTCTGAGCAGTTATGTGGCGCACTCATCCTAATAAGTACCTGCAATTATCTAAAACTGTCTAGCCCACTGAGTTACTATAGTGTTCATTCTAGCACCCGCCATCTTTGAAAACCCATGCAGTTCCGCTTCCCTGCCTGGGGTGTATCTATCTGCTGTAGTGCTTCTAGCACAGTGTGATCTGTATATCAGCACTGCAAACCAGACCTGTGCTAGAAACACTACAGCAGACAGCAACACCCCAGACAGGGTAGAGGAACTGCATGGGTTTTCAAAGATAGCGAGTGCTAGAATAAACACTATTACTAGAACTATCCCACTGAGAGTCCAACATCTTTCACACTCACTACATACTGTATATCCATTTCATTTAGTATTCACATGCAGTTACCAGAAACATCTTTCATAATTGCAAAAACTATAATACTCCCAACTACTATGCATCTACACTTTCTTCTCCCACCTTCATGCTGTTCTGTCTTCCCCGATACCTACTGCTGTGTGTATTCCCTCATCTGCACCAATGTGTCTTTCCCCATCTGCGCTGCCCTGTCTTTTCACACAGGTGCCACTGTTTCCTTCTATCTGTGCCACTGGCTTCCCCTCTATTAGTGGTACTCTGTCTCCCCCTCCATCCATGCTGCTCTGCCTGCCTCATCCATGACACCGTTTCCTTCCATCTGTACTGCTGTCTCCCCTCTCCATCTGTACCGCTCTGTTTTCCCTTTATCCCCTTTGCTCCGAACCCCCTCCCCCATCAGTGCTGTCTTTCCTCCAACTGCTCCTCTGTCTCCTACCCAATCGCATCACTCTGTCTTACCTTCCCCAATCTGTGCCACTGTTTTCCACCCATCTGCTTCGTTAGTCCCCCATCAGTGCTGCTTAGCTTAGCCTTCCTACCATCTACGCATTTCTATTCCCCATCCGCACCACACTGCCTCCTACCCCAATCAACACCACTTTTACCCCATCCTCTCGGCTCTGTTTACTGCTCAGACCTTCAGTTGCATAGACTGCATGTGTGTATTCCAATGAGCACACAAATCTGTGAATTAGCAGCTCCACCATTGTGTGAGTGACAGCAATCTCACTCTGTGAGAGTGCTGAATCTGCACTTACCCACAGGCTGTGATGGCGTACCATATCTGTATTGTGCAAGGAACACGTCCATTAAGGCGTCAGCCTTAATGATCGTAATTTCATTGCTTTTTGGCGTTTGAGTGGAAGAGTTGCAACAGGTTTCTGAAATGCCAGATCATGTGTAAGAAGCCTTAATGGGACATGTGAAACCGTAAGGTTTTTTGTCAATGTAATATATATATATATATGTACACATTAGCAGAGCAGGAACTCGCTCACCTCATCTCCCCCTTGTTGTCACCTGCAGGAGCATCTCCCTGATGCAGCGCTGGCTCCCCTGTGCGGCGCTGCTGGCTATCCCGGGTCTCTGGGGATGTGGGGGCGGGTGTCCTCCTGCTTGCGGGTGTCCTCCGGCTCCTCGTCCTTGCACGGCGTGACGTCATCACCTCACGTCGCAATTGTGGGGGCTACTGGCTGTCCTGCTGCCCACCGCACTGCCTGCTCAGTGCTTTACTGTCCGAGGCAGGCAGCGGGCGGCAGCTGCTGCTGAAATGCGGAACTGGGCTCTGGTGCAGGGGGCTGATGTGCTGTGCGGCGGGCTGCAGACAAAATGCGGCCCGCCGATGTGATGGGGATCAGAGGCCGCCGGCAAGAGGGTAGGTCCTGGGGGAAGAGGCAGGGGGTTGCTGTGGGCCATCCCCTCCTGTCAGAGCGGCCGGGCCCAGGACACTTGTCCCCATAGACCCCCCTGTCGGCGGCCCTGACTGTAGCTACATAACTTCCATGTTGAAAACTAAGCAATGGAAGTCAGAACTGTAGGTGACCATTGTGCATCACTTCATATGCATCATCTATATTACCTTTGCATGAAATAGGTAGTTTATTTTCCCACTTGTACTTTACCCGAATATCCCTCATATACTGTAGGACCTTATTCTGGTTCATGCGCTTCTATGCGAATTCGCATGGGAGCGTAATGTTTTTATGTGTTCGAGCGGTGAATAGAATGTTTGCCGGGTGCTCGCACACAACAGTGCGGGTGGAGGACATAGGGCAGCCAGGGGATGCGCTCATGTGTTTCATGGGTGTTCCCATGAAAACGCTGGGTGTTCCAATGTTAATGCCCCAATGATGCGGGTGCCGGGGGCGGACAGCTGTCATCACCAGATGTCAGCTACCCGTCCTGTCCTTGTACAGGCAGAGCTGCCACAAGGAATTTTAGGGCATGGGACTGATTTCCAGTCCAGGCCCCCCCCCCCTGGGACAGAAGCAGCCATGCCGGGCACTATGGAGTTGCCCACAGCGGATGAACTGTCAGTGCGCCCCCATCTCCCCCCCCCTCCCTTCTCTTACTGCCCGACTAAGCAGGTCCGGAACATGGCACACGCTTCTCCAATGCAGGACGCCGGCGACCAATTAACATGCAGTACCAGCTGGTGAGTCAATCAGAGCTCATGTACTGGCAGCCGCTCTGGCTAACGGTACACGAGCTCTGATTGGCTCAAGAGCCGGTGCAGCATTTTACTTGGCTGCCAGCATCCTGCTGAGGGCCTAGCAGGTCCACAGCATCCTGCTGAGGGCCTAGCAGGTGCACAGGCAGCACACAGCAGAGGGTTGCTGTGGGCAAAATGAGCTGCCCGGGCCCTTCCAGAGGCCGGGGCCCCGGACAGCTGTACACACAGCACGCACCTGTCGGCATCCCTGCGTACAGGACACATACAAAGAAAAGACACCTGATAGTGTCTTAGTTTTGAGTGTACATTCTACATCATTCGATATTCTGTGAGCATCGAATGATGGGAGTCTCGCCAATTTGCCCTGTGAAGGGGGGCGGGCGGCAATGCGAGTGGCGGGTGGGCTTAAAAAGCCACGCAGCGCTGCAAAGTTCGCAGTGCTACGTGCCAACCTGAATAAGGTCCATAGACTCCGCTGAGTTATCTACTGAGGAGCATCCCCAGAAATGTGTCATTGTGAACACGCTACCAGAACACATACAGGGGTTGCAAAGAAAACTGTATTATGGTATAATAATGAGGTACTTTAGAGAAGAGAACAGTGTTAATAACACTGACAATTTTCTAGCTCTATTAGGCTATTCTTGTAATCTTAAAACCATACTTATTGTTGTCATTCAAGTGAATAACAGGTAATAGAAAGTGTGGGTGAGCCGAAGGATGAATCTAATGTACAGAAACTGTTAGAATTGTAGAATGTAGATGATACCTTCAGTTATATACTGCACAATGCTTGATAAAGGGCACATACTACAATATGTGTACAAACTTTAAGTAAGGAAAGAGACAAATCGCTGTAACACAGGTTTGTTTTTCTCATGGTTCTCAGGGATACATAGTGGCACCATTTAAAATGATATTATACTAAAGCAGGGTTGCCTACCCTCCCGCAATGGCCGGGAGGGTCACGAAAATCGGGCCACCCTCCCGGTCCCCTGGAAAGGTGGGCAACCCTCCCGGGTTTTGGGGGACCTGGAGGAATCTGTGGAGGGATCAAGGTGTTTTGAGACCCCAACTTGGCCCAATTTGACCTCATTGATGACGTGATGTCCCCCAAAAGCCAATGGAGGAAGTGAGGTGGGGCAATCCTCCATTGGCTTTTGAGGGACATCACGTCACCAGTGAGGTCAAATTGGACCAAGTTGGGGTCTCAAAACACCTTGATCCCTCCACAGATTCCTCCAGCGGCACCTCAGGACACTGTATTACTAGAGAGGACCTGTGTTATTCCATTCCTTTATCATCCAGGAACAGTGATTCGTATTTCAGTCCCCTTGGTAAAGTGCACTTACCTCATTCTATTTTGAACAGAGCAATTGACATCCATGAATGTTATAAATATTATATTTTATTATTGTGCAGTGTGTCTTCATTGTAGATAAGCGCTGCTATTTTTGTATATTTTTTCTTTGTTTCATTCCATAGGGATTAACTACCCCTATATCTAGCAGCGGCTTTTGGAGAACCAACACATATCACAGGCGCCTTTTTATATCTCTCTTTGATCGATTGAGACCTTTCTTTTTGTATCCCCCCAGCCTAACCTTAAGTCCCCCCAGTAGTGCCTAAACCTAACTCCCTCCTTTTCTCAGTTTGACCCTAATTCGCCCCACATACTCATCGTCCGGGATGCCAGCAGTTGGTATTCCAGCATTGGCAACTTGTTCCTTTCAAGGTTCCAGTCTTCTGACAGCAGTCTTCTGATGATTGGAGAAGTCACTTCATTGAAATGGATGGGCAGATCTTCGGGTGGGTTGGGTAGGAGTATACACTCCACTTACCAATCTTAGATAGTATGTTTGCTTCTGCTTCTGGGCTGGCAACTGAGAAATAGGTGGCTGTGATTCACACTCATCACAATTTCGGGTGAAGATAGGATCTACCTCTGCTGTGGGGTTTTCCTCACATCATAAAAGTTCACTAAAAATTGTATTAATTAGCTACTTTGAAAAGAGTTTGTTTAATCCACTTCATGGGCTACAAACCTCAAGTGAGGCGGCATTAATGGCATGACAGATCGGGACATTGGGTTTTCGATTTACCATAAATATCTTATGGACATCTTCCTTCTGTTTCGGATTTGTGGTGCAGGCCTGGAGACTCATGGGTCGTGAGCCACTTATCCGTCTTTTGCTAAGAAAAATCAGTCATGGACCATAAGTTAAGCAATTTTGCAAAGGTCATTTTCTCTTTTTGGGGGTTATTCTGATTCACTCGGAAAGGCACAATCACTCTCTAATGGACAAAAATGCCAGTGTGAACAGGCTCTAAAACTATACAGCTGGCTAATTGAATGGTAGCCAACCCATCTATTATCCCAGCTGTGCTTAAACAGACACATGAATAAATTAACCCTTTAAGTGCCAACGTATCTGTGAGCGATCCTCAAAATATCCGCTAAAAATGCCGGCGTCGCTCACAGCGACTATGCTTTAGATATAAATACAAATACATCCAAGTCCATGAATTGAACTCTAGTTAAATATTGCACCCAAAAAAACCCCACTGTGAGCGGCGCTGGCATTTTTAATGGATATTTTGAGGATCGCTCACAGCAATGTCGGCACTCAAAGGGTTAAAAGAAATGTAATTGTTGCCATATCCTGAAGAACGGCAGAAGCAACATTTTAAATATAGATAAATAGTTACTTAACTAACAACATGGACACTATCACATGTTTCAGAGTATCACCTTCCTTCCTAGACTAGTTACTTTGGAGAATATTATTTTATTCTTTCTTATATATATATATATCTATATATCAGTATTCCACAGCTGTGAGAAAATGAAATATTAGCATTATTTTTTATAGGACTCTACAATACTACTTGGTAGTTTATTACACAAAACTAGTTATGTATGAGTAATATATCCCGGGCGTCTATTGCCCCTGTGTTGATGAATACACTGTGATATACTGTATTTCAGCTGGGAGCATAGCACCTATTCGTTTTCCTGCTTCATTGCTCAGTCCGGGGATGTGAAACGTGCTGTTGCTACTGCCGACGTGTCCCTATTCTCTGCTTTATCCAAGTTTAGCAAAACATTTCAACTATAAAGGTATCAGGCGAGATTTGTGACATTTGGGGTGAGATTTAATAGGATGAGAGATTCAGAAAGTGAGAGATTTGGTGAGAAATCTCCAGTTTTTTTAAAGCGGCAATCATTTCCACTTCAAAATCAAACTGGTTTTGCAGTGTAAATGGTTGCTGCTTTAAAAAAACTGGAGATTTCTTACCAAATCTCTCAAATTTTTATAACTCTCATCCTATTAAATCTCACCCATGATTTCTATACAAATTGGTAGATTCTTTGTAATCCTTAACAATAAAAACATTTATAGTCTTTTTTTTTATGACAAAAATTTAATTTAGATATGGAATAGTATGCCAAAATGGGGTGTGGATCGTTAGGTCTACAGCAACTAGGTCGACAAGCATTGGGTCGACACCACTAGCTCGACAGGCAGCAAGGTCGACATGGGACAAGGTCAACATGGAATTAGGTCAACATGACATTAGGTCGACACAAGCATTAGGTCGACATGGGCAAGGTCAACAGACAAAAGACTCAGCAGAGCTACTTTCAGGAGTTTAGACGGTCCACTTTTCCACCCTTTGCGGTCCGGAGATGGACCTCAGTCCGCCAGTTGCCGGTCCCTGGTCTAGTGTGTCAAATAAATGTGTGCTCACATGAAAGTCCCCTACCACTCAGAACGGCCCTTCTAAGCCATATCTTTTGCTTTCTTGTTTAGGGGAAGATGTACTAAGCCTGAAAAGTGATAAAATGGAGAGTGATGAACCACCAACCAACCAGTTTATATCTGTCATTTTTCAAACCCAGCCTGTAACATGACAGTTAGGAGCTGATTGGCTGGGGGTTTGTCACTCTCCATTTGACCACTTTTCAAGCTTAGTACATCTGGCCCTTAGTGTGTGCAAGCCATACCATTAACGATGCACGCTCCCCTACATTGTTAATGATTATGATTTCCCCAGCCACCAATTTCAATCATTTTAGAAAACTTAAATGTAAGTTTCCACAATGTTGGTGGCCAAGAAGCAACTGTAAACAGTTATGGTATAAAGGTTGGCACCAAATGGTCAACAGAGACAAGTTCTACATAGACAACAGGTTGACAAAAGCAAAGGGTCAACACATAAAAAGGTCAACGTGAGTTTGTTCATGCTTTTGGTGCCAATGTGTAGATTTCATGCTTCACCCTACTACTCCTGCTGCAGTCAGCACACTTGTCACTTTACAATTATCGAGTAGAGTCCATGTAGATGGTAAAGTCTGAAAAAGTTAGAAAAAAAGCATTCTTTTTAAAAAAACACCTGTTTACTATTGCACATTATGTACATCCCTGCATCAGGCCTCTGTGGAGCACTGAAGAAAGTTAGGGGGCCTAACACTGGTCCTAGTCAGAATGCTGGCATTCACAATCCCGACACCGGCATATCAGCATCAATGAGGATGCCCAGAATACTGACAGAGGGGATGCTGATTGTAAGTATGCCAAGGTAGAGTTAGGCTGGGGAAAGGGATGAGGGGTTAAGATTAGGCATTTTGAAGGGGGGGGGGGGGGTTGGCAAGGGTCAGGGCAAAGGGTAAGTTTAAGGTGGCAGGGTACAAGGATTTAGGATTGGCCACTAGCGTGAAGGATTAGGGTCTAGCAGCAGGTAGGGCAGGTTAGGGGGCAGGGGAAGGCCAAGCATACTTATCTACCCCGTCTTATCTACTTATCATACTTATCTACCCCTATACGGGATGATGGTGTCGGTATTGTGACCACTGGGATCCCAACCGCAGATCATATGTATGTATACCCCCCTGGACCTAAAGTATCCATCCACATACATTGGTTTCCATATACACTGTAGTACTATTATTGCAATAGTCTCCTTATTGGCCTTCCCCAATACAGACTCTCACCACTACAGTCCATTATGAATGCAGCTGCAAGGCTAATCTTCCTAGCCAGACGTTCATCGTCTGCAAAGCTAATCTGTCAGTCACTTCACTGGTTACCTGCATTCTACCGTATTCAATATAAAATTATTTTACTTACACACAAAGCCATAAACCAAACTACACCAACATACATATCTTCTCTTATCTCAAAATATCATCCAACATGACCTCTACGCTCCTCCGAAGATCTGCGTCTCATCCACACTCTCATCCACACTCATTACTCGCTCCCATTCCCGACTGCAGGACTTTCTTCGGGCTGCACCCACTCTGTGGAATGCCCTCCCAAGCCCAATAAGACTCTCCTCCAGTCTCCAAACCTATAAGCGTTCCCTAAAAACTCATCTCTTCAGGCAAGCTTATCAAATTCCAGAACCAGTCATAGAACCTTGCGTTCTGGTGGAATCGATGCAATAAATAATACAGTATCTATCCTTATGTATCAATGCCTATTTCCCTATAGATTATAAGCTTGTGAGCAGGGCCCTCCTACATTTTGACTGTCTGTAAATACCCTGTTTTGTTGTATCACTGTCCCCTATGTAAAGCGCAACGGAATATGCTGCGCTATATAAGAAACTGTTAATAAATAAATAAATAGTACAGAATAATTAACATTACCTAGTATATTGTATAGCAGTATTTCCCAAACTGATTTGGATTTAAACTCTGATGGTTAGAGAATGTAAAATATATATAGATACGCCGACGCTACCCCCTTGATTTGAAAGGAAGGAAATCATATAGCAGGGCCCTCTTACCTCCAAGTCTGTCTGTTGTTACCCAGTTTGTTTTATCACTGTCTACAATTGTAAAGCTCAACGGAATCTGCTGCGCTATATAAGAAACTGTAAATAAATAATAAAAATTATCAGCAATCATATTTGTTATATATCATATATATATATTATATATATGTGACCTTACCTCGGGTTGGTAAGTATTATCTTCAATTTTATTGAGCGTTCTAGGTAGGTGTAGAATTCTCCTAGGATAGGTAAGTATGGATTCCGGAGATCTTCTCTTCTCAGGTGAAATACAGCAACACCGATTAATTGAACTGTATTTATTACAACACTCAAATTACAATTTGGTACTGTTTCATAAGGTAACAGAGTAAACAAATGAGCACTTTCACAAGAACACAACCGATTTATTTTTACTGGAACATGAATTCACTCCTCCGGGCTCCGCTCCGGTTCCAGTCCTCTTAGCACATTAACAATATATTAACTTACCGTACATACCATAATAAAGACAAAAGTATGAACATGCATATAATTCACGTTAGCTATCTAGAACTGAATTCCTGAATCTACTTTAACACAGTTGCACTTTGCTTATAATTGCTCCTTTAAATAATTACTATTATATTATTGCGCAATAATTTGTTACCTTTCCTAAACAACTTTTGTTTTACATAGAGTCCCTCCCGGTGGCCACTGTCCTCAACGTTACAGTCCCCTTTCAACAATCCGGGATACAACTACAGGTGAGTCACAGTTTATCTCAGTTCTTTCCTTCCTTAAAGATTTCTACAGCACAGCCTGTAATAATAAACTTTCCTTTGGAATGAAGAGATAACATTATATCCATGCTGCAGATACTGTTGATGTAGAGATTACTGACCTCGAAATTAATAAGTATTTAACACAGTTCCATATGCAGCGCGGCTTCAGAAGATATTTTATACATCTATACAGGCATCCATGGCTCTCTGCAAATGAGGCTAGTCAGATACTCTGATATGCTACACTCTCTGTGGTCATCCAGAGCAATCTATTAATAACGCTTCTGGTAACACTAAAGGTGTGATGATGCAGATTTATTCCTCTCCGTGTCACCAAAATGTCTGCTGCAACTGTCCTTTAACTGCCTGCCACTCAGATAGGACTGATAGCAGCTCTCCTCTTGCTAAATGTGTCAAGCCTTTCTCTATCTCTGAAAGTCTCCTGAAGTATAACTAACACTAGTTTGGAGCGTCCCCTGGTGTTTCTACCGGATTAAGCTTGTTACTGTGTGCTCTTTATTTATTTAATGGCAGAATGACGATTCTGTAGGGACGTCCCCAGGCCAGGTAAGCCGGCCGGGTTTAGTCCCCTTCTGCTGGCTGTTCTCAAGGTGTAGGTAATCCTGGGTGTCACTAAACATATAAGGCAGTGCTGGGCTTGCCGGGGCAGGGTTCAACACTTACCACTCCCCATATTGGATGCTGTCAGTGTCCCGGCCTTCCACAGCACCACTATCTGCCCTGCCTGCTGCGTAGCTCTGCTGACTACCAGTCTCTGAGGGGAACTGCCAGGTAATAACGGCTGTTCTGGTGCCAGCCACAATCCAGCCAACTTTATTATTCTTATAATCTCCCACTTGACAACCGTCAGCCATCAGCGAGACATCTGTATACTGTGACAAGTCTATGGGGACACTTTAACACAATAATCGCCACTTGCTGACAATCCAATAAAGTCCTTCCCAAACATCACATAAATAATGCAATATTTTCCCCTCTGCGAGGAAGACACATCTTTAGTACATTTATAAAAGGTTTCTTCATTTTTTTACACGTATATACAATCATATTGTAGGATGCCACATTCTTCCTCTCTAAATAATTGCATGTCCTCATGCATTTTAAAACCATCTCTAACTTTCATAAGTTATACACATCAATAACTAAGTACACAGAACATAGGTACTAACTACCATGCTGAGAACTTGGTAATCATCTGCATCTCTTCTTATTCCATACACCTCAGTGTCTGTAGCCGGAAGATGGACAATCGCACAGGCTTCAGATTTCCAGAAGGGAGCTAACTCATTACTCTGTTGATCTTCCAAACTCGGTCTCCCACTTGGAATGATGCAGCATTTGTGTCCTGACCATAACTTGTCCCTGGTCGCTGGTGAGCTGTCTCCATTTTTTTTTCCAGTACCTTCTCAGCCAGTTCGAACCGATACTCATGCTTGTTCACCCCGTCGGTCTGCACAACTTCTGTTCTCTCGGGGAGGGTGTTAAGTTCCTGTTTCGCGACTCTGTTTTTTCTACCAAAATATCGTCTGCGGAAGAATGGCGGTGGATTTCCGCATTTGACAGGTCTCTGCGGAGGGAACATTTCTTCCACTCTTTCCCCTTCTCTCGCTTGGTCCATACTGATGTCTTCTCCACTAGCTTCTGCAGCATTGTCTACTTTTGGCTGGTAGGACCGCCTGCGGAACTGATGTCTGTTGGGAGCAAACCGGCTTCCTTTAACCGGTACACCGCCAGGGCCAGTCACGTTCGCTGCCTCAGCACCCTTCTCTCCCTCCACCACATCAAATTCCACCACCTCGCCATCTCCGACACTGCGCAGCAACTTCCGGGGGTTGTTTCTTGTTATGGCCATATGATGGACAAAGACATCTACTTTTGTGTCATTCCTGTTGATGAAACCATACCTCTTCCAGACATTAAACCACGTGACAGTTCCTTGTACCCGTGTAGCCAGTACTCTCTTACCCGCCTGACTTCTTCGGCCATAGATGGTGTGTTGCATAATTCGTCTCACGGTCTGAGGTCGGCTGTACAGTTTTTTTTGTCAGTGTCGAGATTACTTCTTCAGGGCAATTTCTTAGGACATTCATACCCACGATAATTGTGGGAACCAGTGGATCTTCGACTGATGTTACTAGACACCCTTGCGGGGGCATAGCAGCCCCTGCAACTTGAATAGTCATTTCACAATAACCGTTACATGAGATATCTTGACCATTGCTAGCCAGAAGTCGCAGCCAAGCTGGAGGTGTAGGCAAAGTCTCAGTGGGCCCCCAATGCTGTACGAAGAATCCCTGTTGTATGGTGGTGACAGGAGATCCCGTATTCAGTAAAGCTAACCCTTCCTTTCCACCGATGGTGATGGGTACAATGGGGAAATGTCCGATATATTGACCACACCACCCTTCAGACGAGGGACCTTGAGCTGTTACTGCCCCCGAGGATCGGTCTCCATCCTTGCTGGGGGATACAAATTGGTCGACCTTGGGGTCAAACTGATCGGTAGAGCGATGTCCTCTTCCCGGTGGAGTTGCTCTCCAATCTCTTCGCCCTTGTCTATTACTGGAACTCCATTCATTTTCAAACGACAGGTTATTATTTCTTTGCATTAATTTCTGAAGTTCCCGCTTAATCTCATTCATGCCTAAAGTTAGGTCTTCTACCTGTCCTTTTAGAGTATATGCCAAGTCGGTGGTTGGGGTTTGAACACTTTGGGGTAACGCTGGCCTTCTTCTCACTTCATCCATCACCAGCTTACTACCCTCTCCACATGCTCCTTCCTGAAACCCACGTAACTCAGGAAAATCTATTTCCTTTGGTTTCACCTTTCCTAACACTTTAATGGCTATGCCTTTAAACTCACACTGTTTTGGATCCTCAACATTTTCAGCTGAATCTTTATCCCTTCATTGTTGACTCCCTCAATGAACTGCGTTATTAAAGTCTCATTGTCCTCTTCATCTTCTTCTTCATATCCCTCTCCCTGAATATCATGCCAAGCTTCCTGCAAACCCAGTGCAAAATCTCTTAAGCTTTCTCCCGTTTTCTGTTTTCTATTATAAAACCGGCTTTTTCGTTCATGAAGTGAACTAGTGTCGAAGGTTATTGCCAGCTTTCGGAAAATTTGTTCTGCTGTTTGTTTCTGTTTTGCCGGCCAAGCTTACACTTCTCTCTCTGCCGCCCCTTTCAGTTGGCCCAACAGAATTTCGACTTGTTGTTGACTTCCTGGTTGATGTAGTGTAAATGTAGACCTAATCCTTTTTCTAAAGGCTCTAAACATTCTTCCATCCCGGTCTTCCTCCTCACCGGAATACATAGGCAGCCATGGTGCTCCGAAATAATACGGAAAGGTCATAGGATTTGACCCTGGGCCCATAGGCTCTGTCTGCACGCTTGATGACACTCCCGTTGCTTCATCTTGCTCCTCAGCCGACATCCTTTCCTCTCTGTCCGATCCTGTTCGTGTGACGCCAAATGTGACCTTACCTCGGGTTGGTAAGTATTATCTTCAATTTTATTGAGCGTTCTAGGTAGGTGTAGAATTCTCCTAGGATAGGTAAGTATGGATTCCGGAGATCTTCTCTTCTCAGGTGAAATACAGCAACACCGATTAATTGAACTGTATTTATTACAACACTCAAATTACAATTTGGTACTGTTTCATAAGGTAACAGAGTAAACAAATGAGCACTTTCACAAGAACACAACCGATTTATTTTTACTGGAACATGAATTCACTCCTCCGGGCTCCGCTCTGGTTCCAGTCCTCTTAGCACATTAACAATATATTAACTTACCGTACATACCATAATAAAGACAAAAGTATGAACATACAAAAAAGGAGAAGATATAGAAATCTATATCAGTTGTTTAAGGCGCTTCAATATGAGTGTGCTTGGCTTACAGCAGCAATCTAAAATTGGGGGAGTCACCTCCAATACAATAAACAAGAAAGCAAGAGTGGGTGATTGCGCTAGAACATGCAATTAAATGAATTAAATTAAATTGTAAATGAATATAAAATGGTCAGGTGTGGATATATAATTGAAAATACATTTATTATACCATAATGCAAAAAATGTAAAATTGGATAAAAAGGTAGAATTAAAAATAGGGACAATGATACAATAGTCACCCAAATCCTTGGAGAGGTGTAGGTAGGACTTTTTAGGGAATTATCCCATCAGGATGTGGTCGTCCTAGGTGAATAATTTTGTAATCCAAGTTGGTTTGGGGAAAACACTCGAGGACCGTTGCCGCTTGTAATCCACAGAATGGTTCCCGGGCATCTTTCAGGAGGTGGCGTGCCTCCACGATGTTGCTTTGCCTCGGATAGTGGTTGTGGGCCGGTCAGCTGGAATTTGTAAACGAGTGGCCCAAGTGATGGATATATTTGCTGTTTTTTTTCAACTCCAAGTGGTGTAAGAGGGGTGCTGGTGATCAGAGTCCCATTTAGGTTGCACCTCCGCGTTTCGCTGTCATGGGGCAGCTTTTTAAAAAAAAAGCTTTTCTTATAAGAAAAGTGACTTTTGGAAAATGGCTGCACCCATACGAAAGACAGTTTTTTTAAACAGGTTTTCCTATGGGGCAGCCATTTCTGAAAGACACTTTTTTTCATAAGTGCTTCCGACCATACAGAACTGCAGTGCCGGGATCCACAACGGAGGTACCGGCTGCACGGGGGTAGGTCGACACGGGGGGGCGT
Source organism: Crinia signifera (assembly GCF_055691185.1). Lineage (NCBI taxonomy): Eukaryota > Metazoa > Chordata > Amphibia > Anura > Myobatrachidae > Crinia > Crinia signifera. The sequence goes on along the minus strand of NC_139217.1, from coordinate 396,386,433 downwards.
CAAAACGCGCGGGGGGGTTTCGACACGCGCGCGGGGGGTCGTCGACACCCGCGGGGGTGTCGACACGCGCGCGGGGGCTGAAGGCTGCACTGGCTTTGACCCTGTATTTCAAAAGTTTCCAAAAACGGGTCTGCCAGTGTCAAAAAATCGGCACTTAAACGGTAATATACCGTTTAAGAGCTGCGGTGTGAAAGGGGTTTTATCTGGCAGACCCGTTTTTGGAAACGTTTTTAAATACAGGGTCAAAGCCAGTTATGCGGTCTGAAAGCATCATCAGATAGGACTGATAGCAGCTCTCCTCTTGCTAAATGTGTCAAGCCTTTCTCTATCTCTGAAAGTCTCCTGAAGTATAACTAGCACTAGTTTGGAGCATCCCCTGGTGTTTCCACCGGATTTAGCTTGTTACTGTGTGCTCTTTATTTATTTAATGGCAGAATGACGATTCTGTAGGGACGTCCCCAGGCCAGGTAAGCCGGCTGGGTTTAGTCCCCTTCTGCTGGCTGTTCTCAAGGTGTAGGTAATCCTGGGTGTCACTAAACATATAAGGCAGTGCTGGGCTTGCCGGGGCAGGGTTCAACACTTACCACTCCCCATATTGGATGCTGTCAGTGTCCCGGCCTTCCACAGCACCACTATCCGCCCTGCCTGCTGCGTAGCTCTGCTGACTACCAGTCTCTGAGGGGAACTGCCAGGTAATAACGGCAGTTCTGGTGCCAGCCACAATCCAGCCAACTTTATTATTCTTATAATCTCCCACTTGACAACCGTCAGCCATCAGCGAGACATCTGTATACTGTGACAAGTCTATGGGGACACTTTAACACAATAATCGCCACTTGCTGACAATCCAATAAAGTCCTTCCCAAACATCACATAAATAATGCAATATTTTCCCCTCTGCGAGGAAGACACATCTTTAGTACATTTATAAAAGGTTTCTTCATTTTTTTACACGTATATACAATCATATTGTAGGATGCCACATATATATATATATATATATATATATATATATATATATATATATAAAGCACTTACCCCCTCGCAGAAAGGATTGGAGCCGGCACACGGTAGTAGGTGAAGAAAAAAAGGGTTTATTGCAATTACATCATTGCACAAAGAGACAGCTGCCGACCTGACAGCCGTTTCAACTGCATGTGAGCAGTTTTCATCACCTACTACCGTGTGCCGGCTCCAATCCTTTCTGCGAGGGGGTAAGTGCTTTCTATTAACCACATTATGTGCCTGGCACCGGAACAGTTTTATCTTTAACCAGAGTGCCAACCTGAGAACCCAACTTTCTATATATATATATATATATATATATATATATATATGTCTAGTGTCTGTGTGTCTCCGAAACACTGCCATCTATTGGCAGCAAGTGAAACTACATCTCTTTCTGTGTCTCACATTAGCTACCTTACTAGCTTTCAAAGCATTTGCTTCGAGCGGGCTTACTAGTTGTTTATATACAGCTATATATACCGTACACTTTATCTGCAGGCTGGAGCAGAAACAACTTTGAACATTTTCTGCTTACTTTACAGTTAGCATAAATAAAAGGCATTTATTCAAGAAGTGGGCAGCGGCAGGTCTCCAGCGTCCAAACAAAATGTCCCAGTCTTCTCGAAGCTGCTGCGCAACACGCCAGGAGCAATAATGGTGGGCCGCGAACATCATCAGACTCGTCCTGTCCCAGCATACTTTGCACTCTGCCTCCTGTTCATATTTGAGCGAGCTGCGAGCTGAGTGACGTCTTGATGTCCCACCGGGCAGCCAATCATTATATATGTATTATGCATATGTAATTATCAGCTGTCAGGCGACCTGAAGGAGAGAAGCACTGCGGACCAGGCAGGCATCCGCTGGGGCCGCGCTGAAAAAAGGGACATTGCCAACGGGAAAGGGCATGGACTCACCCCTGTAAAAAAGAAATAGCAGGGGGTGTGGGAGGCCAACCAGTAGATGGGACTCCCACTCAGGGAGAGAGGACAGGCTGACGCTGCAGCTACCTCTCTCCTCTGTTTAGCATGCGGCACTTAGCAGCATGTGCTGGGCTGGAGAAAGAGGCTGTGCTGCGACGGCAGCCTGTGCTCTCTACTCCCACAGCCCAGCTCTCTGCAGCAGGGGAGCAGGACTCAGTCCCCTCCATGAGACCCTGGGCCGGGTAAAAATTACCCCCTCAGCGCCACTGACAATGATCGCATTCCACTGGATGTGGTCACTGAAGATATTGTTTGTGAAATTGCTCAATGTGTATGCATTATATAGTTTGTTATCTTTGATAGCATTGCATTGTTTGCAATGTTGTCAAATGTGTATGCAGCATGAATGTCCCTTAGTCCCTTAACCCCTTGGGTGGTATGAAACTTTCCTGCATACCACTAATATGGAATAGGTGAACGCCAGTGGTATCCAGGTGAGCACCACTGGCGCAGCACCTCTAGAGCCCCCCCCCCCCCCGTCGCACTCCCCCAGTCCCGCCCATCACCTTTGCTCTGGCATATGCCAGAGCTCCCCTAACCCGGCCGCCCGCAGTCAGCTGCCACTCATTTTACAGCAGCAGTGACGTCGACGGCAGGCTCGGGTATGTTCGGCGTGGCTTGGGGGGACTCTGGAGTGCTCAGGCACCCGAGTCCTCCAGAGCCGCCGCGAACATCCCCCAGCCTGCCGCCGACGTCACTGCTGAATGTGACCGGCGGCTAAGGCAGCGGGGACAGCGGCAGCCGGGAAGCTCTGGCGTACAAACACCGGAGCGGATGCGACGGGGGGGGGTAGGCCTCCAACTAGTGACTTGTTTCAAGGGCATACTGGGAGCAACAATAACCCTTCACCAGAGCACATACCAAAGACATCAATATAATCGTAATGCTGCTTACTCAGTAGTGCAAACTATGGGGGTTATTCTGGTTCACACGCAAAGGCAAATTCACTCTCTAATGGACAAAACAATGTGCACTGCAGGTGGGGCAGATGTAACATGTGCAGAGAGAGTTAGATTTGGGTGTTTTATTGTTTCTGTGCAGGGTAAATACTGGCTGCTTTATTTTTACACTGCAATATAGATCAGGTTGAAGTACTAACCACACCCAAATCTAACTTTCTCTACACACGTTACATCTGCCCCACCTGCAGTGCATATGGTTTTGTCCATTAGAGAGTGAATTTACCTTTGTGAGCGAACCAGAATAACCCCCTATATACAGTACTGGAGAGACATAAGGAGATCCCTGCTATATGGTAAGAAAAGAATTAATGCGTCTCAGAGGCTCAATGTTTGTGGCAGGAAAATAACTCGCACAATAGCTCCATCAGGATGAGTAAATTGTAGAGTGCGCCATGATTATATCAGGTGAACAAATAACCGTCTGGCTCTGTGACAGTTATTCATTTACTTTTATCGCTCCTACTCATCAACATTTGTGAGCCAGTGGCGTGAAAACAAGCTGATATTTCCAGACTGACTATTTCAGAATATCTGCTGTTCAGACAGTGAGTCATCGTCATATGGAAGCATTTTTTGACATCACCTTGTAATGCTAACAGAATAAATACATTGAAAATTACATTAAAATGTTAATTATCTGGTATTTGACAATCCTGCTTTGCTTAATATATTTACTTCAATTTAACATTTTTAATTTTGAGTAGTAAAATGTTTTTTACCTCATAGCTAAAGAAGTAGCTCAGTTTGGGGCCACGTCTCTAGTTTGATGGACGGATGGTGTAATGGTTAGCATTACTGCCTCACAGCGCTGAGGTCATGGGTTTGATTCCCACCATGGCCCTAACTGTGCAGAGTTTGTATATTCTCCCACATGCTTGCGTGGGTTTCCTCCGGGTACTCCGGTTTCCTCCCACAATCCAAAAATATATTGGTAGGCTAATTGGGTACCAAAAAAATTAACCCTAGAATGTCTGTGTGTGCGTGTACATGTGGTAGGGAATATAGACTGTAAGCTCCACTGGGGCAGGGACTGATGTGAATGTTCAAATAGTCTCTGTAAAGCGCTGCGGAATATGTATGAAACTGTTAATAAATAAATACATTTATTTACAACTACTTGTATAGAGCACACATTCTGTAGACCCTGATTCTAAATTGGATGCATTCATTTGACTGACACAGGCTACTTGCTTATGCTACTGTGAGAATCCATATACTGTATGCTAACGATTTGTGCTTCTGCATGTGGAGGCCTATACATCTTTAATACACCCACAGCCACAGTCATAAACATTAGTATCTGAAATTGCAGTCACTCCAATCTAGGTGAAAAATATTTATCTGAGTAGGCATCGAATTTTTGCCTGCATGCTGCAGTTGTGAATGGACGCCAGCATACATACCCGTGACACTTCAACAAGAATGCATGGACATTGAACATGACCATTAACTGCTTAGAAATGCCAATTTCATGGAATGTGTGGTCCACTGACATGGCAGACTGATCAATCAATATGCAAGAGTGACCCGCATCTATGTGCTTATGATTGATCCAGCACATGTGCAGTTGCCAATTTTATGCTTTGGTGCATGTGCGCAGTATCCTAAAATCTGAAAGAACCGTATGCAGTTCCTTATTACATGAAACACACATACACACTACAGTAGGGATATAAATATAACAACTAGTTCTAATTTGTCAACAATCACCAGGGCCTGTGCCAGCCCTGTCTGAGCCCCAGGCAAAACCAAACCTCCCCAAAAGAATTAAAAGGTGTGGTGAAAGTGCAATTAATTAATAGTCACTAGTGTTTTGGCCAAGCCAGAAGGCTAGAGTAAAGGATAAAAAGTGCTTCCTGCAAAAAATGCCTTACTAGTGCAGAGGTGCAGTTCAGACACCTCTGGTTCCGACATCATCAGGAGCCCATAAAATTTCAGTCTTCAAGCAGAAAACCTCTTGGCCTGAGGACTAGGTGTCAGCCCATTGCCTACTGTGTGTTCCTTTAAACTCTACAACCTACATAGATATCTACACCTTCTTATATACATGTGCACTGTGCTGTGGCACAGCTAAAACACAATACACCATGAAACCATCCATACATTATTGTACATTTCAAGACATATGGCATAAGACATTCTACAGTATACATCATGCATGACATTAGTCATTCACTACATAAACAAGACAAAGTATACAGACACATAATTAAGTGATGCATACTGTAAATAGATGCGATGGCATGCGATTTTTTCACAAATGCATTAAAAACCCGGTAAAATCGCATCGTATGCCATCGCATGCCATTACATATAGCCGTGATAGTATACAAGTACCTAATCGATTATCAAACGTACTTATAGATCATAACGTGCATGTGGGTGTGTATGGATTGTAGCGTGCATGTGCAGGGTCACAAGGTGACAAAATCCGCAATGAATCTAATAGCAATCCCCTTGCAATTTGACCGACAGGAAGTCTGCATTTGGGGGTGGTAGCACGCTAGCATACTCAGGTGTTTTCAGGGAGGGTCCTTGACATCAGCTCCTACCTCAATCAGCCTGTTTCTGCCACAGAGTTGTGGAAGGGTCAGAGTTACGCACACTTGCGCACACTAGGAAAATCATTTAATGGTGAATGAGTTGCGTATGGATTTGCAGATGGCCAGTGATCAGCAATCCATTTGCAATTAATTCGCAGACTTTCACTCTGTTTTGGCTGCGGCAATCTGATTGCAATCCTGTACAAATTTGCACAGCATCGCTCTGATCTGAATCAGGCCCAATGTTAGGAATTGTGCTCTGGGTAGGGTTATGTAAAAGTTAAAAACTTTTAGAATATTTTTTGTAATAAATACAATTTTTATAAATTTATCGATTCTACATATTCGACTAAAACAGAATTCAACTTTTCATTTTAAACAGTATAAAACAGTTCCAGAAATCAATATTTCAATGAAATACAACATAAGTGATAACAATCTGCATCCATTACAGATACGACCATGGATTTTATTTCAGAATCACATGTTGTACCATCCAGTATCCATTGACAAAAATCATAGGTTTTTGATCGAACATTTAATTTAAAGGAAATGTGGAGTATTCCTAAGCTGTCCGAAACGGTATTAATAAATATTTTAGGAGCTGCTGTAGCTGATATGGGACAATAATTCAAGGTACAGAAACACACTGTTGTTGATAGTTTTTGGTTGATATTATTTTTCATTTACCCAAGTCATCAAAGTGGTAACCACTGACAATAACATTAATATTATACCAATACCCTCCTGGCTAAAAATAATTGCTGTGTTTTTCCTGGAACAATTTCCTTATGCTTTTGCACAGAGAAGCCTGTTGTGAAGTTCATGAAAAATTACGGGGGAAACTTCATTTTAATGCAACTTTCCAGTAGGGATGTCCACCGGCCACTTTTCACGTTTTGGGTTTTGAGTTCTTATTACCTTCAGATTTTGGGTTCTAATGGGTTTTGCCAAAACACCCCCTAAATGTTTTGGGTTCTGATTTTTTTTTTTTTTTAAAGCATAATTTTTTTTTTGCTCCTATGCTATTATTAACCTCAATATCATTCATTTCCACTAATTTCCAGTCTATTTTGAACACCCCAACCTCACAATATTGTTTTTAGGGCAATATTTTGCACCGAGGTAGCTGGATAACTATGCTAAGCCACACAAGTGTGCGGCACAAACACGTGGCTCATCTAGGAGTGGCACTGCAGCGGCAGACAGGATGGCAGTTTGTAAAACTAGGCCCCAAAAAGACCCCTATCTGGCTTGATCGTGTTTACCACCAGCCGAGGAGCAGTGGGCGATTAGTACAGCAATGCAATAGCCGCAAAGGAGTAGAACCTTCTGACCACAGGCGATGACCAGCCAAGGAGCAGTGGGCGATTGGTGCAGCACTGCAATAGCTGCAAAGGGGTGGAACCTTCGGACCACAGGCGACGACCAGCCGAAAAGCAGTGGGCGATTGGTGCAGCACTGAATTGGTCTGCGAGTGTGTATCTGTTTTTATCAGTTTAATATCCAATAAGACCACTATCTGGCTTGATCGTGTTTACCACCAGCCGAGGAGCAGTGGGCGATTCGGCAGGCAGTGGCAGAATGGCACACAGTCATGTATGTGTTATCTGTGCTTAAGGTACAGTGCCTCTATTAACAACACTGCAGAATGGCTTCCCGGAGACACCTGTAACACCCTATCGAAGGCAGTAGATGCACCAGCAGAGAGGTATTATATGTACGGCAGTAGAATGGAACCTACTGACCAGACATAACTAGGCGATGACCAGCCGAGGAGCAGTGGGCGATTGGTGCAGCAACCAATGACTCTCAGCAGTGGGATTAATGAATGGTGATGTAAGATGGAATTGTCCTTGGGCCCTCCCACCCACCCTTGCGGAAATAGGACATGCACACTTTAACAAACCAAACATTTCAGCGACAGGGCCTACAAAACTGTGGCTGATATGATTGTTTTTTTGGGCCCCCACACAAAAAAAACCAATTCATACAGTATCTTCCTGTATAAATTGGCTCTACAGAGATAAGATGTCACTCGTCATCTTCCTCCTCTGATTCCTCGCCCTCTTCAGTGTGTACTTCCTCATCCTCACAGATTTTCAATTCATCTCCGCTGGACTCCACAATCATAGGTTCCGTTATAATCTCTGGAGGCAATTCCTTGTCTTCATTGAATAATTGATAATTCCTTTTTATAAAAATCATCTTCTCCACATTTTGCGGAAGCAACCTCGTTCGCCGCTCACTGACCAGGTTCCCCGCTGCACTAAAAACTCTTTCGAAGTACACACTGGAGGGGGGACAACTCAGGTAAAATAAAGCCAGTTTCTACAGGGTCTTCCAAACTGCCTTTTTTCTTGCCAGTACAGGTAAGGACTGTCTGACATTTCTACTTGGAGGCTGTTACCAAAGTATTCCTCCACCGTTTTTTGGTGACAGCATCCAATGCAGCGACAGTAAACATGTCAGCAATCGTTGGCAGGTCCTATAGTCCGGACCAGATGTCCAAACTCCCTCCTCCTGCCCTGCATCCCCACCAGCGGGTTGTGTGGGAAATCGCAGCTGTTTCCTCGCAGCCACAGGTGTGGGAGAAAATGAAGAAGGAGCTGTGGCCGGGTCACGGTCCCTTTCAGATGACAACCTCCTGACCAGAAAGGTCTTTGCACCATTGTAGACTTGTGGCTGCCGGAAACAGAGACACAACATATGCTTTAAACCCAGGATTGAGCACGGTTGCCATAATGTATCCTCTGACTTTAACAGATGGACCACCCTCGTGTCCTGGCAAAGCGTATGGAGGGCTTCATCCACGAGAGCTACATTCTTTGCGGAATCACAATGCTTTAGCTCCTCCTTCACTTTCTCCAGCTGCTTCTGCAACAGCCTGATCAGGGGAATCATCTGATTCAAGCTGGCAGTGTCGGAACAGACTTCACGTGTGGCAAGTTCAAATGACTGGAGAACCTTGCATAACACGGAAATCAGCCTCCACTGCACTTGAGTCAGGTGCCGCCCCGCTCCTCTGCCTATGTCGTAGGTGGCCGTGTAGGCTTGAATGGCCTTTTACTGCTCCTCCATCCTCTGCAGCATATACAGGGTTGAGTTCCAGTGAGTCACCACCTCTTGTTTAAGCTGATGGCAGGGCAGGAGGAGTTTCTGCTGCTGCTCTAGCCTTCGGCAGGCAGTAGCAGATTGCCGAAAGTGTCCGCAAATTTTGCGGGCCACCACAAGCATCTCCTGCACGCTTCTGTCACTTCTGATGAAATGCTGCAGCACCAAATTTATTGTGTGGGCAAAACATGGCACGTGCTGGAAATTGCCCATGTGTAATGCCCGCACAATGTTACTGACGTTGTCCGACACCACAAATCACACTGCACAGTCATATACACATGCCTATTACTGATTGAAGTGGCCAGGTACTTGCTGGGCTGGCAGCCACTGGCAGTGCAGAGCACACACCACCAGAGAGCAGAGCAGACAGTGGCACTAGTAGGCACTGGCAGTCGTCCCAGCAGCAAAACACAGCTCGTTAACCTACCTAACCTAACAAAGCTCCGCACACAGACTATCCCTACTCTCTCTAACAAGCTCAAATCACGAGTGACAAATGGCGATGGGTGCTCGCTATTTATATAGCGGTCCGGCGCCGGGCAATGACGTTTTGTCCGCGTGCCCGGATCCGAGTCAGGCGGGAAGCTCAGAGCGCCGCTCAGATCCAGGCTCGTATTGATGACGTTCGTGCGGGCTCGGATCTGGGAAATCCGAGCCTGCACATCTCTACTTTCCAGTGAGATTACTCTCCCCAGAGCTCACTAAGGCCCTTATTCAAATCTGATTGCAGTACAAATTTGTTCTCAAAATGGGCAAAACCATGTGTACTGCAGGTGGGGAAGATTTAACATGTATAGAGTGAGTTAGATTTGTGTGAGTTATTTTGTTTCTGTGCAGGGTAAATACTGGCTGCATTATTTTTACACTGCAATTAAGATTTCAGTTTCAACACACCCCACCCAAATCTAACTCTATCTGCACATGTTACATCTGCCCCACCTGCAGTGCATATGGTTTTGCCCATTTTGAGAAAAAATTTGTACTGCGATCAGATCTGAATAAGGGCCTATGAGTTTCCAACGAGTGTAAACTTACCTAATGTAACAGGTTGCACTTCTGAGACTAACTCAGCAACTGTTCAGTGAAGTGTGGTGGGCTAAGATGCAACACTCACTGGTATTGCAGATTGCTGGAAACATGCTATTTAAGTGTCCCCCTTTAAGCATAACCATCGATAGAGATTGTCAATAATAAGTTTTTGGAAAAATTGAGTGCACAAAGAGTGTGTGCTCCTCCAAAATCACATGTTCTCAGCATGTCCACATACAATCATACCACTAGCCCTAGGCCAGTTGTCACCAGGTTTGAATTCACTAGAAGAATTTGACCCGCAACAGAAAATGTGCATATGTGGTGGTGGGTACGGAGGTAACGGTTTATAATAGAATGGGTGAACTACTGTACCAGCCCCAGAAAGACTGCCCAGGCATAATAGCACCTTAAAGCAGGTGTTAAGAATAGAGTGGGAATGAGTGTAAATAAAACCAAAACCCAGAATGCTGTTTTGGCAAAACCAATCCAGATCCAAAATACGAAAAATGTCTGGTGCTCATTCCTAAACAAAATGAAATATAAATAGTTTATACTTGAGTAGGCACAGCAATAGGGCAGTGCTGGCAAGAGGGGAGGGCCACCTATATTAGGTGCACTGGGTCTCCTGACACTTAATCCAACCCTGTCCGCAGAAACATCTTCCCAGTGATATCTGCAGGAATATGGTTTGCAGGAATATGGTGCCTGGCAGGGAAATCAAAGACTTTGGTACTGTGCCGGAGCCTGGCCCTATTGTGCACATGCAACATCATACCTTTCAACTTTCTTAATAGCTTAATCAAATCTACTGTGCCGAATACGGCACAGTAAAGGGGTCTGAGCTAAGGGATGGGTCTCATGTACAGGTGGTGTGGACTAGCGCCGCAACCCCCATTTTAACCCTTTGCAGTCCAATTTTTTTTTTTTTATTCAAACAGTCTGTTTTAAATGTTTAAATTAATTGTATTTTTTTATTTGAAAATGGTCTACATTGAATGTTGAAAGATTTTCATTTGTTCTTATTTTAAAGTGGCTCACCATTGGATCTGCTACTAGCGCTAGGGCTGTTGAGCATTACTAGATGTTGGTCATGAAAGGGTTAACCATTTTGGGGACGTGCTCAGTGCTTCCCTAGCAACTGGGCAGCCCCTGGCTTCTTCCTAACACTCCTCCCTCCTTGAATGGCATCTCTTCAGTGATCACTGGCTGCACTGCAGAGCAGACCAGCAGTGGTCTCCATTGCCCCCCAATTGCCCCCTTCCAGTATGACATTGCCACCCACAGAGGGACAGCTATAATCAGGACAGTTGGGAGGTATGCAACATCGCCCCAATTATCTCCTGCCACAGAGGATTAGAGATCCACTTGCCGGTTCAAACTAAGATGTGTGGTTGAAGATGGATTGAGAACTGCTCAGAGCGTTAATACGCCCTTGACTGTAAGATGCATATTTGTAAAAGATCTCACTAATTTCAGACACTTGTGTACTTTAGAAAGAAAATAAATAAGAGTCTAGAGCAAAAACTAGGTCAAATAAGTACAGTAACATGGATTATACTTTACCTCAATAGTAATATTTGAAGGCTGAGAGACTAAATCTGATGGTAAAGTTCTAAACCTTACAGCCACACCGATCACCCTTCAACTTTTGAAGCTTTGTGGTTGCATATTTAAAGCCTTGACTTGTCATCTTTGAAGCCTTACTGTTACATCTTTAAAGCAAAGGGCTTCCACACTTGTAGCCTGGAGGTTGAGCCTTTGAAGCCGAGTTCTGCAATATTAAGTGCCTCAGGGTGGCACTTTCATTACAAAGCAGCACCTTCCAAACTGGCAGATAATGTTTAGAACTTCTCAAAACTAAGGAAAACTCCACATAACAGTCAAGATCTAGTCACAGGACCCCAGGATGCTTTTGGCCTTAAAGGCAACCTGTTTTTTTTTGTGAATTAACATGAAAATGATTGAACAGTATTCCCCCAAAACAGTTTATCTTTTTTTGTGTCACACAGTATCAGAGGAATTGTGTTACTTCTGTATGTAAAGGCAAACGTACTCCCATAACTGAAACAATACAAGGGGCCTTATTCTGGTCGATGCGTACTTTCGCGCACTCTTTCGGATGGCGTTTTTTAGCCGTCTGCGCATGCGTGGGCAACGCTATGCGCATGTGCCACGCATGGTCTCCGTACTTGTTCGCACTAACACCGTACAGAAGTGTGCACCGCATTCACTCGTGAAATATGGGCGTATTATGGGCGTCATTCGGAACTACACAGGGGCGTAGTTTCAAAGTGGACTAAACTGGGCGTAAACATGGGCGTACACGAGGGAGTGCACTCATTCTGGTAGGCGTGCATTCGGACAGCACACCGAATGCACAAGAACCAAAAGGCAAGAAATATGAGGTGTCCATAAGCAAGTATTTCTTTGCGGACACCACTCAGTCATGCGCTAGGCATTCGGAACGCCCAATCAGTACGGGCGCACCGCAACCAATGTCAGCTGAACACAATACAATCCACTCCTTTACTCATTACTCATTAATTACACTCTTGTCATAGCTTCAATTGGAACCATTGCAGCTTAAATGGACCATTACTAAACACACAAATATATGCTGCAGTTTTGACACACATTTACACTGCAACCAATGGACAGAACTTCCTATCACTAATATAAATATACATGTCACTTCTACATTTACCAATAAAACCACACATTTGGGGATCAAAATATAATGTCATGTGACCGATTTCGGAGTTCAGATAAGAGTGGTGATTTTTGCGAAAATACACCGCATCCGTGCGTACGGCCAGGGTCCCGTCCGTTCCGACGCGGTAAGACCGTGCATACGCTGTAAGACCGTGCAGAATATGTGTGTATCCAGTGGCGTAACTACCGAGGGTGCAGGGGGTGCAGCTGCTATGGGGCCCGGACAGTACCAGGGGCCCGCTGCATCCCCTGCACCCTGTCACACCAGACCAGCGAGTGTACACTGCAGAGCAGAGCGCAGGAGCGTGCCAGGGAGGTGTCCGTCAAGCCCGCCCTCCTGCTGCAGCGCACAGAATGGTCTCGGCACCAGTCGGCACTGGAGGGGGAAGGAGTATTGGAGGAGGAGGATTTTGCAGCGAAGCAGCAGCGGCCCCGCCAATAGGACTGGTGCCAGAAGATGGACGGGGCGGGGGAGCTGGAGGAGAGGAAGGTGAAAGTGCCGGTAATTTTAAATGTTAGGGCAGCAGCGCCGACGGGACTCCAGCGCTCAGCGTTAGAAGCCCCATACACTGACCTGCAGTTAGTGTATGGGACCTCTGGTGCTGAGCGCTGGAGTCCCGTCCGCGCTGCTGCAGCAGTGATGTAGCAAACCCTTTTCTCCCCATCGCTATCTATCTACTGTCACCGTCCCTCACTCTCTCCCCCAATCGCTGTCACCTACTCACCCCATCGCTGGGGGGGGGGGGGCCCTTGAGGGTACTTTGCTATGGGGCCCATGAGGTTCTTGTTACGCCTCTGTGTGTATCCACCGCACACGCAAGGTTTGGATGTCGTCCGTAAACACGCCCTGTTCTTCTAGTGTGAGTCCGTCCGTATGCGGAGGTCCTGAGGGCGGTTCTTCGTACGATGTCCGCACGCCACGAAAGATTTCGGAAATGTACGCACCAACCAGAATAACCTCCAAGGTGCAGTACAATACATTTTTGAATATTACCCTTTTTCAAGGAATTTCAAATACACTATATAAACGTTACAGTGTTGGTGGATTAAAATTGAACTAAAACGCACAGTATAAGTAAGGTCAGGGGAAGGTTTGTTTCTGTGCTAAGGAGGTGTTTTGTACAGTACCTGTCCTTTAGGTATCTGGATGTTTTACAGTCAATCGCCCTAATTCTAATTACATCGGTCCCCCATGTGTTTGCATGGGGGGACCGATGTTTCCGCCCTGCACATGCGCATGTTCTCCTTTCCACATGTGCGGGTGCTTTCGCCCACATGCATTGTCGGCATGGCGCTTGCAAGGGGGTGACGGGGATAGTGGCGGCGCTCCGACATGTGAACGCCCAGCATTCCATGGGTGTCCCCATGTGAACGCTGCCCATTTCCATGTAAATGCAGCTGTGATGGGGGATGGGGTTTTCCACAGGGTGGGCACTCTGGGCAATCACAATCAGGCCCAATGTATAGGTCAAATTACATATGGTCGACATGGGCAATATCTTGACAGAAGCAAAAGGTTGATGTGGCTATGGTCAACATAAGAAAATGATTTTTTTCATTTTTAAACCTTTTTATACTTTACAAATCCAAGTGGGCTCCAATTGGGAACATTAAAGTGGGAACCTGGCCCAAACCATGGGGAGCAAATCCGGACACTAATGTGGGTCCACATTGATGCAAAAAAGATGAGCTGACCTTTTCCATGTTGACCTTTTGCTTGTGTCAACCTTTTTTCAGTGTCGACCTTATGCATGTCAATATTTTGGGATTGACCTAGACATTGTCAACTTAATATAGCACACCCAGTGGTGCCAAGATGGGGGAGTGGGTACTTTTTATCCGGGCCTGCCCTCCCCTGTTGCATGGAAAAGGGGAGAGCAGCCTCTCTCTTCATCCGAGCACATGCTGATCAGTGCTGTAAGCTGAGCGGGAGATAGAGGCAGCAGCTTCCTGTCCTCTCCTTCTCCTTGCATTCAGGTGTACCCTGCTGCCCGCAGGATCGTATGGGTGCAGGAATAAATTTGTCTTTCTCTCTTTTTTAATTAAGGAGGCCTGGCCACTCCTCTTTACATTGACCATGCCTCCTCGTTGGACAATCCCCCTAATTTTAGCGGGAGAAAAATCATATGCAGTCTGAAAATGAGAATGTTCGCATAACTGCAACTGGAGACCCTCAAAGAGATGTAGTAGTTGTACTGCACATCTGAAATAGGCATTTTTCGCTTACAAATCTCCTAGCCCGTAGATGTATAAACACAACATCAATGAACTGTGCCTACATTTATTTATTAACCTCTCCTTATGCTCACTTTTATCCCTGCTGTGTCACCCCAGTTTGTCTGCCCATTCCCTTTAGAATGTAAGCTCTAACGAGCAGGGCCCTCTCTCCTCATGTGCTTTTCTAAGAATATATCTCTGCCACTGTTATAATTGCCTCAGTGTCTGCTGCTGCAACTGGCTTTTATATATTACGTACTTGTCCCTATTTGCATTTGTACCGTAAATCACTATTTTGTTCCTTTGATCATCTGAAAAATACACAAAATCACGCCCAAGGCATGTGAGCAGCGCTTTTACATAAAAAGTATATATTCTCACAAGTGTTTGAAAAAATAGTGTGTTTACTTATATTTATAACCACATAAAATAAACAGAATAAAATAAAATCGAAAAAAAATCACATTAAAGATAAAATGAATAACACTTTCAAAAGGACTGATCTCAAAGGACTGATCAGGGATGTGGGTATTGGCCCATGTAGGAATGAGTCACAAGGTAAGTGCACTTACCAGTTCTTGTATACCAATATCAATTTGGTAGGCGCCAATCCTCATGCGATGATGATCCTCACTATTGTTACGGAGCTGTGAGCTGCCGCTGGAGGTAGATATTTAGGCTTCCGCACACAGGACCCGCGTCCTCTAACACAGGTGGCCAGTTGGAAAGTAAGCCACCGGAGGGGTCCAGGGGGTGGTGTCTAGACTGACTTTAATTATGCCAATAGATGGCCAAATTCAGGGTGGGCGCTGTCATATGTCAGCCACCCGCCCCAAGCAGGCATCATCACACCTGAGTTCACAAGAGTATGCGCAGCATTTCTATGGGTGAGCCCCCACTGTGCTGTTCCCTGCATCCGACACCTGCCCACCCCTCCGCGGCGAGTGTGATACTCACCAAAGATGTTCGCTCCGGTGGTTTGCACATGTGCATATTCACTCATGTGCAAACCCCAAACATCAGACAGGGGAGTGAATTGCCGCCATTGGTTACAGACCATTCCTGTCATGCTGCTTGTTATTGCAGAGTTCATTATTCTGGTCTATACAGTTATGGCCTGGTACATCGTGGCTGCGTTGCGCATACAGTGCGCCATGCAAATCGCGCCTGGATCGCGCCTGCTCCTTGCGCTATAGTCCCGTTATAGATCGCGTTATAACGTAACGTAATCTTGTAAATGTAACCTGCACTTACACTCATTGACCACCAGATGTCACTTTTCCCAAACAGTACAGCGCATGCGTAAAAATCTCTTCTACAAAACAGTGGCCGCCACGACTTTTCGCTACGGATTTTGTCCTTACTTTACGGACAGATTGTTTTGTATTTATTCGCAGAAGCAGCTACGTACGGTCATTTATGTAATTGGTACAGAAGCCATGCTAACCTTTGCTATTGCTGGATGACTACTTAAAACATTATTTGAGGACCTACAGTATCATACTTTACACTACGGATTTTGTCCTTACTTTACGGACAGAGTTCTTTTCTTTTATTCGCAGCCGCAGTGACGTACTGGATGGTCATGAACTGTATTTGATTGGTGCAGAAGCCATGCTAACCATCTGCCAGGAGTAAAATCACAGGCAATAGTGGCCTAGTGGGTAGAGGCACGGCTTCACTATTTCAGTATCAGTAGTTCGATCCTCAGTTGATTACATTATATTTTTATTTTTTAAACGTTTTTTTTCGCAAAATAGATTTAGCTTTTCAGGTAAAACTCCTTGCCTTGAGGACCGTGTTTCGGGATTAAATTCGCTAACCATTGCTAACCAGCCACTTTTCACTACGGATTTTGTCCTTACTTTACGGACAGATTGTTTTGTATTTATTCGCAGAAGCAGCTACGTACGGTCATTTATGTAATTGGTACAGAAGACATGCTAACCTTTGCTATTGCTGGATGACTACTTAAAACTTTATTTGAGGACCTACAGTATCATACTTTACACTACGGATTTTGTCCTTACTTTACGGACAGAGTTCTTTTCTTTTATTCGCAGCCGCAGTGACGTACTGTATGGTCATGAACTGTATTTGATTGGTGCAGAAGCCATGCTAACCATCTGCCAGCAGTAAAATCACAGGCAATAGTGGCCTAGCGGGTAGAGGCACGGCTTCACTATCTCAGTATCAGTAGTTCGATCCTCAGTTGGTTACATTATATTTTTATTTTTTAAACGTTCTTTTTTTTTTTTTTAAACTAATACAGTTACAGTAGTTGGTGCTTATCAAAATCTTTCGGACTTTTCCACAAACAAAAACGATAGTTAATACCCATACTGTACATACTGTACTGCGCTACAGAGAACGTTTTTTTTCAGCAACAATAGATTTCTCCAAACTCAGACACAGACCGACACCTCAGACAATAAGATGTTGATTGCAGTCATACTGTATGTTAATTTCAGTCTGCCTTTTTGTTTCGCTGGTAATTGTACATAATTCAAATGCACCTATCAGCTTCATGAAGGATTTCCTTTGTCTCTGCCAGCATAAATTCAGCTACAGTACATTAAAATTGTCAAACAATCCAGTTTGTTTTTCTGCATCTAAACCGTGTAGAATTGCTACGGATCGTCTCTTCATCTCTTGCCTGTATACAAGCACGAGATTCTACCTGTACACCTGGACTATTCATTCTGCTGAATCCAAAGTCAAGTTGTTGCTGCTTTCGTGTTTCTACCGTTTTACCATCATACTGCCTTCCTTCCGCAAGAACACTACTGTATCTTCTCGCTGGAGCAGTAAGTACACTATACAGTAGTACAGTCATTTGTACATTTCACTGATTGCTGCATTACAGTATACAGTAAGCAGCACTACAAAACGGTCCCTGCGCGGAAGCGCTCGGTTCCCACCCTTCCCTGAATGAAGATGTTTCCCTTCTTTCCCTACTGTTCAAATGCACCCGGTGCAGAATACTGTATACTGTACAAGTGCCATTGAGAATATTGTACAATGTGTTAAAATTGCCTGGTGTGTATGGGCCGCAAATCCCCGACTAGCGATGACAGTACTCTATTAGGGTGGGCTACTGTAGGCTGCTAAATACTAGTTCTCTTCGTAATACCATTGGTGTAATACCGTAAAACACGTATTTTTTCCTCAAACGAGGGGACCGGTGTTTTTCTCATGTTTACAGACTGTTTCGCAGAGTCAGTCAGTAATAGGAGCACATGTGATACAGTATCGTGATTTTCAGCCATGTTGGGAATCGAGATGGCTGCACAGTGCAGTAGAGATAGCGCCATGTGGAATATTGTACAATGTGTTAAAATTGCCTAGTGTGTATGGGACGCAGATCCCCCGCTACATTTGCGAGGGCAGGATCAACTTTCCCTCCCCCTTACTGCACTTCTGCTTCAGGTACTGTACCATACAGTAAGTACCATAATGAACAGTGCATGATTCTCTTGAGGATCATACAGTACACACTAAACGTTTTTCATCTGAAAATTGCCTGGTGTGTATGGTCCAGAGTTCCCCGACTAGAGATGAGAATACTTTATTAGGCTACTGCAGGCTGCCGCTATGGGTATTGTCCGTATAATGTGTAATAAATCCTGGATTGGGGTATTGTCAGTAATATTGTTGTAATACCGTAAATAACGGATCATTTGGCATTTTTTCCCGCATACTGTACTTGTAATTGAAGTAGTCACAGCAATAGGATCACGTGGTATCGTGATTTTCCGCCATTTTAGGGATCAACATGGATGCCACATACAGTACAGTGCAGTGCAGTAGAGATACTGTAGCGCCATTTAGAATATTGTACGTGTTAAAATTGCCTGGTGTGTATAGGCCGCAGATCCCCGACTAGCGATGACAATACTCTATTAGGGTGGGCTACTACTGGCAGGCTGCTACTATGGGTATTCTCGTATAATCTGTGCAACTGTAAATACTGTTGGTGTAATACTGTAAATACTGTATACTGTAGTAACGTATTTTTTCGCAGTTTGGGGATTTTTGCGCATATTAATAGACTATTTCGCAGACTCAGTCATACTGTTTGTGTAAAAAAATCCCCTAGCTGTGTACAAAATCCCCTAGCTGTGGGTGTTCGTATTGTAATACTGTACAGTAATTACTGTACAGTAATACTAGATTACAGGTATCCGGAGAACCAGAATACTGTACCAGTTTATTTTTTTATTTTTTTTATTACATTTTTTATTAATTCATTGCATTATTATTATACAGCAGGAACAGCATGTGGTGTCATTGCATTATTATTATTACAGTATACAGAGGGAGCAGCCTGTGGTGTCATGGCATTACTTTTGTATTATACAGGGGGAGCAGCCTGTGGTGTCATGGCATTATTACAGTATTATACAGAGGGAGCAGCCTGTGGTGTCATGGCATAATGCCATGACACCACAGTCTGCTCCCCCTGTACAATAATAATTATGACACCACAGGTGGCTCCCCCTGTATAATATACAGTAAAATGAATGCCATGACACCACTGGCTGCTCCCTCTGTATAATAATAATAATGCAATGACACCACATGCTGTTCCTGCTGTACTGTATAATAATAATGCAATGACACCACAGGCTACTCCCGCTGTATACTGTAATATACAGTACAGTACAGTAACAATAGTAATACCATGACACAAATTATTATACAGGGGGAGCAGCCTGTGGTGTCATTGCATTATTATTATACAGAGGGAGCAGCCTGTGGTGTCATGGCATTACTTTTATATTATACAGGGGTAGCAGCCTGTGGTGTCATGGCATTATTATTATGCAGAGGGAGCAGCCTGTGGTGTCATGGCATAATGCCATGACACCACAGGCTGCTCCCCCTGTACAATAATAATGACACCACAGGGTGCTCCACCTGTATAATATAAAAGTAATGCCATGACCACAGGCTGCTCCCCCTGTATAATAATTTGTGTCATGGCATTACTATTATTAATAGTAATGCCATGACACAAATTATTATACAGGGGGAGCAGCCTGTGGTGTCATTGCATTATTACAGATACTGTATGTCGTTTTAGATCATGTTAACTTACTACTATCCTGTGTTTTATCCTCGACCAGGCTCCTCCTGTCCTGCTGCGGCTCCACAAATTTCTGTTCCCCTCTCTGCGGCCTCCTGAAGCGTCCCCCACGAGTTGCTCTGCGGGCGGCCCCAGCCTTCCTCCAGTCTCTGAGTGCAGACGCGTGGGTGGGAGGCGTCAACGTCATGACGTCCACACCGCACCCAGCGTCTGCCGACTGCCACTGGGGATAAGAGGGAACAGGCTGCCGGCCGGAGCCCTCCTCCACGTAGCCGTGGAGGCCGGCGGCCATGTTGCTGTGGCCTCAGACATCATTTAAAAAACCACAGTAACATGGCCGCCGGCAGTGAAAAAAAAAACAAACGGCAATGCGGCCTCAGAAACGGGCGCGGCGGCGCGGCCCGCAGCACACCTGCCAGAGCGGCCTGGGGGGCAGATGGCATCCTGCCCCCCGGCCCAGCCCGCCCCTGCCTCCACCCCTCCTAGTCTGTCTGTCTAAGCCCCATCTGTTAACGTACTGTACTTTTGTTTATCGCTTCATCCCTTTTATTGAAAAAAAAAGCTCATGTCTATGCAGTACGGTCACATAATTTTCGGTACTTGTGACTTACAGTATCTGGGCAGCCAATGTTGAAATTGTATGCCAGTACCCTAAGCATGCGATTTGATGCGATTTCCCTTGAAATTCCTTTGAAGAGAAAATTGCTGTTGCATTGTATGCTATTGTATTGCATGCGATGCGATTTGATGCGATTTTAATACTGTACTGTACTGTATGTACAGATGTACCCAGATGCCTGTTTCATACAGTATGTGAAATGGCCCCCCAGACCCCATTTTTAATTGTATTCCCACCCTGATGGCTAAATGCCCCCATTGTTAACGCCACCCCACTATCAACGCCAACCCGAAGCGTGGCGAGCGGCGGCGTTACGCGTCCTCCGACCTTTTCATACCCCCACAATCCACGTCGGCGTGGAGTTGATTTTATATAGTGTGGCGAGCGCAAGTGGGGTGGCGTTAACAATGGGGGCATTTAGCCATCAGGGTGGGAATACAATAAAAAATGGGGTCAATTGTATGATTGTATGCGATGCAATTTGACGCGATTTTAGGTGCGATGAAGAAAATCAGGCGCCCAAATAAGTCACAAGTACTGTACCTACTGTAATTTTCACTACTGTAATACCATAATACAATACTGTATGCTACTGTATTGTACTGTAACTAATGTACTGTACTGTACAGTATGTACTGTATTAACTTGAATCTTATTGTTGTGTATTGTAGAGTGCACTGCCTACTGAAGATGGTGAAAACAAAAAAATTCTATTCTGGAGAACCTACACTTGCATGTCCCAAGAGAATGGCTGCATTAGTGCCAAACATTAAAAATAATATCGTTAAGAAGAAAGCAGGAAAAGAAAATATTCCTGTTGTCAAACTACGGAAAAATGCCAAGGCCAAGAACAAGTCTTTGTTCGCGACTATAGGAGAATCTCACGATGACTGTCTGGTGCAAGACATTAACACTGATGCACAGCAAGACATTAACACAGTGACAGATGTGTCAGTTCCCGTAGATAATGACTTGCACCCTTTGGAGCTTCACATTACACCTCTGGAACAAAAATCTCAATCACCGTCCCGTAGGAAACTTAACTTTCTGGATCACAACCCACCACAATGTAGCTGCACAGGGCTGGTGAGAGACATTTTGGGCAAGATGACCCACCTGGAAACCCAAAACAATGGACTGTCTGTACATGTGGATGAACTGAAAGCGGAAATTCATGTACTGACAGGACAAATTAAAGTGCTGTCAGGAGGTCTGATTGACATGCTTGCTCAAGCCAAACAATGGCAAGCTGCTACAGGGCCACCCATTACACCCACAACATCTAATCCAGTACAATCACAATTTGACTGCCCTGATGCATTTGAAACAGAGGATTTTGACTTGGAAATGACCCAACCAACCACATCTTTCCACTTTTCTGATTTGGAGATGACACCAGCTTCATCCAACCGATTGGCCAGCCCTAGCATGGACACAGAAACTGTTTTACCAAATGAATTGGTGAACATGGACACAACACCAGTGTCATCTCACTGGTTGCCTGCCACACATAATGCTTCAGATACACAACAACGTCAGACCAACTTAACAAGTACCCCACTGACATCTCACTGGTTGGCTGACAGACACAATGCACCATCCCAAGCCTCTAACAACATGGACACTGCAATGGTTGCATCATCCCAATTGTCCCCTGGAAATATGATCGTCGCAACCTTACCTCAACATCAAAGAACATCACCTCTACATGAAAGAACACCTAGAATCATACCCAAAGAATTGTGCGCTGTGGGGATTTCCTTGCCTGACATGCCGCTCAAAGTCATCACAGCTGAGGGTGTCAACACTCTCTTTAAAGCAGCGAAGATGGAAATGCACCGTTATGCACAACAGATTTTCCAAGAGCATGTTTCTTTTGACCTGTATAAGAATTGGTGCAATCGGGTCAATTATGATGGGCAACGTAATAAATTTGCAATCCCAGAAAATCTGCGCCTCGATATAGTGACACGGCTCATGGGGAAATTTGAGCTTACAAAGGCTGATTGTACAAAGATAAAGGACACTATAAATGGATTGCTACGGATGCCCAGAGTTACACGCTGGACGTGCTTACTGTAGCACAGCAACTGGAGACGTCTCTTCAAACTGGCATCTACTGTACTCACAGAACAAAGGACTGGCAATGAAATGGAAAAAAAGTACGTTTATGATCTTACTGTACTGTATCTCTCTCCCTCTCTCCCATCCCCTTCCAACATACTGTATCTCTCTCTCCCCCCCCCCCCTGACATCCTTGTGACCATTCAGTACTAACGCTATTCTCTTTTCTTCTCTCCCCATGCCACTCTACAATGAGCAAAATCAAGCGAGTTTGGGACCGAGAACAAAGGACTGGCAATGAAATGGCAAAAAAGTACGTTTATGATCTTACTGTACATTATCTCTCTCCCTCTCTCCCATCCCCTTCCCCTGCCAACATGTTCCCCCCCCCCCCCCCCCCGAAACCCTTGTGACCATTCAGTACTAATGCTATTCTTTTTTCTTCAACCCTTATCCACCACATGCCACTCTACAATGAGCAAAATCAAGCGTGTTTGGGACCGAGAACAAAGGACTGGCAATGAAATGGAAAAAAAGTACGTTTATGATCTTACTGTACATTACTGTATCTCTCTCCCTCTCTCCCATCCCCTTCCCCTGCCAACATTTCCCCCCCCCCCCTAAACCCTTGTGACCATTCAGTACTAATGCTATTCTTTTTTCTTCAACCCTTATCCACCACATGCCACTCTACAATGAGCAAAATCAAGCGAGTTTGGGACCGAGAACAAACGACTGGCAATGAAATGGAAAAAAAGTACGTTTATGATCTTACTGTACATTACTGTATCTCTCTCCCATCCCCTTCCCCTGCCAACATTTCCCCCCCCCCCCCCCGAAACCCTTGTGACCATTCAGTACTAATGCTATTCTTTTTTCTTCAACCCTTATCCACCACATGCCACTCTACAATGAGCAAAATCAAGCGAGTTTGGGACCGAGAACAAAGGACTGGCAATGAAATGGAAAAAAAGTACGTTTATGATCTTACTGTACATTACTGTATCTCTCTCCCTCTCTCCCATCCCCTTCCCCTGCCAACATGTTTCCCCCCCCCCCCCCCCCGAAACCCTTGTGACCATTCAGTACTAATGCTATTCTTTTTTCTTCAACTCTTATCCACCACATGCCACTCTACAATGAGCAAAATCAAGCGAGTTTGGGACTGAGAACAAAGGACTGGCAATGAAATGGAAAAAAAGTACGTTTATGATCTTACTGTACATTACTGTATCTCTCTCCCTCTCTCCCATCCCCTTCCCCTGCCAACATTTCCCCCCCCCCCCCTAAACCCTTGTGACCATTCAGTACTAATGCTATTCTTTTTTCTTCAACCCTTATCCACCACATGCCACTCTACAATGAGCAAAATCAAGCGAGTTTGGGACTGAGAACAAAGGACTGGCAATGAAATGGAAAAAAAGTACGTTTATGATCTTACTGTACATTACTGTATCTCTCTCCCTCTCTCCCATCCCCTTCCCCTGCCAACATGTTTCCCCCCCCCCCCCCCCCGAAACCCTTGTGACCATTCAGTACTAATGCTATTCTTTTTTCTTCAACCCTTATCCACCACATGCCACTCTACAATGAGCAAAATCAAGCGAGTTTGGGACCGAGAACAAAGGACAGCCACGCCTTGCAAGAAGCTTTGTTGTGACCAACAGTACTTTAAATTATTGTACCTAAAATACTGTATGACTTTGTCCTGTTTAAATTAATGTGCTGTGTTTTTTTTATTTTATTTTTTATTATACTGTATTTGAAGTCCCCACACATGATTCAAATTGTAATGAAACGTACTGACAGTAATGATTGTTATAAATTTTGTATTAAAAAAAAAAAAAAATTATATTAATCTTAATAATAAATTGAAAATGTGATTTATTATCCCCTGCAGCATTTGCACCACTCTTCTTAATTCTTCTGTGAAAATAAACAAACAAACAATGTACAGTTTTAGAACAGAAATACTGTACATGTTGAATACTGTACTTTACAGTACAGTAAGCATTACTATTACTACAGTATACTGTACTGTACTTTACCTCTATCCATGGGCGGATTTGGATGAGGGGTGGAGGCTGCCTCGTCCTCTTGTACCCTTGGCACTGTGGAAAAATGAGAAAATATACTTTAAAAATAAAGTTTTTATTACTGTAGTATTATTATTATTATTATTACTTGTAATACACTAGTTACTGTATGGTTATTACTGTAAAGTACAGTAAGTGTGCGATATGACGTGCAGCATACTGTATGGCAGCAGCTCAAAAGGGAAGGAGGCTGCTGCCAGGGCAATAAGATGTAATCCCTGGCATCGAGCAATAAATCCCTGGCATCAAGCATGTAACATCTAGCAATGAGAATGCACTGTAGGTAAGCCGCAGTTGTGTGGCATAATACTGTACAGTACAGTATGTACTGTAATGGGCATTACGGTGTGTGGCATAATGTGTGTCAAATAATGTGTAAAGGGCAATACAGTATGTGGCCTAATGTGTAATGGCCATTATAGTGTATAGCATTCAGTGTAATGGCCATTACTGTGTGTACCATTATGTGTGATGGGCATCATGGTGTGTGGCATAATGTGTAATGGGCATCACGGTGTGAGGCTTAATGTTGAATGGGCATCACGGTCTGAGGCATAATGTGTAATGTCTGTGTGACATGTAATAGGCATTACGAAGTGTGAGGTGTACCATGTAATGGGCATCACAGTGAGGGCATCACAGTTTGCAGTGCAATGGGCATTACGGTGTGTGGCATAACGTGTAACGGTGTATTGTTGGCTGATTGTATCCTGTGTCTGTTTTTCTTCCCCTATCAGAGCTTGATTATTATACTCATTGTTAGACTATTGTATTACTTGTTATACAGTACCTGTTATTTCCTATTCCTGTAACCCCCTTTTGTCCATTAGGGACTTTAATACATCATTTACGGAGTTTCTATCTCCTTACTTCTACAGTATACTGTGGTCTCGTCTGTTATTCGCATATAGCGATAAGGTATATTACGGACACTGTCCTTAAAGGTGTATTCGCAGATTAGAGACAGAGTACTGCGAAGGGATCTATTATTAAGGTATTGGTTCTTTGGTGTATAATACACAATAAAGGTACGCTACGCTGCGCCACGATTTGTTCGCACGTACCTACTGTAGGTATAAAAGGTACGCTGGTTACGGACATACTGTAATACGTAACCTAGGCTTTTCACTTATTGTCCTTTGGTCATAATAAATCAACATTAACAATTGGTGGGGGGGCCTGTAGAATGCCCGCAGGGTACCAGCGTGGGCCAATGGCACGCCAAGAGAAGACACAATTACTGTACAGTAGGAGAGAAAGAAAAAAAAAAACACAAACTCAATAAAGAAATGACAGGACTTACTCTCAGACGGAGCGGCTGAGGCGGTGGGGGCTGTTATGGTGCCCTGGTCTGCAATCGGAGTCACTGTGGGAAAATGTCAAAAATGAGAACAAGTGCTGTTTACTGTTAATAAACTTACCGTACTCTTAGTACTGTAAATAGGGCGGGGGTGGCTTTACAAAAATGACGTGCAGCATATGGCAGCAGCTCAAAAGGGAAGGAGGCTGCTGTGGCTCTGGCATGTGGGAATGCAGTTTAAAAAGGAAGAAGGCTGCGGCTCCGGCAGGTATCTGATACGAAGAGTGCTTAATGCTTTCCGAAAGTGTGTGCAGTGTGCCCCCAAGCAATGAGCATGAAACTTCCACTGTCAATTAGCATTTAACCACCCCCTTCTCAGGTAGCATGGAACCCCTGGTAAAATGCATGTTACCCCTGGAAATGAGCAGTTCACCCCACCCCCCTGGCAATTAGCATTTCACACCCTCTGGCAACGAGCATGAGACACCTGGAATGGAGCATGTAGACCAGGGCAATAAGATGTACTGTAATCCCTGGCATCGAGCAATAAATCCCTGGCATCAAGCATGTAACATCTAGCAATGAGAATGCACTGTAGGTAAGCCGCAGTTAATACTGTACAGTACAGTATGTAATGGGCATTACGGTGTGTGGCATAATGTGTGTCAAATAATGTGTAATGGGCAATACAGTATGTGGCCTAATGTGTAATGGCCATTATAGTGTATAGCATTCAGTGTAATGGCCATTACTGTGTGTACCATTATGTGTGATGGGCATCATGGTGTGTGGCATAATGTGTAATGGGCATCACGGTGTGAGGCTTAATGTTGAATGGGCATCACGGTCTGAGGCATAATGTGTAATGTCTGTGTGACATGTAATAGGCATTACGAAGTGTGAGGTGTACCATGTAATGGGCATCACAGTGAGGGCATCACAGTTTGCAGTGCAATGGGCATTACGGTGTGTGGCATAACGTGTAATGGGCATTATGGCATGTGGTATACAGTACTACAGTATGTATTGGCTGTGTGACATGTAATCGGCATTACGGTGTAAATTTTTGACGTGCACCATTGGAACGCACATTTTCTATTATCCCTGTTTTACAAACATTGGTCAAGCCCTGGCATAATGTGTCATGGGCAGTATGGTGTGTAGCATTACTGTATGTAAAATGGTCATTACTGTGTGTAGCATTACAGTATGAGTGTTGGCCATTATGGTGTGTGGCATTATGTGTAATTGGCATTACTGTACTGTATGTTGGGTGGCATTATGTGGAATGGGCATTACTGTGTGTGGCATTATGTGGAATGGACATTACTGTGCATGGCATTACAGTACAGTATGTGGAATTGGCATTACTGTGTGTGTAATTACAGTATCTCTAATGGGCATTAAAGTGTGTGGCATTTTGTGTAATAATAGGCGGTGATGGACATGTCCAGTGATTGACATGCCCAGTCCTTTGTTCACTGTCCCAAACTCGCTTGATTTTGCTCATGGTAGAGTGGCATGTGGTGGATACAGTAAGGGGAGAAGAAAAAAGAATAGCGTTAGTACTGAATGGTCACAAGGGTTTCGGGGGGGGGGGGGGGGGGGGACATGTTGGCAGGGGAAGGGGATGGGAGAGAGGGAGAGAGATAATGTACAGTAAGATCATAAACTTACTTTTTTTCCATTTCATTGCCAGTCCTTTGTTCTCTGGCCCAAACACGCTTGATTTTGCTCATGGTAGAGTAGAAAAAATAATAGCGAGGGAGAGATACAGTACACATGACAATCTGTAAGAGTGTTGTACAGTAAGATCATAAACTTACTGTACTTTTTTCAGGCCAGTGGTTCTTCCTTGTTCTCTGACCCAAGCAAACTGCAATGTGTAGTACATGTCAAGTAAACATTGAAGGGAGGGAAATACAGTAAGTTGTGAGGTGGACAGCGAGTAAAAGGAGAGGTACTGTACTGTACAGTACAGTATACTGTACTGTAAGAGACTGCTGCGAGGGGTTCATTTTTACAGGTACAGTACTTTATACTGTATTATACAGTACTGGAGAATCTACTTAGCAGTTGCATGCCCATTTCGCTCAATGACGACAGGCAAGACGGTGTCCAGATGGTTTATGTACTTAATACACTGGACACGTGTCAGTTTTTTTTCCCAAAAAGTCCTGATCCCATCCAAAAGTTCTTGTTTATTTTTCGGTTTCACTTCATTCCTGATGAACTTCTTCATTTGTGCCCAGACCATTTCAATTGGGTTCATGTCCGGTGACCTAAAGTATACGTAGTACAGTACATACAAAAGTTAAGTACTACTGTATTAACATACTGTACAGTACAGTAGTAATAAAATCACGACTGTACAATAAGTAGTGTACTGTAGTTCAGTAAATGCTGTTCGAATAATACTCACTCTGGTGGTGTGCGTTGCCAAATTATTCCTCTCTCTTCCATGTATTTTGCAGAAGCAGAATGTTTTGGGTCATTATCTTGGAATACTCTGTGTCCAGATGGATAGTATTTTCTGATAAATGGCACCAAAACACGATCGACTATTTGTTCTTGGAAGAAGATCTTATCCATAATCCCTACAGAGATACAGTACAGTACAGTAAGATGCCATTAACATGTACACATTTCAGGGTTCTGAGTTGTTTAAAACTACAGTACAGTAGAAATGTACAGTACAGTACCTTCAAAAACTAACATAGGTCCAGCACCCCTGCGAGATATACCTCCCCATACGTGGACTTTTAATGGAAACTTTGCTCGTGGTTTCAATGAGATAAAGGTAGGTTTGCAGAAGGACATTCTTGAGAACCTCTCCATAGAAACAGAAGTTTCATCTGTGAAAAGTACATCATTAAATTTTTCGGCACTGTCAATCCACTGTTGAGCTTGTATCACTCTCTTTTCTTTATTGACATCTCTTATCATGGGATGCAGCCTAGAGGTACAGTAAGTAAAGAAAAATTAGGACCATTGAGGCATTAAATGCTTATGACTTGCAGTATACAGTATTGTAAAATTAAGGTTGATGTACTGTACAGTACAGTATTTTACATTACCTTGTGCGACAATATCTCCATCCCATTGTTCTTCGCATCCGTTTCACACTGGAAACTGAAACGTCCATATCATAGTCCGAATGAAGAATGTTTTTTATTTTTCCAGCAGTACGCTCATCATCACCACAAGTTAATTCTTCTACAATCTTTTGGACTTTCCTATAGTATAACACAGACAAAAATGATTGTACAGCATACTGTACAGTACAGCAGGCATGCCCAAACTGTGGACCTCCAGCTGTTGTGAAACTACACATCTGTATCTTTCTCTAATAGCAAATCGATGGCACAGCATGATGGCAATTGTACAGTAGTTTCACAACGGCTGGAGGGCCACAGCTTGAAGCCGCCTGGTACAGTACAGTATACAGTAGTAATGTACAGTACAGTAATTATAGAATCTGCTAATACTGTATAGAGTACTGTACTTACAATGTGCAGTGAGAAGAAGTTCTGTATCTGGGGCGCATCCTCATAGAAGCATGATTGCGCACAGTCTGTAAATGAACTTCAGTACCACTTTCTTTCAGCCAAGCCTGGATCTCTCGTGTTGTCTTGTTATCTTGCTTCATCTTGACGATGATCTGGCTCATTTCTTTGGTGATTTTTGGCGGCATGTTTAATCTCAGGAACTGTGGAGACAAGATACTGTACAGTAATGTACCGTAAATACAGTACTGACCAGTAATGGAAATTTTGGTACTTCGGCAACAAGTCGACTGGCTGTCAGCCGGGCAGGCAGGAGTGAAGTTGGGGCCGGACGTGCTGCCAGTAGGGTTGCCTTCCCTTAATTAGTGGTATGCGATGCGATGATAATAGACAAGTACCAAATACAGTACAGTCTCCAGGATTAAAGGGATGAGGTGGCAACCCTAGCGGCCGGTAATGTGTGGCTCATAACAACACAGAGCAGGGGGAAGGAGCAGGGACAGGAGAAGGGGAGGCGCAGAGGCGGTCCGCAAGTTGAAAGCACGCGCGGTGTACACACACACACAGCGATGATGGATGAAAAATTATCCATCATCGCTGGCATGCTGGTCAAATCAGCAGACGGGAGACTTTGCTAGTGTTGTGTCTCCCATTGGTGGCCTACACTATACACACTTGGAGATTAACTGTAGATCTGAAAATTGGCAAAAAGTAGCATGATTAAAAAAAAATGGGGTACTTGTGTATTATCAAGGCGCCCACCATTTCCATCGCAGGGCATTGTACAACCAAAAATCGCATCGCATGTGATATGAAGCGATAGGACCGATTTGTAATTGTACAGGCAACCAGATGAGTACCCTGATGGGTAATGACTATTTTAAATGCACCACCATTGTTAACGAGACCCCATTATCAACACCAACCCGAAGCGTGGCGAGCGCAGCCAGCCCGCGAGGGGCGGCGG
Source organism: Crinia signifera (assembly GCF_055691185.1). Lineage (NCBI taxonomy): Eukaryota > Metazoa > Chordata > Amphibia > Anura > Myobatrachidae > Crinia > Crinia signifera. The sequence goes on along the minus strand of NC_139217.1, from coordinate 396,356,221 downwards.
TACGCGTCCTCTGACCTTTTTATACCCCCACTACACACGTCGGCGTGGAGTTTGGAGTTGATTTTACAGTACAGTATATAGAGCGCAGCGAGCCACTGAACCTGAAGCGTGACGAGCGCAGCAAGACCCGTGAGGGGACGCGTAATACTTGTGAAGTAATGCGCGTGCCCTCGTGGGGCTCGCTGCGCGCGCCACGCTACAGTGTATACTGTACTGTACAGTAAGATCAACTTCACGCCGACGTGGATAGTGTGGGTATGAAAAGGTCAGAGGATGCGTACTGCCGCCCCTCGTACTTACAATACGAACACCCACAGCTAGGGGATTTTGTACACAGCTAGGGTATTTTTTTACACAAATACAGTACAGTATGAGTGCAAAATAGCGAAAAAATACGTTATTTACAGTATTACACCAATTGTATTACGGAGAGAACTAGTATTTAGCAGCCTAAAGTAGCCCACCCTAATAGAGTACTGTCATCGCTAGTCGGGGATCTGCGGCCCATACACACCAGGCAATTTTAACACATTGTACAATATTCTCAATGGCGCTATCTCTACTGCACTGCACTGAACGTGTAAGGCATCAAAAATCACGATATCACTACCACTGTAGATACTGTATACAGTAAGTCTGCGAAACAGACTCTAGTATTTATGGACAGTGGGGCAGGTGTATTAAGCTTTAACAAGAGGTACTGTAAATCCAAGGGTGATAAGGAGAGATAAACATCCAGCCAATCACCTCCTAACTGCCATGTTACAGGCTGTGTTTGAAAAAAGTCAGAAAGGAGATGATTGGCTGGACGTTTATCTCTCCTTATCACCCTTGGATTGAATCTCTTGTTAACGCTTAATACTGTACATCTGCCCCAATACTCATAGCGGCAGCCTGCAGTATCTGAATACAGTATACACAGCAAGCGATGGTATACAGTATTCTGCACCGGGTGCATTTGAACAGTAGGAAAAGAAGGGAAACAGCTTCATTCAGGGAAGGGTGGGAACCGAGCGCTTCCGCGCAGGGACCGTTTTGTAGTGCTGCTTACTGTATACTGTAATGCAGCAATCAGTGAAATGTACAAAAGACTGTACTACTGTATAGTGTACTTACTGTACTGCTCCAGCGAGAAGATACAGTAGTGTTCTTGCGGAAGGAAGGCAGTATGATGGTAAAACGGTAGAAACACGAAAGCAGCAACAACTTGACTTTGGATTCAGCAGAATGAATAGTCCAGGTGTACAGGTAGAATCTCGTGCTTGTATACAGGCAAGAGATGAAGAGACGATCCGTAGCAATTCTACACGGTTTAGATGCAGAAAAAAAAACTGGATTGTTTGACAATTTTAATGTACTGTAGCTGAATTTATGCTGGCAGAGACAAAGGAAATCCTTCATGAAGCTGATAGGTGCATTTGAATTATGTACAATTACCAGCGAAACAAAAAGGCAGACTGAAATTAACATACAGTATGACTGCAATCAACATCTTATTGTCTGAGGTGTCGGTCTGTGTCTGAGTTTGGAGAAATCTACTGTATTGTTGCTGAAAAAAAACGTTCTCTGTAGCGCAGTACAGTATGTACAGTATGGGTATTAACTATCGTTTTTGTTTGTGGAAAAGTCCGAAAGATTTTGATAAGCACCAACTACTGTAACTGTATTAGTTTAAAAAAAAAAAAAAGAACGTTTAAAAAATAAAAATATAATGTAACCAACTGAGGATCGAACTACTGATACTGAGATAGTGAAGCCGTGCCTCTACCCGCTAGGCCACTATTGCCTGTGATTTTACTGCTGGCAGATGGTTAGCATGGCTTCTGCACCAATCAAATACAGTTCATGACCATCCAGTACGTCACTGCGGCTGCGAATAAAAGAAAAGAACTCTGTCCGTAAAGTAAGGACAAAATCCGTAGTGTAAAGTATGATACTGTAGGTCCTCAAATAAAGTTTTAAGTAGTCATCCAGCAATAGCAAAGGTTAGCATGTCTTCTGTACCAATTACATAAATGACCGTACGTAGCTGCTTCTGCGAATAAATACAAAACAATCTGTCCGTAAAGTAAGGACAAAATCCGTAGTGAAAAGTGGCTGGTTAGCAATGGTTAGCGAATTTTATCCCGAAACACGGTCCTCAAGGCAAGGAGTTTTACCTGAAAAGCTAAATCTATTTTGCGAAAAAAAACGTTTAAAAAATAAAAATATAATGTAATCAACTGAGGATCGAACTACTGATACTGAGATAGTGAAGCCGTGCCTCTACCCGCTAGGCCACTATTGCCTGTGATTTTACTGCTGGCAGATGGTTAGCATGGCTTCTGCACCAATCAAATACAGTTCATGACCATCCAGTACGTCACTGCGGCTGCGAATAAAAGAAAAGAACTCTGTCCGTAAAGTAAGGACAAAATCCGTAGTGTAAAGTATGATACTGTAGGTCCTCAAATAATGTTTTAAGTAGTCATCCAGCAATAGCAAAGGTTAGCATGGCTTCTGTACCAATTACATAAATGACCGTACGTAGCTGCTTCTGCGAATAAATACTGTACTAACAATCTGTCCGTAAAGTAAGGACAAAATCCGTAGTGTAAAGTATGATACTGTAGGTCCTCAAATAATGTTTTAAGTAGTCATCCAGCAATAGCAAAGGTTAGCATGGCTTCTGTACCAATTACATAAATGACCGTACGTACTGTAGCTGCTTCTGCGAATAAATACAAAACAATCTGTCCGTAAAGTAAGGACAAAATCCGTAGTGAAAAGTGGCTGGTTAGCAATGGTTAGCGAATTTAATCCCGAAACACGGTCCTCAAGGCAAGGAGTTTTACCTGAAAAGCTAAATCTATTTTGCGAAAAAAAACGTTTAAAAAATAAAAATATAATGTAATCAACTGAGGATCGAACTACTGATACTGAGATAGTGAAGCCGTGCCTCTACCCGCTAGGCCACTATTGCCTGTGATTTTACTGCTGGCAGATGGTTAGCATGGCTTCTGCACCAATCAAATACAGTTCATGACCATCCAGTACGTCACTGCGGCTGCGAATAAAAGAAAAGAACTCTGTCCGTAAAGTAAGGACAAAATCCGTAGTGTAAAGTATGATACTGTAGGTCCTCAAATAATGTTTTAAGTAGTCATCCAGCAATAGCAAAGGTTAGCATGGCTTCTGTACCAATTACATAAATGACCGTACGTAGCTGCTTCTGCGAATAAATACTGTACTAACAATCTGTCCGTAAAGTAAGGACAAAATCCGTAGTGTAAAGTATGATACTGTAGGTCCTCAAATAATGTTTTAAGTAGTCATCCAGCAATAGCAAAGGTTAGCATGGCTTCTGTACCAATTACATAAATGACCGTACGTAGCTGCTTCTGCGAATAAATACAAAACAATCTGTCCGTAAAGTAAGGACAAAATCCGTAGTGAAAAGTGGCTGGTTAGCAATGGTTAGCGAATTTAATCCCGAAACACGGTCCTCAAGGCAAGGAGTTTTACCTGAAAAGCTAAATCTATTTTGCGAAAAAAAACGTTTAAAAAATAAAAATATAATGTAATCAACTGAGGATCGAACTACTGATACTGAGATAGTGAAGCCGTGCCTCTACCCGCTAGGCCACTATTGCCTGTGATTTTACTGCTGGCAGATGGTTAGCATGGCTTCTGCACCAATCAAATACAGTTCATGACCATCCAGTACGTCACTGCGGCTGCGAATAAAAGAAAAGAACTCTGTCCGTAAAGTAAGGACAAAATCCGTAGTGTAAAGTATGATACTGTAGGTCCTCAAATAATGTTTTAAGTAGTCATCCAGCAATAGCAAAGGTTAGCATGGCTTCTGTACCAATTACATAAATGACCGTACGTAGCTGCTTCTGCGAATAAATACAAAACAATCTGTCCGTAAAGTAAGGACAAAATCCGTAGTGAAAAGTGGTTAGCAAAAATCCGTAGCGTAAAGTCTTAACGTGGAGCATTAGTCACCCAGTGGTTAAACTATGTATTGCATGGCGTGGTACATAACGCAGGACATAACGTGATCTGCAACTCGCGAGTCAGAGCCCTCAATGGCGCGTTGTAAACCACGATGTACCAGGCCATAACTGTATATATGTGTGTGTGGAGTCTGCATGTGTGTTTGTGTGCGCCAGCATGACCAATATTACAGAAGTATAAAAAGGGGATTTTTTGTAATAATTTACCGGTCGAATCCCTTTCTCTGAATTCATCCTAACAACACAGCTCAACAATGGGGATGTAGGAGCGTCCAAAGGAGCCCAGGACCCTATGCTAAAGCTTTGTGAGAGGGAGGCTCCTCCCTTCTGCATCCCAGCGTTCCTCAGTTCAACTTCTAGAGCTCATTACATTAACTCAGTACAAAGCCTGAACATATTAATATGCACAATCAAGTAATTATAACCATCATAACATGACAACACATGAAATGGCATTACTTACTGAGCGTAAGGGAGGGATCGCTGTGTCACCAGGATGGATTCAGAGAAAGGGATTCGAATGGTAAGTTTTTACAAAAATCCCCTTTTCTCTTTCATCCAACCTGGTGACACAACTCAACCATGGGAAGTTCAAAAGCCGGTCCTTTGGGAGGGTACGCTCAGGCCTGCAGTTCTCATGACTACTCGCCCAAATGAAGCATCCTCCGACGCAAACTCATGGAACCTGTAGAATTTGGTGAAAGTGTGAACAGAGGACCAAGTGGCAGCCCTGCATACTTGCTCCGTCGTAGCCCCATGGCGACCAGCCCAAGAGGCAGCAACTTACCTGGTGGTATGAGCATTAATTCTGGAGGGCACTGGTCTACCTACTTTAGTGTAGGCAAAGGCAATAACCTAACCATCGAGCAATGGTCTGCTTTGAAGCTGGCCAGTCTCTTTTGTGTACATCATACAAAACCAATAACAAGTCAGTTTTATGAAACTCCTTCACTCTGTCCACGTAAATGCGCAAAGTGCAAACAACATCTAATTTCTTTAGTTTGTACCTATTCCTGACCTCCTCTGGAGGACTAAACACCGGAATCACGATTTCCTGGTTTAAATGAAAGGAGGAAACCACCTTAGGTAAAAACTTAGGAACTGCTCTCAACACAGCCCTATCATCATGGAACACCAAAAACGGAGACTTGCAAGACAAGGCCCCTAATTCAGATAAACGCCTTGCAGACTCGATCACCAACAAAAAAGTCAGTTTCCAAGTCAGATACTTAAGGTCAGCTGACCTTAACAGTTTAAACGGTGGTTTCTGTAAAACAGATAACACCAGAGATAAATCCCAAGGAGCCACTGGTTGTCTATAAGGATGCTTAAGATGGTAACCCCTTGGAGAAAGGTTTGCACATCCGATAACAAGGCCACCTTCATTTGAAAGAAAATAGACAAGGCCGACAACTGCACCTTCAATGATTGAAGGCTTAATCCCAAGGAAAATCCATCCTGGAGAAACGCCAGAAGTCTTGAGACTTTAAATCTAGAAGTGTGAACTTCCTGTCTCTCACACCATCTAATGTACGTCTTCCAAACCCTATAAAAATTAGCTACAGAAACTGGTTTTCTTGCACTAATCATGGATCGGATAACTGCGCCTGAGAAATCCTTCTTTTTTAGGATGGAGGTTTCAATAGCAAGGCCGTCAAATTGAGTTGAGCTAGGTCCTGATGAAGGGCCCTTGCCTGAGGAGGTCTGGCCAAAGTGGAAGATGCCACAATACTGTCGACAAGCTCAGAATGTTGGCATACCAAGATCTCCTTATTAACCAGGGCTGGGCAACACCGGCCCTCCAGATGTTAATGAACTACACATCCCAGCATGCCTTGCATCAGTTTCAGCATGGCCACATAGCAAAACTAATGCAAAGCATCCTGGGATGTGTAGTTCATTAACATCTGGAGGGCCGGTGTTGCCCAGCCCTGTTATTAACACACATTTATAGCTTAGTTTTTCACTTGTGTGCTGCCCTGGGGTGAATGGCCTCTTTTTGGGGTTCCGCGCCCCAGATTCTTAGGATTAGGGACCCACCAGAAATGAGGTTACCGTGAAGCTGGTTGGTGGGCAAATATTTCTTGGCCAATGAATATACCAAGAACCTCTATTATTGATTGATTTTGATTAATAATATGGAGTGTGCATCTGCACCACATGTCTTTCTTTGCAGAACTACAAGTCCCAGCATGATAGCACCTCATGTAAATCGGGTGTGCATTCTAAGATCCCCCCCCCCCCCCATAAGCTAACATTGTGTACACCTGTACACCTGAAGGTTGGGACTCCTTCAACTTAGAGTAGCACCCCGCCCACCTGATCTGAATATTAGTTCACCAGTTTGGTCCCTGGTAGCCACAGACTGCAAACTGAGGGCACAATGAAGGTAAGACCTAAAAATTTACACTAATTGCTAGTCTTGGAGATGGATTTGGGGTGCGGCTCCCCTTGGGTTGGTGTAACCGAGTTGCTTTCAGGGTGGCACACCCTAACATTTATTTAGCACTACATTTACTTCCTAGCACTACACTTTTTAACCTCTAGCTCCTGCTTCTTTCTTAACACACATTTATAGCTTAGTTTTTCACTTGTGTGCTGCCCTTGGGTGAATGGCTTATGCTGGCCTTTTTGGGATTCCGCGCCCCAAATTCTTAGTATTAGGGACCCACCAGAAATGAGGTTACCTCATTACTATTCCTATTACTCATTACTATTTCTTGGCCAATGAATATACCAAGAACCTCTATTATTGATTGATTTTGATTAATAATATGGAGTGTGCATCTGCACCACATGTCTTTCTTTGCAGAACTACAAGTCCCAGCATGATAGCACCTCATGTAAATCGGGTGTGCATTCTAAGATCCCCCAATCTGGAGATATCAGAATGATTGATGCACCTTGCATCCTCACTCTCTTGTGGACCCAAGCCAGTATGGGAAATGTCGGAAAGACATATGCCATGTTGAAATTCCAGGGCACTGTCATGGCATCCACCGCCCACACCAACGGATCCCTGGTCCTCACACAGAACCTGGATACCTGACAATTGTGTCTGGACGCCATTAAGTCCACTTCTGGGAGTCCCCAAAGAGCCACAATTTCCTGGAACACCTCTGGGTGTAACGGAGATCCGCTCTGCCGAGAAAATCCGCTTCCACATTCCGAATTTCAGGAATGAAAACAGCAGATAAGGCCGGTACATTGGCCTCTGCCCACTCGAAGATCCGAGACACTTCTTGCATCGCCATCCTGCTGTGAGTGCCCCCTTGGTGGTTCAGATAAGTCTTGTGGCATTGTCTGACTGGATCCGAATGGGCGATCCCCTCAGAACTTCCTCTGCCTGCAGAAGCGTCTTCCAGCCCGCCCTCATCTCCAGGACATTGATCGGTAAGGACGATTCCACACTGGACCATAGACCTTGCAACCTCAAATTCAGGGTTACTGCTCCCCAGCCCGAGGCTGGCGTCAGTGGTGACCACCAACCAATCCCATGACCGAAGGGAATGTCCTAACTGGAGGGATTCCACATCCATCCTCCACAGTAAGGAATTCAGAGTTTCTGGAGTTAAGAGAACCTTCTCTATTTTCATGGACTTGGGATTCCCCGACCAACACGCAAGGATGTTACATTGGAACGGCCTTGAATGAAATCTGGTGTACTGAAGGGTCTCGAAGGTCACCACCATTTTGCAGAATAGTCAAAACTAACTGACAAACATCTCTGGCCTTTGATTCTGGAAGAAATACACAATGAAGATGCGTATCCAGAATAACTCCCAAAAACTGAAGCATCTGAGTGGGGCACAGCTGGGACTTTGGTAGATTTAAAATCCACCCATGGTTCTGCAGAAACTGAATTGCCACTGACATATTCTCCTCTCTGCTGACGCTGCTTTGAACAAAAGGTCGTCCAAATACAGGATGATGACAATTCCCCGGAGTCCTGGTGCTGCTGCCATGACCGCCATTATCTTTGTGAACACCCTTGGAGCTGTCACCAGCCCAAAGGGTAGAGCCCGAAACTGCAGATGTAAATCGCGAAACGCAGAAAAGACTGATGTTCTTCGCATATAAGTATGTACAAATAGGTGTCTTGAATATCGACAGAGGCCAGGAATTCTCCAGGCTCAGAACTGTTCTCAAAGATTCCATTCTGAAGTGATCCACCCACAAGTGGAGGTTCAGAGACTTCAGGTTCAGAATTGGTCTGAATGAGTTGTCCAGTTTGGGCACCAAGAAAAGAATGGAGTAAAACCCCTTATTCCTTTCCTCCCTCGGTACCAGAACCACCATGCCCTTCTTCAGGAGAGACCTTGTCACCCTTGTTCTTAAGCGTGCCTCCCTGGGTAAAGGTGTAGGAAGAAACCTCCTTGGAGGAACGCCCCTCAAGTTGATCCTGTCTCCATGGACAACCACATTGAGAACCCAAGGATCCTGGGCGGATACTGTCACCACTTGCCCACAGCATTGAATACCTGCCAGTGTCTCTCTGCACACAGGGAACTGACAGGACACGCTTAAGTCAGCCTCTGCTGCGCTGTCAGTGTGAGGAAACTTTCCCTCACCCTGTGCCTGCACTAATGAAGATGAAATATTAATTAAAAAAAAACACCCTAGCTACTCTGTCGCATGGCTGCTGAAGCAGCCCTTGTGAAATATTACCCACTCTGGTGGGCACCTAAAATGAACTGAGGAATGCTGGGATGCAAAAGGGAGAAGCCTGCCTCTCACAAAGCTTTAGAATAGGTGCCTGGGCTCCTTCGGACCATCCTCTATCCCCATGGTTGAGCTGTGTCACCAGGATAGATGAAAGAGAAGTATAATTTATAGGAATAGGTCTATTGTAACCTAAATGACACTTTCTGCTAGACTAGAATGGAAAGGGAAATGTGGCACTTTGGGGTTATAAGTTTCATGTACTATGTTTACCTGTGCAGTGTGCTTGTGTAAGTGCGATAATGGGGTTAAATGTGTCCCACTCTATGAGTTGATGACCACATCTACAGAATATCTGGTAAAACCCCTTCAGTGGTCCTTTCATTCACCAGTCCATCATTGATTGAGATTATTTATATATTTCATTTTAGCTATCTGCTGTGGTGTATCTACCACATGTCTGGTTTGTATATCAGTGTGGATATACAGACCACACTGTGCTAGAAGCACTACAGCAGACAGCACAACACCCCAGGCAGGGAAGAGGGAACTGCTTGGGTTTTTAAATATGGTGAGTGCTAGAATAAACACATACATACATACATATATATATATATATATATATATATATATTTATATTTAAAAACACACACAAATTATGGGCCTGAGTCAGAGTGGATCGCTAATTAGAGAATTTGCAAATTTAGTGATTACCGAAGAACGCATATGCATACCGTACACATCACGCATGCGTGAGGCCAAATAATAAAATACATTGAGTATGGATCGTAAATGCAAGGCAGGCGGAGGTTGATTGACAGGAAGTCAGCATTTGGGGGTGAATGGAAAGAATAGGTTATCTCCGCTCTGAGGATTGATTAATACTATGAATACAAAGCCTGCTTACTAATACATTTATTCTATAGTTTCATATGAAATATAAATTCATAAAAACAACAATAATACAAGAAATATAATATAAAAATGCTAAAAAAAAAACCAACAAAAAAGATAGAATGGTTCGCTTTGATTTGTGATGGGGGAGAGACGGTACTTGTGTATTATTAGGGCGCCCATTGCATCGCATACCACTAATTAAGGGATGCGATGGGACCCGGCTTTCGGGTCCAAAGACCCGCACTGTACAATAAAATATTGCATCGCATGCCATTACAATGGCATGCGATGCGATTTTTAATTGTACAAGCACCCTGATGGGTGATTACTATGTTTAATGCACCCCCATTGTTAACGCCACCCCCACTATCAACGACAACCCGAAACGTGGCGAGCACAGCTAGCCAGCAAGGGGCGGCGGTACGCGTCCTCCAACCTTTTCATACCCCCACTATCCACGTGGAGTTGATTTTAGATAGTGTGGCGAGCGGACGCGGAATACATGCGAAGTAATCCAAGTTCCCTCGCTGTGCTCGCCACACTATCTAAAATCAACTCCACGCCGACGTGGATAGTGGGGGTATGAAAAGGTCGGAGGACGCGTACCGCTGTGCTTGCCACGCTTTGGGTTGGCGTTGATAGTGGGGGTGGCGTTAACAATGGGGTTGCATTTAACATAGTAATCACCCATCAGGGTGCCTGTACAATTAAAAATCAGGTCGCATCGCATGCGATGAATACGATGCCCTACGATGGAAATCTTGGGCGCCCTGATAATACACAAGTACCGGAGAGACAACTCAATTGTTTTTCTTCGTGGGGATCCTGTTCCTATAGGTGGAACTGTACTTGTATCATTGGTTGAAGCAGTTTTGATAACCACTCACGATTCGTGGGACTGAGTTCGCTGAATTGCAGAAGGTGGTAAGACCCTTTGGAGTGGTGCCGGCGGCTCATTTTCCTGCTTTGCAAACTATACTTCTTGACGGCTTTAGTACAGTCCATGATCAGGAGTCCGATTTGTAATCCACAAAGATTAGTAGAGGAAGGGCTGTGCCTGACATATTTCGCTAGGAGGGTTCACAGCTTTTTCAAAGGTTCTTTGAAAATGCTGGTAACCCTCCTACCGAAACGTGTCAGGCACAGAGACACTCCAAAGGGTCTTACCACCTTCAACAATTCAGCGCAATTGAGGTGTCTCTCCCACTATCAAAAATCAAAGCGAACCATTCCTTCCTTTTTGTTTAGCATTTTTATATTATATTTCTTGTATTATTGTTATGTTTTTATGAATTTATATTTCATATGAAACTATAGAATAAATGTATTAGCAAGCAGGCTTTGTATTCATAGTATTAATCAATCCTCAGAGCGCAGATAACCTATTATTTCCATTGCCATAATAAAACTACAAGTTAAGAAATTTAATTTTTTGAACTTTTCTTAACTTGTTTTCTGGAAGCTAGATTATCCATTGAGCTATGTACAGCCACTCCATTGAAGGCAGTAATTAGTACAGTAGGAGATTGAAAACCTAAGTAACCATAACTTCTGGAGGCAAACTAAAACCAAAAATGCATATAGCCAAAATGAGATGGGGCAGCAGTGCATAAGGATATAACAATACCAGGAAGCTCAAAAGAGTAGGCATAAGTGTATTCTAAAACATCACCTATGTAAGCAATTGCAACATTATAGGGTTGGTGCAAAAGAACGTTAAATAGACATAAGTACACTACAGTAATATTACTTGGACTTATCCTGCACGCATGGATACTAGGCAGAGTGGCTCAAACTTACAAATTTATATCATGATCTGTGAACTAATATTGTTTTATTAAAACTTGGGCTTTTTTTATATTTTCAGCAACAAATAGCAATCTGGATGATGACAGCACACGCTCAATAAAGATCAGGAATACACGTTCTTGTAGTCAACGTTTCGAAGCTTTAATAATATGCTTCTTCTTCAGGACAAGAAGAAGTCCTTCTTGTCCTGAAGAAGAAGTGTATGTATGTATATATATATATATATATATATATATATATATATATATATATATATATATATATATATAGATAGATAGATAGATAGATAGATAGATAGAAGCGGTACATCTGTCCGAACAGACTTAGGTCTACAGTCATTAGGTCGACCCCAGAAGGTTGACTGTCCCCAAGGTCGACAGGGTTAAAGGTCAACATGGCTCAAGGTCGACATGGTTTTAGGTCGACAGTCATTAAGTCGACATGAGTTTTTCACTTTTTTTTACCCGAATGTCGACACACTCGACATGGACACAGTTGGAGTTGAACCGCAGCCCCTCGCAATGCTTCAGGCACGGTGCCTCGCTGCGCTCGGCACACTATTTTATTCTCCCACCATGCCCTAGTGGATGGTAGGGCATGAAATACCGCCTGTCGGCACATGTTGGCTCAAAAAACAGTGAAAAACTCATGTCGACCTTTTGAAAAACTCATGTCGACCTAATGACTGTCGACCTGCTGGTTTTATTTTTAATAGGGAATAACTGCTTTGTCTAACATACATATAAGCACCTGTTTAGTTATCTCTTGGTATTGAATAGTTGCAACATTTGTACAAGGGACCTGGCGGTGCACTTTCAAAAAGCTATATATTACATTTTGCACATTTACTTCCGTCTTTTTTATATAAGATATAAAAAAAATGTAGATGATTTTGTCACAAAAGTCATAAGGATTAAATAAATTACCCTTAAAGCGTTTGACACTATATTCCTATAGTACTTTTAAAAGAATTTAAAAAGTGTCTTTGTAATGTTTTATTTTACGATTACTATATATTAGACATCTGGCATGTTACAAAAACAGTGAGATTGCCACAGTTGTTGTTTAGTGGTGATGTTCACTGCTTGGCTCCTTAAGTTGTGGCATAACTTCTCCCGTTTCCTGAATGACATCACCCTAAAGTGAAAAAAAAAAGAAGGTGTAATAAGAAACTGAAAAAAAAACAGAAAAAAAGGACAATATGGTAGGAGCTCTAAAAGTGAGGGAGACTAGCTTAAGTCAGTTACCTCTTGCATCAGGATCACAGTTAAAAATTAGCAAAGGCATTTCAATTCATAGGGGGAAATGTACTAAGAGCGAATGAGTAGCACCCATTCGATGTGATATACGGCCAGGACCCAGTGCACAGCAGATTTACAAGCAGCCAAATTTGGATTTAACCCCATGATTCAAAAAAAAAAAAACACCAGTAGGTTAACTGGCTTGTAACAAACCCCCCCAGAGTGTATGGGGTGTATGAAAAAACTCCCTAAAAAAACCAACAAAGGGTTTGTTCACCAAGATGGAAGTTCTATTGTAGATGGGATGTTTTGGCAACCGATCAAATTGTATATATTATATTCTAGAACAGGCATGTCCAAAGTCCGGCCCAGGGGCCAATTGTGGCCCATAGCCTCCAGCCAGAAGCGGGTGGACCATCAGATGCGGGACACACAGCACTAAAGGTGGGGCCCCGGCGAGCGTGCCTTTTCCTTGCTGTCTGCAGCAGTGAGGAGGTGCCAGCTGCGGGTGTGGTATGATTCACCGACAGTCGGGATCCCGACAGTCATTATCCCGACATCGGGATCCCGACTGCCTGGTCTCAGACAGCGTGGCCAGCGCAACAAAGCCCCTTGCGGGCTCGCCACGCTGCGGGCACGGTGGCGAGCTACGCTCGCCACCTATTCTATTCTCCCTCTATGGGGGTCGTGGACCCCCACGAGGGAAAATAGCTGACGCCGTCGGGAACCCGGCCGTCAGTGTTTTAACAGTCGGGATCCCGACGTCGGGTTAATGACTGTCGGGACCCCATCCGGCAGCCGCCACAGTGAGATGTGTTTTGTGTCCTTCGGGTGAGTATGCATCCAACCCCTGCAGCTGCAATTGTATATCACCCTCCTCCGCAATCACACTGACAGCAGTGTGTGGGGAGGGGGTGCAGCAAGGGGGAAGCTTGCTCCCGTAACATGCAGAGTGGAGGAGGGCGGCAGTGGGAGCCCAAGCATCTCCTGTCCTTGCAGTTCCTGCTTTGCCTCTCCGTCCTCTGGCTCACACAAGGGGCTGGGAAACATACAGAGAAGGGAGGGGGCAGGCAGGGGGACATACAGTTAATGGGGGCAGGCTGGAGGAAATACAAAGAAGGGGGGAGTCTAGGGAATATACAGTGAAGGGGCAAGCTGGTGAATGGGGGCAGAGTGGGGGACCTATGCGATTAATGATTCAAAGCATGTCAGGCTGAATGGTCGGCCCCCCACATTTTCACCTCACCAAATCTGGCCTTCGCTGCAAAAAGTTTGGACACCCCTGTTCTAGAAGGTGCTAAAGGATTAAGAAGTTTTGATTGGTTGCCTATAGCAACATCCCATCCTCAATAGAACTTCCAACTTAGTGAATAAACCCCAGTGAGCGGAAAATGGCTATTTTTCCCAGTGTTTCTTTTTTTTTTTTTTAATCAGGCTTTCTGATTGGATCTACGGATGAAACACCAGTTTTGTTTTGAAAATATAGGTTCAGTGTGTTTTCGAACATCCACAGCCCATGCCACTTTTGGGGATTTTGTTTCGCCTGCCTCAGGCAGATGAGCTGGCGTATCTGGCCAATTTCATAGTCCCAAGCAAGCCTATTATAATAGGATTTGGTATAAGTGTGTGTATTTATATGGGAAGAATAACTAGGCAAAGTGGTTCTCATATGCTGTCAAATTTGATGTTTCTATGTTTACACAATCTTCTGGAAATATATTGACAGATTTTACTCATAAAAAACAGTAAATATTCTTAACATACTTACAGGGTACAGCCGAACTTTTTGATAAACAATGGCATAGGGAGTTGTCTGAAATAAAATAAAATAAATATAATTTCAATCCATGTCAGCCACACAAAAATATGGTTATATATATATATATATATATATATATATATATATATATATATATATTACACATACATACATACATATATATATATATATTACACATACATACATATATATATATATTACACATACATACATACATATATATATATTACACATACATACATATATATATATATATATTACACATACATACATACATATATATATATATTACACATATATATATATATATATATATATATATATATATACACACACACACACACACACACACCCCAATTAGTTTAAATGTGAAAAATTTTCTGAACATGCTCAATGAACAGTTGTACATTGTGATCATATACAATTAGCTGCATGATTACTTGTAGTTAAAATTGCATACCACACAAAAAAATAAATGGGATAATTAAGCAATTAAAGGCCCATACACACTTGATGACTCACTCCATGAGCGATATCAAAGAATATAACCTCAAAACTGCTGGTGTACGATACTGAGCATTCTCATTGAACGATATCATTCAGTGATGTCACCGCTCCGTACATGCAGTCATTGACAAGTCAGAATTGACTTTTGCATGTACATATAAAGGTGGTTGTCATTAACGACCTGCGGGATCGTTGGTTTCACACACACTGGCTGATATTATGAACGATACCGATCAGAAGAGATAAATGGATGGATCTAACTAGGTGTGGGTTTCACATACATATCTACCTAGTCAAAGTCACGGTATCAGGACTCATGATAGATTGACTCTAGGTCGATAGTCATTAGGTCCAGCACTAATGGATGACACCTTTAACTGTTCGACACCTTTAAATGGTGGACATTGGCAAAAGGTCGACACAAGTTTAAAATTTTTCTGGGCTTAGACTGACTTGGGTCATTATTTACTATCCAAATGGACATAGAGTGAGAATAGAACAGTGTGCGAGGCACCATGCCTAAAGCATGGTGAGCGCAGCAAGCCACGCGAGTAGAATACGCAGTACACATGTCGACACAACCACAGAAAAAAAAGCATGAAAACCCAGTGTCAACCTTTTCAGTGTCGATCATGTGTATGTTGACATTTTGCTTGTGTCAACTATTTGTCAATGTTGACCTTGAGTATGTCGACAATTAGTGGTCATCCTAATGACTGTCGACCTAGAGTCAATCTTTAATTTATACCATAACCAAAGTCACACATAGGCCAAGTAAGACACAATTATAGGCCCTGCAGAGTTGTGCTACCGTAGGTATAGGGCTAATGCAAATGCGCGTACAAAATTATAATGACTAATGAGGAGTATGGATTCAGAGGCAGCACTGCCATACAGGCGAATACCTGCATTTGGTTCCATGTACACAGTGCACGTCACGGAACCGTGTGCAACTCTGAAACTGTTCTAAAGCGTCAGGCAGAGGCATGTATTTTCTGCTCTGCATTGTATATGATAAAAAAAAAAAAAAAATACTCTCCTGATACAGTTTTATCCCAACTGATTTACAATTCAACTAAGACAGCGATGGCTAACCTTGACACTCCAGCTGTTGTTGAATTACACATCCCAGCATGCCCTGCTACAGTTTTACTGTTTGGCCACGCTAAAACTGATGCAGGGCATGCTGGTATTAAGTTCAACAACAGCTGGAGTGTCAAGGTTAGCCATCACTGAACTAGGATGTACCATGAGACTGTGGTGACTGATTTGATGCAACACTTGTGTATCTATGTGTGAATCTGTACACAAAATGCTACAATGGAGCAGCTGCATCTTTTTTCCCATTACAAGTTCTGTTGTGCTCTGTATACTGACTCAGTCGCACACTATATGTAAGTGTCACACAGTACAGTCTCCTGCTGCATCATGTTTTAGATGCATTTATAAAAAAAAAAAAAAAAAAAAGATGACTGATGGTAGCAGTTGCACAGGACTTGGCAGGCTCATCTTGCACTCTGTGGTGTATTGAATCCCAATGTATGAGGAAACGTCTATCTATACCTTGGAACAAATTTACATAAATATCTCCTAATGTATTTTCAAGATGGAAATGACTATTGAACCAATTTGTTTCAATGGCAACATAATAGTGGCATTTCTAGTCTGTTTCATTGGTTATGGGTGCATGCTGCCTGCTCCCCTTACTTGTGTTTACTGCTAGCAATGCTTTGGTGCCATATGTTTTATGCTGGCCACACACCTTAAGATTTTCTGTTGAGCCAATTTGCAGGTTGAAACATATATCTGGTAATGTATGGAAGCGACCGGCAGTCAGAATTTGCTCCCAAAAAACGGATAATAAACAAAAATCATTGTGCGGACAAATTGGTTAAAACAAACAGATTTTACCAATTTGTTAAATCACCCTTTCTGTTAATCTCCCAGTGTTTGGAAGCTAAAGGTCACATCCATTACCAAATTATCCTTCCAACCAACAAACAGGTTGGTTTGACAGCAAATGTTAATGCAGGGTTTCCCAACGTTGGTCTTCAAAGCACAGCTGGGTACACACCTAAAGATACATCTCCGGACACATTGGGCAGAACACACTGACCAAGCAGTTGTGACTCAGGTCACAACTTTGTGGGCATTTAAATGCACCCACCCAGTTGCTGTCAATCACTGCCAGTTTGTGCAGCATGTGTATGCATGGTTGGCAGAAAGCCCACACACACACACACACACACACAGCACAATGTGCAAATATATCTCTAGCTATATCAGTCATCGGCTGTGCTATACAGCCAATGCAATATGTCTGAATGATGTAGTTCACAGACATATTGCTGGTAGACCCTGGCCTATGGACCAGCCATATATATCAGCCATTCAACTGAATGGCAAATATATCGGACAGTGTGTAGCCATCTTAACAGTCCAGGTTTTAATCAGGATACCCATGCTTGAGCAGAGATGGACAAAACAAAATAGCTGAGGTATTATTTTATACCCCTTTTACACCAAAAATCCCAGATGCAACCCGGCATTTGGAACACAGATCCAAGCCAGTTCGGATCCGGGATTTGCATCGTTTACACTGCGGCGCCTACCCGAAGTGTAGACTAAGGTGGCGCTTGGAGATGACATCTCCATGCGGCAAGACCACAATCACCCTTTGCGGGACCTCCGATCTCATCGCTGGGGGCAAGCCCGGCACCGAGGTAAGTTGCTGGGCTGCCCCTAGCCCCCACCTGTCTGCGGGATGAATGGATGCAGCACACAGGCATCCATTCACCTCCTCCCTGCCTCCGCTGTTGTCTGCACAGTACAGCAGCGGAGGCTGTGTGCAACCCCCACCCAACCTCCATGTTGACCGCAGGACGCTGCCCCATTTACACTGCCCTCTACCCAGGTCCTAGCCATGTTCAACCCAGGTCAGGACCTGGGTAGAAGTCCCATGTAAATTGACACGGGGTGACCCATTTACACTGCTGCTGACCCGGATTTTTGCGGTGGTGTAATCTCTCACAATTTTACCTCTGAGATTTGAGGGGTAGATTTATTAAGCTCGTCAAGTGATAACATGTCGGTTTAATACTGTAAACAGAATAAAAAAATTCTGCAAATTTGGAATGCAAAGCAATATACATTACCTCCAAATGGTATTTAACAAAGTAATGAATAATCCAGACTGGTATTAGAATTTTCGTCACAGCTGAAACACCAAGGTTATATGTTCTGAAGGTCTGCAGATTAAAAAAAAAAAAGGGGGAATAACTTCATAATGTATAACTGATTTATATGATATATTACCTCTGGTGGTGCCTATACTTTCGTTTATGACAGTACACACATACCCACCTCCATGCAGCAACAGCTCTAGGACATTATCCTGCATGCTTAGCAGGCATTTACGTTTCCCTGGCAGCTAGAAGCTTACCCTCACACCCTTTCGTCTCTATACTACCCAGGGGAAAGCCCCGCTCCCTTGACCCTGCTCCCTGTCACGCACATAGTTCCTCCACAAGCTGTTCTTCTGCAGGAAGTTGCCCCAGAACTTCTGCATGACACCTTGCTTGGTGGGGGGCTGGACGGGCTCCCGGGGGCTCAGTTCCTGGTCCTTCAGCCATTTCCTACGGAGAACTCTTAACTGTTGCTGCCGGAGCTTCTCATCAGCCGGGCTCACCGACATCCCTGCTCCAAAATGCCCAAACCCCGGTCCTTCTCCGTGTGCGACTCTTCCGTCCCTTCTGCAGCTCGCAGAGGGCACTCACCGTTCAGCGGCTTTAGCGCACAATGATGACGTCACACATACTCTACAGCTCCCTCTGCTGTTTGATTGCCTACAATATACATACATATATATCTATACATGAATACTGTATCTATACTTTATAAAAAAGGAAGTGATCGGCACTCGTCCTGTAGTAGTTACGATATTGAATAGCAGGAGTGAGACAGCGGCATCATACCTCCCAACATGACCCTCTCTAGGAGGGACACAATGCTCTATTTCTGGACTTTCCTATTCATTTATGTTTGCCATCACATGTGATGAAACACCTTTCTCATCAAGGGAGGCAACATAACTCCCCTTCTAAATGCCTAACCCTAACCTCCCCCCGCAGTATAACCCTAACTTCCCACCGCAGTCTGACCCTAAGCCTCATTCCCCCTAATAGTGACTAAACCTAACTTCCCCTTCCCTGGCCTGACCCTAACCCACCCCACTTACTCACCAATCGGTATGGTGGCTATTGGTCTTCCGGTATCGGCATCCTCAGGGCCGTAACTAGGGGGGGGCTGGGGGGTCACGCGCTCCGGGCGCTGGAGGGGGGGGGGGGCGCTGTCAGGTCCGGGAGACAGCCAGCGGGGTTTCGGGGACTGATGTAGCCCGAGTCCCGCTGCTGGCCCGCCGTATTGTAACTGTGTCTGTTAGCTAACCCGTCGCTTGCGAGCGACGGGTAGCTCGCCGGGTGCTCAGTGGCTCGGCGCTTACTTTACGGTAAAGTTTACCTCCTGCCGGGCTGCCGCTGTGTAGCGGTTCCTCACTTGGCGGCAGGAGGTCAAATAGTGACCTCCTGCCGCCAAGCGATGACGCGCCTCCCGATGGCGGAGAGGCAGGAGGTCACTATCTGACCTCCTGCCGCCAAGTGAGGGAACAGCACACAGCACAGCAGCACTTGCCTTCCCATCCCCAGCGCTAGAAATCGCGCTTTATTCCTCCTCCTTCCCTCATGCCTCATGACATTCCGTCAACGCCACTGCTCCTCCCAATCATCTCCCTGAATCTGGTAATCGATGTTTCATTTTTAAACTGTGTCTGACTCCAGCCTGCATACCTACTGATGTATAATGGATATCATGTGTGCACTGTGGCAAATGTTTAATGACTCATTAAAGTTTAATGAGTCATTAAACATGTCATATGCCACACACATGATGCCCATTATACATATGCCCCACACCTTGATGCTCATTAATAACATCAAGGTGTGTGGCATATGTATAATGGGCATCATGTGTGTGACATATATGTTTAATGGAGCATCACGCTGTGGGGAATATGTATAATGGGCATCATGTGTGTGACATAAGTTTAATGGAGCATCACGGTGTGTGTCATGTATAATGGGCATCACAGTGTGCGTCATATGTATAATGGGCATCACGGTGTGTGGCATATGTATAATGGAGCATCACGGTGTGCGGCATATGTATAATGGGCATCACGTTGTGGGGCATATGTATAATGAAGCATCACGTTGTGGGGCATATGTATAATGGACATCATGTGTGTGGCATATGTATAATGAGCATCCAGGTGTGGGGCATATGTATAATGGAGCATCACGGTGCGGATCATATTTATAATGGGCATCACAGTATGCGGCATAGGTATATTGGGCATCACGGACTGCACTTTTGGGGTCATGTGTATCTGGCACTGCACTATTGTGGGCATATGTGTATCACACCTCCATTTTCCATGGCCGCACCCCATGTGGCTACAGCTCTTAGAGAGCTGACCATGCCCTCATAGCGGAAAAAATGGGGGATGTAGCCTGGCAGGAGTACCACGGTAGTAGGTGAACGCTCTAATTTTGGGCGCGCGCAGATGTCTCCTCTCCTCTGCCTCCAGTGTTGGGAGGTATGTTTGTGACATATTGGACATTGCAGTGTGTGGCACATTGTGTATCATTCAGGGACAGTGTTCTATCCAGTGGCAGCAGCAATTAACCATTGCTTATAATGTGTACTGGGGGGGCATTACGGTTTGTGGTGTAATGTGCTCTGGGCATTACGGTGTGTGCTGTAATGTGTACCGGGCATTACGGTGTGTGCTATAATGTGAATTGATACCACTATGTGACCACACCACTTCTCCCCCCCCCCCAAAAAAAACATGCCCTAAATTTTTAGCGCGCGCCTTCGGCGCGCACTGTCCCTGTTTTTGGGTTCATATAGTTTCTAGAGGGATCATTTATAAATATATATATCATTTCAGAATACAGTGTATATATAATATATGATATATTGTCTTGTTTGTTGGTTTAATATCGACCTTCTGTTGTCTGTAAGTATATATATATATATTTTTTTTGGGGGGGGGGGGGGCACTAAATGAATGTCTTGCCCCGGGCACCAGAAACCCTAGTTTCGGCCCTGGCATCCTTATCCTTTCAAGGTTCTGTCGCTGGTTTTCTGAGGATAGTCGGGATGCTGCCCTTCAATATACTACATCCTGTTAATGTGGCCCTCCCCGTTATATCCTTTTTCCTGCAATGAGCATTAGCAGGTGTGATTTAAGGGAGGAGAGGGCCCATATGACTCTGGCTTTGTGCTAGAGTCTATTGCACACATGCACCAGGGCTGACCAGCCACGGTGCAAATGTGACGGCCGGGGGACCTGACGTAAAAAGTGTACCCCGGCTGTGGCATGACACTGTTGACTGTAGGAGCCCAGTGCTCTTCCAAAATCTGGGGGGGGGGGGGGGGGTATTTTTGGAACCAGGTCTGGCTCAATGCTCGTGGGGGGCCCACAATGTTTTTTTTAACTAAATTCCACACACTTCTACGTATTATATAAAATAATATTATGTATTAAAGACAGCACATATACTGTATGCAAATAGTTTTAAATCTTGTTAAAGATATAATTATCTGCTTAATTACAATACTATTAGTATAATAGTATAATAATAGGGGATAACATGAGGGGAAGAGGGGGTGCCTATGGTGGATGCCATCATCTGGTTTAGAGTAGTACAGTAAGTAAAAAAAACAGGAAAGAAAAGAAAACCAGTTTCTAAATATGCACTCCTTCCTCCCTGTAACTTGTGTTAGGGAGGCGTGTCGAGGCAGACATCACCAAGCCCCGCCCCCATACCAGTCATATGCGGTAATTCGTGGGTTTGCGGATTAGGGGATGGGCTAAATTGATGCAAAATTACGTGATTCTCATCATTTTAGCCCCACCTCCTCACCACGGACCCACAAAATACACTGTAATTGATGCAGCAGGAGGGAGACCTGCGGGGGCGATACCGTAAACTTGTACGCCTTCCCAGGGGGCCGGGAGGGGGACCTGATTTTCGGGAGGGTAGGCAAGTATGACATAAACCATCACTCCCACCATGCCTAAGTTCAACAGGATCAAAAGGTTCACACAAGCATTAGGTCGACATGGAGAAGGTCGGCAGTCAAAAGGTCAACATTGGTTATTCTGGGGTTTCTTGAGCCGACGTGGCGGTATTTCATGCCCTACCTTCCACTAGGGCGTGGAGGGAGACTAGAATAACTCGCCATGTGTCGACATTCAGGACCAAAAAAATTTGTGCAAAACCCATGTCAACCTTTTGTGTGTTGACCTTCCCAATGTTGACCTAATGCTTGTGTCGACCTTTTGACCCTGTCAACCTTAGACATTTCGACCCTTTTCATGTGTCGACCTAAGGCCAAGGTTGCCTACTTTTCTAGTCTCTTCTCAAGGAGAAGCCCAGACTTTCAGCAGCACTTTGGGGGTGGGGCACTTCATGAGGTGCCCCCTCCCTGGAGACCCGTGTATTTGCAGTATTTAAACTCTGCAGTCGGGGGGGGGGGGGGGCTGGGGTCCCTCAGAATCCGTGAGGGTTGCCCACCCTTCTGGCTGGGAGGGGAGCCGGGAGGGGGACCCTATTTTTGGGAGCCTCTCGGCCATTCCGGGAGGGTAGATATCCCTGCCTAAGGCCCATCAACCTTTGGTGGTCGACCCAATGTATGTTGACGTTAATTTGGTCGACCCAATGACCCATAGCTGATTACAATAATGCAGTACTTTACATACTGTTACTTTGGTCTTTCATATCTGATGGTCACTCTCACAACTCACACACTGGGTTCAATTCCTCCCTACATCCATCCTCGATGCTCCACTTACCCTTACTTTACTTACTGCCCCCTAGAAAGATCCACACTGCTTCTCACACCCACTGTTGCTGCTACCTACACTAGTGTGCTAACATCTCAATACACTCACTATCATTGCTTGCTACCTCTCATTGCCTGGGCCTTATGGGTCTCCTTACCGGGGCAACTCAAGTCAGAGCAGCTGGGGGTTGGTGATAGGGATAGATGAGAAAGGACACTGTCTCTGTTTAACTCAGCCAGCAATAACCAGCAACCACCTGAATGCCTGACCAACTGTATAGGTTTTTTTTTATGTGGAACTGGCAATTTGTTTTCATGTGGAAGTGGCTTTTCCAGTGCTTGTATTATATGGATCTTGTTTTTTTTCATGTGTTTTTCCATAAAGTGGATCTGGACTTTTTTATTATTTATTTTATATAGATGTTTTTGGTTTTTTTTCAGTGTTTTTTATATGTGGATCTGGCTTTTCATTTTTTTATGGGGATCTTTTTTAAGTGTTTTCTTTTTTTGTGGATTTGGATTTCTAAATATATTTATATGGATGTGCATATTTGGCTTCCCTATGTATTTAGTATACATTTTTGTTCTGGCCTTTTCAATGTGTTTTGTACGGATCTGGCATTTTTAGCAGTTTTATGTGCATCTTGTGTTTTCTGTGTTTTATTTTATGTGCAGAAATGGTTCTCTAAATAAATATAGGTACTTGTGTATTTTGGCGGCGCCCATCACATCGCATACCATAACGCATACGATGGTATGCGATGCGACGCGATATCGTACGATAGTGCACGATGGCATACAATTTTGAAATTGTATGCCATTGTACATGGCATACAATGCCATACGATGCGATGCGATTAAACATTGTATAAGCACCCTAATGGGTGCTTATACAATGTTAAGCACCCAAATGGGTGCTTACAATGTTAAATGCACCCCCACGCCACCCCCCCACTATAAACGTGAACCCGAAGCGTGGCGAGCGGCGGCGGTACGTGTCCTACGACCTTTTCATACCCCCACTATCCACGTCGGCGTGGAGTTGAGAATAGAATAGTGTGGCGAGCGCAGCGAGCCACCGAGCCTGAAGCGTGGCGAGCGGACGCGGATACCTGTGAAGCCCGCAAAGGGACGCGTTTACCTGTGAAGGTATCCGCATCCCCTCGCGGGGCTCGCTGCACTCGCCACGCTCCGGGCTCGGTGGCTCGCTGCGCTCGCCACACTATTCTATTCTCAACTCCACGCCGACGTGGATAGTGGGGGTATGAAAAGGTCGTAGGACGCGTACCGCTGCGCTCGCCACGCTTCGGGTTCACGTTTATAGTGGGGGGGTGGCGTGGGGGTGCATTTAACATTGTAAGCACCCATTTGGGTGCTCAAAAGCACCCTTTAGGGTGCTTATACGATTTTTGGTCGTATAGGGGGTCAAAATCGCGTCGCATCGAATCGCATGCCATCGGGTGCATGGCATGCGATACGATCTGTTCGTCGTACGACGGACATCGGGGGCGCCGCCAAAATACACAAGTACCTAAATATATATATAGGCCCCCCAAAAAACCCTATCTGACTTGATCGTGTTTACGATGTTCAGCCGAGGAGCAGTGGGCGTTTCGTTCAGCACTGACTTGTTCTGCAAGTGTGTATCTGTTTTTATCAGTTTAATACCCAATAAGCCGCCTAAAAAAATAATCTGGCCCCAAAAAGCACATTATGGCAAAAGAGGTGCAAAATGTAATTGCCACTGGGCTCACCCACAATAAAAGAAGCAATGATCAAAAAAAAAATAGTGCTTCATTCATATAATAATTTAATTTCATAACGAAAAGCGATCCATATAATAATCTCATAGAAGGCCTCAAAAAGCACATACTGGCAAAAAAAGAGGTGAAAGAAGGAATTGTCCCTGGGCCCGTCCACCCACTCTTAGGGGTGTATTCACTGTTGGTCGTTAGGTCCATTCTGTCTAAAACAGCATATTTTACGCCTGAAAAAAAAGTCTAGATGAATTGTAGTATTCACTATAATTTTTTCTAGACAGTCTAAAGGATTTCACCTGTTAACTCTTTTCGTTTGCCTCGCCTGTCTAAATGAGTCATTTAGACTTTTTGTTTCACTTTGTCTAAACTCTGCCATGTTAATCTGATTTAGCCTATTCAGTGTTTGATTGTCTAAATGGATTCTACAGTTTTCAGGCAGGCTTTAGACAAAGTGAACTAGACAATTTCTTCTGTCGGGACTGCTCTACAAAACATAAAATATTATTTTATTTATGTAGTTTTTGACATGAATCAATGTAATTTATTTTCATTTTGTTTGTAAATATATTTAGTATGTTTATTATTGCCCATATGAATATATTTTGATTTTTATAATTTTTTTTTTTTTACTCCAACAATGTTGCATTGGGCGGGATGTATTAATATACATCGCCGCCCTTCGCTGCCTGTCCACCGCGATGCCAGCGCATATGTACTAACATATGCGGCTGGCATCGCGATGCGGTGACGGAGGTCCCCCGCGATTCCTGGAATGTGGTGTCTCCGTCACCTCCCTGCCCTCTCCTCCATCCCTCATGCCGGGGACAGCTAAGCAAGCTGTCCCCGGTACCTCCTTCTCCCCCCTGCAGCCGGAAGGACGTCAGCTGCGTCACTAGGGGGAGACAGGTGTTACCTTCCGGGTCCAGGAGGACCTGGACCAGGTAATCCAGAGGGAGGGGGAGAGGGGGGAGGGGGTGAAGGAGCCCAGCAAAGGGGGGGGGGGGAGAGGGGGTGAAGGGGCCCAGCAAAGGGGGGAGAGGGGGTGAAGGGGCCCAGCAAAGGGGGGAGAGGGGGAGGGGGTGAAAGAGGCCAGCGGGGGTGAGGCAGAATACTGTAATACACGGCAGCAGCCGGACAGCAGGTGGGGAGCTGACGGACAGTGTGGATCCAGACAGCCTGTGAGCCCGGTGCTGTGCCGGGCTCACAGATAGTGTGCAGCTCGGGGCTGCGGAACCCCCCCCCAGCAGGCCAGCAGGGGGTGGAGCGCAGAAGCGGGGGTGAAGGTGGGCATCATGGGGGGGTGAAGGAGGCCAGCAAGGGGGGGGTGAAGGAGCACAGCAAAGGGGGGGGGAGGGGGTGAAGGAGCACAGCAAAGGGGGGGGGGGAGGGGGTGAAGGAGCCCAGAAAAGGGGGGGAGGGGGTGAAGGAGTCCAGCAAAGGGGGGAGAGGGGGAGGGGGTGAAAGAGGCCAGTGGGAGGTGAGGCAGAATACTGTAAATACACGGCAGCAGCCGGACAGCGGCCTGATGGACAGCGTGCGGGGAGCTGATGGACAGTGGGGATCCAGACAGCCGGAGCCCCTGTGCCTGCGCGCAGTGACCGGGGTGCTGTGCCGGGCTCACAGATAGTATGCAGCTCGGGGCTGCGGGGACCCCCTGCAGACAGGGCACCGCTTGTACCTGGTGAAGCAGGGAAGGCTCTGACACCGGTTTCCGGAGCTCCCTCTCCCGCGAGTGTGCTGAGCGGCAGTATCAGTCAGTTCGGCTGGGAGCTTGTATCAAATACTGATACAAGCTCCCAGCCGCATTGACGGATACTGCCGCTCCTGCAGCACAGCACACTCGCGGGGATGAGAGGGAGCTCCGGGAGCAGGTGTCAGAGCCTGCCCTGCTTCACCAGGTACAAGCGGTACCCTGTCTGCAGGGGGTCCCCGCAGCCCCGAGCTGCATACTATCTGTGAGCCCGGCACAGCACCCCGGTCACTGCGTGCAGGCACACTCGCGGGGATGAGAGGGAGCTCCGGGAGCAGGTGTTAGAGCCTGCCCTGTTCACCAGGTACAAGCGGTGCCCTGTCTGCAGGGGGTCCCCGCAGCCCCGAGTTGCATACTATCTGTGAGCCCGGCACAGCACCCCGGTCACTGCGCGCAGGCACACTCGCGGGGATGAGAGGGAGCTCCGGGAGCCGGTGTCAGAGCCTGCGCCGCTTCACCCCGGTCACTGCGCACAGGGGCTCCGGCTGTAGCCCCCACCGCTACCCCCCCTCCTCGCTGGCGGACAGCGTGCGGCAGGCAGGGGGACACAAGGGACAGAATTGCCCCTTGCAGCCAGGCCGGGATCCGTCTCCCCCTCAGCCGGCTTCTGCTGTGCTCTGCAGGCAGCCCAGTTCCTAGCGAACCCAGTCCCCCCTCCTTTGCTCCGGGCTGTGTCAGCGGCCGGGGGGGCTGGTGGACAGCGTGCTCCATTGAAGGGAAACACGCAGGCTGAATAACTCATGCAGGGCAGATAGCAGGAGGGGGGCTGGCGGCAGGCATGGGGACAGGGGGCACTCCATTACAGGCCAGCTCAAAGTTAATAATTCATGCAGGGGGACAGCACATCTCCATGCAGCTAATGGCGGAGGAGTGTGTGTCTGTCTGACACTGACTGGCTTGCCCTGCAGGCGAATTGGACATGCCCCCTTTCGCCTCATAGGTGTTTTTACGCCAGGAGGCTTTCCGCCCTGTATTCACTCTGAATACACTAATTGGTGGAAGGGTGAAAGCTAATCCGCCTGTCTAGCTGATGTAAAAGCTAGAGCAGGCGGAACTACATGAGTTAACGATGGACCCTGAATACAGCCCTATGAGTGTAATAGGACATTGTGCCATTGACAAACCATTTCAGCCAGAGGGACTTCCAAATCTGTGACTGAAATGACTGGTTCGTTTGGGCCCCCACAATAAAAGAAGCAATACTCAAAAGAGTGCATCATTTAATAAGAGGTATCTCAAGAAAAAGAAGAGGTGCAAGATGGAATTGTTCCTGGAACCACCCACCCTTAGGTTGTAATAGGACATTGCACACTTAACAAACCAGTCATTTCAGCCAGTGAAATAACTGGTTTGTTTGTTCCCCCACAATAAGGTACACACTGACTGTCATCATTCGCCATCCTATCCTACTGTAATCTTCACTCTCATCAGTGTGTACATCCTTGTAGTCCTCATCATCACACAATACAGTATCAGTTCATCACTGCTGGAATCCTCCTTGAGCGATGTCTGTGTTTTGCGATGGAATTGGTGGGAAAGGTCTTCCTTGTGAAATGTGTAGTTCATTTTTATGAACATAATTTATTTCAACATTTTGAGGCAGTAACCTCCGACGACAATCACTCACAAGGTTCCCAGCAGTGCTGAACACTCTCTCCCAGTACACACTGTAGGGTGGGCAGTTTAAGTAATACAAAGCCAGCCTGTACAAGCCCTCCATATTGTCTTTTTTTCCCCCAATATGTGAACGGACTCTCTGACATGCTGTGCTGAAAATAGTCCTCCACTAACCTCTGCATGGTGACCGTCTCTGATGGAGTAGTCACGCTAGAGGTGTCACTGATACTGGTCAAATCACTTAGACCGGACCAGATGTCTAAAAAAGGTGTTTTTGTGGACTGCTTTTCACCCCCACTAGATGTTTTTGGAAAATTTATTTTTTTATGGGCAGATTTGTGCGAAATTGAAGGAGGAGACGTCACTTCAGCTGCCAACTTGCTCACCAGGAGCTCTTTGCATGTCATAAGATCTGTGTCAGTTGGAAAGAAAGACACAGCATAGGACTTGAACCTCAGATCAAGCACGGCTGCCTAAATGTAGAGTTCTGCTCTCAACATATTGGCAACCCGTGTATCCTGTCGAAGACAAAAAAGGACTTAATCTACAAGCCCAGCATATTTTGTGAATGGGCCTTGTTTGATCTCCTCCTTCAATTTTGCAAGTTGATTCTCCAAAAGCCTAATTAACGGAACCACCTGGCTCAAACTAGCAGTCTCGGCACTCACTTCACAGGTGGCTACTTCAAAGGGTTTTAGCACCTTGCACGGCACAGATATGAGTTTCCGATGTGCTGGGCTAAGGTACATCCCCCTTCCTCTCCCAAATCCATGGCTTGTTGTATAGCTGTGAATGGCTTTCTGCTGTTCTTCCATCCGCTGAACCATATACAGGGTGGAGTTCCACCTTGTTGGCACCTCCTGCTTCAGATGATGGAAGGGCAGATTAAATTAATCTTGCAGCTGCTGCAATCTCCTGCACGCTGTTGTGGAATGCCGGAAATGCCCCAACATTTTTCGTGCAACCTACAGCATCTCTTGCACGCCCTCGTCGTTCCATAAAAATGTCTGAACCACTAAGTTGATCGTGTGAGCAAAACAGGGGTGTTTGAATTCACCCAGCTATAATGCTTTCACGATATTGCTGGCGTTATATGAAATTATAAATCCTGAGGAGAGTCCAAGTGGGGTAAGCCATGTCGCTATGACATCTCTCAGTTTTTCCAAGAGGTTCTCAGCAGTATGCCTCTTATTAAAGCCGGTGATAAATAGCCTGCCTAGTACGAATGAGCTGGTGATGCTTGCTAGATCCTACTGCTGCTGGAGGGAATTCAACCACCCAGTGGGCTGTCACAGTCATGTAATCCTTGGTCTGTCCACTTCCGCTTGTCCACATATCCGTGGTTAAGTGGACACTGTCTCCAATCCCACTTTTCAGGCCATGGATTACTTTAGACTTGATGTCCTGGTACAGCTCAGGAATGGCTTTCCGGATAAAATGGAACCGAGATGGAATCTGGTACCGGGGAAACGCAGCCTCCATTAATTGTGTGAAACCTACACAATTAATGGCAGACACACATCCAATACAGGTTGAGTATCCCTTATCCAAAATGCTTGGGATCAGGAGAATTTTGGATAACGGATTAATTTTGGAATATTTTAATATTTCAATGATGTATCTTGAGGTATCTTGCATTTATGTTGTACATATACATCAAACACATGAAATAAACACAAATATATTTTATTTGTGCATAAAACAAGGTTTCAAAACATGAAACAAAGTTTGTGTACAATCTTAGGCACTGAATTTAAATGGCAAGCAATCATTGTCTTGCACATATATAGTGCCGTTACATATCATGTCATCAGTAGCAATGTCCCCAGTAAGTTTTTAGCAAAAAAAAATTGATTTGTTCACTTTCTGGAATGTATGGTTTTTGGAAAATTTCGGATAACGGATATTCGGATATGGGATACTCAACCTGTACTATCATGGCAGTCATGGCTTCTGTAATCCGCTGTGCAACTGGGTGAGAACTGACATACTTGTTTTGGTACTTGTCTCCTAGCACGGGGCCCATCTTATG
Organism: Crinia signifera; assembly: GCF_055691185.1. Taxonomy (NCBI): domain Eukaryota; kingdom Metazoa; phylum Chordata; class Amphibia; order Anura; family Myobatrachidae; genus Crinia; species Crinia signifera. Next base: position 396,326,254 of record NC_139217.1, on the reverse strand, counting down.
CCATCACATACCACTAATTAAGGTATGTGATGGTATGCGATGGGACCCGATTTTCGGGTTCTAAGAGGCGAACTGTACAATTTTAATATCGCGTTGCATCGCATGCCATTACAATGGCATGTGATGCGATTTGTAATTGTACAGGCACCCTGATGGGTGATTACTGTGTTAAATGCACCCCCATTGCTAACGCCACCCCCACTATCAACGCCAACCTGAAGAGTGGCGAGCCTCCGACCTTTTCATACCCCCACTATCCATGTTGGCGTGGAGTTGATTTTATATAGTGTGGCGAGCGCAGCAAGCCACCGAGCCCGAAGCGTGGCGAGCGGACGCGGAATACATGTGAAGTAATCCGCGTCTGCTCGCCACGCTTCGGGCTCGGTGGCTCGCTGCGCTTGCCACACTATTTAAAATCAACTCCACGCCGACGTGGATAGTAGGGGTATGAAAAGGTCGGAGGATGCGTACTGCCGCCCCTTGCGGGCTCGCTGTGCTCGCCACGCTTTGGGTTGGCGTTCATAGTGGGGGTGGCGTTAACAATGGGGGGCATATAACATAGTAATCACCCATCAGGATGCCTGTACAATTAAAAAATCTTTTGATCGCATCGATCGCATCGCATGCGATCTGGTCGCATGCGATGCGATAGATGCGATCAAAACGATGGAATAAGATTAAAATCATGGGCGCCGTGCTAGGAAACAAGTACCCTTGTTTTTCCTCGCCAAGCACTGCTGAACAATCAGTTTTTTGTTTTAAAGTAGTGTAATGGGTTTTCTTGGGACACTTCTGTGTACAGCAGCAGCAGTAACAGAAGGCCTTTCAATCAAGGATTCTTCTGCAGAATCATGGAAAGAGGAGGATTCTTCTAGCACAACAGTAGTATCAAAAAAACCATCCCTGGTCATTACTTGTTGGTAGTGGAGATTGCAAGTGGTGGGGTTCACTAAAGTGAAGGGACACATTTGATGCTGGACTTCTTGTTGATGTTAATTTTGGAAAAATCCCTATACTTCCCATGAGCTCGCTGCAGATGACGAAATAGGGTAGATGTTCCAAGACCATACCTCAACTTATTTTGTTTCCACAAAGGCTACAGTTGGATTAGGAAATGTTTTCTGAATTGGTGTGAAAATAATTCCATACATAAGATGTGCATTTGTTGGTCCTATGACCAGGCATGATAATGGCAGTCTTATCATGCCCAACAGATGGTTCCACTTGTGCCTCACTTACACACACAACATCCTCATTTGTGTCTGTGTGTAATGTATCATAGTGGTGTGCATACTGCAGGGCTGGTCAAAAGATCGATCGTGATCTACCGGCCTGTAGCTCCTGCCGGTAGATCCTGATCAAGTGCCATTATCTCCCATGTAAATATCTGATGAAGCCTCTGAGAAGTTCTCTGAGGTTTCCAGTGATGCAGCGCACGGGTGACGTCATGACATCGACCGCTCACAGCAACTGAGGAGCCTGAGGCAGGAAGATCAGCGGCAGCAGCATGCGGGGAAGATCCGCAACAGCTGGAGCGCTCAGCCTCAGTAAAGTGTCAGCGGGAGGCTCAGCGGCAGCGCCACGCCAGTAAGCTGGACCCAGCAGCGGAGAACGTGACAGATTCAAAGTACAGGGACATGCTCTGCATGTGGGGGATGATGGGTTTCTATACAGTCCACAGGGTTTTTTTTGTATATGCTTTTATGCATTGGGAGGGGGTGTCTTCACAATTGTAAGTTCATCCCAGATGCTGCCTGTTATGGAGTTTTGTACCCCCTAAAAGTGTGTGTGTGTATATAAGTATATATATATATATATATATATATATATATATATATATATATATATATATACATACAGAAAGAGCAGCAGACCGGCACACTCACTGGCTCAGACGCTAGATTTCTGCTTTGCTGGGTGCCCCCACTGGAATCATGGAATAAACAGTAGTTTGGAGGTGCGGCACTCCCCGCAAATTAACAGGACATGAAGTGGTTTAAAGGCAACGTTTCAATGTCTTTATTGCGACATTTTCATCAGGTATATACATACATATATATTTTTTAAGGGGGCACAGAATGTGAATTTTGGGAACATTTCCTGTGTCAGAATGTGAATTTCGGGCACATTCCGGCTCATTCCCTTTGTCAGAATGTCAATTTCATTTCATTTCCTGTGTCAGAGTTTTCTTCACCCACTGCAGGACACACCCATTAATGGCAATTGGTATGCCCATAGGTGAAGTTAGACATGCCCTCTGGGCAGAGCATGACACACCATCTCAGCAGCACAACGCATTCTTCTAGCAGTTTAAAACTCCCTGAAACTAGTATTCAAAAGTAGGCAAGTATGTTGTTATGTAGAGTACAATATTGAGAATTATTTTGGAAGATCCTGACACATTGAAATTATGTGATGGTGGGTAAGAATTTGAGTGGATAATTTATTTATGGTACCTGTGTAGTTTCACGGCGCCAGCATGGCGCCGTACTACTTCCGGGTGTACGCTCGCCACGAAATATGTCAAAAAAAGTAACTTAACTCCATGCCAACATGGATAGTTCATACCTCCACTATCCATGTTGGCATGGAGTTTATTTTAAATAGCGTGGCGAGCGTAGCGAGCCACCGAGCCCGCAGCATGGGCGAGCGAAGCGCCGTGAAACTACACAAGTACCTTATTTATTTACAGTTCTTATATAGCGCAGCATATTCTGTTGCGCTGTACAATGGGAAACAACAGTGATTAAACAAACTGGGTAGATACAAACCGACATGGAGGTAGGAGGGCCCTGCTCGCAAGCTTACAATCTATAGGGATAATAAGAGGGATACATAAGGATAGAATTCCATGGCATGGCAGTCCCATCAGATTACTAGACGGTCCTGGTGGGGTGCAATTAGATATGAATGCTACTGGAGGTTGTGTGGGGGTCCTGAATATGATAAGTTAGCCTGAAGATTTTTCCCTGAGTTTTCAGGGAACGCTTGAAATTTTGGAGGCTAGAGGAGAGTCTTAGTGTGCGTGGAAGGGCATTCCATAAGGTGGGTGCTGCCCGACAAAAATCATGCAAGTGTAAGTGGGAGTGAGTAGTGTGGATGAGAGACACAGATCTTGTGCAGAGAGGAGAGGTCGGGTGGGGATATATTTTGAGATAAGCAAAGAGACATAAGTTGGTGTAGTCAGAGTGATGGCTTTATATATAAGTAGGTGAACGCAGAGATTGGGGTTACCGCACAAGGTCTAATTAATTATTATTTTGAATTTGAAAAGAACATATAGGTAGAACCCCTCCTTTTATATTAATTTAGCATTAATTATTATTATTATGGTATTAGTAACCAATCTTTAACACTACATGATAATAGAATTCAGAAATATTGGTTAAATATACCTGCGCAGGTATATGTAACCAATATCTCTGAATTCTATTATCATGTAGTGTTCAAGATTGGTTACTAATACCATTCAGTGTGCTGGGGGAAAAAATGTCTTGTTTTACTTACTCAGTATTAACCCCTCCCTTGCATGCACCTGAATGGTATTACTGAACTAATTTGAGCATCTACTACTATCTGTATGTATATTAGAAAGTGACACCATACTAATTATTGGAAACGCACAAGGCAGAAGTACTTTTCCTGCTAAGTGCGCACCAACAGTCCATGATCTGCCACCTGCAGTGGGGGCTGTCTAAAGTGTCCTTTTCATATACCTGTTGATACCCAGTATATTAAATATGCTTTACAGCTCACCAATATTATAGATGAACGCTTTAAATTCCAACCATTAAACTGTGAAATAAAATACATGGAATAACTTCCATGCTGTGGATAACAGATCTGAACAGAATGCAAGGTATTATATTAGATAATTGTTGATTAATAACACTCACTATTCACCAACATACATAATCTGACCTAAACACCTCTAAATCGATCTGACATTGGATCCTATAATTGCCACATACCTATAGTGACAATACGGGATACCTTAAAGCAGGGGTGTCCAAACTTTTTGCAATGATTTGGTGAGGTGAAAATGTGTGTGGGCCGACCATTCAGCCTGACATTCTTTGAACCATTAATCACATCAGAATGGTCCCCCACTCGGCCCCCATTCACTCTATGTCCCCCAGCCTGCCCCTTCACTGTATATTCCCCAGCCTGCCCCCCTTCTCTGTATTTCCCCCAGCCTGCCCCCATTCACTGCATGTCCCCCACTCTGCACCCACTCTGTCCCCCAGTCTGCCCCCCTTCTCTGAATGTCCACCACTGCCTTCATTCACTGTATGTCCTCATGCCTGCCCCTACTTCACTGTATGTCCCCCAGCCTGCCCCCTTCTCTGTATTTCCCCCAGCCTGCCCCCATTCACTGCATGTCCCCCACTCTGCACCCACTCTGTCCCCCAGCCTGCCTACCTTCTCTGAATGTCAATCACTGCCTCCATTCACTGTAGGTCCCCAAGCCTGCCCCCCTTCTCTGTATTTCCCCCAGCCTGCCCCCATTCACTGCATGTCCCCCACTCTGCACCCACTCTGTCCCCCAGCCTGCCCCCTTCTCCAAATGTCCATCACTGCCTCGATTCACTGTATGTCCCCCAAGCCTGCCCCTCCTTCACTGGATGTCCCCCAATCTGCCCCCATTCACTGTATGTCCCCCAGCCTGTCCCTCCTGCACTGTATGTCCCCCACTCTGCCCCCATTGACTGTATGTCTCCCTGCCTGCCCCCACAAGGGACCCCCAGTGGCTCATGTTACGGGAGCAAGCTTCCCCCTTGCTGCCCCCCCTCCGCACACAGCTGCCACTGTGATTGCTGAGGAGGGTGATATACGATTGTAGCAGCAGGGGTTGGATGCATTCTCACCCGATAGACGCCAAACACATCCAACTGTGATGGCCGGCACATCCTCACTGCTGCACTAAAGGTGGGGACCCGCGCTCGCTGTGTCCCCACCTTTAGTGTCCTGTGCTGTGCATCCCCCATCTGATGCTCTGCCTGCTTCAGGCTGGAGGCAGCGAGCCGCTTGAAGTGACAGCACGGGCTACAATTGGCCCCCGGGCCGGACTTTGGACATGCCTGGATTAAAGGCTCAAAGCCAAAACTGAGTAACAACTCACTACATAAATACAATTATAATGTGAGTATTTAAAGTAATTTACTTCATTCTGGGCTTACAGCCAATAATTGTATAAATCTATCACAAGAACACATTGTATAAAGAAACAAGGTGATTTGTCCCAAACTGTTGAACTACACTGACCCAACAATTGATGTCAAACAATTCAGGAAGAATTCCACAGATAAAACCGGTCCAGGTGTATCGCAGGGACACACATTGTTTGACTAAGGAAAGTGTAGACAATCAATAGAATAGCACACCATTAGAATGATACACACATTGAGGCAATAGCACACAGCTTTAATTTTAAATCACAATTTATTTATTTTACACTAACCTTTATTTTAAGTATATTTCGCTGAAGTTCTACAAGCACTTTTTTTTTTTTTTTTTTTTTTTTTATATTTTATTTGACTTTTAAAACATTTACATACATTTAGATATATCTGGCATACAACATGTATGTCATATATCTCCCATATATACACTTATATTCTTTTACATACAACACTTAACATTCAACATTTAACGTTTAACATTGACATATACATTTACACTTACATAGACATTTACATTTACTAGTCCGTCTCCTTAGTCTTAATTGTTTCACAGTATTCATAGTCTATTTTTCTCTCTAGGTCTTATGGGTTCCTCAATCTAAGTCTGCGCTTAATTCCCACCCTAATGGTATTTCTTGTGTATCCATATAATTTCCCCACACTTGCCACTTTTTAGTTATATTACTCTCTCGTACGTCTGATGTTTCCATATTATACGCAAAATTTATTTTACTAATTACCAGTGTAAGGTTTGGGGGTTGATACTGTTTCCAGTTCTGAGCTATTGCCGTTTTAGCTGCAATAAGTATCTGATTTAGCACATATTTATTTTTAATTTTCAAGTCTTTATTGTATATATGTAATAGTGCCATTTGGGGGGACAGGTTTATTTTTACCCCAGTTACTTGCTCTATTAGGCGTTCTATTTCCTGCCAAAGGTGTTTTAATCTACTGCAAGCCCAAAAAACGTGTAACAGGTCTCCTCTTTCCTCCATACACCTCCAACATACATTGGGTTGATCTGGATAGAATTTGTTTATTTTTTCTGGTGTTAAGTATGCCCCATAGAACAATCTCATAAATTTCTCGATATGGGAGCTAGATTTAGTCATTCCATGTATTGAGTTGAACAGGTTGGTCCAATCTCCCTCATCCATAGACACCTTCAGTTCTTGCTCCCATCTAAGTTGTGGTTTAATTTTTTCTTCTAATTTACTACTCAATATATATCCATACCAAAAGGTGATTCCACCTTTGGAATTTTTGTTTTTTATCTTATTTAGTAAGATATTTGGGAGGTTTTGCAGTGAGTCCTCGGATGTTGGGGATTCGGCCAGCCAGCTCCTTATTTGGAGGTACTTATAAAAATCCACTGACCTTATGTCATATTTTACCTGTAGTTGTGTGAATGATAATAAGCCCTCTCCTGAGTATATATCCTCTAGGGTTTTTATACCTTTGGCTATCCATTCTTTTAGATTTAGGTGTGGGATACATTTTGCTATTGTTCTTGTTTCTATTTGTCTTAATGGAGCCGTAAATTTGGCTTTTGTATTTAAAATCGTATCCCATACCTTCAGAGTCTCTTTTGTTGCTTTGGGGGTTGCAGGGCTTATATTCCTATATTTTGGTGGTAACCAGAGTAATTCTTCTGCATTTAGGTATTCTATTAGGTCATCTTCCACTTTTGCCCATGGTTTTTTTTCCTGCCCTATCCAGCTTGACACTTGATTGATTATGCATGCTTGTTGATATGTTTCTAAATCTGGCAATGCTACCCCTCCTTTTTTTTTGGGTCTCACTAAATATTTTTTTGCTATTTTTGTTTTTTTATTTTTCCATATGCTACAAGCACTTTTAAATAAACTAATAAAAGTTGATACATTTTATTGCATTGTTATTTAGTGCACAGGGATTTGATCCCTCTTTTTCTTTTCCTTGTGCACAATATATAGAGTATTTCACTCCTACCTTTAGAAAATATATATTCTATATATCTGTTCTACTAGTGCGCCACAAACAGACTTTCTTTTTCTCTTGTCCTTTATATGTAAGTAGAAGTATTTTATATTGAATGTGGTAATATACAGGCAACCAATGGAGGGACTGGCAAAGCGGATCAGCAGACGACGAACGTCTAGCCAGGAAGATCAGCCTCACAGCTGCATTCAAAATGGATTGTGGTGGTGAGAGCAGGGCCGGCGCCACCACTAGGCAAATCTAGGCATTTGCCTAGGGCGCCGGCCACTGGAGGGCGGCATTTTGTGCCGCCCGGGTACCTGTCCTACGGCGCTGTGTATTTAAATCTGGCGGCGGAGGCAGCGGGGGTCCCTGCAGTCCATTAGAAATCACGAGCGCTATCCGCCGGGCTATGCGAAAGCGTTTTTAGTGTGAAAACTCTGGCAGCGTGGCGCACGCTGATCTCAGCCAATCAGCGTGCTGCCAGTGTTTTCACACTAGAAGCGCTTCCGCATAGCCCGGTTCAGATGAATTTTGGATATGTTTTTTAGATGCATGTAACATGATTTAGAGACAAATTGAATGTGAGGAATGAAGGACAGTTCAGAGTTGAGGATGACCCCTAGGCAGCGAGCTTGTGGAGTAGGATTAATTGATAAAATAATTAATTACAATCTAAAATGTATTTCCATTGGATTTTTTGTTTTCATTTTAATTACTGTACATCCTGAAATGTCATTTCCACTGTTCTATAGTAGGTTGCAGCTAAAATATTGTAAATTTGTCACAAGAGGGCAGTAGTTCCTTAAAAGTAAATTTGGTCCACAGTACCAGAGATACAGCAGCTGTGGCTGATTTCAATAAAAGCTGCACATTAAAATATGGAGACTGTTATACTTCCCTATAAATACTATTTTAACAATATATAAGTGCTTAAACACATATTTCGTTTAGGGTACACTTTAAGGTAAATTTAAGTTCCATAGAATAAATTATTGTGAATATACAGGGATCGTTCTAAATTATAAATTATCTTGTAAAATAATATCTTGTTTGTGATGTTCTTTCAAAGAGTGGAGCAGAAGTTCTGAGTGCTGAGTGTGTGATGTACAGTACAATTCAGTGGAGTGCTAAGTGTGTGATGTACAATTCAGTACAGTGAGTTCCAAGGGGTAGAAAATGAGAGAGAGAGAGAGAGAGAGAGAGAGAGAGAGAGGACAGAACTCAAATATTATCGCAGATCATGGGCTGACTGTGGCATAAGGAGTGCATAGGTGCACACTATGCTTAATGTAAGATTTGAGAGCGAACTCCAGTAGTCTTGAATAGTCTATACAAAGTCTACACAATATTGTTTTTAGGCCAAAAAGTTGCACCGAGCAGCAGCGTGACCAGAAATTTTGCGCATCCCTGCCAAAACAGTTTCTGGCGCCCCCATACATTAATTTTTTTTTTTTTTACCTACATGCTTGTTGCCGAGGGTTTCTAGGCTCATTGTGAGGGGGTTACATGCTCATTCCCATGGGTTGCAGGCACTGTAGAGACAGGGGGAGATGCTGAGCAGAGACAGGGGGAGATATGCTGGGCAGAGAGATGGGTAGATATGCTGCGCAGAGAGAGGGGGGAGAGATGATGGGTAGAGAAAAAGGGGAAAGATAATGGACAGTGAAAGTGGAGAGAGATGATGGGCAGAGAAAGGGGGGAAAGATGATGGGCAGAGAAAGGGGGGACAGATGATGGCAGAGAAAGGGGGGAGATATGATGGGCAGAGAAAGGGGGGAAAGATAATGGACAGAGAAAGGGGGGAGAGATGATGGGCAGAGAAAGGGGGGAAAGATGATGGGCAGAGAAAGGGGGGAGAGGGAGGCAGATGCTGGGCAGGGAGAGGAGAGATATGCTGGGCAGAGAAAGGGGGAGGTATACTGGGCAGGGAAGGGGGGACAGATGGTGGGCAGGGAGTGTGGGGACAGATGGTGGGCATGGAGAGGGGGGACAGATACTAGGCAAGGAGAGGTGGGGGCTGACGCTGAGAGAGAGAAAGAGAGAGAGAAGCTGTAGGGAGACTCAGGAGCTAAAGTGGAGGCAGGAGACATACTCACAAGCAGGTCCATACTGTGAGAGCCTCTGTGTTCCATGGATCAATCAGCAGCACTTCTATTTATCATGTACTTGCCGGCCACCTCCAATCACATGCTGTCCTGGCCCTGTGCTGAGTTGATGAGGGGGGCGGGGCTGGGCACCACAGAGAGAAAGGTGCAGGCAGTGACATCCCCTGCTGCTGCTGCTGCTCTCAGTCAGTAGTTCCGACAGAAGTTGTCTCTCCTCTGCTGCCAGCGCTACTGCTCTACACTGACAGGAGCAGCAGCGGCCGGAGAGCAGCCTCAGCCCCCCACTCCTGCTCCAACTGTGCCCCCCTGGCTCCCCCCACCAACGCTGGGGCTGCGGAGCCGTAGCTATGCCACTGGCACCGAGGTAGATGGATGACTATGCACAGCAATACCAATGGACATCACAAACATGTGGCCCATCTAGTAGTGGCACTGCAGCGTCAGACAGGATGGCAGTTTTAAAAACTGCCCAAAAATGCTCCAAAGAAGAGCACATAATTCAAAGAAAATACAGTAGGTGCAAGATGGAATTGTCCTTGGGGCCTCCCACCATTACGTTGCGTAAATAGGACATGCACACTTTAACAAACCAATCATTTCAGCCACAATCGGGTCTGCCACCCGATTATGGCTGAAATGATTGGTTTGTTTGGGCCCCCACAAAAAAAGAAGCAATTCATCTCTCCCTGTACACTACAAACTGGTTCTACAGAGGTGATACTCAGTGTAGCTTGCATTGGGACAAGCTAGTGTTTCAGAGATGCTACTGCTGCTGTTGCTACAGAAGGCAATGCATCTACTCAGTGCTAAAAAGAGAGAGGTAGCTGCGCTTAGAGGAAATAAACCTTATTGCCACACAACATGCGGATATAGCTTTATATATATATAGATTTATTACACGATAACAATAAATGAAAATTGATTAAAAATGGTTTAAAAAAGAAAAAAAAACTATTATTAAAAACAGTTCATGTTGAATAAATACTGGGAGAAAAGGTTAGGCACCCCTGTTGATTCCCACCTCACAAAAGTGGAAGATAGTAAGAGGTAAGCTACTAATGATGGAAACACTCTTAAAACAAAGATAATATCTCAAAACCAGCAATTTACAGGATCCAAAACAGCATGGGTTTACTGGGGGAAGATCATGTCAAACAAATCTTATTTACTGGGTGACTAAAGTAATAGATCAAGGTGGGACTGTAGATGTAGCTTATCTAGACTTTAGTAAGGCTTTTGACACTGTCCCACATCGCAGACTGTTAAATAAACTTGAAAGCTTGGGATTGGATTTTAAGATAGTTGAATGGATAAGAGCGTGGTTGCAGGACAGAAAACAGAGAGTTGTAGTAAACGGAGTACAGTCAAAGGAGGGAAAGGTTACAAGTGGGGTAGCCCAGGGATCTGTACTTGGACCAGTGCCTTTTAATATCTTTATTGGTGATATTTGCAGATGAAACAAAGGTATGCAACAGGGTAGACACACCAGGAGGGGTAAAACAAATGATTGATGATCTAGGTAGATTAGAGGAATGGTCAAGAGCATGGCAACTACAGTTTAATGCCAAAAAATGCAAAATCATGCACTTGGGTCTCAAAAATCCAAAGACTAAATATAGTATAAATGGCACTATAATGGAAACTATTGAGGAAGAGAGGGATCTAGGTGTCACTATTTCAGGGGACTTAAAGGCAGGTAGGCAATGTAACAAATCAATGTAAAGGCAAGTCAGATGCTTGGTTGCATAGGGAGAGGTACCAGCAGTAGAAACAAAGAAGTAATAATGCCACTGTATAGGTCATTGGTACGGCCTCATCTGTTTTGGAGGCCATATCTCCAGAAGGATATAAATACATAAGAGACTGTACAAAGAAGGGCAACTAAAATGTTGCATGGCCTACATCACAAAACGTACCAGGAAAGACTAAAAGATCTTAATATAGTATACTTTAGAGCAGAAACGGGAAATGGGGGACATGATAGAAACTTTCAAATATATCAAGGGTTTTAACAAGGTACAAGTGGGAGACATTCTTCACAGGAAGAGGAGCAGCAGAAAAAGAGGACATGCACTAAAACTAGAGGGAGGAAGATTCAGGGGAAATTTGAGGAAGAATTACTTCACAGAAAGAGTAGTAGATAAGTGGAATAGCCTCCCATCAGAGGTGGTAGAGGCAAATACAGTAGTACAATATAAACATGCTTGGGATAGGCATATTGATATCCTTAGAAAAAAATGAGGATCAAATATGGTTTGAGGAAAAACATGTTTAAAAAGGGGGCAGACTAGATGGGCCAAGTGGTTCTTATCTGCCGTCAAATTCTATGTTTCTATGTTTCCTATTCCAAATTTTACGCACTATAATAAACCAATATATTGGACAAGTTTGACACCAGGATTATGCTATCTATTGTGCTGAAGCAGTGTTTTCAGGTGTGAAAATTTACCTGAGAGTATAGTAGTATTTTCAAGCAGGCTATTCCCTGCTATATACACAGAGACAGAGGAACTCGATCTGTCCTTCATTGTGTAGTACACTCGGGGTCTAAAGTTAAGGGAACTGAGTGACCTTCTACCTGTCCTGTGGCTTCTGCAATATGGCCACTCTCAAGCCCAGTGTGTCCTACATGGGCTCCTATTAGCCGTTGTTACAGTAAATGGTCTCAAAGGCTATCTTTGCCCTATTGTGTCTCGCTTCACTGTAGCCCCCCCAGTGAGTCCCACCAAACTCACTTGGAGTTTGAGCTTAAAACTAGCATAATGAAAGACAAAATAGTGCTATAATTATTTTGGCCCTAACTGCTGGAACTAGCACATGCATGCTCCAAAGCCACAGCTTAAAAATAAGGGGCCGTGGGGCTAATTCAGTAACCCCACAGAATAGCGAAAATCACTATTCGTCATTTTCTGCTATAATGCAGGATAAGGATGTTTATCTTCAATTTCTGCTTCCGCCAACTATAGGGGATTTCCCCAAAATATTATTACTGGGAAAACAAGTTTTAAGTATTTGATTAATTAGGGTCTGGCTTTCTTCTTCTCTGTTTTCCCATTTTATTTAAACCATGTATTCAGTGCTCTCTTTGTTCTTCAGCATATGTTTAAACATTAAACAGCAGCCGTGTAGAACGGCATAATTATGTACAGCTAATGATATGAGTGCCACGCTATCATAGTAATTGATTGTTCTGTCTCCTGTAGTTAAGCATATCATTTGCATCCTAAATCAAAGTATATTTAAGAACACAGGGATGGTTCAGAGATGTACGCTAATACATTCGAAGCTACGAATTTGTACGCAACTAATGGGCTCACTCAGGTAGGGGGCTACCGTTAATATGTGGGCTAGGACCCGGCATGTGGGGAGGCCTTATACTGTGCTGGACGACCCCCCGCATTGTGGTGTTGCAGATTTTTGCAAAATTGCAATACTTACTGAATTAGGCAGACAGCTTTGCAGATCCAGCCAACCATCTGAGCTGTGCAGAATGGCAATGGGAACTGATATGCCTCATAAAGTCACTTCAGGTTTGCATTTTTCCACACTACCTGTAACTGTCGCCAAATGGTCCCTGATTGTCTATCACTTTGCAAAAAATCCTCACTGCATCATTAAGGTACCTTAGTGAGTGTGCAATGCAACCATTACATATGCACAGATTCTGTAAATATTGTCATTCCTGCATCTTCTGTCACCTGACACCACCCCCTTGCCCTCTGTCTTCTCTCACCCTACACCAACCCCCTCTCTCCCTGTGTTATCCGCCACCGTGCACCCTTCTTCCTCCATGTATTCTCCACCACCCTATGTTTCTCCTCCCTCTCTGCGTCATCTACCAACCTGCACCCCCTACCTTCATGTGTCATGCGCCACGCTGCGTCCGCCCTCTCACCCTTCATCTTCTCTTACCTAGTATCAACCCCCTCTCATCCTGCATCTTCTCTCACCCTGCGACTTCTTTTACCCTGAACCTCCCTCTATCCCTGCGTCTTCTCTTACCCTACACCACCCCTCTCTCGCCCTCTACCCCTACCTCCATGCGTCCTCTGGCACCCTGCATCCCCCCTACCACTCTGCATTCTTTCTCTCACCCTGCATCTTCTCTCACCCCGCGTCACCCCCTCTCACCCAGTGCTTCTCCCGTCCTGTATCCAACTCCCATCCAGTGTCCCAATCCACAATATGTCTTCTCCCACCATGCATCCCCTCCTTCCTCTGTCCTTCTCACTCAATATGTCCTCCTCAAACTCTGCATCTCCCCTTTCTCCCAGTGCCCCCCTGTCCTTCCTCCACCATGTGTCCTCCCTCTCATCTAGTGTCACCTAAGTGCCCCTTGTCATTTACCCTGCCCACTTCTTGGTGCGCACCAGTACACTTGGGAGTGGACACGGTACTTGTGTATTATCACGGCTCCCACGATTTCCATCTTGTGGGATCTTATACAATTTAAAATTGTATACCATTGTATATGGCATACAATGGCATACGATGAGATTTTAAATTGTATAAGCACACTAATGGGTGCTTTCAAGGTCAATTGGCCCCCCTATAAGATTTTTAATTGTATAAGCACCCTTATGGGTGCTTACAATGTTAAATGCACTCCCACGCCACCCCCACTATCAACGCCAACCCGAAGCGTGGCGAGCGCAGTGAGCCCGCGAGGGGCGGCAGTACGCGTCCTCCGACCTTTTCACAACCCCACTATCCATGTCGGCGCGGAGTTGATTTTATATAGTGTGGCGAGCGCAGCGAGCCACCGAGCCCGAAGCGTGGCGAGCGGACGCGTAATACTTTACATGTCCCATCGCAGCACATCTCGGGCGGGATGTATCAACGCTTACCGTGGCGTTGACATCCCGTTTTCGCTTTCGCCACTTGTTCGGGTGATGTATGATTAAAGTTTTCGTTTCCTGTTGTTGAAAAAACTCCACCGAGATAAAGTATCGCGGATTTTCCGGCGTGAAAGATCCTCCCATTGCAGAGTATTATAGCTGAAGCACTCTGTGATGTATTAACACTCGCAGCGCTCAGCTTCTCTTACATATAATTCGCCTTGTATTGCTGGCGAACTGCAGTTGTGACAGTTCAATTATTAAAGTATAATGTATTTCCCGTGTTGTATTTACCTTATGAAAACAGGTTGTGCTGTGGGATGTATTTTACTTGTTGTATGGGAGGCAAGATTGGTTCTTTTTTGGAAGGTATGAGGCACAGATCATCAGGGCTAGGCAAGAGGCAGTGTGCCTCACACCTCACTGCCTCTTGCCTAGCCCTGATGATCTGTGCCTCACACCTTCCAAAAAAGAACCAATCTTGCCTTCCATACAACAAGTAAAATACATCCCACAGCACAACCTGTTTTAATAAGGTAAATACAACACGAGAAATACATTATACTTTAATAATTGAACTGTCACAACTGCAGTTCGCCAGCAATACAAAGCTGAGCGCTGCGAGCCGGGGAAAGACACTCGGGAAACCCAGCCAGCAGCAGGACGCATCTGCGCATGCGCACAAAAAAAAAAACCTACAAAATCATTACGACGGAGGTCTGCATTACCGCGGACCGAGGAAGAGGAGAAAAAAAATCATAAAAAACGCGGAAAACACCGCAAAACAAACGCGAATAAAGCACGAAAAAACGGACTCCACTTCACTACAGAAAAGCGAATATTGATACATCCCGCCCCTCATCTCATTGCATACCATCTTAAGCCTTATGGTATGCAATGAGATGGGATGAGATGGGAGCCGTGATAGTACACAAGTACCGTGGACACTATACCTCTTTTAACTTTCCATACCCCCACTTCAAAATCCCCTCTTTGACCACTGTATGCACATATGTATGCTTCACTGGGTGGTGAATTTTACCCTGAGGTGCTTAGTAGTTTAGGTTGAAAAAAGACTTACGTCCATCAAGTTGAACGTTTCACCTGAGAGCAGTGGTTCTCAACCTCGGTCCTCATGACCCACCAACAGTTATCGTTTTCCACACAGAATCACAAGTGAAGTAAATAGCTCCACCTGTTTATCTTTTAAAATGTGTCAGTGAATAATGAGTGCACCTGTGCACCTGCCTGGTGACTTGGACATCGTGAATTGTTGAGGAGTCCTGGGGACCGAAGTTGAGAACCACTGCTTTAGAGGGTGTTGTCTAGATGTTAAATGTTTTTATCTAATACATGCTTGTCCAACCTTAATTTAAATGTATTATTGTCTCTGCTTACTCCACTTCTTGTGGGAGAGAGTTCCATACTTTTACTACCCTGACATAAAAAAGCAGCTCCTTTGGAGGGTACAAAATCTTCCCTTCTCCAGTCTGAGCGCATGCCCACGTGTCCTAATGTGTCTGACAGTTCCCTATTGTCCCCTGATATATTTGTACATTAAACATGTCTCCCCGTAAACGTCTCTTTTCCAGCATAAACATTCCTAATTAGGTTAACCTAACTCCAACCCTATTATTAGCTTGGTTGCCCTTCTCTGGACTTTTTCCAGCTCTACAATGTTCTTTTTGTAGTGAGGAGCCCAGAATTGTACTCCAAACTCTAGATTAGGTCTAACCAGTGCCTTGTACAGTGTCATAATTATTCCGGTGTCCATAGCTTCCATGCCCCTTTTCATACAGGATTTTTATATATAAATGCTGCAAATAAATAGTTTTCTTATTCTGGAAAAAATTCACTCCAGAGACCCAAGTAATAGCCCTAATCTCCCAAGTATGGTGCCATTTAAGGTATACAATTAAAAGTATAAAAATGTCATTATAACAGGGCAACCAAAATTTAGTGCTCCAACTAAAGCTTGTTTTTGGTGAGGATTGCAGATAACAAGCCATCGTCGCCATCTAACCCACACGCCGGCAGCTCACCATATTCTATGTTCTGGGGAAATCCCCATCGGCCTCTAACGGCAAGAATTCCCCGAAATGGTGAGGTTATACTCAAATGCAGCGAGCCCTCTGCATATAGCGGTAAGCCTGCTGCATATAGCGGCGACCATCGCCGTTTTGACGTCCGCACTCGCCATTGCCACCTCGCTGAAAAGGACCAGTGAGGTGAAAACGGCGACTGCAGGGGTTCAGTTCAATACTGACCTGCGAGTTATGATGGCGAGTCATCGGCAATGCTCGCCATCATGGCTCGTCATTTAGTATTGAATATACCCCAATACTCTTAGTACTTCCAGTACTCCATAGACCAGGGCTGTAGCTATGGGTGTATAATTGGGACCGCCGTCTGAAGGCATAAGTCCCTGGTGGTGTTACTGTTGCTGCCCCACAGCACATGCATTTGACTTTTAATGATAGACTATCTCTGGTCATAGTTGTTTGGACTATTACTTAATTGACATTTTTTGGTAATTCAAAACTAATTAATGAAATATTTTGCCTGTAGCACATCTCCAAATTTTAGATTCAGTGATCTGTAGATCTCTAGTGAAGTTCTATTCATGAAAGTCATATAATTTCACTGCAGTATATAGTCACAATGATCACAGACTAACATATGGCTTTACAGCAGCAGTAGAAATTAATGTGAATGCAAAAAACATAGCTCCTATGAGAAATTATATGCAGGACGGGACGTGCTGCTTACCTATTTTAAAAGTTGTCAAAAACTACAAAATTTGTAAATTTTTTAGCAATAAACTAAAAATTAAAGAAAATCTAAAAAAAAATGATTATATACAAAATAAAATGTACTGTGAATGTTTATGTACATCTCAAATGTTTGTGGGACTATGCATGCAGTGACCACAGAGTCACATCCTGATTGACAGGATGCAGCCTTATTGAGATGGTTCTGGGCAGCCTTCCCCCAGATATGAGGGCGTGCCCCTCCCTTTTCTCTGAGTGGTGGGCCAGAGTCTGCTAGCCTCAGTTATGTAGCTGCAGGGGCCCACTCTCAGTGGCACACACATGATTTTTATAGAGGGGCGGGGGGGGGGGGGGGTTTCCAAATGTCTGGGGGAGTTGTAACAGCCCTTAAAATGGGTCTTTTTATACACTGGATACTTTATGGATGCAGTATTAATATGTAAGAGTTAGAGATGTGCGGGCACGGATTTCAGAGATCCGAGCCCCCACGGACGTCATCATTCCGAGCCCGATTCCGAGCAGCGGAGATTCCCGCCTGACTCGGTCCGTCCGCGTGATTAGAACGTCATCTCCCGGCGTCAGATTTCGCGAGGCTTTATAAGCGGCTGCCGCGCCCGCCATCTTCACTCCAGTCAAGTAGTGGGTTGGGAGAGGGTGTGTTGGTGCTGCTGCTGGGGCTTAAACTTGAGCTTGACCTTGAGATTTTGCAATCGCTGGTGCTGTCTCTCAGTGCTGCTGTGTAGTAGTCTAACTGTGTACTTGTAGTACTACTGTCTCCTCTGTGCGGTCTACCTCTGGTGTGCTGTGCTGCCTGTAATTGATTATTTTATTTGCTGGGGCTGTCTCCCTCAGTGCTGCTGTGTACTCTGTTCTCAGCTTAGGACAACAGTCTAACTGTGTACTTGTAGTACTACTGTCTCCTCTGTGCGGTCTACCTCTGGTGAGCTGTGCTGTAATTAATTATTTTATTTGCTAGGGCTGTCTCCCTCAGTGCTGCTGTGTACTATGTTCTCCTCTGCTTAGGAGAACAGTCTAACTGTGTACCTGCCTGTAGTACTACTGTCTCCTCTGTGCTGGGGCATACCTCTGGTGCTGTGCTGTGCCATTTATTATATATATTAATAATTAATTAATTATATTAAATAAATATATATAGTCCACTGGTGCTGCACTGCTGCCTGCACTGAATCTGCCAGTCTGGCGGTCTGTGGTCTGGAGCTCACAGCCTAATAAATAATAATGCCGTATATCTTATCTAGTTACCTGTGTGGTCTGGGGCTCACTGGCTAATAAATAATTAAATACTGCCGTATATCTCTACCTTTGTGGTCTGGGGCTCACTGGCTAATAAATAAATACTGTCTGCCTAATAAATAATTAAATACTGCCGTATATCTCTACCTTTGTGGTCTGGGGCTCACTGGCTATACTGCCGTATGTACCGTCTGGTCTGGGGCTCACTGGCTAATAAATAATTAAATACTGCCTGCCTAATAAATAATTAAATACTGCCGTATATCTCTACCTTTGTGGTCGGGGGCTCACTGGCTATACTGCCGTATGTACCGTCTGGTCTGGGGCTCACTGGCTAATAAATAATTAAATACTGCCGTATATCTCTACCTTTGTGGTCTGGGGCTCACTGGCTATACTGTCGTATGTACCGTCTGGTCTGGGGCTCACTGGCTAATAAATAATTAAATACTGCCGTATATGTCTACCTTTGTGGTCTGGGGCTCACTGGCTAATAAATAAATACTGTCTGCCTAATAAATAATTAAATACTGCCGTATATCTCTACCTTTGTGGTCTGGGGCTCACTGGCTATACTGCCGTATGTACCGTCTGGTCTGGGGCTCACTGGCTAATAAATAATTAAGTACTGCCTGCCTAATAAATAATTAAATACTGCCGTATATCTCTACCTTTGTGGTCTGGGGCTCACTGGCTATACTGCCGTATGTACCGTCTGGTCTGGGGCTCACTGGCTAATAAATAATTAAATACTGCCGTATATCTCTACCTTTGTGGTCTGGGGCTCACTGGCTATACTGTCGTATGTACCGTCTGGTCTGGGGCTCACTGGCTAATAAATAATTAAATACTGCCGTATATCTCTACCTTTGTGGTCTGGGGCTCACTGGCTAATAAATAATTAAATACTGCCGTATATTTCTACCTTTGTGGACTGGGGCTCACTGGCTATACTGCCTTATGTACCGTCTGGTCTGGGGCTCACTGGCTAATAAATAATTAAATACTGCCGTATATCTCTACCTTTGTGGTCTGGGGCTCACTGGCTAATAAATAATTAAATACTGCCTGCCTAATAAATAATTAAATACTGCCGTATATCTCTACCTTTTTTTGGTCTGGGGCTCACTGGCTATACTGCCGTATGTACCGTCTGGTCTGGGGCTCACTGGCTAATAAATAATTAAATACTGCCTGCCTAATAAATAATTAAATACTGCTGTATATCTCTACCTTTGTGGTCTGGGGCTCACTGGCTATACTGCCGTATGTACCGTCTGGTCTGGGGCTCACTGGCTAATAAATAATTAAATACTGCCGTATATCTCTACCTTTGTGGTCTGGGGCTCACTGGCTAATAAATAATTAAATACTGCCGTATATCTCTACCTTTGTGGTCTGGGGCTCACTGGCTATACTGCCGTATGTACCGTCTGGTCTGGGGCTCACTGCCTAATAAATAAATACTGCCGTAAATCTCTACCTTTGTGGTCTGGGGCTCACTGCCTAATACTGCCGTACCTGTCTGGTCTGGGGCTCTCTGCCTAATACTGCCGTACCTGTCTGGTCTGTGGCTCACTGCCCAATACTGCCGTATCTACCCTCTGGTCTGGGGCTCACTGCCTCAATACTGCCGTATATCATTATCTACCTGTCTGGTCTGGGGCTCTCTGCCTAATACTGCCGTACCTGTCTGGTGTGTGGCTCACTGCCTAATACTGCTGTATCTGTATAACTGCCTGCTGGTGCATACTCACTGACATATATAATTGCACTCCAGTGGCGCTGTTCTGTGACATAACTCTCCACAATAATAATGGAGATCCAAAATATGGAGGTTAACAAACAAAGGAAATATGAAGATGCACTTCCTCATAGTTCTGAAGCTGCTGCCACTAGTCATGACATAGACGATGAAATGCCAACAACGTCGTCTGCCACGGCCGATGCCCAGTGTGAAAGCAGAGGGCATGTACAATTGAAAGCAAACTTCCGTAAAAGGTATAAAAATATGAAATGTAAATCGTTGGAAGAGAAACTTAAACTTGGCAATATGCCATTTACGACACGGAGTGGCAAGGAACGGCTAAGGCCATGGCCTAACTTCATGACTAGTGGTGCAGCTTCAGATGATGAGGAAAGTCCTCCTCCTCCTCTCTCCCCGCCCAATAGGAAATTAAAGAGAGTTAGGCTGACACCGACTCAAAAAAGTCTGAAAAAATTTCAGAAAAAAAAACAGAAAAAAATTCAGAAAATAAATCTGGAAAAAACTCATCCTTCTAAAGACATATCCCAAATCCCCACGGAGAGTCCGAGGGTGGCGGTGGTTGTGATGCCGGACCTTCCCATCACTGTACGTGAAGAGGTGGCTCCTTCCACCATTTGCAGTACGCCCTCTGCATATGCTGGAAGGATCACCCACAGTCTAGTTCCAGATTTTATTAGTGAAGGTGATGTTGTACACCAGGAGGAGGATATTGATGTAGCTGGCACTGAGGAGGAAGTTGTCGAGGAGGATGGAGACTTGGTTTGCTTAAATGACGCACCAGGGGGGAATGAGGCACCTGTGGGGGAAAAAGTTGTTGTCCATGGGATGAAAAAGCCCTTCGTCATGCCTGGACAAAGGACCAATAAATCCACCTCTGCGGTCTGGAATTTTTTTTATCCGCATCCGGACAACAAAAGTATTGCCATTTGTAGCTTATGTAAAACTCCAATAAGCAGGGGTAAGGATCTTGCCCACCTAGGGACAACCTCCCTTCAACGTCACCTAAAGACGCGTCATGGTTCAGTGTTTAGTCCAGAAAGTGCGGCTAGCAGTCCAGCGACACCTAAATCACTTGGTCCTCCTTTTGGAGCCAAATGCCTGAAAAGCACACCACCAACTCCCTCCTCGACAAATTCCTCCTCGATCCGGATAGGGGGGAGTCCTGCAGTCCATCTCACCTGCATGAATGACTCCATAGATTCCTCCGGAGGATCCTGCAGCACTACGCCTACTACTACTACTGCCGCTGCTGCTGCTGGAAGTCAGTCATCATCCCAGAGGGGAAGTCAGTCATCATCCCAGAGGGGAAGTCGTAAGACCGCTACGTCTTTCACTAAGCAATTGACCGTCCAACAGTCATTTTCCATGAGGATGAAATACGACAGCAGTCATCCTATGGCAAAGCGGATAACTGCGGCCTTGACAGCTATGTTGGTGTTAGACGTGCGTCCGGTGTCCGCCATCAATGGAGTGGGATTTAAACGGTTGATGCAGGTATTGTGTCCCCGGTACCAAATCCCGTCTAGATTCCACTTCACTAGGCAGGCGATACCCGCGATGTACAGGGAGGTCAGAAAAAGTGTCCTCAGTGCCCTGAAAAATGCGGCTGTACCCACTATACACTTAACTACAGACATGTGGACAAGTGGATCAGGGCAAACTAAGGACTATATAACTGTGACAGCCCACTGGGTAGATGCATCGCCATCCGCAGCAGCAGAAGCAGCATCTCCTGCATGCCAGCTCCTTCTTAGGCAGGCTACGCTGTGTATCACCGGTTTCAAGAAGAGGCACAACGCCGACAACCTCTTAGAGAAACTGAGGGAAATCATCTCCCTGTGGCTTACCCCCCTTAGACTCTCCTGGGGATTTGTGGTGTCGGACAACGCCAGTAACATTGTGCGGGCATTAAACATGGGCAATTTCCAGCACGTGCCATGTTTTGCCCACACAATAAATTTGGTGGTGCAGCATTTCATAAAAAATGACAGGAGTGTGCAGGAAATGCTTGCGGTGGCACGCAAAATTTGCGGACACTTTCGGCATTCTGCCACAGCCTGCCGAAGGCTGGAGCGGGAGCAAAAACTCTGCAACCTGCCCTGCCATCAGCTGAAACAACTGGTGGTGACGCGCTGGAACTCCACCCTCTATATGCTGCAGAGGATGGAGGAGCAGCAAAAGGCCCTTCAAGCCTACACAGCCACCTACGACATAGGCAGAGGAGCGGGGCTGCACCTGACTCAAGCGCAGTGGAGGCTGATTTCCGTGTTGTGCAAGGTTCTCCAGCCGTTTGAAGTAGCCACATGTGAAGTCAGTTCCGACACTGCCTGCATTAGTCAGGTGATTCCCCTGATCAGGCTGTTACAAAAGCAGCTGGAGAAAGTGAAGGAGGAGCTAAAGCGGAGCGATTCCGCAAAGCATGTCGCTATTGTGGATAAAGCCCTCCATACGCTTTGCCAGGATACGAGGGTGGTCAGTCTGTTAAAGTCAGAGGAATACATTTTGGCCACAGTGCTCGATCCTCGGTTTAAAGCGTATGTTGTGTCTCTGTTTCCGGCGGACACAAGTCTACAAAGGTGCAAAGACCTGCTGGTCAGGAGATTGTCATCTGAAGGGGACCGTGACACGGCCCCAGCTTCTCCTTCATTTTCTCCCACACCTGTGCCTGTGAGGAAACAGCTGCGATTTCCCACACAGGGCAGGCAGGAGGGAGTTTGGACATCTGGTCCGGACTCAAGGACCTGCCAACGATTGCTGACATGTCTACTGTCGGTGCATTGGATGCTGTCAACATTGAAAAAATGGTGGATGATTACTTTGTTGACAGCATCCAAGTAGACATGTCAGACAGTCCTTACCTGTACTGGCAGGAAAAAAAGGCAGTTTGGAAACCCCTGTACAAACTGGCTCTATTTTCCCTGAGTTGTCCCCCCTCCAGTGTGTACTCCGAAAGAGTATTCAGTGCAGCGGGGAACCTAGTCAGTGAGCGGCGAAGGAGGTTGCTCCCGAAAAATGTTGAGAAAATGATGTTTATAAAAATGAATTATCACTTATTCAATGAAGACCAGGAATTGCCTCCAGAGATTATAACTGGACCTGTGATTGTGGAGTCCAGCGGGGACGAATTGATAATCTCTGAGAATGAGGAAGTACACACTGAAGGGGGCGAGGAATCAGAGGAGGAGGAGGAGGAGGATGATGATGATGAGTGACGATGACATCTTGTTACTGTAGAGCCAGTTTATACAGGGAGATATTATGAATTGGTTTATTTTTTGTGGGGGCCCAAACAAACCAATCATTTCAGCCACAGTTTTGTAGGCCCTGTCGCTGAAATGTTTGGTTTGTTAAAGTGTGCATGTCCTATTTTCGCAACATAAGGGTGGGTGGGAGGGCCCAAGGACAATTCCATCTTGCATCACCATTCATTATTCCTACTGCTGAGAGTCATTCATATGTGGGACTTGTCTTTTCAATGCATACAACTGTTTGCATTCCACTTGATTGCTGCACCTTCATGGGTGAGAATGTGATCTCCCTGACCTGGGGGACTCAGGGCTGGGGCAGGAAGGCTCAATTACACCTTTTTTTTTTGGGCGGCTAAACTTTTTTTTACCTGTCTGGTCTGGTGCCCACTGCTGAGACTCATTTTTAATGAGGGACTTGTCTTGAAATGCATATAACTCTTTGCATTCCACTGATTGCTGCACCTTCATGGGTGAGAATGTGATCTCCCTGACCTGGGGGAGTCAGGGCTGGGGCAGGAAGGCTCAATTACACTTCTTTTTTTGGGCGGCTAAACTTTTTTTTTACCTTTCTGGTCTGGTGCCCACTGCTGAGAGTCATTTTAATGAGGGACTTGTCTTGAAATGCATACAACTCTTTGCATTCCACTGATTGCTGCACCTTCATGGGTGAGAATGTGATCTCCCTGACCTGGGGGAGTCAGGGCTGGGGCAGGAAGGCTCAATTACACTTCTTTTTTTGGGCGGCTAAACTTTTTTTTACCTGTCTGGTCTGGTGCCCACTGCTGAGAGTCATTTTAATGAGGGACTTGTCTTGAAATGCATACAACTCTTTGCATTCCACTGATTGCTGCACCTTCATGGGTGAGAATGTGATCTCCCTGACCTGGGGGAGTCAGGGCTGGGGCAGGAAGGCCCAATTACACTTCTTTTTTTGGGCGGCTAAACTTTTTTTTACCTGTCTGGTCTGGTGCCCACTGCTGAGAGTCATTTTAATGAGGGACTTGTCTTGAAATGCATATAACTCTTTGCATTCCACTGATTGCTGCACCTTCATGGGTGAGAATGTGATCTCCCTGACCTGGGGAAGTCAGGGCTGGGGCAGGAAGGCTCAATTACACTTCTTTTTTTGGGCGGCTAAAAATTTTTGTGGGCGGCTGCAATTACACTTCTTTGTGGGCGGCTGCAATTACACTTCTTTGGGGGCGGCTGCAATTACACTTCTTTGGGGGCGGCTAAACTTTTTTGAGGGCGGCTGCTATTACACTTCTTTTTGGGCGGCTGCAATTACACTTCTTTTTGGGTGGCTGCAATTACACTTCTTTGGGGGCGGCTGCAATTACACTTCTTTGGGGGCGGCTAAACTTTTTTGAGGGCGGCTGCAATTACACTTCTTTTTGGGCGGCTGCAATTACACTTCTTTGGGGACGGCTGCAATTACACTTCTTTGGGGGCGGCTGCAATTACACTTCTTTTTGGGCGGCTGCAATTACACTTCTTTTTGGGTGGCTGCAATTACACTTCTTTGGGGGCGGCTGCAATTACACTTCTTTGGGGGCGGCTGCAATTACACTTCTTTTTGGGTGGCTGCAATTACACTTCTTTGGGGGCGGCTGCAATTACACTTCTTTGGGGGCGGCTAAACTTTTTTGAGGGCGGCTGCAATTACACTTCTTTTTGGGCGGCTGCAATTACACTTCTTTGGGGACGGCTGCAATTACACTTCTTTGGGGGCGGCTGCAATTACACTTCTTTGGGGGCGGCTAAACTTTTTTGAGGGCGGCTGCAAATACACTTCTTTTTGGGCGGCTGCAATTACACTTCTTTGGGGACGGCTGCAATTACACTTCTTTGGGGGCGGCTGCAATTACACTTCTTTTTGGGCAGCTGCAATTACACTTCTTTGGGTGCGGCTGCAATTACACTTCTTTGGGGGCACAGGGGCACTCCAGGGGCACAGGGGGTATCCTGTAGTGGGCTGCCACACATTTTTTTAAATATGGCTATCCACAGATTGTTCAGCCTGCCATTTGAGATTGGGATCTTTTATCACAGAGACCAACTGCACATCAGGGTCAGGATCAGCCAGGTTGTTAAACGGGGTTTCGACCATGAATCAATCACATCATAAAATTAATTAATAATCAATCATAACCAGAATCAAGCCAGATAGGGGTCTTGTTAAATATTAAACTGACCAAAACAGATGCACACACAACTAGTACTGCCTCATCTACCTGTCTGGTCTGGTGCCCACTGCTGAGAGGCAATTAAACTTCTTTGGGGGCGGCTGCAATTACACTTCTTTGGGTGCACAGGGGCACTCCAGGGGCACAGGGGGTATCCTGTAGTGGGCTGCCACACATTTTTTTTAAATATGGCTATCCACAGATTGTTCAGCCTGCCATTTGAGATTGGGATCTTTTATCACAGAGACCAACTGCACATCAGGGTCAGGATCAGCCAGGTTGTTAAACAGGGTTTTGACCATGAATCAATCACATCAAAAAATGTATTAATAATCAATCAATCAATCAATCAATCAATCAATCAATCATAACCAGAATCAAGCCAGATAGGGGTCTTGTTAAATATTAAACTGACCAAAACAGATACACACACAACTAGTACTGCCTCATCTACCTGTCTGATCTGGTGCCCACTGCTGAGAGGCAATTAAACTTCTTTGGGGGCGGCTGCAAATACACTTCTTTGGGGGCACAGGGGCACTCCAGGGGCACAGGGGGTATCCTGTAGTGGGCTGCCACACATTTTTTTTAAATATGGCTATCCACAGATTTTTCAGCCTGCCATTTGAGATTGGGATCTTTTATCACAGAGACCAACTGCACATCAGGGTCAGGATCAGCCAGGTTGTTAAACGGGGTTTCAACCATGAATCAATCACATCATAAAATTAATTAATAATCAATCAATCATAACCAGAATCAAGCCAGATAGGGGTCTTGTTAAATATTAAACTGACCAAAACAGATACACACACAACTAGTACTGCCTCATCTACCTGTCTGGTCTGGTGCCCACTGCTGAGAGGCAATTCAACTTCTTTGGGGGCGGCTGCAATTACACTTCTTTGGGGGCACAGGGGCACTCCAGGGGCACAGGGGGTATCCTGTAGTGGGCTGCCACACATTTTTTTTAAATATGGCTATCCACAGATTGTTCAGCCTGCCATTTGAGATTGGGATCTTTTATCACAGAGACCAACTGCACATCAGGGTCAGGATCAGCCAGGTTGTTAAACGGGGTTTCGACCATGAATCAATCACATCAAAAAATTAATTAATAATCAATCAATCAATCATAACCAGAATCAAGCCAGATAGGGGTCTTGTTAAATATTAAACTGACCAAAACAGATACACACACAACTAGTACTGCCTCATCTACCTGTCTGATCTGGTGCCCACTGCTGAGAGGCAATTCAACTTCTTTGGGGGCGGCTGCAAATACACTTCTTTGGGGGCACAGGGGCACTCCAGGGGCACAGGGGGTATCCTGTAGTGGGCTGCCACACATTTTTTTTAAATATGGCTATCCACAGATTGTTCAGCCTGCCATTTGAGATTGGGATCTTTTATCACAGAGACCAACTGCACATCAGGGTCAGGATCAGCCAGGTTGTTAAACGGGGTTTCAACCATGAATCAATCACATCATAAAATGAATTAATAATCAATCAATCATAACCAGAATCAAGCCAGATAGGGGTCTTGTTAAATATTAAACTGACCAAAACAGATACACACACAACTAGTACTGCCTCATCTACCTGTCTGGTCTGGTGCCCACTGCTGAGAGGCAATTCAACTTCTTTGGGGGCGGCTGCAATTACACTTCTTTGGGGGCACAGGGGCACTCCAGGGGCACAGGGGGTATCCTGTAGTGGGCTGCCACACATTTTTTTTAAATATGGCTATCCACAGATTGTTCAGCCTGCCATTTGAGATTGGGATCTTTTATCACAGAGACCAACTGCACATCAGGGTCAGGATCAGCCAGGTTGTTAAACGGGGTTTCGACCATGAATCAATCACATCAAAAAATTAATTAATAATCAATCAATCAATCAATCAATCAATCAATCAATCATAACCAGAATCAAGCCAGATAGGGGTCTTGTTAAATATTAAACTGACCAAAACAGATACACACACAACTAGTACTGCCTTATCTACCTGTCTGATCTGGTGCCCACTGCTGAGAGGCAATTAAACTTCTTTGGGGACGGCTGCAATTACACTTCTTTGGGGGCACAGGGGCACTCCAGGGGCACAGGGGGTATCCTGTAGTGGGCTGCCACACATTTTTTTTAAATATGGCTATCCACAGATTGTTCAGCCTGCCATTTGAGATTGGGATCTTTTATCACAGAGACCAACTGCACATCAGGGTCAGGATCAGCCAGGTTGTTAAACGGGGTTTCAACCATGAATCAATCACATCATAAAATGAATTAATAATCAATCAATCATAACCAGAATCAAGCCAGATAGGGGTCTTGTTAAATATTAAACTGACCAAAACAGATACACACACAACTAGTACTGCCTCATCTACCTGTCTGGTCTGGTGCCCACTGCTGAGAGGCAATTCAACTTCTTTGGGGGCGGCTGCAATTACACTTCTTTGGGGGCACAGGGGCACTCCAGGGGCACAGGGGGTATCCTGTAGTGGGCTGCCACACATTTTTTTTAAATATGGCTATCCACAGATTGTTCAGCCTGCCATTTGAGATTGGGATCTTTTATCACAGAGACCAACTGCACATCAGGGTCAGGATCAGCCAGGTTGTTAAACGGGGTTTCGACCATGAATCAATCACATCAAAAAATTAATTAATAATCAATCAATCAATCAATCAATCAATCATAACCAGAATCAAGCCAGATAGGGGTCTTGTTAAATATTAAACTGACCAAAACAGATACACACACAACTAGTACTGCCTCATCTACCTGTCTGATCTGGTGCCCACTGCTGAGAGGCAATTAAACTTCTTTGGGGACGGCTGCAATTACACTTCTTTGGGGGCACAGGGGCACTCCAGGGGCACAGGGGGTATCCTGTAGTGGGCTGCCACACATTTTTTTTAAATATGGCTATCCACAGATTGTTCAGCCTGCCATTTGAGATTGGGATCTTTTATCACAGAGACCAACTGCACATCAGGGTCAGGATCAGCCAGGTTGTTAAACGGGGTTTCAAAGATGAATCAATCACATCATAAAATTAATTAATAATCAATCAATCATAACCAGAATCAAGCCAGATAGGGGTCTTGTTAAATATTAAACTGACCAAAACAGATACACACACAACTAGTACTGCCTCATCTACCTGTCTGGTCTGGTGCCCACTGCTGAGAGGCAATTAAACTTCTTTGGGGGCGGCTGCAATTACACTTCTTTGGGGGCACAGGGGCACTCCAGGGGCACAGGGGTTATCCTGTAGTGGGCTGCCACACATTTTTTTTTAAATATGGCTATCCACAGATTGTTCAGCCTGCCATTTGAGATTGGGATCTTTTATCACAGAGAACAACTGCACATCAGGGTCAGGATCAGCCAGGTTGTTAAACGGGGTTTCGACCATGAATCAATCACATCAAAAAATTAATTAATAATCAATCAATCATAACCAGAATCAAGCCAGATAGGGGTCTTGTTAAATATTAAACTGACCAAAACAGATACACACACATCTAGTACTGCCTCATCTACCTGTCTGGTCTGGTGCTCACTGCTGAGAGTCATTCGTATGAGGGACTTGTCTTTTAAATGCATACAACTGTTTGCATTCCACTTGATTGCTGCACCAATCGCCCACTGCTGGTTGCAGCTCTCACCCTGCATTAATTTGGGAGTCTGCCACTGCAGTCTTTTTTTTTGGAGCCTTGAAACTTTTAGGGATGCTGTACTAGCCGACACCTTTAGGTGGACTCTGGTCTGTCTTGTATCCAGCACAGTGGTCTCGTGTGCAAGAGATTGTTCTCTGTCCTCTTTTGGATTTGTGTCACCATCACCATCTTCATGGGTGAGAATGTGATCTCCCTGACCTGGGGGGAGTCAGGGCTGGGGCAGGAAGGCTGCAACTTCTTTTTGGGCGGCTAAACTTTTTTGTGGGGGCTGCAATGAAACTTCTTTTTGTGCGGCTGCAATTAAACTTCTTTGGGGGCGGCTAAACTTTTTTGAGGGCGGCTGCAATTAAACTTCTTTGGGAACGGCTGCAATTACATTTCTTTTTGGGCGGCTGCAATTAAACTTCTTTGGAGGCTGCTAAACTTTTTTGTGGGTGGCTGCAATTACACTTCTTGTGGGCGGCTGCAATTACACTTCTTTTTGGGCTGCTGCAATTAAACTTCTTTGGGGGTGGCTGCAATTACACTTCTTTGGGGGTGGCTGCAATGAAACTTCTTTTTGGGCGGCTAATCTTTTTTGTGGGCGGCTGCAATTAAACTTCTTTGTGGGCGGCTGCAATTACACTTCTTTTTGGCCAGCTGCAATTAAACTTCTTTGGGGGCGCCTGCAATTACACTTCTTTTTGGGCGGCTGCAATTACACTTCTTTTTGGGAGGCTAAATTTTTTTTTACCTGTCTGGTCTGGTGCCCACTGCTGAGAGTCATTTGTATGAGGGACTTGTCTTTGAAATGCATATAACTCTTTGCATTCCACTGATTGCTGCACCAATTGCCCACTGCTCCTCGGCTGCACTGTGTAAACAGTGCACAATCAAGCCAGATAGGGGTCTTGGTGCTTGTTTTGAGGTTGTAGCAGGGGAGTGCAGCTACGAGTCGTAACACCTTGAGAGAAGATCAGTACTTCTCTACCGGCAAAGGACATCCTCCTCGACAGAGCGCACAGCTTCACGAGGGACGCATGTGAAGCAGTGAGCAAAGGGAACACCCGCCTAGCGAGCCAGATCACCTGAATCCACCTAGTGATCAATAGAGTTACAGAAGTCGCAGCCAGATAGAACTCTTCCAGCTGCCACCTATTAGTCATTGATTAGCCCCCTCCACTCCACCGATTAGGCAATGATTGACGAGACGAATGGTAATAATAAATAATAAATGAATAATATTACTAATCACCAAATTAAAAATCAGATGAAATTAATTATAAATAATTATAATCACAATCAAGACAGATAGGGGTCTTATGAAATATTAAACTGACCAAAACAGATACACACTCTGCACCATCGAGCAGGTGATCACTGACATGCCAGGTGCAACGGTCTTTAGCACCCTGAATGCCAAGTGTGGGTTTTGGCAGATCCCTCTGGACAGAGCCTCTTCCATGCTTACTGCCTTCATGACCCCTATTGGGTGCTACGTCTTCCTACGCATGCCCTATGGCATCACCACGGGCAGCAAAGTTTTCCAGCGCTGCATGGAGCAACAGTTCGCTGGCTCTCCCTTTGACATCATCGCTGTCAGCATCCTCCTTATCTGCACAGCCGGGTCCATCAGTTACTGCCACTGCTGCAACCAATGCTAGTGATGGTTACGCATGCCCTATGGCATCACCACGGGCAGCAAAGTTTTCCAGCGCTGCATGGAGCAACAGTTCGCTGGCTCTCCCTTTGACATCATCGCTGTCAGCATCCTCCTTATCTGCACAGCCGGGTCCATCAGTTACTGCCACTGCTGCAACCAATGCTAGTGATGGTTACGCATGCCCTATGGCATCACCACGGGCAGCGAAGTTTTCCAGCGCTGCATGGAGCAACAGTTCGCTGGCTTTCCATTTGACATCATCGCTGTCAGCATCCTCCTTATCTGCACACCCGGGTCCATCAGTTACTGCCACTGCTGCAACCAATGCTAGTGATGGTTTACATTACATTACATCTTCCATCTGCCACCTTAAAATTGATTAGCCCACTCCCCTACACCCATTAGGCAATGATTTAAGAGACGACTGGTAATAATAAATGAATAATAATCACAAAATTAAACAATCAGATTACATTATCACACAATCAAGCCAGATAGGGGTCTTGTTGGATGTTAAAGTGATCAAAACAGTTACACACTTGCAGACAAACTCTGTGCTGCACAAAATGCCCACCGCTCCTTGGCTGCACATGGTAAACAGTGCATGATCAAGCCAGATAGGTATCTTTTATGGGCCTATTTTTTTAAACTGCCATCATGTCTGCCGCTGCAGTGCCACTCTTACATGAGCCACGTGTTTGTGCCGCACACTTGTGTGGCTTAGCATAGTTATCCAGCTACCTCAGTGCAAACTTTGGCAATAAAAACAATATTGTGAGGTGTGAGGTGTTCAGAATACACTGGAAATGAGTGTAAATGAATACTATTAGGTAATAGCGTAGGAGCAAAAAAAACCCCACCAAATTCTGCAATTTTAGCTGTTTTTAGGCTTTTTTAACAAAAAAATCAGAACCCAAAACCCCAAAAAATACAAACACAAAACACTTAGGAGGTGTTTTGCCAAAACCCATTAGAACCCAAAACCTCAAGGTAATCAGAACCCAAAACCCAAAACCCGAAAAGTGGCCGGTGCACATCTCTAGTAAGAGTACAGATGTTCTACAATACAGGCTGTTTCAAACATTTAAATAATATAAGTATTCAGGAAAAGGTTAAACATATAATAAATAAATACACAAATATATTGGAACCAGTACTGCACTTTCTAAGCTCACAATATCCCACCTCTTGGTAAGGCTTCTGTCTCTTCCTCCTGGCAGCTGCTGTCTGGTCCATTGTTTGAGGGCTCAGATCCACACATACAGGAAATGTGGTGGTAGAAGAAGCTGGTACACAAGGCATGTGCAACAGCTCTGCTCTGTCCCTTACACTGCATAATGTGGTGGTAGCTCTATTGATCGTATTATATACCAGTTATTGTCATAATCTATGGCACTTTCCAAGAGGAGGGGGGTTTCAGGGCAACCAGAAACTCCCCCCTGCCTTAGGATTACGTATATGGACAATGGTTTCCTAGATAATAGGATGTTGCGTCTATGAATACAGCACTTGGACCTGCAATTTCGGTAGGGTGCGTCTTTTTCCCTCAGTTGTCTTCTGCTGTATTAAAATATTTTTATATCGCTGGTGCATCTGAAGATGCAGTTGTGATAATAACTACGTCCATTTCGGCTTCTCAATGCAATTCACATTAAAGAACTACTTAAGTGCATGCATGAAAACACAGCCTACATGTTGTCCTAATGAGTGGTGTATTTTAACCATGGGCTACAGGACTGCAATCCACCCAGTAAAATAACTAACTGTAACTGGCAGTGACTTATTTTTGGAAGTCCTACCCGCCAGTCACCCGCATGGACAGTAGGTTTTCCCTCCCTCCGTTACTGCCAGTTTGGGTTGCAATTAGCAGAGAGCTGGATTCCTATAGAAAGCCTTACCATCCAGCCCCAGCCGGCTTCTATGGGGTGTAGCCGATGGCAGTCCATAGAAGCCTTGGGTACTGTCAACGTATCTGTGCATGTGTTGGGGCCCTGGTACCTGTCAGTGACATCGCGTAGATGCTGGGACACAGCTGGCGGTGAGGACCAGACAGTGTAGGCAAGGCGGCAGGGACCAGCACTAGCCCCCGCCGCTGGACCTAATACTGTATATGGCTTTTTCTGTATTACTACTTTCAGATAATAAGATAAGATTTTCTGTGGGGTGGCCAGATAAGATAGACAAATATTGCTTCATCTGTAATTATATAGCCTCACTTGACCAGCACAGCACAGCTTTTTATGCGCTGTCTTTCCTTATGATTGATTGACTACTTGGATACATTATCACAAAGTTTACAAGAATCTTAATGCAACAACATGAACTTGAAACTACAATGTTGACATTCTTGTTGACATCTTCAATGTAATCAGTCTAATAATGTCTCCAACCCTTCTCCATTTGAGATAGAATCCTTTTAGCCTTGCATAACAACATTATATCACTTGTGACAATGGAGGTTCCTGTTGCCATCCACTCAGCACAGATGCAATGAGATTGGTATTAAATTTATGGTACAGGCTAAGCTATTGTCATAAAATGCAATCCTATTGATTGATTGATTGATATAGTATAGCTAAAGTACAAATTATGGTAATCTTGATTATTCTTATGAAATTTCTGTGGTGGATGTCACCATGCAAAGTAGAGCCAGTGTGAATTAACATAGGACTTTTAGGGTTCAGCATATCCAGCATACTTCCCTGACTGTCCCCCTCTGCTTATGAAGCTGCCTGGACCACTCCCTTTACTCAGGAAGTGGGCAGCACCGGATGACTGTAGGGCACGGGTGTCAAACACAAGGCCCGCGGGCCAAATCCGGCCCGCCAGACCTCATCATGTGGCCCGCGCGAGGAGATAGCACGCAGGGGCAGTGTGTCCCAGCTCCTGCCTAGGCCACCTCCTCGCGCCCACTCCCCACCCCGCGCGCACTCGCTCGCTCGACGGAGCTGCGGGGTTGGTTTCTGGGACTGGGACGTCACGCAGCTGGCGATCCGTGCTGGACTGCTGGTAGTAGCGGTAACCGTGTGTGCGAGGCGGCTGACTGAAATAGGTTAGTAGTGTATAGCTCGGGCTAGTCGCTGTACGTGGGGATCTCTGTCACTGAGGGAGACATTTACACACCAGGCCATGCTCTCCTCTAGTCACTGCGTGTCTATCTTGCTAGCCCACATTAAAATGTCTTTCCTAAAATGGTGTCACCTCCTCTAGCATCCCTAAGGCAGCTCTGTACCTTCTGTCCCTGTCTACCACTGAACCCTGCACCTCAATATAATTAGTACTGGATGTGGAATTAAATTTCTGCAGCATAGCTCTGTGTTTGATGGCCCACCATTTTTGTTATCGCATTATTGTTATATGCATGTCCTGTTTCATACTACTTTAAAGTACATCTTGTACAAGTTTTCTGTCATTTGTACCTTTTGGGGGACCGGCCCTTTGAGGGTGACCAAATTGCTGATGCGGCCCCCCATGAATTTGAGTTTGACACCCCTGGTGTAGGGGTTTTGGGAGACTTGCCCACTTTTCTGGGTGTAGAGAAGAGCAGTCAGGGTTTTAAGTCTACTGGAGACTCTGGCAGAGTAGGGAAGTATGGTACAGTGAGGTAAATGTATAAAGGCTCATTATAGGGGAGAAGGGGTGTCAGCACCATGATGTGTATTGTGTACAGATACCGCATCTCCCCATGTATGACTTCGAAGTAGTGTACTATGGGACAGGGGTACTATGCTGCCCTGTCATTAACGGTGCTGCTATCTTTAAGATAGCATGCCGACAAGCAGGGAAAATGTATAAACAGTTTATAGTACTGGCCATTCCCTGACACCTGCAACAAATCAATATCTGCAGATGTCATTGCCCCATTGACAGCCATTGTACAGCTACACCATTCAAAGCAACATATGAATATTTTTTTTTCAATACATTTAAATTTGCACGTTTTGACCTGTTGGAGATGGAGACTAACTTGCAGTATTAAGGGAAACCAAAATCTTACTGATCATATTGAGTATACCAGAACTGGATTCGGTATGAAATGCCGACGGTCAAAATCCCGACAGGGTCAAAATCCCGAATGGGTCAAAATACAGACAAGGACAAAATCCCGACATGGACAAAATCCAGACAGGGTCAAAATCCCGACATTTAAAATCCCGACATGGTCAAAATCCCGACATAGAATGTACAGGTGAAACAGTCTACATGCCCTTTGGTCGACAGGTGCGAGGTGGTTTTTTTCACTGTTTTTTTACCCGAATGTCGACACAGTCGACATGGACACAGTTGCAAGTGAACTGCAACCTCGCAATGCTTCAGGCATGGTGCCGCGCTGCGCTCGGCACACTATTTTATTATCCCACCAAGCCGTAGTGGATGGTAGGGCATGAAAAACTGTCTGTCGGCACATGTCGGTTCCAAAAAACCTCGCACCAGTCGCCCGAAAGGCATGTAGACTGTTTCACTTGTACATTCTATTTGTAGGGATTTTAAATGTCAGGATTTTGACCCTGTCGGGATTTTAAATGTCGGGATTTTGTCCATGTCGGTATTTTGTCCTTGTCGGTATTTTGACCCACTCAGGATTTTGACCCTGTCGGGATTTTGACCGTCGGGATTTTGACTGCATCCCACCAGAACTATATAGGTCATCTTCTTCATTTTTCCTATATTTTGCAGGAATTTGAAAATCAGAATTGGTGGCAGAAAGGCACTACTGAACAAAGAAGCAGGGGAAGGAAAAAAAAGGCAAGTGAAGCAGAAGGAGAGGCACAGCAGGAAGAACAGTATTGCGCAGCAACAATAAGTGCAAGGTTGGTCTACTGTATGTGCTAAGCCTTGGATGGAGATAAAGTACCAGCCAATCAGCTCCTAACTGCTATGCAACAGGATAGTGTTTGAATAATGACAGGAGCTGGTTGGCTGGTACTTTATCTCCATCAACGGCTTTGCACATACAGTAGACCAACCTTGTACTAATTGTTGCTGCGCAAAACTTCATATTTTGAAACCTTGTTTCATGCACAAATAAAGTATATTTGTGCCTATTTAATCTGTTTGATGTGTTTATACAACATAAATGCAAGATACCTCAAGATGCCTCATTGAAATATAAAAATATTCTGAAATACGGAATAATCCGTTATCCAAAAGGGATACTCAACCTGTATAGACAAAAAACATTGACAAACAGCTAGAGCTTTACCATTAGTAAACACAAAATGTATGCCTTGTTTTTCTATGGGACATAATTTATGTGATCTTTTAGTAACATCTGACATTACTGATTGAACAGTCACTTCAACTCGCCATTGCTTGGCCAATAAAATTAAGATATACTTGTGTGACTTGTCAATATCTAATTGTGGGTGATTTTTCTCACCCACCATTCAGGTAAAAATTATCTATCCGCCATCAACTTACTTTGTAACAATTCATATGTAGTTTATCAAATTAATAGATTTAACATAGGCGTGCGCACAGGGAGTGCCGGAGGTGCACAGGCACCTTTTAATGACTGCTGGCACCCCCCACATGATTGCACGCAATATGTGGCTTCCCGCCCCGCAACAGCAGCACCCGGTTACTGGACTTCATCACTCTTCTGCCATAAAAGGCAGCAGACCAGCTGTTGTGACTGTCGCTGTGGATTTGGCTTCTTTGAATATGTCAGCCCCCGCCTCTATAGACGCGGTGACACCAACCAGAATGCGCACCCTTGTATTCCCAAGTCCCATCCGCACTCCCTCCCTCCCGCCTCCAGCGCTGAGCAGAGCATGCCACACCGCCCTCGTCAGCACACAGGGCAGGAGCCAGCCTGAGCCACAATAAGTGTTCCTAGGAGGAAGCAAGAGAAATAGATCATAGTCATGCTTCGCTTGGTGAGAAAAAAAAAGTATTAGGGAAGAGAGGGCCAAGGGGGCAATGTACCTTAACTTATTGCTTAATGCATTAAAGGCTAAGCCTTGGCAAAAAGTATGTAAGTCCCCTTGGCAATGAGCATGTAAGTCTCCTCGGCAATGAGCATGCAAGTCCCCTAGGCAATGAGCATGCAACCCCCCCCTGACAACAAGTATGTAACTCCTCCCTGGCAAAGAAAATATAACTCCCCCTCTTTGCAACGAGCATGTGTCTCCCCCTAGCAACAAGCATGTAACTCCCCCTGGCAATAAGCATATAATCCCCCTTAGCAAGTTGTGTGATAAAGTTTGTAATGGCCATTACTGTGGGTGGCATTATGTCTAATGGAAATTACGGTGTGTGGTGTTATGTGTGATGGGCATTACGGTGTGTGGCGTTATGTGCAATTGGCATTACGGTGTGTGGAGTTATGTGTAATGGGCATTACAGTGTGTGGCATTATGTTTAATGCCCATTTCTACTATATTTGGGGAATGATTCATTCTTAAACCCATATACATAAATAAGTCACCTACAGTGTTTAGTTTGCATTGATGCCCATTAGGTGGTGATAGACATGCTCATTAGGCGGTGATGGAACCACCCATTAGGCGATGATGGACATGCCCAGTAGGTGGTGATGGACACGCCCCTAAAATGGTGCACCCCCTAAGAAAATGGTCTGCGCACGCCTATGAGACTTAATGATTACCATACAGTACATATGTCTGCAAAACCCAGTGTAAATTTAGGGAACAGATAATGGTCCTTCACTGCGATCAGAGTTGCCTTGAAAAGATCAACACTTTGCAGATTTGAATCATAATCTGCCACGTTGCCACTAAAGAATGATCGCTCACATTCCTAAACCCATCACATGGGGTGACCATAATCACTTGTTATTACAGCAGGAGAATGCATGGATCCATTGGCTAGATGAGATTGCCCCTCAGGGGTTAAATGAAAATCTGTCCTTTGTTTTGGTATCTTTGATTGTTATATTTTACTATGTTTTCCTTCCTATTGAGGTACTGTATCTGTATGAAGCTATGTCTGTAACCAGGGCCGGTTGGGGGCGGTATCACAGCATTTTCTGGGAGTGCCCTGAAAAAAAATTGCGTTTATATTGTATAAAGTGTAATTTCTTATTGATGCTGATTATGTACTTTACTGCCGCCTGGTGGAAATGTGGCGTCTGGTTCTTGGCATTTAAGGTAAAAAAAAATTGTTACGCTTTTATAACCTCACAATATTGCAAATAAAGCACTAAAACATTGACAAGATAGCCAGACACGGTTTGTCACATTTATTTCTGTAGGCAAATTGACAGTTTTTTCAATGAATTATTAAGTTTAAATTTTTAAACAACGACATATTAAAATATATATACATTTGTTTTAAAACTGTACCTAGGGGTGTTTTTCACCCCCCCCCCCATTCCCCCAATGCCAATAGACCCCATTATTATATAACTTCCTGCCCCCAGTTGTCCTTCAATATAATAATTGTACCCCCCCAACCCCTTAGTAGCAAAACATCAAACATGTTTTGTTTTTATCCTCCCCACCCTGTGAAAAGCCCCCTTATGTAAACCCCCCCCCCCCCTTCCCTGAAACCCAGGACATTTTTTAAATTATCATTATTTTGCCCTCTTCCCCCCTCTATCAATTTTTACTTTATATTAACTAACCCCCACCCCCAATTATTATTGATCCCCCAACCCCACATGCCAACAGTCAGCTGATCTCTGCACAGACCCAATTCCAGATGTTGGCATTTAGAGACCATTGCTTCACTCTGAGCAATCCAGGAAACCAGAGGAGATCCATTCTGCACTTGTGCACTTTTTCACGACAGGCAACGCATCAAATGTAATGCGACCAAGGCAGGCAATGATACCAGTCCACTGGTGATCCCTGGGGGCTATGTTATTTATGGCATGGTAGCCAGTGGTGTAGTGCACATAGGCCTCTGAGTCCAGGGGAAACCAAACCCCTTACACCATGTGAAGCCTAGCTTTTACTGGCTGTACACAAGGTGATTGACAGGCGATGGGTGTTTGGGGTCGGAACACCAGGGTTTTCTAGGAGTTGCCTGGCTGTTGGGAGGGAGTGGCCTCCTTTTACCCACAGCCTTCACAGCACTGAGAAAGTCTAGAATTACTCAGCACTGCAAGCAGGAGGACATGGGGAGCTTGGTGGGGAGGCATTTACTTACTCACTGGGCTCCAGCGACTGGTTCTGAATCAGGCCTATTGTGCTGTTCAAGTAAGATAAAGCTATAGCCACTGGAAATCAATATAAGGAGCAGAGAAATGCTCTGAGCTTTTATATTTATACCGCTTAGACCACCATGCAGGATTTGCTAACATCTGACTAGGACATTTATTTGTGACCTTCTCCACCTTTCTGCAGCACTAGAGCTCTATTGTGACTTATGCAAACCATCTTGGGACAACAGCCATATCCCTAAACATCATAAGACCCAGACACAGTGGATGGCCATCAGGAATCGGTAACAATCATAGCCACATTACGCTACCTGAAAAAGGTCCTAGTCCTGAAATTTTGCTCCTTATATTGATAACCAGTGGCTATATTTTATATTACTTGAACAATCCATACACTTGAATATCCATAATATTGAGGTTTTTATATGTGTCAGTTAATGAATTATTTCTATGAGAAACTGTCTATTTCTATGTTCAGCCAGCACTGGTATTACACTTTTCTACTGGTCCCTAATGGAGGAGGCTGCACTCGGTCCTCCCAGTCCCTAAAAATGCCCCTGATGGCAGCTGCTTGAATTTTGCCCTTGGGATACTGGAGATAGAACCAGCAGTACGAAGGAGAAGAGAAGAACCTGACACAGCACCGCCATGTTGTGTTTTTTGATCTCGCTACACTGCTCCCTAATACTGTAAGGACATCTAGGGAGATTTCTGAGAATGCCCTGTCTGAACTCCAGCCCATATTGTTAGAGACCTTAATTCCTTATCTTACATCAGTGACTGGCAGCCACTGTTCAGCTTCCATCAGCGACTGTGGAGCCCCTTTATTCCATCTTAAGGGAGCTACTTTATATAAATTACAAAGTAGGTCTGTGTCTGTGATACCTTGTTTAGTTTAATTTTGTTTGTTTTTTCAGCAGATGTGGGTCTGGTATCATGGGTGAAATGTAATAGGATGAGAGAATCAGAAAGTGAGAGATTTGGTAAGAAATCTACCAGTTTTTTTAAAGCGGCAATCATTTATATTTTTATATCAAACTGATTTTGCAGTGTAAATGATTGCTGCTTTAAAAAAACCTGGAGATTTCTTGCCAAATCTCTCACTTTCTGAGTCTCTCATCCTATTACATTTCTCCCTGTTCATTTAACATCATGAAATAAATGCAATTAAATGGTGTGTACACACGGTACAATCCAGCATGAGATTTTGACTATATAGTCAAAATCGCATTATGATCGCAAGCAGATGTGGGTATAACCAGGGCCAGCGCTACCCACTCAGCAGCTCCTGCAAAGCAGGGAGGCGCCATGCTGAAAAGGCTCTGTCTCCCTCCCTGCTCTGCTAAAGCTGCCTCAGCCCTCACTGTCACTGCCTCCTGCACGCCGCCTGCAGCGCCTGTCTGACAGCGGTCGGCAGTATGGAGAGGCTGAGCAGCTCCCTGCACCGCGCACACACTGTCCTCCTCCTGCGACCTGCCCCCTCTTCCTCACGGACACTTGCACTGAGGCATGTAGCACTGTCTGTGAATGCCTGGATGACTTGTCATGTCCGGATCCGCCCCCCTACCCATTGCTCCTGCGCCTGTCAGCTGTCAATCAAATGACGAACAGGCAGCAGCGCTGCCTCCCCTTCCTTCCCTCTTCTCAGTGTGCAATGCCATTGCCAGTCCTCAACACTCCATCCCCTCTATCTCCTCCCCTCTTCTTCCATCTCCTCCTTCTCTCCCCTCCTTTCCCCCTCAGTCACGAGAGGGGTGTTATGGCTTCCTCCTCAGTGTCCTGCCTAGGCAGATAGAAGAGGAGGGACTGCAACTCTTGTGCAATTAGTCTTTTATTATACATGTTTATAACAAATTTTTTAATAATTGTAGATTTTTTTATATTAATTTAGACACTTATTAAATAATTGGCTGGGTTATGTGCCTAAAGGTGGCCATACACGCTGCAATGCTTTCGGATCTAGCCCATAAGTATGCGATTCTCGCAGCATGTATGCGCACCTTTAGTGCCTGCAATATTTTGCGGACACAGCACTGAGATGGTGTATGCATTGCATACATGTACATCCACCCCAGATCCTCCATAGGATCGCATGTAGCATACACTCCCACAATCGGGCTGCAGCTTGTTGCAATGGCAATGTGAAAGGGCGCAAAATGTATGGTTTGCAGGAGGGCACCGGACACCCTAGCACCGGCCCTGGGTATAACCATAACCGTGTGTACACAGCATAAAGGTTCCCATACACGTTGCAGTATTCATGTGCTGTGCGTTTTGAACTTTACAGGTGCCATGCGATTTTGGCACTGGAAGGGGATGCAATGCGATGTACTATATACTGTACTGTGCAGGTGCGATGCGATTTCAGCTTTTTAAAAAAAAAGTTAATAGTCACTAATGGACATCGCATCACATCGCATGTACCCCAAAACTGATGCGATGCGATGCAATGAAGCACAAAAAGTACTGCCTGCAGATACTTTTTGTGCTTTACAATATTGTACCCATGGGGACGCGCATCGCATCGCATCCCCGCAGGTACACTGTGCGATTTAAGCCGATGCAATGAGTTTTGAACTTTAAAATCGCAGCGTGTATGGGCACCTTTACACTATGGGGCTTATTCTGTTTGGTACGGTGGATCAGGTTTTTTTTTCATCTGCGCATGCGTAGCTTTCACAATGCGCATGTGCGGCGACCTCACACCGCTCACGGACGGGTCTCTCCGTGCGAAAAAACCTGTCCACAAGAGTACGGTCATTGTGGGCGGCATGTGGGCGTTTTTATGGGAGCGGCTGGAATAATGAGGAAAACTGGGCGTTAACATGGTCGTACACGGGGGTGTGCACACAAAATGTACGGTGCCACAACTGCCTCGGCGAACGCACCATGCATTTTGGCCCAAAAACAGGCGGACGACAAAGATAGCTCCAGAACACCCCTAGAGCTACCGCATGAGAGCGGACGCCTGGGTCTGCTAATTAATGCTAATTACTACTCAAATACATACACCTGAATGTAATAAGCAATGCTGCAGGCTATTAAGTGAAAACCATTATTTTACTACCTGCAAGCCACACACAGCCCTCAAACACATTGGAAGCTTATCTTTCTACACTTCTCAACATGTAAAGGTTGGTTTAATTTTAGGTAATATTCATTCTAATACCTGGTTATACTGTATATGTCAGGGTAGTTATTTTATAACCATCTACACCCATTCAGAAAGTGTTTTTGTATACTTTTAAAAGCAGGATACTCAATTCACAGAAGTCGACATGTGTCAACTTTTTCACTGGAACACAAACATACCAGTTTTTCATTATGAAAAAGACACATAAACCACATCTAAGAGCAACAAGGATGTTTTTGGACTCAATTTCTACTTGCAATGATGGAGCAATGTCCTAAGGCCATGGCCACTATTTTGAACACAATCTTTATATTTTTGCCCAACAACATACATTTATGCACTTTCATATCTGCTATGAATTTAAGTAGCACATTCTGTATGTAAGATGCCACCAAGCACATTATTGCAATCACATATCTATAACAAAGGATCCCAACATCTGCCTATCACACTCTAGAGTGTTATTTTGAACAATAGTAGAACATGTTTGCATGTGGCGTATGCTCAAATATACGGAAGGTGTCGGTGTGAAAACGGACGAGATCCGTCTGTGCACTGTGGCGTACGCTCTGATGTACGCCAGGTATCGGTGGCTAAGAGGGAGATCTGTCCGTACACGGTGGCGTACGCTCAAGTGTACGCCACTCCCCATTGTCGGTGTCTGTGACCGTCCGTGTGTGGCTGTTCTGTGGGCGGACTTACGCTCACCGTGAGTGTACGGGAAACGTACAGTGTGACGGACCGTACGTACATTTTACCGTACCAAACAGAATATCTATTGGCAGAGTATTTGTACGATCGTGCTGTGTGGTTGTTAGACGACACACTTAGAAGATATAACCAGCTTTAGATTTATTCAAGTGGTAAGCTTGCAGTGTACAACGGTACTTCAGTGGTTAACTTCACATGCAATATAACTGATGCAGGAATTACAGTCACAGGTGTTACTTATCTGATCCGTTCAGCTTGTGCAGGGTTAATGGCAATGACCGGTTTACGCTGGCGGTATCTCTCCCAGTAACGCTGCTGCTACACAAGATGGATCTCCCTGTGTAAGTGACGCGCTGGTAACGGGGAATACAGCGGGGCTTGCTATTACACACTCCGGTGCACATGGAGCGGTAAACCGGCATGGAGGATAGGACACACTGTATGGCGCACACTCTGTCACTTCCTGACCAAGAGAGGAAACGCTGCCAGCAGGGTCAAGGGACTCTGCCCTGCTATTCGCTACGCAAGCTGTCACTCAGGGTGACACTCTAACTACAGTGGCTGCAGAGGGACAAGGCAGTCTGTAGGCTGCTCACTAACCAGGGATATGGAGACAGACGCAGAGTGCTGCTTTCTAACACTCCCCCTCGCTCAAGGCTGTCTTCGGCTACATAAAAGTACATAATGCAATACTTTGTCCTTTGTTACACCTGTAACCAAAAAATATGGTTAGAGAGAAAGATACTCAGAACATCAAAAAACTTCAAATCAACATTTTGGATTTAAACAAGTCCACAGTCCTTCACGAACTTAATAAGCAAGTTTGTCGACAGTCCTTTTGTAAGCATGTCAGCAACATTCTCTTCACTTGCAACATATTCGACATCGATGGACTTGCTCTCCACTAGTTCTCTGATGAAGTGGTGTCTAATCATGATGTGTTTTGACCGTCCATGGTGCTTGGTACTACAGGAAAGATCTATTGCTCCCCTGTTATCACATGCGATGCTGATAGTCTCTTCTTCATAGAGTAGGCCTAATTCACACAAAGTCTCTTTGATCCAGAGTGCTTCCTTAGATGTCTCTGTAAGAGCCATGTACTCGGCCTCAGTTGTTGACAGGGTAACAGTTGGTTGCTTTCTACTTGCCCAGCTAACTGCTGCTCCAGCCAATGTGAACAGATAACCGGTATGGGAACGTCGATCATCTTCATCTGCTCCGCAGTCAGCATCACAGAAGACTTTTAAATTTGAGTTGCTTGTCTTTGTGAACTTTAGTTTCAAGGAACTTGTACCTTTTAGGTATCTCAGAATCCTCTTCACTGCGATCCAGTGTTGCCTTCCAGGATTTATTGCAAATTGGCTCACCCGACTGACTGCATGAGTGATGTCTGGACGGGTTCCAATACCTGCATACATAAGACTTCCAACCACGTTCTTGTAAGGAACATCTTGCATTTCCTCTACCTCTTCTTGTGTGGTTGGTGACATACCTTTTGTCATCTTGATACTTTTGTCAATTGGTGTATTTACTGACTTGGAGTCTGCCATCCCATACTTCAAAATTGTTGCCTCGATGTACATTTGTTGGTTGACTGTGACTGTTCCCTTTTGTAAGTCTTGAACAATTCTCATTCCCAATAAATGATTGGCTGGGCCTAGGTCTTTCAACTTGAATCTCTGTTTCAGTTGATCCCTCACAACTGCGATGTGATCTTCGTGACCTGCTATAAGTATATCATCCACATAGACTGCTATGATGAACAACTTTTCTCCCAGAGTTTTGTGATAGAGGCAGTGGTCAGTCTCTGATCTAACAAAATTC
Source organism: Crinia signifera (assembly GCF_055691185.1). Lineage (NCBI taxonomy): Eukaryota > Metazoa > Chordata > Amphibia > Anura > Myobatrachidae > Crinia > Crinia signifera. The sequence goes on along the minus strand of NC_139217.1, from coordinate 396,281,809 downwards.
ATTTCAAGTAGTGCTGCATCCAATATTATGTACCAGCAATGACCACTCTGTTTTAGGCCGTATATAGATTTCTTCAGTAGACACACCTTCTCTGTCTGAAGCTCATCCTCATTGTAATGATCTGGCGATTCCATATAGATTTCTTCAGCCAGTTCTCCATTCAGGAATACTGAATCGAAGTCTAGTTGGTATAGCAGTAAGTTATGTAAGGTGGCGACTGCAATTACTAATCTAAGAGTGTTATACCTTGCAAATGGTGAGTATATCTCCCCATAGTCAATTCTGGATCTCTGTGTGTATCCCTTAGCAACAAGGCGGGCTTTGTAACGGGCAACTTCTCCGTCCGAATTTAACTTCTTGCAGAAGACCCACTTGTTCTTGACTGTCTTGCGGTTGCTTGGTCTATCTACTATGGTCCAAATCAGGGCTGGGCAATTGCGGCCCTCCAGATATTGAGGAACTACACATCCCAGGATGCTTTGCATTAGTTTTGCTATGTGGCCATGCTGAAACTGATGCAAGGCATGCTGGGATGTGTAGTTCCTCAACATCTGGAGGGCCGCAATTGCCCAGCCCTGGTCCAAGTGTTGTTCTCTTTCAGTGCTGATAGCTCTGTGTCTATTGCAGATTTCCATTTCGCCCTTTCACTTACGCCATTCTGTTCAGGCGTATAGGCCATCGTCAGCTGATGCTTTATGCCATGCTTTCTGAGAAAGTCAGTTAGTGCTTAATTTTCGTACTCTCCCCCATTGTCGGATCTCAGGGCTTTTAGCTTTAGGCCCATCTGAGTTTCCACTAGGTTCTTGTACTCCACAATTTTCTTGACTACTTCACTTTTCTTCTTTATGAAGTATACATGTGTCATCCTTGTGGCATCATCGATGAGAGTCATGAAGTACTTGTAACCACTGGTTGACTCCTCTCCCATCGGTCAGCACACATCTGTGTGCACCAGAGCTAACTGTGATTCTGCTCTCCCTGCTGACTTGGGGAATGGGTTGCGGGTCTGCTTGCCTTTTATGCAACTCTCGCACACAGGTCTTTCGGTGTCTTTCACTGTGATCCCTGTTGCCATCCCATCAGCTAATTTCTGGACATTGTCATATCCTAAGTGTCCCAAACGTCTGTGCCAGAGTTCCATCGACTCACTTTCACCAGAGGCTGCAAAAGCTACACATTCATCTGTGTCTAGGACGTATAGTTGGTTGCATCGGGTTGCTGAAGCAATTACAGTCCCTCTTTCATTATGCACCATACACCTGCCCTTTGCAAACTGGACTCTGTAGCCTTTTGCCTCGAGTACGCTGATAGCGATGAGGTTACTTCCCAATTCTGGTACGAACAGGATGTCTTGGATATCTGTGACTACTGTCTGTCCCTCAATTCTTAGTCTCACCGTGATTGTCCCAACACTCGATGCAGTAAGGACCTTTTCACCAATCCCTGTAACTGTTGTGGGTGTACACTGTGTTAAAGAATTGAACCACTTCTTGTTGCAGCTGAAGTGTCTAGAGGCTCCCGAGTCCATGTACCAGCAATCCCTCCTTGGCTTGTCTGCTACATTCAGTGCTGACTCGTTCTTCTTGTCATGTCGCTTGTGTGTACCACTAGTGTTCTTCATCCTGCATTCTGAAGCCTTGTGCCCTACTTTGTGGCACACATAACATTTGAATGTGCATTTCTTGAGTTTTGCACCCTTTGCTACTAAGGCAGAACCCTCAGCTATGGCGTCCTTGTGAATTCTTTCTTGGAACTGAAGTAGCTTAGCCCTCACAACTTCTGTTGTAAGCTTGGTTTCATTTGACTCTAGCGCGACAACTAGGAAGTCAAATTCTTCTGTCAAGTTCTGCAGCATTACCATTGCCACTTCTTCCTCATCCACTCTTGCTCCTACACATGCCAATTGCTGAGCTATCGATAGTATTTTATCGATGTAATCATTCATGTCCTTGCATGCATTCAACTTTGTTCCATATAGTGTGCGTCTCAGGCTTATCCTTCTCATCAGGCCTTTATTCTCATAAGCACCTTGTAGAGTTGTCCACATGTCCTTAGCGGACTCTTTCCCACAGATTGTAGAATAAACATGCTGCTCCACAGCCAGGCCTATTGTGCCGATGGCCCTGTCTACCTCTTCTGGGTTTGGACTATCTCCTGGGGCTATTGTGACCTTCCATAGTTTCTCCCTTTTAAGCTGCATTTCCATAGCAAACTTCCATGTAGTGTAATTCTCTGAGCCTTTGTCAATTCAGAAATATTTCTTTGTGTTCTTTTATGTACTGCGCTAGCACTTGGTCTTTAGGGGGTTAATCTTCGCGCACGTGACGTGCTGGGCCCATAACCTATTGGCAGAGTATTTGTATGATCGTGCTGTGTGGTTGTTAGACGACACACTTAGAAGATATAACCAGCTTTAGATTTATTCAAGTGGTAAGCTTGCAGTGTACAATGGTACTTCAGTGGTTAACTTCACATGCAATATAACTGATGCAGGAATTACAGTCACAGGTGTTACTTATCTGATCCGTTCAGCTTGTGCAGGGTTAATGGCAATGACCGGTTTACGCTGGCGGTATCTCTCCCAGTAACGCTGCTGCTACACAGGATGGATCTCCCTGTGTAAGTGACGCGCTGGTAACGGGGAATACAGCGGGGCTTGCTATTACACACTCCGGTGCACGTGGAGCGGTAAACCGGCATGGAGGATAGGACACACACGCTATAGCACACACTGTATGGCGCACACTCTGTCACTTCCTGACCAAGAGAGGAAACGCTGCCAGCAGGGTCAAGGGACTCTGCCCTGCTATTCGCTACGCAAGCTGTCACTCAGGGTGACACTCTAACTACAGTGGCTGCAGAGGGACAAGGCAGTCTGTAGGCTGCTCACTAACCAGGGATATGGAGACAGACGCGGAGCGCTGCTTTCTAACAATATCCCCCTATGAAGCACATATTTAATAATTCTTACCTTCATTTGTGCTCTGCCTGCTATCCCATAATGCCACACCTACATAATGCCAGTGCAAACGATGTGTTTGGCCTGGCTGTCATATGTGGATGACACCTGTGGTCCCTCTCTAGTCCACACACAGAACCCATTATATACACCTTTGTATCTGCATTTGCCCATGGAAAGTGCCACACATTGAGATCTGGCAACTATATAGGCAGACCATCTTACTTATGGGCATATTTATTAATCATTCTGCCCTAAATAATGGACATGACACCTTGACTCAATTCACTCCCTCATTTTCCACATAACTTTAATGTACATTTAAATCTACAGCTTAGTTACAGCAGGTAAAATACCATTTAGTTAGCAGCTACTGCAGATTCTCCTGAGTGCAGTAGTTCCACAGGATTCTGCAAACCGTTACACGCACCAGCTGAATGTCATGTCTTCACTTGAGGGAAATCTCACTTTAGGGTCCCCTGGAAACACATTTGTTTCCAATATGTACTACCTCCTTCATTGTTACTGGTTTCATCTCTTTTGCTGGCATCGTTTATTCTCTCTGCTCCCTATCTCGTACAATGGCAGGGTGGCACATGCAGAGTTTCTGGAGTGTTGTTTCCAAATAGTTATCTTTTACAGTAGAGTGTATTTGGCCATCACATTTAGGGGGCATTAATAGCACTTAATCAGCTTTAGCCTCATACTGGGTGGGAGGCACTAAAGGGAAAATACAGCCAAAATCTAGTTTTCTGGCTTTGGGCTCATATCCAATATGTACTAAGCCCAGACATCAGTGTCGAGGCTTATGCTAGCTTTTGTGGGTGTCACCCTATAGAAGCGTATAGGCTGCTTTCCTCAGAGTGTGCTGAGACAGATCTCCCAGCTCCTCCCACACCTACTGAAACCTTGGCTATCCTTTGTGATACTTATCGCAGATATGGCAGTATATATATATAATTAATAACACTGAAATGTGTGGCAAGATGTACTGCAAAGACTTAGTACACCCCATCCACAAAATGCAGTGTATGTAATAGTTCAGACATATACAAGACCAGGAATCACATTGAGCCATTAGTTAAAGCAGTAGGGACAGCCATCTACATTTATTATAGGTTACATTCCACAAACGAAGTCACACACAGACGCTGCCCTGAAGGCTCACACACATACACACACAAACACACACACACTGCACTGCAGCCTCACACACACACATACTGCCCCATAGCCACACACACTCTCATGCTCATGCATACACTCATGCTGTCTCATAGCGTAACACACACACACAGTTCATCTCAGTCGCCCGGAGGCAAGTTGGAGTTTTGTGTTGTGCCCCCCTCCCCCCTTAAAGAAAAAAAGAAAATGGTGTATGTCAACATTCATCTGCGCTTTGCATCTCCATACCCTCCAACTGTACCGTTTTAGCCGGTACAGTACCGTTTTTTAACGGTCTGTACCGGCTAAAATAAAGTGTACCGATTGTACCGATTTTTTTTACAGCTCTGGCTGAGGGACTGTTTTTGGGAGATGTAGTTCATAACATTGCTGACTGTTCCCCAGGGAGTGTGGGGAAGCAGCCAGCCAGGACTACATCTCCCAGGGTGCACAGTGGTGGGACATGGCAGGCCCGCCTCCCCCTCAGGGAGAACTCCAATTGGGGGGCATCACAACTGTGGGAGGCGGCATGTGCAAGGCGCTCCCCCCTCCCGGCGCCCTCTCCCCTTGTAGCTGCGGAACCTACCCGGATCATTGGAGCCCTGACCTGTACCTGCCTGGCCTGGCCGCCGAGCAGGGGAATCCAGGTGTGCAGGGACCGGGGGTGGGAGGACACAGTTCCCGGTGTGTGTGTCTGACTCGTGTGCAGTGCAGCATGTTCTGTGTATATGAGGTGAGGAGCAGCGTGTGGCATGCAGTGTGTGTGTATATGAGGTGAGGAGCAGCGTGTGGCATGCAGTGTGTGTGTGTGTGTGTGTGTGATGTCAGCCCGGTTTGTGGTAGTGGAAAGTAAAAGGGTACAGATCACGCCCCCTTTAAAATGGTAACACCCTCTATCTATGGCCACACCCACTGGCCTGTACCGATTTTTTATTTGGAAATGTTGGAGGGTATGCATCTCACAGTCTAACTGCAGCAGGTGCACCATTGCTTGTTGCAAGATAGGCTGAGTGGTACCAAGCAGGAGCTACCCTGTCCCATATTGCAGGTGTTAATGCCTCCATACACTTATGCAATTTGGGCTGATTTCACCCGATTCCGGTTGATCGGGATGAGAAATCAGGTTACCTCAGCCCAAATCGCATGTGTGTGACATCCCATCTGATCCTATGCGCAGTCCCATGCGCATTGGATCGGAGTCGGAGATCAGACCTGCCTGCAGTGGCGTAACTACAGAGGGTGCAGGGGTGCAACTGCTATGGGGCCCGGGGCTTGGAGGGGGGGGGGGAATTCTAGCAGGCTATCCCCTGCACCCTCTATAATTGTGTTATTTTTATTTCCCCTAAAGATAGAAGTGCAGCCGCGGGTCTGGGGACATAATTTCTTAGTGCATGGGAGCAAGGGGGAGAGTCACATCCACTACCTGGAAGTCGCTAGTGCAGAAGCAGTCTGCTTGCTGTACTTACACCTACCCTGGCTGCTGTGACAGGGAAAGTGGCGGGGAAAGAGGACAGTACCCACTGTTCTTTGCCCAGAGTGAAGGAGGGGACCCGCTGCTGGTGCCACCTGGAGCTGCTCTTATGCGCAAGAGACCCGGAGGAGACTAGCTACCATTGCCTCCCAGAGCCGCACCCTAGTGGAGGAGAGGTCCCGGCGACCCAGATCAGCACTACCCAGAGCCACCTTGTGTGCGTTGGGGAGATGAGACTGACCCGCTGCTGCCCGGCGATGCTCCAAGGTGGACCCTCTTCTGCTGCTGCCACTGCCCCAAGCCACACCATTGAGGAGAGGAAGTGGACATGCTGGGGATGGTAAGAAATCCCCCCCCCCTCGTCTGTTTGTGAGTCCGTCCCATCATGGTGCTCTGTCCATGCCTGGAAACCCCCCTCTACCTCTCCCTCTCCCCCCCTTCCATCTGTCTTACTTTTCCTCCATGTGGTGCTCTGTCTGACCGTCTATTCTCACCACCTTTCTGTCTGTCTATGCTGCACCCTCCTTTTATCTGTCATTCTGTCTCCCTACATGGTGCTCTGTCTGTCAGTCTACCCCCCCCCCCCCTTCATCTTCATCTCCCTCTCACTAACACTCTCACTGCCTGACTCTTTCTCTCTATCTTTGACACTCTCTCCCTCTGACATAGGGCCAGATTCTCTAAGCTTCAAAAGTGATAAAATTCAGAGTGATAAACAGCCAGCCAATCAGCTTTCTGACATTTTTCAAACACAGTCTGTGACATGCCAGGTAGGAGCTGATTGGCTGGCTGTTTATCACTCTCCATTTTATCCCTTTTGAAGCTTAGAGAATCTAGCCCATAGTCTCTCTCTCCCCCTCTCTAACTGACACTCTCCCATTCTCTCCAACATCCTCTCTCATTCCAATACCCTATTTGTCTTCCTCTTCTTGATCTCTCTCACTCTCACATCTTTCTATCATTCCTTCTTTTTCCACAAAGCCCTCTTTTTCTTCCTGGCCACTCCTCTCTCCCTCTCTTTCCTGCTCCACTTTTTCTCTCTCTTTCCCATGACATTCTCTTTCTTTCAATCCCCCTAAGGGGCAATTCAGCGACAGCAATGGGGACTGTCTGATAATTGTTGTATCACTGTCTCCTTTGTAAAGCGTAACGGAATATGCTGCGCTATATAAGAAACTGTTAATAAATAAATAAATAAATACACTGCTGTGACTTCCAGCAGTAGTGTATGGCTACCTTTAGCATGGCCCCTGGTATATAGCCGAATCGGAACAGTTGGGAGGTATGCACACATACACACTGCCGCCATAGCCTAGCACCCAGGTGTTTCCTCCTGCAGCTGCTAGAGCCTTCAGCTCTCAGATCCTTAATATGCCTAATATTTGCAGGATTCTTACCCAACCTCAGTGGCGCACTTAAGGCCCTTTATAAACTTTAACTCCAGGCCCATGTAAACCTTAATCTCTTCCACCATGTTCAGCTGTTGTCTGGGTGGTGCTGGGCATTTCTAGGTGGCCCAGACACTGCCCAGGAGGTGACGTCATAGGTTGCCGCTTACTGCCCTTATCTCTTACTATCCTTCTCCTGTCTATTGACTGATAGCTGCAGAGTTTTGGGGGGCACATAAGGTGGGTGGGTGGGGGGGGGGGATTTTAGGATAATGATGTAGCAACAGGTTAATACTCATTTACAACCATTATCCTTGCTCTTACATCCCCCAAAGTGACTACTGCTATTTTCTAGGAGTTGGTTGCAATCATTCAGATTTCAAAAACAAGGTCTTGTTTCTATCTCAGTGATTGAACCTCTGAAGCACCTCTGTTTGTATAGCTTCATTGGAGAACATGTCCTGGCACATTAAGAGCTACATTTTGTAGATGTATTGCAATGTTATTTCCCCTGATCTAAACACCTGGTAGTGGTTTGATAACCTTTCATATTTTAATGATTGTCGTTAAATTCAGGTACCCATGACAACACATTTGAGATCAAGGGTTTTAAGCAATCTTTTTAAGGGCATTCAAAGGAAGCTGCTGTTTGTTCTTGTTTACTTGGTTGAATTAATTAATCATATCATTAAATAAATTCTCTATTATGCTAATGACAAGTTTGAAATGAATAATTTTGCAAATAGATAAAAGTCCAAATGGTCTGTCCATTGTTAAAGCAAACAAGCATTTTTGTTTATTTTTATATTTCTGTTCTCCTTTTGGACTTCAGAATATGAATATAAGGATAGCTTTCACAAAACGTTTCTGATATTGTGATTACTGGAATTAGCAAGGAAATTCTACCCAAGAAGTTAATCTAAAAAAATAAATATAGCAGGCCAAAAGCAATCTTTTTAAAGAAGAAAAACAGCAAAAGCTGTTTAGAGCGCTGGTCGTGGTTGTTAGGCTCAGAGTGAGCTGCTGCAACTGGGGATTAGTCAGATCCCTGGTATTGAATGAGAAAAAACAACAGAGGTGTAGTTGCAGCGCTCGCAAAATTTTAATGAGTGAGTGCGATATCAATAAAAATGAATAATAAACATACAGTACATATGAAAAATAAAAAATAAAACAGTGTATTTGTTAAAAGCAACAAGTGGACCAATTGTTACGTGGAAAATATAACCTGCTCTGGTAATGAACCACTGGATACTGGTGCTGGAGTCCAATTATGAGTCCCAATTTGTAATCCCAAAGGTCGCTGGAGGTGTCCCTGGCCCAATGGGGCGTAGAATATTGCTTGTAGGGATCCTCTCTAAAGTGCGGATTAAGTGCAGTTGGGGAATGGGTAAGGTACTCCAACTGAAATAAGCAAGCCGTGATCTTTTTGCCCCAATCTGGATGACTGGGGGGGGGGGGGGGGGGGGGCTGCCGTAGTAAGGTGCTCAATGCTTGGAGGTGAGAAATGCTCCAAACAAAATGAAGAGGTGGTGTTTAGAGTCCCAGAAGAAGTAAGCAGGTAGGGTGAAATGTCCACAAATGGTCCCACTTGGTCACCGACGCGTTTCGCTGTCACTAGGGACAGCTTTATCAAGGTGACTGATGTTGGCACACTGCCTGGTATATATACCATAATCAATTAGTGAGGTTTGACCTCATGACATCACAGTGTTACAGGTCATAGTAAAAAGTTTCTCTCATATAATAACATATAGTAAGCAAAAAACTCGGAGACAGACTTTCATTAATAGGACCATACAGATAATATAAAACAAAATGATTTTGACAATATAAGACAAGATTAGACCAAAAAGAAAAACGCCACAATGACCCTTGACCCGGATGTTAATTAATTATGTTTAGGTCATATGCAGCTATACAGTGAGTATAACATTATAGGCACTTAATAATCAGACTCCCATTTTGATATAGGATTGCGGTGATTAAATTATAATACCTTGTGGAATAATAGCCAACCTTCTGTGGAGGGCAGTATATACCTTAAAATTCGGGCTTTCCGCTTCTCGTATTGGACGGAAGTGTGTAGCCCTGATTGTGTTCCCCCGTAGTCATTGAGCCGGTGCATGTTGTTATTGCATCCGGCTCTTTGACACGCATTGGGGAAATGAGTGACGCACTTCCGGCTTGTTGGAACGCAAGCCGGAAGAATACGGGTCAGTGTGGAATGCCCGTGATATTTTGTTTATTTAAACCGCTATGTGCGCACTTAGCGCAGGCATATGGGTGTCCCCACCTGCTCACTGGACCGCGAGTACAGGCGAGAACACTCCCATTATATCGGTCCAAGTGCTAATTTTTAGCGGTGTCTTGCTAGAACATTTTAAGCATTACCTCACTTCCGGTATGTGAATTTGTATAACCATTCCCCGGAACAGAGCACATATCTAGGATTGAAGTGTTCTGTGCTGTAAGTTGAGTTAACCGGAGATTGATTAACTCACAGGGGTAATATATAACGATAAACAGAAACAGATGAGCCCATAACGCATAAAGGCTGAGGCAATAACAATAATAATAAATAATAATAAGAAGAAATATTGATAATAATAATAAAAGGATAATAAAGTGTGCATTTGTAGTAAATTGAAATATCGGAGGGTATAGGATATATATCAAATGGAAATAAATTTTCATGAGAAACAATAAACCTAAATGGACATCGGTTAATAAAAAGGGGGGGGGGAGGAATCTTGAGTAACCAAAGGTGGCAACTGGGAATTTGATAATGGGGCTGCAGTTGGACTCTACCAGTGATCCAATGTTTTATCTAGATGGCTAACAACTGGCTAACAAACTATAAGACCGTGTTCAGTTCGAGTGACTCATTAAGGCCTTTGGGGAAGAGACAGTCAAGTTTGAAGATCCAATAGACCTCCTGGCGGCATAGTAACTTAAATCTATCACCCCCCCGTTTGGTGACATCAATATGTTCGAGGCCCATCACCGAGAGGTCTTTTGGATCCCCATTATGAGTCTCAGTGTAATGTCGTGAGACACTGTGGAGTAAGTTTTTCTTAATGACATTTCTCCGGTGTTCCAGGAAGCGAACCCGGAGTGGCCTTGTAGTCCTCCCCACATATTTAAGGCCACAGCCACAGGTCAGTAGGTAAATAACAAAGTTGTTATCACAATTAATGAACCCCTTAATGGGTTTCGACATCCCATCAAAAGTGATCTCAAGTGTCCTGTTGATGAGGTGTCTACAGGTAATACAAGAGGTGCGTCCACACCTAAAACAACCCTGTGTTTTTGGGGGGAGCCACATCGCTTTGGAATCTGTATTATTCGAACGTTGTTCCTCTCTAAGGGCACTTGGGGCCAATAAAGTTTTCAATGATTTGTTTTTCTTAAAAATGAAAGATGGTTGTGGTGGAAGAAGGTCACAGAGGACAGGATCCTGCCAAAGGATGTTAAAGTTTTTTTGTATTATTTTCTTAATTTGGTTAGACTGGTTGTTGTAAGTGGAGATAAAGGATAAACTATTACAAGGATTCTCTCTATTGTCTTTGATCCTATGGTTCCCTTTTTCTCCCCTATCACACAGCAAATCCTTCCTGTTAGTTGCTCGGGCCTGTTGTCTAGCTTTATTGACAAGTTTCTCTGGGTAGCCCCGTTCCTGGAATGCATGCGCAATCTCTAGAGATTGTTCTTCAAAGGCCGTTAGATCAGAGCAATTGCGTCTGATTCTTAGCATCTGACCCTTGGGTATGTTTCTTACCCAGGTGGGGTGATGTGCACTATCGTATCTCAGGTAGGAGTTGGTATTGACTGCTTTTCGGTAGGTGCTGGTCTGAATACGATTGTCCTTAATTGACAAACTGATATCCAGAAAGTCAATCTGAAAAGGTTGGTAAGTATAGGTGAATTTCAAATTAAAAGTATTCGAATTAAGGTGAGAAACAAAATTCTGTGCAGAAAGGTGATCCCCATTCCAAATAATGAATAAATCATCGATGTAGCGGCCATAGAGGACCAGGTTCGCGTCCCAGCCGCCCCCCCACACTAGGCGGTCCTCGACCTCTCCCATGTAGAGGTTGGCATAGCTGGGCGCAAACCTGGTCCCCATGGCCGTCCCCATCTGTTGTAAATAGAAAGTGCTCGAAAAGGTGAAATAATTGTGTTGAAGTATAAATAAAATAGATCTTCGTAAAAAATCAATATGATCCCCACTGAGGTCTCCATCACTTACCGATCGTTTATTGATGGCCTCTACCCCCATATCATGGGGGATGTTGGAATAGAGGCTTTGTACATCCAATGTAAGGAAGCCATAGTTTTCGGACCAATCAACTTTCTGAATCAGATTTAAAAAATGGGTTGTGTCCTTGATGTGAGACCTCAGTGTGGGTACACGTGGCTGTAAATAAGTGTCTACATAATGTGATAAGTTAGAGGTTAAAGAATCCACTCCCGAAATAATAGGACGCCCCGGGGGTGATGTGAGGGTTTTGTGAATTTTGGGGAGGTGGTAGAACACCGGGATTGTGGGGTGCTCAACAAAAAGAAAGCGGAATTCATCCTTAGTGATGATCCCAGCAGTTAGAGATTCCGTCAGCAGTGATTTGAGTTGTGTGACAAAGGTTGATGTGGTATCTTTTGTCAATTTCTGGTAAGTTATAACATCATCTAATTGTCGTAGAGCTTCCTGTACATATTGAGTCCTGTCCTGAATTACAAGACCACCACCTTTGTCGGCCTCCCTCAGGACTATGGTGGTGTCCTGCATGAGGCTGTTAAGTACCTTTCTTTCATCCTTATTTAGATTATCCCTCATTTTACTCTTATTTTTGTTTGCATCAAGGCAAAGTGCCTTAAACTCACTTAAGGTGGTTTTGTAGAAACCTTCGATAAAAGTTCCCTTGCACTTGACAGGATAAAAATCTGATTTACAACGAGTATGTGACCGGTCAATATCAAAGATTTTTTGCTGGGTAAGTACTTGATTGGCCCCTTCAGTTAGTAACTCATTTAACATGAGAAGGGCTTCATCATCCTGTGAATCAAGGAGAATAGGCGTACACTCCTCATTTATTAACTGTGTTTGTTTTTTGGCAAAATATTTCTGCCGACATAAGGACCTGGTGAAACGATTTAATTCCACAAATAGGTTAAAAATGTTTGCTGGAGTGGTCGGGGAAAATTTAAGACCTTTGCTTAAAAGGGCAAGTTCACTTTTTGTAAGTTCTTTATTAGAGAGATTAAAAATAGTTTTATTTTGGTTATCATTAGGGTCATGTTGTACACCTAAGTCTCCTCAATTGCGTCTTCTTGCCCCCCCTTCTCCCTCTACGCTTGAAAATCTGCTTCTCTTTGGGGTCCCTTCCGTATAATCCCTCTCTAGTGGTTGGTATCTGTTCTGTTGTGCCCCTAAAAAATTATTATGTTGGGAGTCAGTTCTTTCTGACTGTCTATTTGAGGGTTTTTTAGGGATAGCTCCCAGGTTTGTAGTTGACCTCTCTTCCACCCGATCTCCATAGTACGCCTGTGGCCTCCTCTCATCCTGGTCTCTATGATCTGAGGTAAATCTCTGGTATTTAGATCTGTTTGAATACTCATTCTTATATCTGTTTCTATTGTTTCTCGGAGTGTAATTATCCAACTGCAGCCCCATTATCAAATTCCCAGTTGCCACCTTTGGTTACTCAAGATTCCTTCCCCCCCCCCCCTTTTATTAACCGATGTCCATTAAGGTTTATTGTTTCTCATGAAAATTGATTTCCATTTGATATATATCCTATACCCTCCGATATTTCAATTTACTACAAATGCACACCTTATTATCCTTTTATTATTATTATCAATATTTCTTCTTCTTATTATTTATTATTATTGTTATTGCCTCAGCCTTTATGCGTTATGGGCACATCTGTTTCTGTTTATCGTTATATATTACCCCTGTGAGTTAATCAATCTCCGGTTAACCCAACTTACAGCACAGAACACTTCAATCCTAGATATGTGCTCTGTTCCGGGGAATGGTTATACAAATGCACATACCGGAAGTGAGGTAATGCTTAATATGTTCTAGCAAGACACCGCTAAAAATTAGCACTTGGACCGATATAATGGGAGTGTTTTCGCCTGTACTCGTGGTCCAGTGAGCAGGTGGGGACACCCATATGCCTGCGCTAAGTGCGCACATAGCGGTTTAAATAAACAAAATATCACGGGCATTCCACACTGACCCGTATTCTTCCGGCTTGCGTTCCAACAAGCCAGAAGTGCGTCACTCATTTCCCCAATGCGTGTCAAAGAGCCGGATGCAATAAAAACATGCACCGGCTCAATGACTACGGGGGAACACAATCAGGGCTACACACTTCCGTCGAATACGAGAAGCGGGAAGCCCGGATTTTAAGGTATATACTGCCCTCCACAGAAGGTTGGCTATTATTCCACAAGGTATTATAATTTAATCACCGCAATCCTATATCAAAACGGGATTATTAAGTGCCTATAATGTTATACTCACTGTATAGCTGCATATGACCTAAACATAATTAATTAACATCCGGGTCAAGGGTCATTGTGGCGTTTTTCTTTTTGGTCTAATCTTGTCTTATATTGTCAAAATCATTTTGTTTTATATTATCTGTATGGTCCTATTAATGAAAGTCTGTCTCCGAGTTTTTTGCTTACTATATGTTATTATATGAGTGAAACTTTTTACTATGACCTGTGATGTCATGAGGTCAAACCTCACTAATTGATTATGGTATATATACCAGGCAGTGTGCCAACATCAGTCACCTTGATAAAGCTGTCCCTAGTGACAGCGAAACGCGTCGGTGACCAAGTGGGACCATTTGTGGACATTTCACCCTACCTGCTTACTTCTTCTGGGACTCTAAACACCACCTCTTCATTTTGTTTGGAGCATTTCTCACCTCCAAGCATTGAGCACCTTACTACGGCAGCCCCCCCCCCCCCCCAGTCATCCAGATTGGGGCAAAAAGATCACGGCTTGCTTATTTCAATTGGAGTACCTTACCCATTCCCCAACTGCACTTAATCCTCACTTTAGAGAGGATCCCTACAAGCAATATTCTTCGCCCCATTGGGCCAGGGACACCTCCAGCGACCTTTGGGATTACAAATTGGGACTCATAATTGGACTCCAGCACCAGTATCCAGTGGTTCATTACCAGAGCAGGTTATATTTTCCACGTAACAATTGGTCCACTTGTTGCTTTTAACAAATACATTGTTTTATTTTTTATTTTTCATATGTACTGTTTGTTTATTATTCATTTTTATTGATATCGCACTCACTCATTAAAATTTTTAGAGCGCTGCAACTACCCCTCTCTTGTTTTTTCTCAAAAGCAATCTTTTTAGCAGTAAATTCATTAAATCCTAAATATCTGAAATAATATTATTTTTTGATGGACTAGCATGCCATAGGTGGTGTGTTTTTTTGTTTTCTACTATTTCTGTAATAACAAAAAAAACTTTTATCAAGAGAAATTATACACCAAATACAGAAATTTGAGCCTTTTCTCTTATTTCCAGTTTTTATCTTCTGGGGACTAAAAGGAGGATACGTCATACTTGTTCAAATTGAAGAGCTATGTTATGATCAGGTTCAGTATACTGTATATGTCCAACATTCACAACAGAGGCAAAACTAGATATTTCTAGGCCCATAGCAAAAGTTTGTAAGGGCCCCTATGTACCACCCAACTGCAAACAAATCAATTTATAGCACATTTTCCTTTGACAGGGAAGGTGGGTCCCTTTAAGCTGTGTGCCCAATTGCAGCTGCACGCTCTGCACCTATGGTAGTTACGCCCTTCATTCACAATATTTACTTGAGAAATTCAACACTGAATATGTTAACATGTTCTGCAGATCTATATTGACCATGTTGACATTTAGCAAGTTGGACCTGATGTAATGCAAGATACGTTGAATATCTAATCATAAAAGTAACTCTATGTCTAGGCCCCTTGGAAATGTTGACATTTTGCAGGTTTTGACATTAACGATGTGAACATTGTGACCGTCATTTAAGCTGACATTCTGCTGTCAACATTGTAAATGTCAGAATCATCAAACCAGCATTACCACTCATGTATACAGTATACAAGTCATACAACAATGAATAAACAGTGGCTGCAGGAGAGGGATCATAACAATGCCTCTATAGGCATGAAGCCTCCTGCGAGAATGCCTCCCTAGGCATAAAACAGTTTACGCCATGAACCCGCCAGAGGGATGTGTTGGAAAGTTCAGCTGTTTCCTCGCAGCCACAGGTGTAGGAGAAAATGAGGGAGGAGCTGTTGCTGTGTCATGGTCCGCTTCAGATGACAATCTCATGACCAGCAGGTCTTTGCAACTTTGTAGACTTGTGTCTGCTGGAAACAGAGACACAACATATACGCTTTAAACCAAAGATAGGCCAGAAAATATTCCTCTGACTTTAACAGACTGACCACCCTCATATCCTGGCAAAGCGTATGGAGGGCTTCATCCACAAGAGCCACATGCTTTACGGAATTGTTGCTCCTCCATTCTCTGCAGCATGTAGAGGGTGGAGATCCAGCGCATCACCACCTCTTGTTTGAGGTGATGGCAGGACAGGTTGAAAAGTTTTTGCTGCCGCTCCAGCCTTCGGCCACTGCATGCATCCCTGCGCACTCTTGTCAGTTTTTAGGAAATGCTGCACCACTAAATTGATTGTGTGGGCAAAACATGGCACGTGTTGGAAATTGCCCATATGTAATGCCCGCACAATGTTACTGGCGTTGTCCGACACCACAAATCCCCAGGAGAGTCTAAGCGGGGTAAGCCACTTATGAGATGATTTCCCTCAGTTTCTCTAAGAGGTTGTCGGCGTTGTGCCTCTTACTGAAACCAGTGATACACAGCATAGCCTGCCTTGGAAGGAGCTGGCATTTCGGAGATGCTGCTGTTGTTGTGGAAGGTGTTGTATATAGCCAGTGGGCTGTCACAGTCATATAGTCCTTTATTTGCCCTGAACCACTTGCCCACATGTCCGTGGTTAAGTACAACTGCATTTTTCAGGGCACGAGGACACTTTTTCAGACGTCTCTGTACATCCTCGGTATCGCCTGCCTAGTGAAGTGGAATCTAGATGGGATTTGGTACCGCGGACACAATACCTCCATCAAACTTCTAAATCCCACTCCATGATGGAGGACACTGGACGCACATCTAATACCAAGGCCGCAGTTATCCGCTTTGCCATCGAATGACTGCTGTCGTACTTCATCCTCATGGCAAACAACTGTTGGATGGTTAATTGCTTAGTGAAAGACGTAGCAGTCTTACGACTTCCCCTCTGGGATGATGAATGACTCCCAGCAGCAACAGCAGCAGCAGTAGTAGGCATACTGCTACAGGATCCTCCGGAAGAATCCCGGATGGGAGAGGAGTCAGTCATGCCGGTGACATGGCCTGCAGGACTACCTGCGATATGGATGGAGGAGGAAATTGGCGAGGAGTGACTTGCTGGTGTGGTTAACAGGATCAAGGGATTTCGGTGTCTCTGGACTGCTTACGGTCTTAGCCACAGTTTCTGTCTTAAACAGTGACATATGAATTAACTTCAGGTGATGCATAAGCGAGGATGTCCCTAGGGGGCCAACGGCCTTACCCCTGCTTATTGCAGCTTTACATAAGCTACATATGGCGAGACAATTCTGGATAAAAATAATTCCAGATCAAAGAGGTGTATTTTTTGGTCTTCTGCCCAGGCATGGTGATGGCCTTTTGCATCCCACGGACAACAACTGTCTCGCATGGTGCCTCATTTAAGCAAACCACATCACCATCAGCAGCATCCTCATCAACTTCCTCCTCAGGCCCCCGGTTATGGGGGCAGTGTGTGTGTGTGTGGGGAAGGTTATGAGGGCATTGTGGATTTGTGTATGTGCAGGTATGGGGCAGTGTATGTATGTAATTGCATCCATTGAGCGGGGACTGATATCTTGCTTAGGGCCCCATGTTTTCTAAATTTGATGGGATGGGGGGATGCCACAGAGAAATGTATTATTATATAGTTTGGACCCCCGTCTCCACTGATCTTTTGCAAGTTCATAATATACCACACGCAAGTGGTTGGCAGAGGCACAGAGTGACTTAGGGCCATATGTATCAAATGTAAAAAAGTAATTAAGTTGAGAGTGGTAAACAGCCAACCAATCAGCTCCTACTTGTCATTTTTCAAACCGAGTCTGTAGCATGACAGGCTGATTGGCTGACTGTTCATCACTCTCCATTTTATCACTTTTGAAGCTTGATACATCTGGCCCAATAAGAGGTAACAGGGAGAGACAGTGGGTGATAGTACAATCACACATTCCTGTGCTGTGTGGATACCAGGGGCGATGTACCTTGGTTGGGGTGTGTGTTGAAAGAAGTGTGGTACTGTAGGCTCTAGTCTGCTTTTCCTCTGTGGGGGCCTTATGTGCTGTCCCAAAATTTCTTGTCACCTACTAAAGGCCCACTGTGCAATTTTGAGCTAAAAGCAGCTCAGTCAGTGATGAGTGCTGAGCAGATGAGCGATGGGGTGTACGGCTTTCCATAGCGTCCTGCTATGGAAAGTTGTCCACCCCCATGAAAATCACTTAGAAGGGCGACAATTTCCAGCTTAGTGATTTTCCCCATCATTGTCCATACATGCTGGGCAAAATCACACAGTGTGTATGGACCTTTAGATTCTTTGAGAGATCTGGTTAACAACACATGCCATAAAACAATCTACACACACCCTCTGCTCCATCACCAGTGAACCTGTAACAGTGGGTATGGCTGTACCTGCTATCTATCAATAAGCCAACACCACTGATTAAGAAACTGAAGAAACTGGGCTATCCATAGTCTGTTTCATCCATTGGTATGTACTACTATAACTCTGCAATATCAACACCTGCACAATCATTTCTAACAGTGGGAACACAGTTGTCACTGCCATGTCTGTGAGAGGTTGCCCTGTCCCCATTGTTTTCCTCAGTTTGGCACTCAGTCAGTCAGGCTTCACAGCACCAATTACACCTGACGTGAGTTGCCTCCTAGAGGTCCACCCTGAGCCAGTTGCATGATTTTGTTCAAAATAGCTGTGCGGCGGCCCAGGGGATAACTCATTGCTGGTCTGAGCAATGCACCTTCTGCATTAATGGTAATTATGCCTCTGTCGTTAAGGTGGTGCTAGGTCAGCGAATTATGGCACCCTAGAGCATCAAAGTGTTTTCACGGCACCCCTAGGCTAAATGTTTCTTATTGAGAAATTGAGAAAAAATATATTAAATTAAGTGCATTGTGTTTATATATCATAATTATGTGGTGAGGGACAGGATTTGCTTCTGTTTGTCCAAATATATTATGATTGGCAGCCACCAGCACTGGTTTTGCCTGTTACATTGCCCACAAATAATATGAATTGATCTGGTGCACAAACTTAAGGCACCCCTGCAAGTGTCCTGAGGCACCCCACTGCCCTAGGTGTGTTTTATTTCCCTAAAATTGTTAATTAATATCAAATTGACATCATTTATGTAATTAATTATATCTCCAATCACAACAATTTCTGAAGATTGATTGACATTCCATATGATTTAGGTATCTGCAATGCAATTTAGTAAAGTCTGACTTGAGATGGCATAAGTCATTGTGGCCTTTACTGTATATACAATATGGCTTTTTTTATTTTATTTAGAAGCAGGTTCTTTGGATCCCTCTCTAATAGCTTATGCTTAACCATACTTGCCCTTATTCAGTTGGCAAACCTAGTCGTAACCTGGAAGTAGTGGTATCACTTTACTATTTACTTCATAGTGATAGGCTCCATTATCTTAATGCACGTACACACTGAGCGATTTTGAGGTGGGCGGCTTTCCATAGTGTCCTGCTGCGGAAAGCCACCCGCCCCCCCCCCCCCCACTTAGATGGGCGAAAATAGGTCCGTGTATATGCACTGAGCGATTTTCAGCTCATCAATTTCCCCCATCACCGCTGCGCATACACACTGGGAAAAAACGCACAGTTTGTGTGCACCTTTAGAAAGAGCAGATTCATAAATACCGCTGAAAATTCATTTCTTTTTGCTGCAATATGTAGCAATAATTATTATTATTACTACTGCCATTAGCAATAAATAGGAGCCTTAACAACTCTATCCACTATTGTAATTTGTAGCCTATCATGCCTAATATGTTACCACTCACACCCTTATTAAAAGTTTGCAAAATTGTTTTAGTATTTATACTATAATTTGTAACTGTCAGTGTTCGCGAAAACCGCCCAAAAAAGTGGGTCCCGGGGACCCTTCACTTCTAAAAATTGGGGTCCTACCGGACCTTTTCTGGGTCCCAACGGAATAAATCCTCCTCTCCCCTTCTCCCTAGCATGGCACATGTGGGTCAGGGGGGGGGGGGGGAAGAGTATCAATTGGCCCACTCGCATAAAGGTACATATATACTAGAAACTAACTAAACCTGAAAACAGGGACAGTGCGCGCCGAAGGCGCGCGCAAAAAATTTATGGCATGTTTTTTGGGGGGGGGGAAGTGGTGTCACATAGTAGTACACATTACAGCACACCCCGTAATGCCCAGTACACATTACAGCACACCCCGTAATGCCCAGTACACATTACAGCACACCCCGTAATGCCCAGTACACATTACAGCACACCCCGTAATGCCCAGTACACATTACAGCACACCCCGTAATGCCCAGTACACATTACAGCACACCCCGTAATGCCCAGTACACATTACAGCACACCCCGTAATGCCCAGTACACATTACAGCACACCCCGTAATGCCCAGTACACATTACAGCACACCCCGTAATGCCCAGTACACATTACAGCACACCCCGTAATGCCCAGTACACATTACAGCACACCCCGTAATGCCCAGTACACATTACAGCACACCCCGTAATGCCCAGTACACATTAAAGCGCACACCCCGTAATGCCCAGTACACATTAAAGCGCACACCCCGTAATGCCCAGTACACATTAAAGCACACACCCCGTAATGCCCAGTAAACATTAAAGCACACACCCCGTAATGCCCAGTACACATTAAAGCACACACCCCGTAATGCCCAGTACACCTTAAAGCACACACCCCGTAATGCCCAGTATATATTATAGCACATAAGTGCTGCTTACTTACATGCTTGTTGCTAGGGGTTACATGCTCCTTGCAGGGGTTACATGC
Source organism: Crinia signifera (assembly GCF_055691185.1). Taxonomy (NCBI): domain Eukaryota; kingdom Metazoa; phylum Chordata; class Amphibia; order Anura; family Myobatrachidae; genus Crinia; species Crinia signifera. The sequence goes on along the minus strand of NC_139217.1, from coordinate 396,261,569 downwards.
TGGTTGGCGCAGGGGGGGTGTTATGCTGGTTGCCACAGGGGGGGTTATTCTGGTTACCGGGGGGGGGGGGGGGGGGTTATTCTGGTTACGGGGGGGGGGGGGGGGCTGGTAAGGCTGATACACTGGGGAGTGGGCTGTCTGCAAGGCGGGGGACTGGATGTGGCTGGAAGAGCTGAAACGCTGCTCTGAGTTGAGCAGCGTGTCAGCTTTTCCAGCCTCATCCAGTCCCCCACTGCGCTGACAGCACGCTCGGCTCACCACTTATGCTGAGAGTTACCATATCACGTCCCGTCCCCCGCTCTCAGCAGCAGAATGAATTTACACACGGCGGGGGGCGAGGGATGCCACAAACACTGTGACCGTGAACCAGGCTGCCGCTGCTGCTCTCAAAATAAATGGCAGGGCGCGCGGCATTAATGATTGGCAGGGCTTGCACAGTGATTGGCTGCCGGGCGGCCACTGTGCAGTGATTGGGTCCCGGCGGCCGCTGCACTGGCTTTTACAGCGGCTCACGCCACGGGGGCTCAGCCGTGGATACCTATGGGGCAAGTGACAGGTATATTTGATACAGTGAGCACTGATGATGCTGGAGGTGACGTATGGGGCAGATAAGGAAGTGTGCGGCGCAGGGCTCGGGGAGAGGCTGAGTATTGGCGATACTGCGTAGTAACCCCTTGTGGTGACCCACGCCGCCAGTCCCTCTCCCACTGTCCATGTCCACAGGCGCAGCTCAGCGCGTCCTCGGGGACTCCTTCAGTTTCAAAAACTGAGTCCCCGGTGAGCGTTTAAGGGTAAAATACGCGCTATAGCGCGTATTTGCGAACCCTGACTGTAATGCTTTACAGGACAATATCAAATTGTATTGTTTGTCAATACAAGGAACGAAGACTTCTTGCTGCAGTAAGGATCCAGTGTACAGACGAGACCATTAGATCAGTGAAGCTTACTGCTGTGTGAGGAGGATGGCAGGTTCATTTGCATGTCTGCAGAAGCGTGAATGCTGTTGACAGCTTGTATTGAAAACCCCACACACAGCACTTTGTTACTAAACTACACGAGGGCAGATCAACCGAGCCTTATCACAATGTGTACATGAGTAACTATGATTTAAATACTAATTCATTGAAAGGGTCTTTCTTTTAAAATAACTTATTGTTGGGTATGGGTAAAAACTGGACCCAGACAAGACCACGGAATGCCGGACCGGACATCAAATTCGGCATTCCAGAGCTAGTAGTGTCCTGTCTAGGGGGTGTCCTAAATAAACCTCCCTGTATGGTCCAGGCATGTAGCCAAACCCGGAACGGTCTGGACCACATGGGGAGGCTGTAATCTCCTCTTCCCCATGTCCCTGGTGAAAGCTATCACAAGCATCCTGTCAGGAACCCCGGTTCTCAAACCGCTCGCGTGCACCCCTTACCGGCACGCTGGGGTAATATACTCTGCAGATCAGCTGCCGGTACAGTCTGTAATCCCTGGCGTGATGTCTCCTGCTTCCAAGTCATCCCCTGTGTCACTTAGAGCTCCAGGTGTATTCCCTGGTCAGATTGCGGGTCACATGATCCAGGTAAGCTCCAACTGACTTCCTGGACTGTGTGCTGCTGCTGCGGCTAATTCCCTCACCTGCGTCTGATTCCCTCATTACCTGGAGGGATAAAAGCCTGTCTCACACTCTCCTCCCCGTCTTGAACAACTCGTCAGTTTCCCCTGAGAGTTCTCCAGCGTCAGCTCCTGTCAAGACTCCCCACTTGCTCCAGAGGTCCGGTTTCCTGAGTCCGCTGTTACCTGTTTCATTCTCAGCGTCCCTGGTCATTCCACTCCTGCCAGAAGCTTCCACGAGTTCCATCTGCCGTGTGATCCAGCCTTCTCTATGCAGCCTAGGTTGTCTCCTCAGCGTCCGGATACCAGTGGGTTCCCATGCCCGTCTCCTCTCGGCTCCCAGGCCACTCCAGCGATCCCCAGTGGTCTCCAGTGTTCCCCAGTGATCTCCAGCGATCCCCAGAGATCACCATCGAGTTCCCTCCGGCTCCCAGGCCGCATCTCACGGTACTCAGTCCCCATCACTGTGTACATCCTGCTATACATATTCCTCTGTGCCCTCTGTGTTGCTACCAAGCATTCAGTGCCATCGATCACCATCGATGGTTTAAGTACCCCTCAAACATCTTTGCTCTAGAGACTCCAGAGTATCAAACCCTGCTAAAGCCACAGAGGAACCTGGGCAGAGGGCCGCGACCTGGTCGGCAGTTGCAGCGAAGTCCATATCCCCGGGTTCCAGCACTGATCCATGGGCGGGCTCCAATGGGGGCAGGGGTTCGGCTTACCAGCTGCTCCCTGCTGTGAGGATGAATAGTACTTGGGGGAGCAGCTGCTTCCTTCTTTCTACTCTCCTGGTGGGAGATTTGCTGCTGCTGCTGCTCCTCCAGCAGCTCACTACCGCCTTCCAGTGTCCGGCGCCCTAGGCAAATGCCTAAAGCTGCCTAGTGGTGGCACCGGTCCTGGATGCAATGCAATGGGCTAACTATACAGTAACTTCTGTGGGGTGAAGTACCGCCACTGACCACTAGAGGCCACTTGATGGACTAATTGACTTCCTTTTGTGCTGAAAGAGGTCCTAACAGAAAGTGAAAGCCATTTTTGCTGGCTATGGAGAGAGGGAACTATGAAGACAGAGGGCAGTATTCAATGAGGAAAATTCGATGCGAATTTCTGGCGAATTTCTGCTTTTTTCGCGTTGGTCGGAGAATTTTGGTTTTAAAAAGCGAACGACCCTATTCAATGTGATATTTTCGCCATTGGCAAAAAATCTGGATTTTTATTCTGAGAAGGGGTTACAGCACATGAACATATATTTAATAAAAAAAAAATATATATTTTTTACACATAGCAGCCAGCAGGGTGCCGGGAGCCGAGAGCCGCTCATTAGATATTCATATATTCACTGCTCCCGATCATTACATATGCACAATCGGGTGCAGTGAATACCCGGTCCCCTGTTGGCTCTCCCGGGGGGCAGCCTGTGCTGCCTGGCTCCCGGGGAGCCCACCTCCCCCCCACATACCTTCTGGGGCAGGCAGGAAGACTTCCATCTCCCTGCCTTCCGCCGTCCTCAGGCTCCCTGCGGCGTCACCTAATACGCCGGATTGGCTGAGATTCGCCGCGAGGGGCGGCGAGTCTCAGTCACATTGAATACTATCTAAAGTCCCGTGACGGAGAATCTCCAAACATGGAGAATCTCCGCAAAAACACGGCGAGTGCATGGCGAGAGAAAAAAACCTCTCGCCAAGCACAGAGAATATTCTCATTGAATACTGCCCAGAGATTGGAGGTAGGAGCAGATCGGGACTGGGGGTTCTTATTCAATCCACTGCAGATTAGAATCTATTCCTGTATATTTAATAGTGCTTTTATAGAAACAACATTCAATTAATATCATAGAAACAGACAACTGAGGAATAGCATATATTCTCTTCATACTGATTTGTGCTACTCTATTTGTAAAGTACCATGCAATTGATATCATAGAAGCAGACCATTGCAGATTAGAAGGGATGTAATATAGGTCACAGAAAAAGTCTAGGTCGAAAGTAATTTGATTGACCCAAAAGGTAAAAATGCACAAGGTCAATACTGGCAAAAGGTCACCACAAACAAAAGGACAACATGTATATTTCAGGTTTTTATGATGTCAGTGTCACATCTGAACACATGGACCCTCAATGAATGTATTATATACCCTCACATGGTTTGCTTTGCCTTGCTTGGGGCTCAGTTCTGGGTGCCCAATCAGAATCCACGTGGATGGTAAAGTATGGAAAAGTCTAAAAACCTTGTTAGTTTGACCATGTCAATACCACATCAAAGTGTGTCCCTGGGCGCTGGTATTCTAAGGAATCCACAATTTTCCAGATTGGTCAGCCCCGAAGCATGTTGCAGTTTAGGACTGGGGAGAGCTGCCTGATCCTGATGGCTGGCATTGGCAAGCAGCTGCAGCAGGGACAAAAGCTATGTGTTAGTCCACTAACTGCAGAGGATTAAGGTGAGGGGCCATGTGCCAGCCGTAATCTATTTGGTTTTATAAGTCACTGTGTCACATGGGAGGCCCCAGAGATATGTGTACGGGGCTCCAAGATTTCTATTGCCAGCCCTACTAGGGGGATCGCCCATACTCTCTCCGGAAAACATTACCATACATTACCCGCTGACCACCAATGCAGATAAAGTGGTACCTGAAGATATAAAAAGGAGTGCATTTTAAATTAAGGACATATTGGTGTTAATCGCCCATTAACCCCTTCAGTGGTGGTTTTTTGGGGGGAGGGCTCCCCACTGGGTGAGTTTTTTATGGGGAGTGCTCCCTTAAAAAAAAAACACCACTGCCTCCCTGGGTCCGGGCAGCGCCACTGAACTGTCATTCAGCCGCTGCTAGGACCTGCGCTCCGGCACCCCGTCCCTGTCCCCAGCAGCCGGCATGTCATAAACTGGCGCCGGGGACTTCAATAGAAAAGCCGGAGGGGAGGGGGGAGGAGGAGGGAGGAGGAGGAGGTGCGGCAGAGGGGAGGGAGCCGGCTCTAAACAGTGGCAATCCCAAGAATTTTCCGGGCTTGCCAGACTGGGCACTGAGGCACAGCCTGGAAAATTCTCGGGATTGCCACTGAAGGAATTAACGGGATGCCTTTAACTGAGGATACAAACACAACGGCAGGAATAGACACTGTGCTACATGTAATATTTTCCTTGAACGGAGGCTATTGAGATTGTATAATCTTTTAGTTTAGTTATTTTTGTTTTGTTCACTTTTCTTTCAGGCATTTTGTTTCTGTTTTGGTACAACAGTACCCATATTTAACTGATACAGAGAACACCAGACTACATGCAAAGATGTCCATTGCAAGCAGTACGACTGTTGTTTTGTATTTTATACATGGACCCAGTGGTCGAAGTGGGCCGGTATACAACGGTATGGTATACCGCCACTTCACTGTGAGTTTTTTTTTTTTAAGTAATAGGAGTGTGCAGACTAGCGTCTGCACACTGCCGAACTGTGTAATGCTCGCGTTAGGTAACAGCTGTCAGTGTTGCCCCGTCCTCACACCTGATTGGCTGCCCCTGAACACCCCAAACACCGGCACAGGCCGCCTCCTGATTGGCTGCTCTGCCCCTGGCGCCAAATGTGAACAGGGTATAGGTAGCCCGAACTGGCACGAACGCAGCATCTGCCATCTTCTTCCCCTGCAGCTCTCACAGTACACAGCTCCCCACACGTACCGGCACAGCAGCTCATCTCCCGCTGACAGCTTCGTACACCGTTCCCCTCCGCCGTGTCTATCATCGCCATGCTGGCCTCCCGCAAGCCCTTCGGAGCAGTCTGAGAACATCTCCCCCATGAAGTCCCTGGCGCTGGTGGACAAAGAGAACACGGTGAGTCCCGGGCTCCATCCGTCTGTTCCCGGCCGCTGCAGCCTACTCGCTGTACATAGAGGCTAATCCCTGTTCTCTCCCTCCTGTATCTGCAGCCGCCCTCCCTGAGCAACACCCCTGTCCTGGCCAGAAAGACGGCAAGATCTTCCAGGAACCTGAGCCCCGTTCGGTAAGTTCTGCCCGAACCCTCCCTGCTGCGCTGGTAGAAGTAGCATGCACTGTACTTGCTGCTTAGTCAAGGCTGTAATGTTTAAATCAGGGGTGTCCATAACAACAAAGAGTGGAGAGGAACTGCAGGGACTACAAGTCTCAGCATGCCCTGACAGCACTGCCGCCACTATCACTAATAGTGTACAGCTAATGCTTAGCTAAGCTGGGAAACCGGTTTCTTGCTATGCTGATACTTGTAGTTCCCCAGCAGTTGTAATGCCTAAAGTTCCATAATGCCTGCTGTTACAGTGTGTTTCTGGCACTGTGGGGGCAATGTGTATCTGGCACTGTGGGGGCAATGTGTATCTGGCACTGTGGGGGCAATGTGTATCTGGCACTGTGGGGGCAATGTGTATCTGGCACTGTGGGGGCAATGTGTATCTGGCACTGTGGGGGCAATGTGTATCTGGCAATGCTGAGGGCACATGTATCTCGCACTGTAGGGGCATGTGTATCTGACAATGTGACCACGCCCCCTTATAGGTGACCACGTCCCTTTTTAATGTGACCACGCCCCCTTTTCCCATAACTTTTGCATACCCCCACTTCTAAATTTCCACTTCAACCACTGCATGGACCTAAATGAAACTTTGTTTATTAAGTAAAGTTTTTGAAATTTACATATATCGTATAGATCATTTTTGTAAATCACGCCATTGAAACAACTGGGCTGAGCCTAATTAGGCTCAGACTATCACAACATTACGATTATTTTTAAGGTGCCCATACACGGTGTGATCAACTCTGTGCATTTAGTACTAAATTGCATTGTATCTAGTACAATAAGCATACAATGTGCTACAGCAGCATGCGTTTTGTACTAGATATGATGCAATCTAGTACTAAAAGCACAGGCTGCACAGACTTTCTGTGCAGTGCGATGGGCTGTGCGTGGGAGCTCGGATCGCATCATACCCGAAAAACGCACCGTGTATGGGCACCTTAAGGTGGATATGCATCCTTCTTGTGGTCAGTGGTTATGGTATTTTAGATCTAATATGTCTAGGTCTACAGTCATAAGGTCAACCACTATATGCCAACAGTCAAAAGGTCGAAAGGGTCAAAAGGTCGACATGAAAAATGTCAACATGCGGTTTTCCCTTTTTTTGTGTCTATGTTGACATAGGTCGGTATGGACACCGTCTCAGTGTACCGTGTCCCTTTGCATGGCTTGCTATGCTCGTCCATGCTTCGTGCACAGTGCCTCACTGCATTTGGCACACTATTATATTGTCGCTCCATATCATAGTGTATGTTAGAGTGTGGAATACTGCCTGTTGGCACGTCAACTCAAGTTTAAAAAAAAAAAAAACTCATGTCGACCTTTTGACCCTGTCAACCTTTTGCCTGTCGACCTTTTGACCCTTTCAACCTATTGACCCCATTGACCTTTTGACTATTGACAAATAGTGGTTGATCTTATGACTGGCGACCTAGAGTCAATCTATCATGAGTCCGGATACCGTGGTCAGCATGGGACGTATTTGGTTTGACAAGGAAGACCGGGGTTACCTACCCTCCCAGAATGGCCATGAGGTTTACCTCAGTGCTGTGAGGCAGTAATGCTAACCATTACACCATCCATACTGCAGTTTTGCGATATCGGGCAGTACAGATGGTGTATGGTTAGCATTACTGCCTCACAGCGCTGAGGTCATGGGTTCGATACCCACCATGGTTCTAACTGTGTGGCGTTTGTATATTCTCCCCGTACTTGTGTGGGTTTCATCCGGGTACTCCGGTTTCCTCCCACAATCCAAAAATATACTGGTAGTCTAATTGGCTCCCAAAAAAATTAACCCTAGAATGTCTGTGTGTGCGTGTACATGTGGTAGAGAATATATATTGTAAGCTCCACTGGGGCAGGGACTGATGTGAATGTTCAAATATTCTCTGTAAAGCGCTGCGGAATATGTGTGCGCTATATAAGAAACTGTTAGTAAATAAATAATATCATGTATTAATAATACTATCACACACATCAGGAAGCACAGAAATAACCTGTCTTCCTAAAGAATCCATATCAAGTTACATAATAATGCTTTATATGCATATTTGTGAAACACCATAACTTGTTTTTGGGTGTAATATTATATCTTTGTTATGCTCCTGAGAAGAGATATTCCAGTTATAGAAATCATTAATAGAAGTGTGTTTGAACACAAAGGGCATTAAAGCCTTTTATAAAACAGATGAGCATACCAGTGCCCCTCCTGGCTGATGTCACAAGGAAAAGAGTTTAAGGAGAAATAAGAGGTTTTTAAAGACTCTAATATAATGTTAACACTGATCAGCTCATTGAGCTCAGTCTATTTTAATGTTGAATTATAAAGACTTTCTAGCATTCCACAAGCAGAAGAAAACATGAATATTCTGTAATTGTTTTCTCTTTATATTCCTGTGTTACCATAAAGGAAACGATGACTATTATCATTCAATAAGCATTGTGGCTTCTTTCGACAATTGAAATTCCTTTTAATAAGGTTATGTTCTAAATTCACAGGCTAGGTTGGCTTGCTTGTTTTATTTTATCTTTTCAAATGCTACATTTATTGCTCAATTTTATGAGGGGTACAAACTTTTTTTAATAGTGTACAGAGCCCTGATAAGTTGATGGCTAGATGAGGTCAGGTAATTATGTTTTTCTTTTGCAACTTATTATTATTTTTTTAAATCTCTTTATTTATATTCACTATAGAAACGTTTGGCATCAAAAACATTGCAATACAATATGCATATACAGATATAACAATAAAAAAAGTATAAAACCATTAAAGTTCAGTATGTAAAGTCAAACAAATAAAGATCAGACATATATAACTTTAATCTTTGGTGTATTTTTTTTTTAACAAACATTGAACACACATCATTTTTTTTAAAAAAAGTTGAATTCGTATTTCGGACGGGCACCGAGTGTTCTTAGCCCCGCCTACCGTACGGATCGCTCACACCGTCCGAATGTGCTAAGACGCTGAGCGAATGGACCGCAAGTGGATGTTTCATGCGAACATCACCCCCATCTGTGGGAACCTCCCCCATTCTCCGATGGTCGCCGACCATCGAAAGTTGGACCAAGCGGTCATGCAGCACCATGTGCTCCAGAGCACTCAGACATTATTCCGTATGAAAGCAGGGATATGGGCGGGCAGCTGAGATCCGGCTATGTCAGATGTCTGCCCCCCACACGTGCGTCACGGCCAGATTACCATACGTACGCCCAGCGGTTTCATGGAAACGCCCATGAAACGCGGGGTGTCTACGCATATGGTAATGAGCCCAAACATCCTTTCATGCCCCTCTCCCCCGCTGCTCAGATGGTACCGAACGTTTTCTGCACGGAACTCACGCTGTGTTCGGACGTGCAAAGCTTTCGCATATGCGCAGAAAAGCCTCTGCACATACGCAAACACCAAACATCGGCCGTCCGACCGCACACGCAGCCGTCCGACTCAATCAGAATAAGGGCCTAAGAGAGGCATTTAAGTCATACCATACCATGGAGTTGTTTATGGAAATAAGAAAACCACGGGTCCCAGACAACATGATACTTATTGACTCTGAAGAATAGCAGTAATATATTCCATCAAAGCTGAGGACCAAATTTTATTTATTAAACCCGGCATCGGAGGAACAGAAGGCTGTTTCCACTGTGTAGCAATGTGGTGTTTAGCTGCGTTAAAAATATGGAGACGTAGCTTATCCTGGGGCTTAGCGATCCCACTCATTGGCTTGCACAGTAGAATATATATTGAATCTTTAGGGTATGCTAACCAGAGGTAGGACCTCATCACAATAAGTAGAAATCAGAGAGGAATTACTACTAAATCTGCAGAAAAGTGCCCTTATTCCCACAATTCTACCAGCAAAGGTCTGGAGATGTTGGAAAATATAATTTAATTTATCAGGGACCAAATACCAATGTGAGTAAATTTTAAAAGAGTTTTCTTTGATATTTATGTCAATAGAAGTTTTAGCTATACGAAGTTGGATATCTGCCCAATCTTCTTCCCCTATACTGATTCCTAAGTCCATTTCCCAAGCCCTTTCAAAAGATTCTTTGTGTTTGTCAGGTTGAGTATTTAAAAGAGAGTAGAGAATAGGAATGGCTCCTTTACGCTCAGGGCTATAGTTTCAGATGTGTTCAAACACAGTCAATGGCCTGGTCTTTTGTGTCTTACATGTAGACTGAATGAAACTCTTTAATTGCATATATTCAATTATACCCACCTCCTGATTAACTACAAACTTCACACAGGTTCCAGGGCGGTGTGGCTGCCCTGCAGCCTGCATTCTGCGGCTTCTGCCCTCAGTCTGCAGGTGGTTGGCGGGGATATACAGGTTCCGGGGTCGCTCCTGTCTCCTTGGCTCTGGCAGTACGTTGCAGCAGAGTGGGAGAGTAGCAGGCGGCTTGTGGGGTCTGTTGCTGGCCACAGTGCCAGGGGAGAGATGTGGGAGAGGGGATGGGAGGGGTGAATGGCAGTGCTGCACCGTGGGAGGAGCTGCGTGTGGCTGCGCATGCGCAGCAGCCCTCCTGTGGCCATTTTGACTGTAAAAATGGCCCTGTATTGATTTGGGGAAACCGCTGCGGCTGCTAGCTGCTGTGATCACGATCCAAGGGTGGGGGGAGAGTAGCCGGTTTTAGTGTCTTAATGGCCGGCCCACCGGGAAATGGCCTGGTTACCGCCCGTTTGTCCAACCGGATTTTAAACGTATTTATTGTGTCAGCCGACACCACCTCACCAGGAAGAGAGTTCCATAGTTTGGTTGTCCTGACCATAAATACATTTTTCCTTCTAAGGTAACGAAATCTTCTTTCTTCTAATCTAAACTTGTGCCCACGTGTCCTAGAGTCCTTCCTTGCAGTAAAAAGGGTGCTTGACAGTTCCTTATATTGGCCCCTGATATATTTGTACATGTTGAGCATGTCCCCCCTTAAACGTCTTTTCTCTAGCGTAAACAGTCCCAATTTGCTCAATCTTAAATTCTCCATTCCCTTAATTAGCTTTGTTGCTCTTCTTTGGACTTTTTTTAATTCTATGATGTCCTTTTTATAGCGTGGGGCCCAGAATTGTACTCCATATTCCAGATGTGGTCTAAAAAATGCTTTGTACAGTGGCATAATTACATTTGAGCTCCTAGTCTCCATACCCCTTTTATACATGCTAGTATCCTGTTGGCCTTTTTTGTTGCTATATGACAGCTTGTTGTCTATTTGGGCTCCTAGGTCCTTTTCAAGTTCTGAATTACCCAGTGCCTCCCCTCTTAGGTTATAGCTAGCAAATTGGTTATGTTTCCCAAGATGCATAACCTTGAATTTACCCACATTGAACATCATTTTCCATTTTTTAGCCCACTCATATAATAAGATCGCTCTGCAGCGTGGAGACATCCTCGATTGACCTAATAACTCCACTCAGTTTTGTGTCATCGGCAAAGATGGATACATTGCTGAGTAATCCCAACCCAATATCATTAATAAATATGTTAAATAAAATGTGGCCTAGAACCGAACCCTGTGGCACGCCACTTAGTACTGGTGTCATATTTGATACTGCACTGTTCACAACAGTGCAGATCAGAATAAATATTGATGCAATGGATGCGGTCTTTGCTCCAACTATGCCTCAGCCTCTAGCAAAGAAAAGAGTTGTGTTCTCATATACAACATGAAGACGAGCTGACAATATTTTTTTTTATGGTGCTTTAATTTCAGAAGTGAAGTGTATTTGTACTTCTATTTATCTCTTATTAACTGTAAATTATTACAGTACAGCTAAATAGCACAGTGGTGGAAATATGAAAACATTATTGTATTTTGGAATGCAATTCACATTGCACAACCTTATACCTGATTTTGTTTCAGATGCATTCTTGTATGAATAGGAGACTTATGTCTTTCTTTAGCTGGTTGCTTCATCACAGCACTTTAATGGACTTCCTAAGACAAGGTGTTAGATATGAATAAGTGGCATGGAGTTTCTCACTCGTCGTCACCAGACACCTAGGTGAAAATGTCATACTTGGCTGCAGTGGAATCCTGTCTCATTTAACCTACAGAAACAGGAAATGTCAGTGCCCAGGGTCAGGGGGGCATTTAGTAACATGCTTTGCTAAGCACTGTGGACTGATACTTCAAGTACATTGTACAACTTAAATGTATTACATGCATGTGTTATTTTAAGATGACCACATTTTTTACAATGAAAAGGAGGACACAAATAAATTGAAGATAAAAATGTAATTAAAAGAAACATTTTATTAATTGCAACAATAATACACTATAATATGATAAAGGCAAATTAAAGTTCGCAGTGGCTCCCAGCATGTGGTGCCCGCTCCACCATCGCCCTGCCGAAATCATGCTATGGAGTCCACGTCCTGCTGAAGGAATATCCCGATCACTGGGTAGTTGGCCCGGGGGCTATCTTTTAACAGGGTTAAGTTTGTATAGCCCCTGTAAAATGGGGGTCGTACATCAGGGAAAAGGCATTTAAAAATAATAAAGTTACCTAAAACCACTGCACTTTCTGAAAAACTTCTCATGCAGCCCGCACAGACCTTCCTCAGTTTCCACTTGACCACACGCTCTCTTCTCTGCTCCGCATGTCTTCTCTGCAAGATGCAGCAATGAGGTCTAAAATGGCTGGAGGAGAGGAGCAAACCTAAATAGGACCATTAAGAGGGGAAAAGACTTTCCAATCCTATCTACCTGTCACCTCAATTGCTGGCTCAAGTGTTGTTCCAAACCCCAAGATCCCACCTGGAGTGACTGAGACAGTGGTAGAACCGTGTGCCCGGCACTCTCTCTCCCGCACATCAAGGAGACACTTAACATCTTACTGCGGGACCTCTGTGGCATTTGTAGCCACTTGCCCGCTCACTACAGAACCGGACAAAGTCATCTGACACATAGTCCAGAGGTCGGGAGGTTGAACACACTGCAGAGGTTGCTCCCGGCGTTGACTCTCAGTACAACGGAGTCACGCCGGTGGTAGCGACCCAGACTTGCCGCCTGCTACAAACCTTCCTCCTGTCTGGCCCAAGTGACCGGTCCTCCTAATTCTGCCATCTACCGTCGTCCTCCCTATCGTGGTGTAATCTGCTTTCCATCTGGGATATTTGGAACCTGCTACAATTGTTGCTACACAATTCCAACAATCTAACAAATTGGAAACTAAATAAGTCCATTGGGCATACTTGGATCCGGGACTTAATTGTTAATAACAATCCAACTGTGACAACAATTCGCCAGAGACTCCCCACACTATTAACCCAATATATACGACTCAAGTGGGTAAGAACATTGGGGATTATAATATTATAATATGCATTTGATGTTATACCAATCTAGACAGGTATGATTTTTGGTATTAATTTGTACTGTGTAATTTCCAATTGATTTAATTTTAACTGTGTTTTTTATCTTTAATAAAAATGTATAGACATATATACAGTGCGCTCTCATCTATACTGTATTTTGCAAACCTAAATAGACTGGTAAGGTGGGCCTAAATTTACAGATTAGTCTTCAAATATTGAAAAGGAGGACATATAGGAGGACGCTTTTTCGATGGAGGACAGAACTAAAAGAAGGACAGTCCTCCCTAAAGGAGGAGGATTGGTCAGATTAGTTATTTGCCACAAAGGTACCACAGTTATGGCTCAGCTACGACTTTTATAACAATATTCTTATATTGTAAAAATGTGTAAGATTTGTGTTACTATTAAACAACACAAATACATATACTTATTATTATTATTATTATTATTATTATTATTATTATCCTTTATTTATATGGTGCCACAAGAGATCTGCACCACCCAATTATAGAGTCCACAAACAAATATTCAAAATAAGAACACAGTGCCTTGCAGTTATAGACAATGTAGGACAGGTACATGGTACATAAACATATCTTCATCAGTGGATAACACTGAAATAAGTATCACGGTGGCAGAAACTAAGGGATTTGTTTCCATCAAAGGGATTATGGTGTAGAACAATGGTTCCCAACCTGGGGTACTAGTACCCCTGGGGGTACTCTGCAGACCAGTTGGGGGTACTTGAAAATAATATTGGTAATGGCGGGCAATGAAAAGGTCTTTTGATGGCTGAAGAAGACCCGTTGCCATGGAGACAAACCATGTTGTGTCATATGCCTGACCAGCAATCCACTGGGAGCTTCCCATGCTGCCCTCAGACATCAGCAGTCATCTGCCCAGCACTGACAAAGGTGGAGGAAGCAGTGGCATTAATCCTATCGGTGTTAGTGGGAATCCTGGAGATAATACACAACCAGTGTCTAGACACAGAAGGGCATGATTCCTTGCTGTATACTACTCCTCCGCTCCTCCTTAATATAAGGACATGCATAAGGATCCGCATACCGCTAAGTACTGTCCATATTTCAAAATGAAAGGAGGGGGTACTTATCAATGAAAAGCCTAATCAAAGGGTACGTGAGAGAAAACAGGTTGAGAACCACTGGTGTAGAAGATAGTTTAAATAAGAGTAGGAAAAGGTACTTGAGGGAAGAGGGCCCTGCTCATGAGAACTTACATACTAAAGGAGAGGGCAGACAGACAGGGGTGACAAGGATCTGGTAGACAGTGAGCGTGGAACAGATTGCTAGGTTTGGTGAAGTGGGTTTTGAGAGCCCGCTTGAAATTTTGTAGAGATGGAAAATCTTATGGGGTGAGGTAAGAATTCTGGAGAAAGGGAGCAGCAAGTGCAAAATCTTACAGGTAAGAGTTGGCAAGGTGATCAGTAGGCAGGAGTGTTGGCTTTTATTAGCTGAGTCCTTCGGGGAATGTAAAATGAGCGGTAGGGTCCCTGCAGTGGATGGGAACTAGCGCTGCAGGGACCCCGCCGCTCATTTCACATTCCCCGAAGGGACCCTGCACTGTGTGGCACTGGGGAGACTGGAGGTGTGCCTGCCCCCTGCAGCCTGTATCATCACCCCTGGACCGGGGTCTCGTCTCCCCTGCTGCAGCATCTGATCCTGGTTCCCCTGTCCACAGCGAGGCATGGACACATGTTGCCTGGATTACAGGCTGACTGTCCAGGTCGGGGGTGGGGGGGTGGGGAGGGGGGCTGGGGCTGCCTAAGACCTCACTGGCATTGACCCTGTATTTGAAAAGTTTCCAAAAACGGGTCTGCCAGGTACACTGAAATGGGATTATGTAAAAAAAATGGCATTTAAACGGTTACCGTTTAAGACAGGGGTGGCCAAACCTGTCCTCAAGATCTACCGACGGTGCATGTTTTCCAGGCAACCTGTGGATCTATAGTAGGAATGAATGCAGCATGTTTTAAAGGATTCAGTATTAAATCCCGGTGGTCGGGATCCCGGCGTTCGGGATCCCGACACTGGAATCCCGACCGCCGAAATTCCGACAAGGGGGGGACGTGGATCGCCCCCCCTTGCGGGCTCGCTGCGCTCGCCACGCAGCGGGCCCGGTGCTTCGCTACGCTCGGCACACTAATTTATTCTCCCTCCGGGGGTGTCGTGGACACCCCTGGAGGGAGAAAGTGTCGGGATTTCAGCGGTCGGGATTTCAGCGGTCGGGATTCCAGCGTTGGGATTCTGAACGCCGGGATCCCGACCGCCGGGATTTACACTGCATCCCGTTTTAAAATGTGACAGTTAGTAATGACTACAGCTGTGCACCAGCTAAGTAACCTGGAAAACGTGGACCGTTGGTAGATCTCGAGGACCGGTTTGGCCAGGGCCGGAGCTACCACTAGGCAGCATTAGGCAGCTGCCTAGGGCGCTGGCCGCTGGAGGGCGCCACTTATTTAACCACTTAAGTGGTATGCCCAGAGATTTTCCGGGCTCAGCTGCGCTGCCGCAGCGGGCTGTCCCGGAAAATCTCCGGGCATACCACTAACATACAAAAGGTGCGCGCCAGTGGTGTCCAGGTGTGCACCACTGGCGCAGCACCTCTAGTGCCCACCCCCACCACAAACCTTGTCCCCGTCCTCACCATCACCTTTGGTCCGGCGATCCCCTGGCTCGGGGGGATTCGGGAGCATTCAGGCACCCGAGTCCTTCCGAGCCGCCGCAATCATCCCCCAGCCTGCAGCCACGTCACTGCTGAAAGTGACAGGCGCCGGCAAAGGCAAGGGGGACAGCGCAGCGGCAGCATGGAAGCTCCGGCGTACTAACGCCGGAGCAGAGGTGAGGGGGGAAGCCTACAAATTCCTGTGGTGGGTTTTGCTGGGGCAGGACAAACCTGCCCTGGTAGGTTTGTCCTGCCCCAGCAAAACCCACCACTCAAGGGGTTAACTGACTGGGGGAGTGGGTTAAAATCTGTGTCTACAATGAGTCCCTGAATGGCTGTATGTATATATACATTATATATAATATATATATATATATATATATATATATATATGCGTGTGTGTGTGTATGTACATGCACACACACAATTTGTAATGCTTCCTGTATGTTTGTTCCATTACCCCTTCACCCCTCCTTTGTCTATGGGTGCCCTGACGGAATAAATAAATAATTGGGGGGGGGGGGGGGGGGGCGGCTGGCAGAGGTTTTGCCTAGGGTGCCAAAGACCCTTGCACCGGCCCTGGGTTTGGCCACCCCTGGTTTAAGAGATGCGGTGTGAAAGGGGCGTTACCTGGCAGACCCATTTTTGGAAACGTTTTCAAATACAGGGTCAAAGCCAGTTATGCGGTCTGAAAGCAGCATACTTGACACCCATCACTTTCTTGGTATTTGTAACTCTATTCTCTTCTGGCTCACTTCTGAAAATTCCTATAGTAGCTCTACTACTGACACACCTTCTCCTCTACTGCCTAAACTTCCGGGGTACATAGGGTTCTGCTATATGTATTAATATGTATGTATGTATGTATTTTTGGAGAAGAAGCTACTAAATGTACATACATATTTATGCACTTTAAATGGTGATTGATATACAGGTTTTACACTTGCAATATTGAGGTATATTAGCACACAAAAAGTAATATTAGGTCAATAGGGGGATTAAGGATAAAAGTCATTTTTTATATTAGACAAATTTTGTATTATATGGAGCTCTAGTTAATAAAACTTATTTTTAATTGAATTTCTGATTGGCAGCGCTTTTTCTGTTATGATTTATCTTTATGCTATATGATATGTAGAAGACTGTGAATAACTTCCTCTTTTGAAAGCAGCAGGCAATCAGAGTGTGATTTATTTAAGTGTTACCAGGGGGTTCTATCTTTCTAATGAAGAGATCTGTCTGATGTCATAGGATCTCCTGCACCAAGGATTTGGCTGGTCAGGGGTGTATTATGGAAGGAGGGTATCCGTATATACACATTAGTGCCCCCACATACTGTGGATTCAATCTCCAGCAGCTCAGTTATATATGTTTGAGGAATACTCTGGTTTCTTTTTAGAACGCACAATTATTTAGCCTTTTACTATTTAATTTAAGCTAGAGGATTAACCCGCATAGTCCAAAATATACTGACCAGATGTTCCCTATATGTGATATGTTATTTCTATTGATTCAAGTTTTTATGTTTAGGGAGGTGCTTCCCAGGAATCTGTTCAAATGTATAGCAAACAGAAAAAGAACAAAAGGATTCCTACAAGGGGCACTCAGAACTGGCTTGTTTAATTTAATCAGTATTTATTTGATGTAGTTTACTTTCAACATGGTGTCCCAAGAAAATAGTTATTAAAATTTAACTTTTATTCATTATAATTTAAAAAAGCTGCGAAATATTAAAATGGTGGTGAAAGAAGTGCAATAATTTGTATAAAGTGTGACAATAAATGTATTAAAATAAAGCTGTCTGTTATGTGTATTCTTTATTACAGTTCAATAACTATGATCACAAGAAATACAACTATATGTTGTGATTATACCTAAATTGGGTATAATTAATTCCCAATACTGCTGTGTAAGGGAAATTTATGTCAGAGAGATTTCCCTCATCCAGGCAATGTACACTGATACAATGTTGCATGTCCTCTGCAACTGTATCTGTTATAGGTAACATTGGTATGTCTGGAATTGTCAGCAGTAATTAGTTAGCCACAGACTCCTACCTCCCTTCCTGTCCTCTGTGAACCTCCTCCTCCACCTAGCATATGTCACAGCTGGATGTCCTTCCAGCTGCAGGGGGGAGGAGGAGGTGCCGGGGACAGCCGCGCTGAGCTAGGATGTGATGGAGACCACATCACAGGTATCACTGGGGGCTTCCGTCAACATGCTAGCTGCATATAATGTTAATACATATGCACTAACATCACCGCGGTGGCACGGCGAGGGGCAGCGTGGTAATTTAATACAGTACATCCGCCCAGAATGAGGTTGCTTTCTATAAAGTGAACTCTTTTGCATAGCAAGGGTACCATATGTCTGTTTCTTTCCATGCAGACAATTCTTGACAGTGTTAATTTATGCAAAAATAGGAGCTCAGTTATATATGAACAGCATGCTTAGTAATTGTTGTATTAGTAGGTGTAGGCAGCTCAGGGTCAATGTCTTGTAGGATTTTGGTTCACTACACCACTAAACACTGACCCTGAGCTGGCTACATGTCTGCTGCTGCCCTTGTCACTGCTATCCTCTGAGCCAGAGTGACTAATTGTGTGTGTGTGTCAGTGACACAGTAGGGGAGGGGTGTTAGCAATTCTACTTGTGGAGGCCCCCCCCCCCCCGCAACATCATTGCCACCGGGCCCCTACAAGCCTTGTTTTAGCCTGCCTCCTCCTCTCTACCAGTAAGGGGCAGGGCCTCTGAGCACTAGGTTGTGTGCATGTCTCTGGAAAAATGGTACTGCTGCCATTTTCCCGGCAAATTTCCATACTGGAAATGCGTGAACACCACAGTGCCATTTCCCCATAGACTTGCTCATTACCCAGTTCTCAGAGTCACTGACCCTTATTCTAATCTATTCGCATGGGGGACTGATGTTGGGCGTATGCGCAGCAGCATTTCTGCGGATATGCTGGGTGCATGCGCCCACGGTGAACAGACTGTTCACAGAGTGCATGCACCCAAGACAGCCGGCGTGGGGGGTGGGGCGACGGTGGATAGTCGTGGCCATGGGAACGCCCAGCTTTTCATGGGCATTCCCATTAAAATGCTGGGCGTTTCCATTGAAATCAGGCCGTGGCGTGAGATGTCAGCTGCCCGCCCACTTACTGCCGAATGTCCACACATATCTAAGGTTACCTGAGAGTAACCTTAGATGTGTGTGTGTGTCTTCCACATACTTTGATGGTCGGCGACCAATGAATTATGTGGGTGTTCCCCCACAGCCGGTGAATGGATGTTTATATTAAACACCCATTCGCAGCCCGTGTGAGCGTACTTGGCATGCAAGGGGGTAAAGGCGGGCGTACCGGCATTTGGCGGGCGGCGTCTGGTGGACTTGCAAAGCTGCGAATTTGCAGCCTTGCAAATTAACCAGAATAACCCCCACACTGTCACTGTCACAGGACATAGGGGATGTAAGGATTGAAAAATGGGTTCAGGGAGTTTGTGTAGGCACCCATTATAGATACACCACTGGGGCAGGTGCAATTGCACAAGTAGTGATAGTTATAATGGCAACTCTCACAGTCAGATGGAGAGGGACAGTGCGGCAGCATTGGTGCAGACAACTCTGACTGCGGGTGAAGATCAGCATTTACTGTAATTATGAACATCTGTACCCCCCAGATGTGTCGGAATTGCATGCAAATCAGAGTCATACTCCACAGTGCGTCTTTATAAAAAGCATATTTCAAGAGCAATGGGTCTTGTCATTTACATGAATGCACATCATTTGTGTGTTTTTAGTATCTATTTATTGTTTATTGCATTAATTAAATGTAAAATAT
Source organism: Crinia signifera (assembly GCF_055691185.1). NCBI lineage: Eukaryota > Metazoa > Chordata > Amphibia > Anura > Myobatrachidae > Crinia > Crinia signifera. The sequence goes on along the minus strand of NC_139217.1, from coordinate 396,242,094 downwards.
GATTTTTTACATCGTTATAACTCAAGGTATAAATATATATATTTTTTTCACATAACATATCACTTGAGATTTTACTGTCTGTACATATGGCACACTCTTTATTACTACTCCCGCATGGATTGTCATGACCTTGGAAATATTTACCAAATCCATCATCTTGCTATTAGTTAGCTGACTTTGCTGGCGCTGAGAAATTGCTCAGCCTCTCACTTATTTTTCTGCAGGCTAGATAGTAACACCTGCTAGTACAATGCTTATTGGTTTTTGAAGCTAGATGAGGTGTCATGGGATGTACTTTATACAGACTAAATATATCTAATGCAACATCTATGACCTCAGTAACATAGATAAAGCCATGTGACAAAAGTGGACTGTAACAATGCTTTACAGCATCATTTGCATAGCATTAAAATGTAGTCAATAGTGAAAATGCAAAAAACCACCCACCCCACCAAACACAAAAGATATTAAAACATAACAAGTTACTACAGAGAAACAGTAGATTTTATATCTTTGGAACTCTGTTTACCAGGAAAAGAATCCATCATATATAGCCCTAAATATACCCCTAAATAATAATACCCCATTCATAGTTAAAACTCCCACTGAACTAAAGTTAGAGGGGCTCACTACACCCAATTTAGAGTCTTATGAACTCATTAGTTTGACACAGTTTTCTGATTGGTTTGACACAACCGCTACTAAGGGGGGGGGGGTATTCAATCTGGGGGTTACAGCTGTCGAGCTTGCTCGACAGCCGTGACCCTGTCCTGTTCTCGGTTTGCTCGACCGAGAACATGCAGGCAGGATTAAATGTCCCGCCTGCAGTGGGACGAGAAGGGGCGTGACCACAAGTTGCGGCCGGGAAGAGGCGAGCTGTGGCCGAGATCTTGTCACTTCCCGGCCGTTCTCGGCAGAACGAGCCCGACTGCTTGTGAATTGTGCTCGTTCTGACGAGCTACCCTATTCAATGCTGTCAGGGAAGACAGCATTGAATAGGGCCTAGAGGCCATATCCCCCATCGGGAGATGCTCACCGGTGATTGCATACCCCCCTTAATCCAGGTCGGACAATGAGAATTCTTGGTCTAGCTTCATTACCTTTAGAGAACCTTCTTTGGTCAGATCCTGGACTGAGGCCGATATCAGTTACCACTCTGAAAAGGATCTCTTACAGTACTTCATTTTACCCAAAACATGTAAGAAAATATTCTTATGAACACATCCTTATTTATGGGTCTATTTATCCAGGGTAAAACTGAAGATTGTGAATTGTTTAAAGATATTGACAATTTAACAAAGCCTGAATTCAGTAGATATAATATATATTCTGCATTACATGAACTAATACCATAGTTTCCATTATTAGCAATGGGAACTGAAGTCTATTCCATAGCATTTAGGTTAGAAGAGCTTGGATAGTTAACAGCATCTTCAGTCGGCAACAGTTGATGTAACACTATGGAAGGATTATCATAGGAAAGGGATAAGAGTATCCATCCTTGGCAGCCTCCATATTTCACTCCAGCTGGTCATCGCAAAATAATATTGTCAATTAACTGCCATCAGTAAGTCTCAGGACTAACAGTCCACTGTCCAAAGGATTTTTATATTAGGGGTAAATTTACTAAAGCTTTTAAAAATTAAAATAGGTAATATTGCCCATAGCAACCAATCAGTTTCTGTCTACAATTTTATAGGATGCAAGAGAGAAATGACAGAAAGAATCTGATTGCTTGCGATGGGCAACTGCCTTGCACTTTACTCTGCATCAGGTGCAAGCAGTAAAGGGGGAGGATAAAAGACAAGGAGGACAAATAAAAGTACCAGGACAGAAGTTATAGGGAAAGTAGAAAGAAAAGCTGACAAAAGCCAAGGGAAGTGCACAGGAAATGAGCAGTCTGATCCGTTCCCCAATACCTCCCAACATTGCTCTCTGTTGAATCTGGACCTGCCACCCAGGAGTGGAGCCACAGGAGGGATGGGCATCACCTCAGGTAGTGGGATCTGGCCAAGTGCTGTCATACTTAAATTTGCATCATTTTGTGGATGTGCCAAGCACTCAACTCGCACTGATGGATGCTGTGCACATGCATACGGCATCTATTCAGTGATCACTGGCTTCCCCAACTGCCCTCCCCGCCTTTGGGACATTGCACCACCCAGGTGATACAGGGAGACAATGTCCAATTAGGCAGGCAGTGGGAAGGTATGCCATGCCCAAAGCACTGCTCTATAGCCCCTGAATATGGCTGGAATGACACATGCACCAGTAGTTTTGCTTCAGTGCTGCCCAGAGAGTCCAAAGTAAGTGTAGAGTCACCTGGACAGCTCTACACTTTCTATTGCTGGTGGCTCTGCCCCCTTGCATTATATCACAAGTCTGGGGCCAGCGTAGGGTGGCAGTGATTCATGCTCTGTAGCCAAAGCTGATAATGTGACATAGAGCAAACCATGTAGAAATGGACAGACACAGAGTCACACAGGGGAAGTCAGGTTGTATGACGACAATAGCAATGTACCAAATGTGCTGTGTAATTTGTTTGTGTGGCAGATGTTAAGCTACAGTATGTAGGTTAGAAATTAAATGAGCCCGAATTGGGAAAGGGGGGGGGGGAGTATTATGCATGCACTGGGCTAGAGACCAACCTGTAGTTATGATTTTGATATCATTTACTCCCGTCCCATAGAAAAAATATAAAACATGTCTATTTTATAAAATGTTTAACGACAAAGTAAAAAAAAATCCCACGTCAGTTGGTGACTTGCATTGAAGGAACTGTAACAGTCTGTAATGTAAGGCAGGGAAATACAGAAATAGGCAGAGGGGAGAAAGTTATAAAAAGAGGAGAGCAGATAAAACTGTTCTGTGTCCACTGCTGTTATCACTAACACAGTGCTGTTCTGCTGCAGACATCACCATTAATCACAAATGTCCCTCTTTGTCTTGCTTAAGATTTTTAGGCCTTACAGGAGCTATTTTTAGAAACCCTGAATACTTTACGTAGTGTACATGTTCTGGTGGTTTCATTCCTGCTGAACTTGCACTTTACAGACCATGACAAAGGAAAGCGGCATGGGAAATATGTCTCCACGGTGCAGTCTCACTGAGCAACAAATACTGAGTCAATAGTAAAAATGGAGATACAGAACTATTTTCTATGAGGAAATATCTGTTAAAATATAAATACATAGCCCCATTAAGGGTGTAGTTTCAAATATTGTGATGCAGTGTTTCCTTTATGAAATTGGTAACACAAGCAGCATGTTCTAAATGCAATATTGCAATTTCTCATTACCTATATACAGTACATTCTATATATATATATATATATATATATATATATATATATATATATATATATATATAATCAATTTGCGTTGATGGCAACTTTAAGCAGGAGCTGTCATTACTGAAATTCACATTTGGTCTACTGTAGAAGAGAAAATTCCTATTTCTTTTTTTAAGGACATAACAACTATACACTATGGCATTATATGAATGCATTTTATTTATATTTTGGATTGGAAATTTTTTACTTTACTTACAAACTATAATAATTCTCTCATTGCATTACAGTATTATGCTGTGTACAATTAGGGTTTTGCAATTTACTACTAACACTGGTGGTTAATTAGACCTACTTTTGAAAACTAGTTTCAGGGAGATTATAGTTAGTAGTAGAATTTTGCACAGTGCCCCATTCAGGGGGCGTGTCATGCTCCTCCCAAAGGGCGTGTCTAGTTCTATATATGGAGAGATTGTGAAAAGAGATTGTGAACGTGGCACCTAGAAGCGTGGGTGTGTACTGCTACATCTGAGAGGAATCTCTTAAATGACTTACTATATATACTCGAGTATAAGCCTACTTTTTCAGAACATTTTTTATGCTGAAAAAGCCCCCCACGGCTTATACTCGAGTGAGGGTCATACTTTGGTCAATAGGTTTTCCCAGTTTTTTTGTTGTAAAATTAGGTGCCTCGGCTTATAATCGGGTCGACTTATACTCGAGTATATACGGTATATCCAAATGTAGATGAGCCCAAAGCAGTTAGTAAGAGATACTATACTTGGTAAAGTGCTGGGAAATGGTGCTGATGATTCAATGTAAATGTATGTCTCTAATTCCTTTTTTCTCCCAAAATGTAACAGTGTGATGTGAGCTAGGTGAAATGAGGGAGATTGATAGACTAATGGGGGAGATTGCTGCTATTTCAAGGAATCTCCTGCAGAATGCAGGAGGGTAGGCAATTATGCCTTTTAGCATGGCTGCAAATTTGCAGGCCGGGTGATCATCGATTATTGATAAACTTCACAAAAGTATTGCTCAAAGTATGCATGTGCAAGGCCATTCTGCAATAAAATCCTGCTTATTTTTTGGTTGCTGGCCATACTCAAGTGATTGACAGGAAGCAGGCATTTTGGGGTGGTAACCGGCTGTTTCATGTGAGTGTCAGGAAAAATGCAGTCATGCCCAGGCAGGGGCGAATTGGCCCACCGGGAAACCGGGCCGTTTCCCGGTGGGCCGGCACATTTTAAAGTTGTAGCGGCCGCCCACCCTCCCTGGCTGGGCCGCGGCCCGCCGAACCGCCATCTCCGCGGTTAACGGCCGCGGCCGCAGCAAAATACTCTAATCAAAGATGGCCGCGGCCGGCCTCAGCTGTGGCCAAACTAAAAATGGCCGCGGGAGGGCTGGTGCGCATGTGCGGCCGCACGCAGCACCTCCCGTGGTGCTTTCAGCCCGATTCACAGAGCTGACAGCTTCGGCTTCCTCCTCCTAGTGAGTTTTTTTTTACTGCTGTGCTGCTGGCTGACAGCAGAGGGAGCTAGCTGTGGAGGCAGCGTGCAGCTCAGCTCCTCTCAGGCTGTACTCCATGTGGCTGGGGGATGCAGGAAGTTTCTTTAGAACCTGAAGCAAGCAGGGAAGGTGAGTGTTAAATGCCTTTGTTATTGGCTTTGTTATTATGCTGGCATTTGCTCTCCTGATATTGAGAGGGGAGTGTATGTGTCTGTATGCTATATGTGTCAGTGTGTACATGATGTGTGCATATGTGTGTGTCTGTGTACATGCTGTATGTGTGTGCTATGTTATGCTTTGTGTGTGTTTTTTGGTTGCTGTATATGTGTGCTATGTTATATGTGTGCTATGTTATGCTTTGTGTGTGTCTTTTGGTTGCTGGCCATACTCAAGTGATTGACAGGAAGCAGGCATTTTGGGGTGGTAACCGGCTGTTTCATGTGAGTGTCATATGTGCATATGTGTGTGTCTGTGTACATGCTGTATATGTGTGCTATGTTATGCTTTGTGTGTGTTTTTTGGTTGCTGTATATGCAGTAGCGCATGCAGGGGGGGGGTTTCTGAGTACCCAGAAACCCCCCCAGGAGTCTCGGGGCCTTAAGCTGAAAGCTGAGGGTCCCCTCTTTTCATGGGTACAAGAATTTTAAAAATCGCCCCTTGGAAACCAGAGATATCTGACTTCAAAGCAGTGGTCCCCATCCAAGCCTGTTAATTGCTCTTCCCAGTCAGATATTTCAGGTTCTGTCTGACGTAGAGTTTTTCTGAGGGTATATTCCAAAAGCTGGGATTCTCCCCCTTTGAGGGACACTATTAGCTTGTCTCTACTGTTCCCAGAACCAGAGATATCAGCCTTCCAGCAGCTGGTTACTGCTTCAGCTCCACACACCTGGTATGTAGTTTTATTTACTCATTGGCAGATTGCTCTGCCTCCTGAAATCTGATCCCCTAGTCCCCAATTCCATTTGGTAGGTGGGATTCTCTAGTTTTTAATTCCATTAAAATCTAAGAAATCTATTTCTGGAAACTGGAGATATCTGCAGTCAAGCAAGTGGTCCTCCCACCAGAAAATTATGAATAATAAGCCCACTCTACTATACACCCCTCCTCTGCATATTAAACATCCTCTACCACCCTGGAAGTTATGTATTAGGGCCCCTTCATTCAGCCCAATGCCCCATTCTCCCACCCCATCTCCCACCATCTGTGCAGTAAAGGTGTAATAAGTGGAAATTACTCATCCAGGCCCTACATGCTGAGCGGTTGATATAATACTCCCTACCACCCGGGGGACATCAAAGCTTCCCCCACCCCTACCGCTGGAGGATCAGTAGGTGCCCCAATACATTGCTATGCCCAAGGGTCTACACTGCTGTTGACGCCCCTGTATGTATGTATGTATGTATGTATATATATATATATATATATATATATAGTTGCTGCGAGCCGGCACTCCAGTGCAACATAGGCAATAGCCCCGGTGCCCTTAGCAGAATAAGTACAAAGCAAATGGGTCCAAAGGGTCCAAAGGAACGGCACTCGTAGGTCTTGATAATGCAGATTTATTGAACAACGTTTCGAGGGTCCACAGCCCCCGTCGTTAGGTAATAATACATATAATAAAACCAGCCACCTCACCTTATATTCAAGTGTGCAGCCAGTCAGCCGGGTCCGTGGCGTCCTCACAGCTTCCGGGCGGAAGTCATCATCCGACGCACTTCCGGCCCGGCGTCCCCGTTGCCAGGATACCACAAGCCTGTGACGCGATACACGCTCCCAGAGCATCGCGTTACCAGGCAACAGGCTTCCTGGAGTCGATGCCGAGACCTCGGACTGATCATGGCTGTGAATAAAAACAGAAAAAAAGAAACTGTTACTATGCTGAGATGGTAAAAAAGCAGCACTTAAACAACGTTTTAAACGCAAATGGTAGACCTACTAAAAAGAAAATACAGAAAATAATACACATCGAGACATTTATAGACATAAAACTAGGGAAAAAGAGGAAGCATAGCGTTACTCAGGAAGTGAAAAAATAAGTCCTTTATATCAATGCATTCCATGTAATGCGCTCATTAAGGCCATGGGGGGATACAGTTCCTAGGCGATAAATCCAGTTGGCCTCCAGTTTGAGGAGGATCTTCTGTCGGTCACCCCCTCTTGTGAGTGGGGGGACATGGTCCACTATCATATAGCGAAGGGACGATAAGGCATGACCACATTGTTTGAAGTGGGATGCCACCGGTTGGTCATTAGGCTTGTTAGCCAGGGCCGCCTTTATTGCGGACCTGTGAAGCGCCGCTCTCTCCTTGAATTGCCTAGTCGACATGCCGACATAGTACAATCCACATGGACAGATAATGATGTATATAATGTACTTGGTACTGCAGGTGAGTACATGTTTAATCTTGTATTCCTTCTGCGTGTGGGGATGTTTGAAAGAGCAGCCTGTGATTAAGAATTGACAAGTAGTGCACTTTATACATTTGTAGCAACCCGGGGCTTTATACCTGATGGTGGACTGTAAACTGGTATCAAACCCAGTTATATCGGAATGAACCAATTTGTCGCGAAGGTTGCGTCCCCTGCGGTAACAGACCATGGATCTAGATGTAGAAAAACATTGAAGGTCTTTGTCTGTGGCTATGATGGGCCATAGTGCCCTATTGGCCACAGGAAGTACGGGGTTATTGGCATCGTACGTGGTGGTCCACGGGAACACATCCTTCAGTTTACGGACATTATATACATCATTATCTGTCCATGTGGATTGTACTATGTCGGCATGTCGACTAGGCAATTCAAGGAGAGAGCGGCGCTTCACAGGTCCGCAATAAAGGCGGCCCTGGCTAACAAGCCTAATGACCAACCGGTGGCATCCCACTTCAAACAATGTGGTCATGCCTTATCGTCCCTTCGCTATATGATAGTGGACCATGTCCCCCCACTCACAAGAGGGGGTGACCGACAGAAGATCCTCCTCAAACTGGAGGCCAACTGGATTTATCGCCTAGGAACTGTATCCCCCCATGGCCTTAATGAGCGCATTACATGGAATGCATTGATATAAAGGACTTATTTTTTCACTTCCTGAGTAACGCCATGCTTCCTCTTTTTCCCTAGTTTTATGTCTATAAATGTCTCGATGTGTATTATTTTCTGTATTTTCTTTTTAGTAGGTCTACCATTTGCGTTTAAAACGTTGTTTAAGTGCTGCTTTTTTACCATCTCAGCATAGTAACAGTTTCTTTTTTTCTGTTTTTATTCACAGCCATGATCATGCCGAGGTCTCGGCATCGACTCCAGGAAGCCTGTTGCCTGGTAACGCGATGCTCTGGGAGCGTGTATCGCGTCACAGGCTTGTGGTATCCTGGCAACGGGGACGCCGGGCCGGAAGTGCGTCGGATGATGACTTCCGCCCGGAAGCTGTGAGGACGCCACGGACCCGGCTGACTGGCTGCACACTTGAATATAAGGTGAGGTGGCTGGTTTTATTATATGTATTGTTACCTGACGACGGGGGCTGTGGACCCTCGAAACGTTGTTCAATAAATCTGCATTATCAAGACCTACGAGTGCCGTTCCTTTGGACCCTTTGGACCCATTTGCTTTGTACTTATTCTGCTAAGGGCACCGGGGCTATTGCCTATGTTGCACTGGAGTGCCGGCTCGCAGCAACTATATCCAGGTATCCCCAGCGGATATCAAGGAGCAGGGCACCCATCTCTACATTTGCTCTCATCTCTACCAAACTGCACGTTTTTCCTGCATCATGGAAACCTCCAACACACAACCTAGTGTGATCATCGCCCCTATTGGGGAAATATTAACTATCTCTGAGGATGAAGCTGCAGGCATTTTATTTGCTCAAGAACCAGTTGCAAACCCAGAAAATGAGGATCTATACCACACTTTGCTCAAATTGCAAAAACGGGAAATAGACTATCTATTACATGGCTAGACATTATCTGACTACTGGAGACAGCGCCTCATTCCGAGGGGTTTCCGGGTCCGCAATGTCCCCACCATCGGCAGGTCAAGTCCAGAGTTCTGCAGGCGTTGGATTGCGGTCCTTAACAAATGCAGCCTGAACTTGATGCTGCTGGTGGTGGAGGAAGCGGGCAAGGAGCTCAGGAGCACCAAAGAAAAATTGGAGGCTGTCCGCACTGAGTGTGCTCCTCTCCTACAAGCCCCTGAGTTTGACTCATGGTCGACTAAACTCAAAAATCAGTGTGACATGTACCGCCGAGAATTGGCCCGCTTTAAGAAAACCAAGTTGGCAACAGTAAAATCCGACTACGAGTCAAACCAAGTATATCGTTGGATTACCGGTACTGAACCCAGCACTAGAGGTTACAACTCTCAGCCAAGACGAAACTGGCGCAGTCGACATCAGGGCAGAGAGAGAACACAACCGTCATCAGCCTCTGACAGTGACTTTGCACCTAACGAATCTGATGAAAATACAACACAGAAACCCCCTTTAGGGGTCACGACCCGAAAGGGTCGCGACACAAAAAAACCCGCAGAGGTGGCCAAGGGCAGAGGATCATCAAAAGCAACAGGCAAGAAGTAAATAACATCTTCAATTTATCTGACCACCCACTGACACCAACGGAGCACAAGGTTCTACAGAGGGGCTTGTCTTTCGTCCCTACTAATCGACATAACGCCTTTGAATGGCAATTAGACTTGCATCGGATGAACCGTAAACTCCGATTACGGGAGTTTTTCCAACACCATTCCACCGAAAGTGCTCCTAATCCTGTCAGTGGTTTTTTACAGTCACACAGTAAATCCTCTTTTGACCCGCCCTCCAACAACGCTTCAATCAAAACATTTACTCGCCTTATGGACACTTCCATGACCAGATTTGCTGCTGCTCCTACCCCCTATCACTCTAACCTTTCAAAAGAAGAGCATCAAGCTCTGAAGTCATTGAGTGAAGATAAAAGCATCACAATACGCCCCGCAGACAAAGGCGGGGCGATCATCATTCAAAACTTAAGTGATTACAGAGCGGAGCTACTGGGGCAACTCTCCAATACTCAGGTATACAAGAAGCTCAATTCAGACCCCACTGAAATATATAGTAAAGAACTGACGGGTATTTTACAGCAAGCATTATTGGATAAAAAAATTGATCAAAAAACTTTGAACACCCTCACCACCAAGTATCCAGTTATCCCAGTGCTGTATAGTGTACCTAAAATACACAAAGATGCCAAATCTCCTCCAGGACGGCCGATAATTTCGGCGATGAACAGTCTGTACCAACCTGTGTCACAAATGTTGGACTGCCTCATACAACCGCATGTGGTCATACAGGACACACATTTGAAAGACACCACTTGCTTTTTGAACAGGCTGGAGCAGACTTCAGACATCCCCTCAGACGCATTACTGTGCAGTATGGATGTCACTGCATTATACACATCTATACCCCACCAGCAAGGTTTGCTGGCTATGCAGAAGTTCCTGACAGATCTTGGCGAAAATTTTTCTTTTGATAAAATTTTATTTTTACAGCTCCTGGAACTGGTTTTAACCAGAAATTACTTTTTATTTGACAGCCAGTTGTATTTACAACAAGAGGGGTGTGCCATGGGATCTGCCGAGGCACCCTCATACGCCAACGTGTTTATGGTGGCACAAGAGAAATTGTTCTTCTCCAATAATGTGTACAGTCAATACATCATCATGCTTTGCCGATACATCGATGACTTGTTCATGATGTGGTCGGGTACCCCCCAACAGTTCATTGATCTTATGCATATGATCAATCAAGAACCGGGGCCCATCAAATTGACCTTTAATTGGAGTAGGGAGAGCATAAATTTTTTAGATGTCACCGTCTCTTTAAATAATGGACAGATTTCTACCAACATCTACTACAAAAGTACTGACAGGAACACGCTACTCTTAGCCAGCAGTCATCATCCACCACCACTCAAGAAAGGGTTGGCTTATTCCCAAATGCTTCGTGCAGCCCGCATTTGCAGCAACACTGAAGAGTTACCTGAACAATTAGACATCATTGTTTCCAAATTTCAAGAACGGGGTTACCTCAAAAAGGACTTACTCATGTCCAAACAGAAAGTCCTCAATTTGGACAGAAGAACCCTTTTAAAACCCAATGTCCGTAAACTGAAGGATGTGTTCCCGTGGACCACCACGTACGATGCCAATAGCCCCGTACTTCCTGTGGCCAATAGGGCACTATGGCCCATCATAGCCACAGACAAAGACCTTCAATGTTTTTCTACAGCTAGATCCATGGTCTGTTACCGCAGGGGACGCAACCTTCGCGACAAATTGGTTCATTCCGATATAACTGGGTTTGATACCAGTTTACAGTCCACCATCAGGTATAAAGCCCCGGGTTGCTACAAATGTATAAAGTGCACTACTTGTCAATTCTTAATCACAGGCTGCTCTTTCAAACATCCCCACACGCAGAAGGAATACAAGATTAAACATGTACTCACCTGCAGTACCAAGTACATTATATACATCATTATCTGTCCATGTGGATTGTACTATGTCGGCATGTCGACTAGGCAATTCAAGGAGAGAGCGGCGCTTCACAGGTCCGCAATAAAGGCGGCCCTGGCTAACAAGCCTAATGACCAACCGGTGGCATCCCACTTCAAACAATGTGGTCATGCCTTATCGTCCCTTCGCTATATGATAGTGGACCATGTCCCCCCACTCACAAGAGGGGGTGACCGACAGAAGATCCTCCTCAAACTGGAGGCCAACTGGATTTATCGCCTAGGAACTGTATCCCCCCATGGCCTTAATGAGCGCATTACATGGAATGCATTGATATAAAGGACTTATTTTTTCACTTCCTGAGTAACGCCATGCTTCCTCTTTTTCCCTAGTTTTATGTCTATAAATGTCTCGATGTGTATTATTTTCTGTATTTTCTTTTTAGTAGGTCTACCATTTGCGTTTAAAACGTTGTTTAAGTGCTGCTTTTTTACCATCTCAGCATAGTAACAGTTTCTTTTTTTCTGTTTTTATTCACAGCCATGATCAGGCCGAGGTCTCGGCATCGACTCCAGGAAGCCTGTTGCCTGGTAACGCGATGCTCTGGGAGCGTGTATCGCGTCACAGGCTTGTGGTATCCTGGCAACGGGGACGCCGGGCCGGAAGTGCGTCGGATGATGACTTCCGCCCGGAAGCTGTGAGGACGCCACGGACCCGGCTGACTGGCTGCACACTTGAATATAAGGTGAGGTGGCTGGTTTTATTATATGTATTGTTACCTGACGACGGGGGCTGTGGACCCTTGAAACGTTGTTCAATAAATCTGCATTATCAAGACCTACGAGTGCCGTTCCTTTGGACCCTTTGGACCCATTTGCTTTGTATATATATATATATATATATATATATATATATATACTGTCCAGGAAGGGATGTCACTCGGAGATGAATCAATGAAATAAAGTACGCGACAACTGTATGTGGTCAACGTTTCAGGGGATTTAGCCCTTTTATCAAGACCAGGTCTTGATAAAAGGGCTAAATCCCCTGAAACGTTGACCACATACAGTTGTCGCGTACTTTATTTCATTGATTCATCTCCAAGTGACATCCCTTCCTGGACAGTATATTTCTATATTGGATGTGCACCGGAGTCAGCTGTGATCTACCCAGGAGTGCCGGTCTCCATTAGTTCATATATATATATATATACATATATTTTATTATTATTATTATTATTATTTATATACATTTGGTCTATCTATAATACTTTAACTGACCCGGCATATACTGGGTCACCTAAGTGTCCATCTCCGTGCTTTGCTCCGCCCCTCTGGAAACCCCCTTCTGAAAATCCTGCGTTTGCCACTGGTATATGTGTGCTATGTTATATGTGTGCTATGTTATGCTTTGTGTGTGTTTTGTGTGTGTTTTTTGGTTTCTGGCCATACTCAAGTGATTGACAGGAAGCAGGCATTTTGGGGTGGTAACCGGCTGTTTCATGTGAGTGTCATGTGTGCATATGTGTGTGTCTGTGTACATGCTGTATATGTGTGCTATGTTATGCTTTGTGTGTATTTTTTGGTTGCTGTATATGTGTGCTATGTTATATGTGTGCTATGTTATGCTTTGTGTGTGTTTTTTGGTTGCTGGCCATACTCAAGTGATTGACAGGAAGCAGGCATTTTGGGGTGGTAACCGGCTGTTTCATGTGAGTGTCAGGAAAAATGCAGTCATGCCCAGGCAGGGGCGGATTGGCCCACCGGGAAACCGGGCCGTTTCCCGGTGGGCCGGCACATTTTAAAGTTGTAGCGGCCGCCCACCCTCCCTGGCTGGGCCGCGGCCCGCCGAACCGCCATCTCCGCGGTTACCGGCTGTGGCCGCAGCAAAATACTCTAATCAAAGATGGCCGCGGCCGGCCTCAGCTGTGGCCAAACTAAAAATGGCCGCGGGAGGGCTGGTGCGCATGTGCGGCCGCACGCAGCACCTCCCGTGGTGCTTTCAGCCCGATTCACAGAGCTGACAGCTTCGGCTTCCTCCTCCTAGTGAGTTTTTTTTTACTGCTGTGCTGCTGGCTGACAGCAGAGGGAGCTAGCTGTGGAGGCAGCGTGCAGCTCAGCTCCTCTCAGGCTGTACTCCATGTGGCCCGGGGATGCAGGAAGTTTCTTTAGAACCTGAAGCAAGCAGGGAAGGTGAGTGTTAAATGCCTTTGTTATTGGCTTTGTTATTATGCTGGCATTTGCTCTCCTGATATTGAGAGGGGAGTGTTTGTGTCTGTATGCTATATGTGTCAGTGTGTACATGATGTGTGCATATGTGTGTGTCTGTGTACATGCTGTATGTGTATGCTATGTTATGCTTTGTGTGTGTTTTTTGGTTGCTGTATATGTGTGCTATGTTATATGTGTGCTATGTTATGCTTTGTGTGTGTTTTTTGGTTGCTGGCCATACTCAAGTGATTGACAGGAAGCAGGCATTTTGGGGTGGTAACCGGCTGTTTCAGGTGAGTGTCATGTGTGCATATGTGTGTGTCTGTGTACATGCTGTATATGTGTGCTATGTTATGTTTTGTGTGTGTTTTTTGGTTGCTGTATATGCAGTAGCGCACGCAGGGGGGGTTTCTGAGTACCCAGAAACCCCCCCAGGAGTCTCGGGCCTTAAGCTGAAAGCTGAGGGTCCCCTCTTTCCATGGGTACAAGAATTTTAAAAATCGCCCCTTGGAAACCAGAGATATCTGACTTCAAAGCAGTGGTCCCAATCCAAGCCTGTTAATTGCTCTTCCCAGTCAGATATTTCAGGTTCTGTCTGACATAGAGTTTTTCTGAGGGTATATTCCAAAAGCTGGGATTCTCCCCCTTTGAGGGACACTATTAGCTTGTCTCTAATGTTCCCAGAACCAGAGATATCAGCCTTCCAGCAGCTGGTTACTGCTCCTGCTCCACACACCTGGTATGTAGTTTTATTTACTCATTGGCAGATTGCTCTGCCTCCTGAAATCTGATCCCCTAGTCCCCAATTCCATTTGGTAGGTGGGATTCTCTAGTTTTTAATTCCATTAAAATCTAAGAAATCTATTTCTGGGAACTGGAGATATCTGCAGTCAAGCAAGTGGTCCTCCCACCAGAAAATTATGAATAATAAGCCCACTCTACTATACACCCGTCCTCTGCATATTAAACATCCTCTACCACCCTGGAAGTTATGTATTAGGGCCCCTTCATTCAGCCCAATGCCCCATTCTCCCACCCCATCTCCCACCATCTGTGCAGTAAAGGTGTAATAAGTGGAAATTACTCATCCAGGCCCTACATGCTGAGCGGTTGATATAATACTCCCTACCACCCGGGGGACATCAAAGCTTCCCCCACCCCTACCGCTGGAGGATCAGTAGGTGCCCCAATACATTGCTATGCCCATTTAGCCCTTTTATCAAGACCAGGTCTTGATAAAAGGGCTAAATCCCCTGAAACGTTGACCACATACAGTTGTCGCGTACTTTATTTCATTGATTCATCTCCGAGTGACATCCCTTCCTGGACAGTATGGGGGAAATTTACCAATATAAAAAACCTAGTTTTTCGTATTGGTTGTTTCCCTACGACTGCATACGACTGTTTAAGTCGTATGCAAAGTCGTGTTCCGGAGGGGGATTTACAAAGCAGTCAGATACGACTGCTTTGTAACCCTCCGATGGTGTAATGATTCGTATTAGCGGCCGTATATACGGCCGCTAATACGAATTATTTCTAGCAGTCTGCACGGATCAAGTCAGATCCGTGCAGGCTGCAAGGTGTAAAAAAAAATAGAAAAATAAATAAATTAAAAAAAAAAACGGCGTGGGGTCCCCCCCACAGCCATAACCAGCACCAGGCTGAAGGAGCCGGGGCCGGTAATTAAAAATCAGGGAGCCCGACAAATAGGGGTTCCCCGATTTTTAACAACCAGCCCCAGGCTCCAGGTCCGGGGCTGGTTCCCAAAATACGGGGGACAAAATGAGTAGGGGTCCCCCGTATTTTAAGAACCAGCCCCAGGCACAACCAGCCGGCAGGGTAATGTCACAGCCGGGGGACACTTATAATATAAGGTCCCGCGGCCAAAACATTCTCCCTACCGACCAGTCAGCCTGGCCAGGGGCCCTGGGGGAGTGGGGACCCCCCCAATGAAGGGGTCCCCCCCCTCCAGGACTTACCTGACCAGGCTGAAGCCTGGTGCTGTCCTCGATGCCCCTGGGCGGTGGGCATCGAGCTGATAAATGTTGTAAAAAATAGATAAACCATTGTTTTTTACTGTGGCACTACAAGTGCCAGCAAGCCTCCCCAGCAAGCTGGGACTTGGAGAACCACAAGTCCCAGCCTGCTGGGCATTAAAGGGCCCGCTGGCACTTGTAGTTCTACAGTTAAAAAAATAGTGCACAAAACACACTGACACACTTTTAAAATAAAACTTTATTACACACAAAGCCCACACATACTAATACTTACCTATCTTCTTCCCATAGGTCGCCCTGGTCCTGTGTCGGCGTCTTCTGGTCCTGTGTCGTCTTCTTCCTCCATGTCGACCGTCGCTGTCGGCGATGGTGTCCCCGTCCGGATCCGAAGAAATCCATTTGGGAAGCTGTGGAAGGAAACCATACTCACCTGTCCCAGCGCGACGTAGTCCAGGTAAGGGTCTTTGCAAAAAAATAAACCGAAAACCCCGAAACCAAACCGGACACGACGGAGACGCACGGTGTGTTTACATTGTGCGGCTCCGCCTCCCGAATGCCGCTATTGGCCGCCTTGCGGCCTAGCGGCCAATAGCGGCATTCGGGAGGCGGAGCCGCACGATGTAAACAAACACACGTGCGTCTCCGTCAGTCCGG